>NW_027464601.1:3270000-4470000 GCF_043290135.1 Rhipicephalus microplus
CCTAAGCTTTAATGCTTCAAAAAATTCTGCGCCATTATCTTGAGCTATAGAGCGGAGCCCTCTACAGAACATTATGAAATGTTCAGCCGTTTCCTCCTCCTGTCCACATGCACTACATGCCGTGTCTGTGCCTTCATATTTGGCTCGGTACGTCTTGATTCACAATACTCCCGTTCTGGCCTCAACCAGCAGAGAACTACCCCGAGATTGTTCGTAGATATTTTCATTTGCAATTTCCTGCTTGAAAGTTTGGTAGTTTCCAGTGATGATTTCGTAAGCAACCAATCTTCCACATGCCCTTCTCTTCCATATGCCCCTCTCTTCACCTTCTTCTTAACTGATGTTTCCTTAAGGCTTGGTGTTCTGCAGTTGCCTGAATACTTGTTTGACAATTTACGAGTTTGCTTCCTTCAATTATCATCAACATTCGGTATGTGCAAGTAGCTCAAAACTTTCCCAGCCCGACGCTCCTCTCCAATTTTTCTCAACCACTCCTCAAAATATGTCTTGCTGCTAGCTTCCCTGCACTCAAACGATATCCATCCCATGTCACCCTCTACTACCTGATTTGGGCTGTTCCCATGTGCTCCCAAAGAATGTCTGGTTGTTTAATTTAAGCCAGGTTGTTTAATTTCCAATCTTGCTTGAGCCTCTGATCTCATGCACAAGACCGCATTACCGAACGTCAAACCCGGAACCATAACACATTTTCAAATCCCACTCACAACGTCATACCTATTGTAGTTTCACATTGCCCTATTTTTTTATTACATATGCCTTTCTGTTACCCTAATTATTACGTATTTTTCATGCTCCCTTGGGCACTCAGCCGATGATGATGATGAGTCGGTGGCCAACCCTTCGCTACGGGGGACATGGAATCCACGCCCTGGCTAAGCATGAAGCTCTAGTTGCTAAGAGATTTTTTTATTAAAAAGCAGGAGAGGGGATGAAAAAGAACAAAAGAAGGGAAGGAATAAAGAAACGCAATACCCACAAAAAAACAAGAAACCCAGAAAAAGCGCAGACTTGGCAGCAGTCAAAAATGTCTCACCGCCGCAACAGCCACTCGCCAGCATTTTACGCCTATAGCATTCATTTTACGCCTACACATCTGGTCCGTGAAACGTAACAAATTTGAAGCAGCTTCACTGTCTTAACGCAGCGAAGACAGGCTGGACAACTGAGCTAGATAACATATTATTCCTCTTCTTTTTTTACTAGACTATGTTATACAGTAGCTTTGCTCCTGTTCTGCATATAACTTCAAATTTACTTTTATTCAATGTATAAAGTTTTTTCGTGCAATATTGAACTTCAGATGCGAATCAGCTGCATTTATTCATTATTTAACTCTGCTGCTGAAAAGTCGCTTCCATGCTTTTCTATAAGGTGGTCGCTTCAGGAATGAATGACCGAGTTGTGACTAAGCAAAGCGTCATTTGTGTGTGGGGATTTGTTCCCGTCATTCCCCTCTCTGCATTCGTATGACATTTGCCATTTTTCTCGCGTTGCAACTCCATCGTGGTGCAAGATCGGGGCGCCCACAGCATTCAGCCTGACGGCCGGGACTGCTAATGAACTGATTCCGCAAACACCAAAGACGCATAGGAGCTCGAAAAATGCAAACTTGCTTTTGTAGAGAAGCGGGGAGGGGACGTAAGTATTTCCTCGTTGGTGCCTGCAAAAGGTTCTTTTAAATGTCTCTTTAATAAATCATTCGTTTTAGCCACGCTTCGCACACAGCCAGCTTTCTTAACGTAGAACAACCACCGCTATAACCTGAGCAACTTCTCCAACTTGCTGTTGTCTCACGTTTCTCACCCCGTGCAGTATCGTGAAATACAATGCGAGGTTTTTGCTAAAGGCATCACAATAGCCTCAGAAGTACAGAGTAATCAGCCAAATTATTGGCTTTATTATTCGAGAGCGTGTGACGTGCAGTCACGCATAGGAGCAGAGTGTGCTTATCAGCGAGGACTTGCTCTTATGCTATCCGTCAAAAACGTACATGACACAAACACCTCATGAAGCATAAGAGCTATTTTCCTGGTTACCCTTTCCTGCAATTGAACCTTACGGGCAAATAAATAACGGTCTCCTCGCCAATGAGAGTAAAGCAAGTTTTCTCATTAGCTCATCCTAGTTTAAGTTCAAGAGAAGAAGGTTCTGAAGTACCCCTGTCATTATTAAACATAAAGACAGGGGACCTCAGGGGTCCGTCCTGGGGCCACTATTATTCTCACTATATGTAAATGATCTGCCATGCATACTGAAATCGGCCGAGTTGCTCATGTACGTTGATGACACAGCTTTAATAGTTACCGCCGATAACATAGCCAATCTAGAATGTAGAGCTAATGAAGAACTAGAAAATATTTTTAAGTGGTTTACAGTGAACAAATTAACACTCAATGCAAAGAAAACCAAATACACCATTTTTCACTCCCGTTACCGAAATGTAAACTGTGAGTCATTTCGACTTACAATAAACAACTGCCAACTTGAGCATGTAAATGAATTTAAATATCTCGGTGTAGTGTTCGACAGCCAATTACACTGGAAAAAACAAATTAACTCTGTTTGTACTAAGCTAGCATCTGGCTGCAGTATGCTACTGGCTGCTAGAAATTATTTTAGCAGAAATATTCTCAGAGTCCTTTATTTTTTGTTTGTTCATAGGCATCTATCATACTGCTTAGACTCATGGGGATGGACCTTTAAAACTTACCTTGATCCTATCCAGATATTACAAAAACGTGCACTTAGAATTATAGATTATGCGGCATATAATGAACCCAGTGAGTCTTTGTTTCACAAATTGGATATTCTACCTTTTGATTACATACGGCAGCATAAAACCGCAGTCACCATCAACAATGTTATTGCGCACAGTGTACCTTTCGATGTATCTATCTTTTCTTCCTCGTCCCGCGTCACTAGATGCATGAAATTGCGGAATTTTTATCTTCCACTCACTAAAAACGTGTATGATGAACGCTTACTACAGTTCGTAGGAGCTAAAGTGTGGAATAACACACCACTTCAGATTAAAGATTCTAGGGTTTTCTCGAGCGCACTCAAAAAATATTTGCTACATGTAGATCAATAGTAATGACCATGTACTAAGCCTTACACATAGTTTGATGTTTTGTCTATACTTGATTACTTCATTATTTATGAACAAAGTGCAACAATGTGTATCCCCTTGTATTTTTGTTCGTTTGTTGAAAAATCAACGTTTTTTGATGTTTTGATTTTTTTCTTATACACAATTGTATTCTGCTTGTATACGTTCTTTCGTTAGACCCCTTACTAGCCTATGGCTATGGGTCTAATCAGTGTTGTGCATTTCTTGAAATGTGCTCATAACAACCTCAATAAAATGTAAAAAAATGTAAAGAATGACATAAATCATGTGGAGCAATTTAGCACACGTGCGCTCACGTTACCACTGAGTAGTTCTCTCTAAAAGTGTTTCATGACGAAGCCTTTTCTTTTTAAAAAAACCAACATACTAATTCGTACATTACTACAAAAAATATTGAAAACGTCCGGGGAGTATAGATCGTAGGGAACCGTACTCAAACACGTACGGGGCTGTATTCTGTACCGAAGGCTTAGCGCCCTCGGGAGATGGGACATGAAAGAAAGTAAATTGCTAGAAACACTTAATGTATAAATCTTCCGTGATCGGCTTTTCCCAAGCACCGTAACACAATGAGACGTTAACTAGGAGCAAAGAAAGGAAAGATGCACAAAAAAAAACTAGAGCAGCCGGCGCGCAGCTTGTGCAACTTTTATGCGTGCCGATGCGCTTGGACTCAGAGGGTGAGGGGGAGAGGGCACAAAAGAGAAGGTTTCTCCCTGTCTCTCTTTTTTTTTTCAAGTTCTTTGTGGCTCAGGCAGACAGTTCGAAAAGCGCAGACAGAGGGCCCACACCGCGACGATGTGATTGACGGATGCTTTCATCGCCCCGATGAGTCCCGTGCTGCAAGAGACGTGGTACTCAGTAAATCCAATGGTAAAGCCCACTTCTCACTAAATACGTCGGTATTTCATGCGACCACTTTCAGATAATGGAAGCGTAGCTGGCACATTGAAGCTCTCGTCGCAACACGTAGTACAAAATAAAAGTTCTGGCGTACGCTAGACAAACGAGGACACTTTTTTTATTTTTATTTATTTATTACTGTAAGCCTTTCTCAGGCTCATACAGGGTGGGCGAGCAAATATACACAGTCGCGTACAAACCAGACAATATCGCACATAGTGGAAGACACAGAATCACAAGATGATGGTGAAAAAAAACTTGAACAATGAAAGCAATTGTACAAAATCATGGACAGGTCACAAAACATCGAGGTATCACCAGGGGGTACAGTGATCAGTGTGTTCGGAAGCGCTCACAAACATCAAAAAAGAAAAGTTGCTTTTAGTCTTCATAAAACAGGCTTTCTACATTCCGAACAAATGAATCTGCAGAGGAAAGATTAACGCATTCACGTGGCAATTTGTTCCACTCTTCCACTGCTGACGGGAAGAATGAATATTTAAAAGTGTCACAGCGTGACATGAATGGTCTGATGCACTTATTATGGTTGGTACGAAGGGAGTGATGGTTAGGCGGTTTCATATAGTTGTCTTTCATCATCATCATCATCAGCCTGACTACGTCCACTGCAGGACAAAGGCCTCTCCCATGTTCCGCCAGTTAACCCGGTCCTGTGCTTGCTGCTGCCAATTTATACCCGCAAACTTCTTAATCTCATCTGCCCACCTAACCTTCTGTCTCCCCCTAACCCGCTTCCCTTCTCTGGGAATCCAGTCAGTTACCCTTAATGACCAGCGGTTATCCTGTCTACGCGCTACATGCCCTGCCCATGTCCATTTCTTCTTCTTGATTTCAGCTATGATATCCTTAACCCCCGTTTGTTCCCTAATCCACTCTGCTCTCTTCTTGTCTCTTAAGGTTACACCTACCATTTTTCTTTCCATTGCTCGCTGCGTCGTCCTCAATTTAAGCTGAACCCTCTTTGTAAGTCTCCAGGTTTCTGCTCCGTAGCTAAGTACCGGCAAGATACAGCTGTTATATACCTTCCTCTTGAGGGATAGTGGCAAACCACCTGTCATAATTTGAGAGTGCTTGCCAAATGTGCTCCACCCCATTCTTATTCTTCTAGTTACTTCAGTCTCGTGGTTCGGTTCTGCGGTTATTACCTGCCCTAAGTAGACATAGTTTTTTACAACTTCAAGTGCACTATTACCTATCTCGAAGCGCTGCTCCTTGCCGAGGTTGTTGTACATTACTTTCGTTTTCTGCAGATTAATTTTAAGACCCACCTTTCTGCTCTCCTTGTCTAGCTCCGTAATCATGAGTTGCAATTCGTCCCCCGAGTTACTCAGCAATGCAATGTCATCGGCGAAGCGCAGGTTACTAAGGTATTCTCCATTGACTCTTATCCCTAACTGTTCCCATTCTAGGCTTCTGAAAACCTCCTGATTAGTTGTCTTTATCTATGTTTAAACCGTTGTGATACAAAAGAAAAATAAACTTTAAGGAAGAGACACGGCGACGGGCTGCAAGGGTCGGCAAGCATGCCCGCCTGCGCAGCTCAGCGACACTGTCATGCCTCGAATACTTAGAATAGATAAAGCGAAGGGCCTTGCGTTGGGCGATTTCTAATTTGTTGGAAAGATATTTTTGGTGGGGGGTTCCAAACAATGCTGGCGTACTCGAGGATCGGCCTTATGAGAGATTTATATGCTGTCAGTTTTACATTAGAAGGCGCCAATGCAAATTTTCGACGCAGAAACCCTAGCTGGCGATAGGCTTTTGTGTATGTGCTGCTTATATGTGCATCCCATTTCAGTTTACTTGTAAAGGTAACGCCCAAGTACTTAACAGCGTCGTGCCTTGCAATGTTTGTGCCGACCAAATTGTAACTAAAATGCTGGATTGTTTTTCTGCGAGTTATGCTAAGGCAAGCTGTTTTTGACACGTTAATTTCCATTCCCCACTCAAGGCACCAACATGCAATATTAGCTAGTGTGGTATTAAGTCTAAGCTGGTCATCAGTTGTGCGGATAGTGGTGTAGATCACGCAGTCGTCAGCGAATAATCTCATTTTAACGTTAGGCTCAAGGCACATATAGATATCATTAACATATATTAGGAACAAGATGGGTCCTAAAACGGAACCTTGTGGTACTCCGGAAAAAACTTCCAATGAATCAGAGGCTTTGTTGTTTACGGTTACATAATGGCTTCGATTTGATAGATACATTTTTATCCATGCTATTATGTTACTGTTATTACCAATAGACGAAAGTTTGTCAATCAATTTACTGTGAGGCACCTTATCAAAAGCTTTGGCGAAGTCTATAAACATGGAGTTGGTTTGCAATTGTGAGTTAATAGTAGTTACGAAGTCATGCGTTATTTCCAAGAGTTGAGTAACGGTATACAGGTTTTTACGGAATCCGTGTTGGTTTGGGTGCAATAAGTTGTTATCTTCAAAATAAGTAATTATTGCCTTGTTGATTACATGTTCCAATAATTTACAGCAGCAGCTAGTTAGCGAGATAGGCCTGAATGTTTCTATGGACAGCTTGCTCCCGCCTTTATGAATTGGAATTACCTTTGCACACAACCAGTCTGCAGGTAAAAAAGCTGTTAGCAGGGATGCTTTAAAAATTGCTTCAAGGAAGGGACATAGTTGCTCTGCGTAGCGTCGAAGGAATACATTTGAAACATTGTCAGGACCCACTGATTTCTTAACATCGATTTGCAACAGCAGGTTCAGAATACCTTCCGTAGTGACAACGACATCGGGCATTAAAAAAGGATGCACCGGAGCAACAGGGCTGCTTGGTGCGCATGCACGTGTAAATACCGACTGAACATACCTATTGAAAGCATTGGAAACGGCCTGCGCGTCCATTATGATAGTACTCTCAATTTCTTCTTCAGTTGTTGGGTTTTCCGTCCGTGCCAAGAAACGCCAAAATTTTTGCGGCTGATCGATCATGAAGTGAGATAACGTATGTGAAAAAACAGTTTGTCTTGCATTTCTAATTTCCGCCTTGTAGCGAGACAGGAAGACGGGACGGCGGCCAACGTGGTCGTGTCGTTCTCTCGCCACTTTATTCCACGCCTGAAGCGGAGCTGCGTGGCTTTCCACGTCCGACACACCAAGTGCACTAGCTTGTTCGAATCCTCGCGCAGCTCGAGCTAGCATCAGCTGCGCGAGAGGCGCGGCTTGGTGATTGAGAAATGATGATGGTGATGATGGCACTACAGGGCTCCCCCCTTAGCGCTTTGCGCGATTTGAAGGCATATGAAAAAAGAAAAAGAGCGACAAATGCTATATACATGAACGACAATCCATAAAATGTTCATTTGGCAAGTCCAGGTTGTCAACGTTTATGGGCCATCGGTAAGCAGTGAGTCTCCAATGGGCGACTCTGGGAGAAGCGCAAGGGACGAAGACGGAAGTGCCGGGTCGCTGTGGTTGCCGACAAGCGGGTCTCACGATGACCTGGTCGGACAGGCCGAGAGTGGACCATGTGTCGCGAGGTCATGCTGCTAACGTCGGCAGAGGGTCGGCAGTGCGGGTTTTGACGTTGGGGTCGACGCAACACAGACCTCAAGGTCGAGCGGCATCTGACGTGCCGGTATAGATAGACGTGCCGACGCATGCAGGAACGTGTCCTAACAATGCCGCCAAGTGTACAGTGGGTAGTCGGGTACACGACTAGTGGTGGGACATTGCGTCGGATAGGCCGAGTAGGCGCTTGCGCCGTCTTCAGGGCTGTGACTGCAACTCATAGATGCGTAGCAGGGTGGCTCGAAAGTTGCCGCAATGTGTGACGCCAAGCACGTTGTCGTCGCCGACGTAGGGTAATGGGTGGTAGACACGTATGAGGTATGAGCGTCGTCACGGTATTGACACAAGAGCTGGCGTTGTGGACACACGTCTGGTTGTTGCCGTCCGGAGGTAAAGGCTCCGGGGAATGGTGGTGATGCAACCCAGTCAGCGTGGGCTCGCCCGGAGTATTGGACGGGACACCTGTGCTCGTGTAATGACCTCCGGTAGTCCGCGCACGAGGGTTGGTGTGCAGGTCTGCATAATTGATGGCTGCCGTCGTAGAACCTGACGTGTCAACCGTGTTGTGAGCCGAGGAGGTCGGCCGAGACGAGCCGGTGGTAAACATGCCTGCAGCGTCGTCGGCCGAAGACGATGAAAACACAAACATCGTGGTTGACTGGCTGCATTCAGCCCAAATGTCGAGAATCTTGGCGGATGGGCAGTAGGGCGCAGGACACGCGTCGCTTGTGGCCAGACGAGAGGTTAAGTCTCGTTTATCGGACGTTGTTGAATGTGAAAGCTTCGAGGTCGGGAAGTCAATAACGGGCGAAAGGTCCCCTGTGCCAGGCTCCGAGGCGGCCGGCAAGGTGGTCGTCATGGAGTCTGGTGGGGCCACGGTTGGTAGCACACGTTGCGACGCAGTGACAGCCCCAAAGTCGCGGGTCCCTGGAAGCGGTCGGTACGTGAGGCCGTTGCGGACGAGCACCGCAGTGCAGAGGGCATCGTAAGGCTGCGGGCTGGTGCTTGAAGTGGCAGAGAGATGACGCAACTCTACCGGAAGGGCGTCATGAAGAATGGCGTGCATCCGCGGCTGGTCTGTGACGCCATTCAACGCAAGAACGGCATCGAGCTGCATGAACCATACCTTGGGGTAGGTCGATTGGAACGGCGGCACTGGCGGGCAGAGTTGCGGGAACATGGCAGCGGGCCGCTTGGCGAAGGGCGTGTTCTCCGGGTCACCAATGTAGCGAGAGAGGAAGACGGGACGGCGGCCAACGTGGTCGTGTCGTTCTCTCGCCACTTTATTCCACGCCTGAAGCGGAGCCGCGTGGCTTTCCACGTCCGACACACCAAGTGCACTAGCTTGTTCTAATCCTCGCGCAGCTCGAGCTAGCATCAGCTGCGCGAGAGGCGCGGCGCGGAGATTGAGAAATGATGATGGTGATGATGGCACTACGGCCTTAAGCTGAGATGCAAGTTCCTTTAAGATGATTAAATTCCTGTTTTTCTTGCGCATTCTCTGTACCCTTCTTTTAGGGTAAATAATACGGCGATTGATCCATGGTGTTTTTCTTTGTGTGCGTTTTAGTTTCGTTGGGATAAAATTTTGTTCACAGTACGTAATTATTTTTTTCAGTTGAATCCACATACCATTAACACCCTCACATTCCTCTCAAGAAAAAGTCTCTAGTGCTGTGTCGAGGTAATCAATAACACAAACATCATTAGCTCCGGTGTAGTCTTTCACGGCTATCCGTGAATTTGTGCCATCTGTTTTGGTATTTAAGCATTCAAGGTTAAAAGTTATGATTAACATTTTGTGGTCAGATATTCCATCTTCGACAGTGGCTTTACCGGATAGGTTATCGGAAAGAAAAGCTAGGTCTAGTATGGAGCGAGTGTTTCCTTAAATTCGGGTTGGTTCCTGGACCAACCGGGACAATGAAAAATTGAACATTATATTGTGTAATTGCTCGCTGTTGGCGGTATTTCTAGAACTTGTTAAGTTTTCCCAGTCAATAGCGAGATTGAAATCTCCAGTAAGTATTAATTTGGTACGGGGGGTAACCCTATCAACCAGATAGTCATGTATTTGTAAAAGCTAATCATCAGATGCATTTGGCTTTCTGTAGATGCCACCGATCAGTACTGGAGCATCGTGAGCAAATATTGTGCACCAAACGCTTTCGTGATTCGCGATACCCTTTTCTCTACGATATAGCAAACCACGTTTTATTGCAATGGCGACCCCGCCCCCGCGACCGTCACGATCTGACCGAAGTAGGCAGTATGAAGAAGGAACAATTTCAAAATCAAGGATGTCTGGGTGCAGCCACGTTTCAGTTATCACGACAATATCAGGAGTGTACGAAAATAACAATTCTTCTAGCTTGTCAGTTTTGTTAACAATGCTACGGGCATTCAAACATACCAATGAAAACGGTGTGGCGGCTTGCGGGTGTCACGCGTTGCTTTTCGCGGGACCATCGTGACAAGCCCTTCTCAAGGAAACTCTTGCATTTTTTGCTTCATCCCATACGTACAAGTCGTCATTCATTTTTAGTTTATCGAATACAAGAGTTACCTTAGCACCATTGTGCCGATCTTCCTTTGCTGATTGCCATAGTTTTTTGCGCAGGTCCGGAACTAGTGCGGAAAAGTCTTCGGATATCGATATCGCTGTTCCCTTCAATTTGCCGCAATTACGAAGGACTAACACTTTTTCAGAGAAATTGTACAGCTTAATTATTACTGGCCGCTCTCGATTTTGTGTTTTCCTGCCAATTCGGTGCATGCGTTCTACAGATGTAACATTCACCTTGAGGATGTCTTTAAAAATGCCCTTAACAATCCGCTGTTGTAAATCTGTATTTTGTTCGTTATCACCCTTTCCACGCCATAGATTATTATGTTATTCCGGCGGCTCCTGTTTTCCAAGTCTTCTCCCTTAACTGATAGCTCTCGCATCAATTTATTTGTTTCTACAGTCATCACCTCATGCTCGGCGAGTTGATCCTCGAATTGCTGTAGGCGAGCTAACTCTTTTTCTATGGTGGTTAATCTTCCCTGTACGTTGCCTACTGTAGTTTCTTCGTGTTTTAAGTTTTAGGAAAGAGCAGTGAGCGCTTTATTGGTCTTTGTTTGTTCCTTTAAAATTTTCTTGAGGAGCTGGCTATTTAAGGTGGCTTCTGAACTACACTCTGAGTCTGAGCGGGGTCCAGGGTTTAACTCCACATCACCTGATGTTAACAGCAGTAGCCTAATAACAAGCAAACAATCACACAATGAAGAATGCAGACTCTGTGGGCCCAGCAGCACTACTAAAGTGAGAGAATCGTCTCTAATAGAGCAGACAGAATGTTTGTCACCCACCTGGACGAAAAAGTAGAAATTCATGAGCAACCGCCCGAACACGGTGCTGCCAAGCCCACTGAAAAACTGCTGAAGATGGCTCCGGGTTTTATACTGAAGCTCAAGCGTGTCCGCTGACGTCACTTGGTTGACCACATGGTAGGGGAGGGGCACTTGAGGCACTGCTTTCCATGATGGTTCTTCGTCGACGGGGCTGTCCGGCGCAGGGGCGACGATGTTTCCCTGCGGTGGGAAGAGTTCCGCCGGGTAAACGACGGAATCTACCCGCAGCAGGGCGATCTGGACGAAAAAATAGAAATTCATGAGCAACCGCCCAAACACGGTGCTGCCAAGCCCACTGAAAGACTGCTGAAGATGGCTCCGGGTTTTATGCTGAAGCTCAATCGTGTCCGCTGACGTCACTCGGTTGACCACATGGTAGGGGAGGGGCACTTGAGGCGCTGCTTTCTATGATGGTTCTTCGTCGACGGGGCTGTCCGGCGCCAGCGCGACGATGTTTTCCTGCGGTGGGAAGAGTTCCGCCGGGTAAACGACGGAATCCACCCGCAACAGGACGATCTGGACGAAAAAGTAGAAATTCATGAGCAACCGCCCGAACACGGTGCTGCCAAGCCCACTGAAAGACTGCTGAAGATGGCTCCGGGTTTTATACTGAAGCTCAAGCGTGTCCGCTGACGTCACTCGGTTGACCACATGGTAGGGGAGGGGCACTTGAGGCGCTGCTTTTTATGATGGTTCTTCGTCGACGGGGCTGTCCGGCACCGGCGCGACGATGTTTCCCTGCGGTGGGAAGAGTTCCGCCGGGTCAACGGCGGAATCCACCCGCAGCAGGGCGATCTGGACGAAAAAGTAGAAATTCATGAGCAACCGCTTGAACACGGTGCTGCCGAGCCCACTGAAAGACTGCTGAAGATGGCTCTGGGTTTTATGCTGAAGCTCAAGCGTGTCCGCTGACGTCACTCGGTTGACCACATGGTAGGGGAGGGGCACTTGAGGCGCTGCTTTTTATGATGGTTCTTCGTCGACGGGGCTGTCCGGCACCGGCGCGACGATGTTTCCCTGCGGTGGGAAGAGTTCCGCCGGGTCAACGGCGGAATCCACCCGCAGCAGGGCGATCTGGACGAAAAAGTAGAAATTCATGAGCAACCGCTTGAACACGGTGCTGCCGAGCCCACTGAAAGACTGCTGAAGATGGCTCTGGGTTTTATGCTGAAGCTCAAGCGTGTCCGCTGACGTCACTCGGTTGACCACATGGTAGGGGAGGGGCACTTGAGGCGCTGCTTTTTATGATGGTTCTTCGTCGACGGGGCTGTCCGGCACCGGCGCGACGATGTTTCCCTGCGGTGGGAAGAGTTCCGCCGGGTCAACGGCGGAATCCACCCGCAGCAGGGCGATCTGGACGAAAAAGTAGAAATTCATGAGCAACCGCTTGAACACGGTGCTGCCGAGCCCACTGAAAGACTGCTGAAGATGGCTCTGGGTTTTATGCTGAAGCTCAAGCGTGTCCGCTGACGTCACTCGGTTGACCACATGGTAGGGGAGGGGCACTTGAGGCGCTGCTTTTTATGATGGTTCTTCGTCGACGGGGCTGTCCGGCGCTGGCGCGACGATGTTTCTCTGCGGTGGGAAGAGTTCCGCCGGGTAAACGACGGAATCCACCCGCAGCAGGGCGATCTGGACGAAAACGTAGAAATTAATGAGCAACCGCCCGAACACGGTGCGGCCGAGCCCACTGAAAGACTGCTGAAGATGGCTCCGGGTTTTATGCTGAAGCTCAATTGTGTCCGCTGACGTCACTCGGTTGACCACATGGCAGGAGAAGGGCACTTGAGGCGCTGCTTTTTATGATGGTTCTTCGTCGACGGGGCTGTCCGGCGCTGGCGCGACGATGTTTCCCTGCGGTGGGAAGAGTTCCGCCGGGTAAACGACGGAATCCACCCGCAGCAGGGCGATCTGGACGAAAACGTAGAAATTAATGAGCAACCGCCCGAAAACGGTGCGGCCGAGCCCACTGAAAGACTGCTGAAGATGGCTCCGGGTTTTATGCTGAAGCTCAATCGTGTCCGCTGACGTCACTCGGTTGACCACATGGTAGGGGAGGGGCACTTGAGGCGCTGCTTCCCATGATGGTTCATCGTCGACGGGGCTGTCCGGCGCCTGCGCGACGATGTTTCCCTGCGGTGGGAAGAGTTCCGCCGGGTTAACGGCGGAATCCACCCGCAGCAGGGCGATATGGACGAAAAAGTAGAAATTCATGAGCAACCGCCCGAACACAGTGCTGCCAAGCCCACTCACTTCTGGGTGCAACAGCGGCATTCGAGTAAAAATCACAAGATTATGTAACATCTGCCTCTTCTCAAGCGTAAAATTCCACATTATATCTCAAGTAGACATTGAAGGCAGCCCTGGCATCAAGGCACATACCTCGTACTATGGAAATACATGCTATTTTAATAAACAGTGCAGGTCATTCCTGAAAGCTCTGTCACGGTCGGGCTCTTATATAGGAACTATATATATCGAGACGGAAATAATCTGCCACTGGTAAAGTGACACTAAAGTAACCAACAAGATATACTCACTTAACTTCTTGTTAGGAATCAGCTGGATGAATTGGTTTTCAGAGCGATGTCGTAGGCATAATTTAGGAATACCCGTTTTTCTTTTTTGGAATCTATAAAGGAGTGCGTAATTCGAGATAATCATCGTCAATATTTAAGGCCGATATTGAAGATCACCACGCCCAGGGCATACGAAAGCCTAACGGTCTGCAACACAAGACTACAGCCCCCCTTTCAAACAAGCGCAGAAATGTGAATTAGGGCAAGTTGATGCAGAATGTGGCCTCACAAATGGGCTGCAGATTGTCTGAACACAACATGTTGGCCACTTAATCTATGAGCATGTTGTGTAGTGCTTATCTCTTTTTATTTTTCGTATACATAGGGCGAGGTCATGTGGACTCTCTCTCTCTCGTGTATGCCATTGTTGCGTGCTAGGTACTGAATAACGCCGACGTGCTTCAAACAACTTTGCCACTCGTAAGCGCTTCCCTAAAAACCAGTTGGAAGACCTCCGGTGCATTGTAGTGAATGCTTTCGGAGCGAATCAACTTGTTACTAATAGAATAGTCATGTTTGACATGAAAAATCACGATGCCTTTTACCGGCGCTATTGATTGACAAGAATATGTACACTGAGTACAGTAGCAGCGATGAGGTGTCCCGGATCAAGCTTTTGTGCGAAAGGCTAGCAAACGCGCAGGGTGAACTATGTGACATGCACTCAAACATTGACTAGCCTCATACATGAACGGGACATACGAGAAAAAAAGATCTTGAAATAAACGATTGTGTGGCCTCAAGATAGCCTAAAAATAGTAACCGTTGTTGTGTGGTCGTCATCAAAGCTTTTCGAAAATAAATGCGTAGATATTTTAAGGAACTTATTTGGCACCTACGGCAACTTGCGCGCAATGTCAGCAACGGTCCTTTGTTTTTTAGTAGTTTTCTCTTGTAAGGTCTTCGGCTTTTCATTACCTATATATGTTATTTGGTGTCACACTATAGCTATATTGGTCTCCTTGACTAGCCACTTCTCGTAGTTTTTTTTTAATCTAGCTCAATCACTGTTTAGTGTTGAAACAAACATAAGCGCATGCCGTGCGGTACGCATAATCCTAATAGCGACGTTCTTTAGGCCTTCACAACCTCCGACTGGTGGCGTTCAGGCTCGCCAAAGTGCACATTTGGTGTAAAACATTCTCATGAACATTGTTTTAAATCGTTTGTTTACCCTTCCATCAATGGAGCTTCAATCCTTCATCAGCATTCGCTTCGTGGATAGGCAGCCATTTTTTAGCGTGATTTTTACGACTCCCCTCTCATTCCAGTGAACATGCCAGTTTTCGTAGAATAGAAACCACCATAGATCAAGGCGTAGGACCAAAGGACTCACTAATGCTGCTAGAAGAAGAAGCAGTCTAACAGGCGAGACCTGGAGAATCACCTACTCGAATTCAGGAAATGTAGCACGAGAATGTTCACTGACTTGCTCTCCAAACAGCGGCTGTACACAGGAGACTGCACGAGGAGGAATCACGAGAACAAAGCACGTAAGTTGTTAAGATAAGTAGTTGCATTGCGTTGGGGAAACAACCTGGGGAAACCGCTCTGCAAAGTTAGATTACCGCAATTTTCGTAAGTTATTTCAGTGATGTTCGTGGCCGAATCGTTCCTATCATGGAAAAAGCATGACACCTTTTTAGCTAGATAATATACAGCGAGGTTTGATTTGCCACTAAGTGATGGTATCTCGATTGAGCTCGAGAGAGCTCGTTCATAGTAATCTTATTGCTACTTTTTGCGAGATCACATACTTTACACTTTACAGGCCTGAGAAACAATTTTCTATTCCCCTTCTACAAGTCAAAAGATAGCAAGCAAGCTACGCATGCTTTAAATGGAATCCTGCCCCTTTTCTGGGATTTCTGAGCATGCACCACCACGAATATTATTCCCTATCCTCATTATGTCTAGCTGAATTACGCTTTCAAGTCACATGCTCTGGCAGTGCCCCACGTTGCAGTAATTTAACAAAAAGGGAGACCTGATGGCCGCCATCACGTGCGCACATACAAGGCATCACGTACAAGACGTCCAGCTCCGGGTCATGAAATCTTAGTTAACGTTTTACACAGCCTCAGCAAACTGATAGTCTAGCTACGTTCTATGAAGCACTCGGGCTAAACGTTTCTGGTTCAGTTTCTGGTAGCAGCCTCTTTTATCGCAGGGATTGTAATACCCTTTCTTGGTTTACTGGCCTGACTGCCATTGATATATTTGCGTCGAAATTACGTTTCTGGTACTGCTAGTTATTACGCAATACTTTAACCGCTAAAGCTAGGTACACAACGCTTTTTTCACGGTAGTCAATGATATGGCTAAATTAATTTTCATAACCGTGATTTTTCCTCAACAAAAATTGTCTAAGAAGTTGGTACATGTCTTTTTCTTTTTGTAACAAAATATCTTGTCCTTGTGTTTGCCGCTCATTCACGGAAATATGCAACAAGCATGTACATTACCAGCATATGTGGTTTCCGGGGAAAAAGAAAAAAACGTTGAAGTAGCTATAATATGTTATATTGATATGTATGGTTTCTTTGTGCTCAAATGTTTACAAAACCAATTTTTATTTGCACTTCATTTTTAGTAGGTGCACGAGTGACTATCTGGCCTCAGGCTCATGTACATTACCAAACATTCATAATTCGTAAATTGCTTCATGTGATGAAATAAAATGAAATTATATGAAAACTATTTCCTTGTACCCTTGCACGTTTGCTCATAGCGCAACCCTAGGAAGTACAAAATGCAGACTCCTTACCACAAACCTTTCGTCGAAAGATGAAACATGAAAAATTGAGTAGGCGCCGCCGCTTGAGACTGCCAACACTAAAAGCGTGGTCAGGAGTGTATATCACTTCTCGCTAAAACAAAAATTGTGGTAGGAAAAAAACGAAGACATACCAGCCTTAACACTGGACGATCCGCAAACGATCAAAAGTGCCGGCCAACCACGGCTTTTGACGAACAGTTTCTTTTACTTGCTTTTTCATGCTGTAGTCTATATCGCCTGTTTATTCCCGAGGCAACGTTGCAATCCATATAAGTGGCCAAATACACCGCAGGAACTCTGCACAGATGCTCTAGGATACACAACGCAGACTGATCGCAAGGCGCTAGCTCCGTAGGAAGGAGAACGATCCGCCCAATGAAGCGAGGCTGGCCTCCAGGCACGAAACAATGCCTGGTTGTATCGCGAGCAATCCACCAAGTGGAAACTACTCTAGCTGTTGTACATCTACTGCAAGTTTCAGCATTATTTATTGCTTCACCGCTGCTTCGTTTACGAAGAAACAGCCGTATAACATTCAGCTTCAGTGCGCGGCAGAGGAAAAGAAGTATACCGAAGGCATGACGCTACTTCTATTCTTTCCTAATATTTATGCTTGGTTTTTGCGTTTTGTTGAAACTTTTTTCTCCGCGTGGGCCACACTTTCCAGGATTGCAGTATATAACTGCTACTTATGGTCAATGCTTTTCGGGCTGTGTTTGCCTCGGTCTTTGTCTTTTCTTTTGCCCCTTTCGGATAAGTGGTGTAGTCGCTCTCCTGGGGCATGAGGATTGAGGCCACTGGTAGCTGTCATCGTATGTGTTGATATGCGGAGGACGGGGAACAAACATTTATCTGTTGACGGACCGAGGCCAAGTGAATTTCTTATTTATTATTATTGATCATTTATTACATACTGCAGACCTTTAGGTCCAAGCAGGTGGCAGTTACAAGGGGACATAGTCGAACAATAAGTGGCATAAAGAATGTTTGGGGAGAGTGTTTCATACACTCATAGTCAACAGAAGGAGCGACATAGCAAATTAATTCATGATCATGTATATACCGAACAAAAGAGAAAAAACACCACAAATTCATACTTCATATGTTGTGCGATTAAAGTCAAGATAAATACATAATAAATACAAAACATTAAACACAATTATTTTCATCGTTCAAGCCAAGAAAGCAATGAATACACAATGTATCTGGTAAAGAGTTACGTTCCTAATAATTGATGAGAGATCATATGCTTGACGACACAGGTAACGATGGAAGCCTAGCACTGTATTGCCTTAGGAAGTGCAGATGATATTCAGTGATCGTGGGCTCACGACTCACGTAGTAACAGTAGCGAAAACAACCGCTAGCATACAAGGAGAAGCACGTACTGCTCAGCAATGTGGTAATTCTTGTTAACTGAGTTGCGCGAAAAAAAAAAATGAAGTACGAACGAAAGGCACCTGGACACAGCGCGTACTAGCAACTGAAACTTTATTCGAGAAAGTAGACATATATAAGTGATCACAAGAACACGTGCTGTAAAATAAAATGACTAGAAGAGCAGACAGACTGTATTATTGTCTTCCTTTTGTGCTTCAAAATTTTTTTCGCGCTAGTCAGTTAAGCTAACATCTAAGTGGTTTAATAAATCTATCACTACCATCGCTAGCAGCTACCGCAAAATCTAAATAACACAAAGGAAATGAAATGCACTGCATTTCTGAGTATATAAGCAATGCAGGTCACTTGCGCGTTTTTCAGACGAATTCAACAGCTGACGATAAATTGGAATTTTTATCGATAAATTAATGTAGTGACTAGGTTGTTGTGTTATTCCCAACAACACAAAACCACAGGCTCCATGTACTGTGAGAACTAATGAGATGCAGTAAGTCAGTGGAGAGATGGCTTTGCCCAATTCCTTGACGTTGTGCCCAGGGTCCTCAGGCAGGATAAGAGCATTGGGTAGCGGACGTCCTAACTGAATGAAGTTGTGAACTACTTACCCTAGAGTACAAAACATTGTTGAATGCATACTCCCTCCACCCACCTCGTGACTTACCCCTGATTTGACATGACAGGACAAAGTAGGTCATTCCGGCTTTATGTTGGGGCTGGTATATCGTTTTTTTAAATGTTGGGGTGGAAATAAAATGGTTTGTTCAAAACTAAAATGCTGAATCGAGACTAAGCCATTTCTTCTTGGCTGACAAGTTTATGAAACTTATCCATTATGATGATTATGATAAAAACTTTATTTTTGTCCAGAAAAGACGCACATACTTATGTGTCTACCCCGGCTCAATCGTACTAAAATGGAACCAGCGTACATAGAGGAAGCTGCGCAAGCGAATACTCGGGGTAGCAACCGCTGCCGACGTTAATGCTGACAATGATAAATTGTTGCTGAGCCGCTGGTATTGGGAGGCCATATTTGATGCGCTCTGTAATTAGGGAAAATGCAAGAGACACGTTCTAGCGCGTTATAACGATACTGCAACGAAATGCCAGCATGTACGCCTATTTTCAGTCCAACCATTGTGAATATAAGGCTGCTTCCATAATTACAATTAAATGGGGCATATGTCTTTGGAATAGAACAGCCATAGACGTCCACTCGTTACAAATCTGGAATTTCATGTGTTCTTTAAAATTCAGCAAGGGGAAATATACGCGAAGGCTGGCGTTCCCGAGAGATATTTTGTAAAGAACGAAGCAAGGAGTTGTTAAAAATATTCCTTATAGCGGCTCAATTACTCAGGATAAAACAATGAATCTTAGTGACTGCTCTAAGCGGGCTTGTTAGCATTGCAAATTTCGCCACAGCCGTATTTTTTCCCAATAGATCTGCCAGAAGTCTGCCAACTGCTTGCTGCAATATGTCCGGCTGCAAACAAAACTAGTGGTTAGGATATTTACGCGTGAAAGGCAATCAGGACCGGAACCAAGCTGCTTCCTTATGGGGCGTGGTATAGTTCTGCTTTGCCCTCTATTCTGACAACGAGTCGAAAGCGTAAGCACAAATGATGACGTTCACCCTTTACCACCAGTTGGTGATAAAAAGAATTGAGTGCCCGTTGCATCACGAAGTAACATTGCGCAGATTTTGGCTGTCTTGACTGTGTAAACATGAAAGCAGCAAACTTTCAAGCACAATGCCTAGAGCGTGGGCGTGCGAGGATTCTTCTCAGTGCATCAATGAAAAAACGCAATCGCCCTGTGCATAAAGTTTCCTAAAGTCAACCAGAAGAGACACTGGCACTGTGATTGTTCAGCGAACATGGGAATTGCGGGTATGACATGGATTTACCTAGTCTTCGTGCTTTCGGGTGGCGAACACACTTGTGGCTTCGTTTATTGCTGCGTTTTAGTTTCTTTCAAAGGAAAGAACGAACCGTCTTTTACTTCGTGACGCGATTCGAAGTGGTAAGCCTCAAATAGTAAGGTTGTGAAGCTCAACTGCCGAACATTTGCCAATTGTTGTTTCATGACAATGTAACTTCAAGCCACGCAAACCCACAACAAACGTAAATTACGAAGGCAAGACGAATCCACGTCATACCCAGAACTCTCATATATACTAGCGCCAGAGTTTCTTCTAGTGTATATTTAGGAAGCTCTATGACCCTGTGTACAACATGGCGTGATACACGAAGCAATACTTGAGACCCTTCAATTCTACATGTGCATGCATTTGTATCGCCTCATACAAACTTAAATAAAGAAAAGGCTTGTATTTATAATGATGACCACAAATCGTATCGCAGATAGCGCCATGAAGAGGTTTTACACTTGCATGTAGAAGTTTAACTATACAATTAGTTTGCCAATTTACTAGAAAAAGCATTTCATATTAACAGTTCAGAGAAATACAAGCAAGAACGTACGAGAATTCGCAAAGCGTACGACGTTGATCGAATGGACAGCTACGCTGAATACGTGCTTCCAGGGTATACATACGCATAATATTAAAAAAAGCGATGGCCTTAGCGATTCATACGAGCCGTCGAAATGCAACAAAAATAGGGATATTCGTGCTCGCTAGCCTGTTTGTGAGATCAGTACCGGCTGCCAGTCTGATCCCCGTCGATTTTCTGGGATGCGTCCTGATGGGGGCTCAGAACTCTTCTATCGAGTGGACACGCCAAAGGTTCACCTCTCTTTCCCTTCATTCACTTCTGAGTGGATCACTGGCTGAGAGTGGGTCATCGCTAGCTTCATCGTAGGCGTGTTTGCAATTCTAGAAGTGTTTGCCAGCTCTCAAAGTACTCCCAGTGGCAATATTAGCTCCGTGCCCGCCATCCCCACCTCATTCTGGGCGCACCGATTGACTTCGAAGCTCTACCTGCAGACCTTAGACACCGAAATTATATCTGCAGAAAGCAGTGCCCTTTGCTGACTTCATCGTACAGCCACAAGTTCTTCGAGTCTCACAGGGGTGATATTGCAACGTTGGGAAGAATCAGCAAGTATGTTTTCACACCTCTAGCATCTCCGAGATACTTTGTGTATTGTACAGTCATGATACCAGTTTTTATTCTGCATCTCTTTGTGGGTGCGATAATAACGTATATGAACAACCACTATAAACGAAAAGAAAACCGCATAGGTAGAGACTGTCTCATAAAGTTGTCTGTGCGTAAGTAGGCTAGCCACCATTATTTTTAAGTAATGCACAAAGGTGGCCTAAGTGGCTTAGTGGAAAACTGATCACGGTTGTTAAGAAAAGAAGCTTACACATTAGAAACTTCTCTACCTTGTTGCGAGTTGAGCTACTTCAATGGTACGGTATGCTATCCAATACTCGAAAATGACCCCCGACGAAATATGGACCCAACCATAGCCCGCACTGCGAAAAGTAGCCACACTTTTTTTAGAAGGAGGAAGGGGGGGCTGATTATATTTAGGAAGGTTTTTGCGTGTGTTGGTATAGATGCATTGCTTTTGTAAGCAAACGAAATTGAAAAATTCTAGAAAGGGGTCTGAACCATCCCCCTTCGCTACTCCCATGTTCGCAATAGCTCAGATGACATTTCGTAGTATAAAAGAAAATGAATGAAAGATATGTTTCCAGAGGCATGCGAGAAATTCCACGCCAGATGTTGAACTCTTGCACGTCTAAGATGTTCGCAAGACAAAACTATTGGGGTGTATATGGCCTGGTTTGCAATTGCCGAGCTAAATGCTTCAAGTAAAAACATCGTAGCGTATTTGAAACTCTCTGAACCATCAATGGAGCTTAGGTGCCATAGATATCGCGTGGGACCTATGCATCCATATTTTAAGGTTTTTCGTTCCACCATGCTGCCATAGCAACTTCAAGCGTCACCTCTGCGAATGTAAGGACCGACTTCAAACCCAGAGTTGCGTCGCTCACGTCACATTGACGACTGTTCCCACTCCCTGTCTACAGCTACCACCGTTACCATCCGTATTATATTACCCTATAGCTACTGAAATCTATGCACGCGTAAAAAACTTGGCCACCAGCATTCCTCACCACACGTGCAGCCACGCAAGCCACGGCACGTGTCGTTATGGGCCATAAAGAGACAGAATGCAAGGGTAAAGTTATATGTGAGAGTCATCCTATCACCCCCCTTCCCTCCTACTAAGGCACAGAACGCGTGCCTCACGCGGCCTATATACACACAAGCAGGGCAGTTACCCGACATTCCGGTTTCTAGATTTGCACAACCCGGCCTTTTCGCGTGCTCCCTTCTCCACCAGTTAACCCCTTCAGTGAACCTTCAGAAAGGGCGCTTTGAAGCGCATGAACGATGTACTCGCGCACTTGTGGATACAAATAACTGAATTTCCTCCTTTCCCTCCCATCGCCTACGCCCTCACTGCAAAGCCAATTTCAAAACAGGCGACTCTTTTCTGAGTCATCACTGGGCAATATTCTCCGAATTTCACGTCTGGTGGCCGAAACTGACTGCGTGTAACTTCACTTTGTATGCTGGCCCCCCTCTGACTGTCAACGAAGGCTGAGCGGCAATGCCTCGCCGTGATAAGCTTGCCCTTCTAAAACATGACATATACACCCAGTGCTCCAAAAGCCGCATTATTTGTCGTGTCACTGAGGTCTCCCTGAAGCATGGATACACTAAGGTATACGTGACTTCTGTACACCCTTCCCGTCTTCGCACTTAGAAAGTCGTAATTGCAACACACCACGAATTGATAGTCAGGCAATGGTTTACAATGAAAAGACTGTCTCTGCTGAGACCGCAGTGTGCACCCCCTCATATCCCCCCTATATGAACCACCTGACATGCTTGAATTTAAGAATTTGTTTGACATTGCGCACACATCACACCACGTGTATTTGGGCAAATTGCAAAATGCAAAATTGATAAAAAAAGAGCTGCCAGAGCACTCACGCTCTTTAAATGGCGTATTTCGGCTGAACCCCGTACTGCTTTTGTATTTGTTGCCGCATGACGCTTGCTGTATGTCATGAAATAGAACATACGCTGAATGTTTGTTTACTAGAGGAGATCCAAGCGATATCATATGATCTGCTATGCTGTCGAGGGCTGAACGGTGGCGACTAAATCCGCATATGACAACAGCGAAAAAAGTGAGCTCCTGTAATCTGGCGTGCAGACGAAACAGTACCATACGTTCCATCAGCTTCATAACAATAAACGTTAGTAATATTGGCCGGTATGATTTCAGTTGTTGTTCAGCGTGACAAGGTTTTATAATACGCTTCACCTCAGACGATTTTCATTCAGCAGGAATCAGATTCGTTCGCCACACATAGTTGTATTCACCCACGATACTTCGACGAAAGACCTCATCGACGTTTCGCAATGCTTGGTACGTGACACCATCTTGGCCTTAGGTAGTGCGAACGTAACAGAGGCTAAGTGCATGACGCAGCTCGACTAGAGTAAATTGTGTCTCCCCCATCTCGCATGGACGTCCATATAAAATTGTTACAGAATGATGACCAGCATTGTCTCTTGACATGGGACAGGTGAAAATATTGGCGAAATCTTCCGCAAGAATTTTAGGAGACCGTCCAGTCATGATGCACAATGCTGTAGATGGGTTCTTGCAGACATCAGGTGTTCGGGGGCCTTCGATATGCGCCATACGCACCCAAAACCGCTCGCCATATGCAACGTGCTACACATGCGGCCCTCCTACTTCGACGAAGTTGTTTTGTGTGCCACCTGATGGCTGCATCGCATTGGTTATAAAGTATCCAATCAGAGCTTGTTTTGGAACGCTGTGCCCCCCTGTAACCACGGCGTCGACAAGCGCGTTGTCTCGAGAGCTTTACGTCAGAGTATGGCTTTTATTTGCTTCGCAGTTGTCGTACTGTAGCTTGCTATAGACACTCACTCACTAGTTTGAACAAATTATCGTGTGATGGCGCCCCTGCAATCAGCTGATGGAACTTGTCCCAATTTGTCACTGTGGTGGCAGCATCTGGCTGCTAGAAGATTTTTCTGAAACCAGCCAAATTGGCAGATGATCTGAACCCCATGGGTCAGCTTCGCTTGACCAAGCAAGACGCACATCTCTCGTTGATACGCCAAGATCAACGGTGGTTTGTTCCTTTCCTCTGCCGACAAACGCGAATGAGCCTTCATTGAGCAGATCATGTTTAAGTTCATTAATTTTCACTCCACGATTGTCTTGTGGACGACAACACCAAGGATGATGAGGGGCATTGAAATCTCCACACAGAAGAAATGACGAACTACACCGAGATACCAGGCTTTCCAGCAATGTGATGTCCGAAGAATGCGCTGGTCAAACAAATATGCTTGCCACAGTCATAGTTGTGTTCTCCAGACTAATATCAACTGCTACACATTCAAAGTCAGCTTCGCAGAGGTCACGTGCGTCAATCACTACGAAACAAACATGAGATCGTATGTACAATGACGCTTTCGAAGCATTTCGTAGATGCGTGGTCTCTGTATACTGGAAAGCTGCACACGCCATCACCATGCATCAGGTATTGCTGTGAACGCCTACGTAACCCGGAACATTGGTTGCTTGGAGAGCTATAAGATCCGGCGTATTCTTCATTGCAAGGAGCCTGAGAACGAGGCCAGCTTAGCGCGGTCGTAGAGACCTGGCGTTTCATTGCAGCACATAGGGACGGGGCTTGCGACGGATGTTCATGTTGCTTTGAGTGAAGATTGTCGAGAACTGGAACGAGAGCCGCCAAAAGCTCTTGTACGGCCAATGTTGCTGGTGTTTGACGACCAGCTATGAGAAATTTGACGACGTTAACAAGCATCTTAGGCATGGTGACAAGATGGGCATCATCGTTGGCTGGAGCCGTTTCTGGCGCCCTGTTTACAGTATTTTCTACTGCAAACATGACTTCGGCGGAAGCTGGTTCCGAAATGTTCTGGGGCGCGACCTTTGAGGAGGTTTTGTCGGACGGCTTTGATAGAAGCGCCAGCCACGATGTTGCCGAAATGCTGAAATTGCGACTCCCTCCGTCGCTTCGATTCACTCTGACTGTAGACTTGGTCTTTCTTTTCCGTCGTGAGAGCGGCTCGCAACGTGCTAAAGCACGTTTTGAAGGACCAAATAAAGTTCATACATTCTCACATGTAGGTTAAATGCGGTTTCCCAATCACTTTGTTTTCAATGTGGTGCTACAAGCCACGTTAAAGAGCTCAGTTCATTTTAGTTATAGAGAAATGATAAATAACTCTGTCGAGCAACTTCAGCAAAATATTACTCAACAGCCTGCATTTCGCCATCTTCCATTTCAGCTGTGTACTGTACAGAGCAGCCTAACTTATCAGAGGGGTTGGGAAGGACAGAAAATCAGACTGTATGGTGAGTGGTCACCCTGTTTAGACTGTATGGTGAGTGCGTCACCCTGGACACCCTGGTCTGCAGCAATTTAGGTGAGGTTGTTTCTCCCTTGAGATTAGCGACCATGACTCTGGAGCAGCATCGGTGGGGCAAGCAATGACGCACTTGCCGAGGCAGTAGTGCGTGCTCTTGCAAGGCGTGGGCCCATGCTTCCGGAAGATAATTTTTAGAAATTATGTGTCTTGATTGCGATTATTTGGTTATTTCTGTCACTTATATTAGTCTAGAACTTCCGTACTTATTTTAACCCGGTTTCGAGCATTGTCGGCATTGTTTCAGGACTCTATTGTCCACTTGTTAGTGACCAAGAGATCTGCAGATGGACAACAAGGCAGGGCTCTAAAGTGCTTCGCAATCAAAAATTCCCAGCATATCCACGTAGTGAATGACGATGAGTGGGGCGAAGCACAGTCCGTCTGTCTGTCCGTCCATCTGACAGCTATACGAAATTGTCAACTCTACGAAAACCACTAACGCCATATAGTGATATAATTTCCAAGGACGTGTGCACACAATGCCATCTACTGAGCAATTCACAAACTAGAGGTGGCTACATCCTACTACAATTCATAAACAGGAGGTAGCTACGCACTACTACTACTACTACTACTACTACTACTACTACTACTACTACTACTACTACTACTACTACTACTACTACTACTACTACTACTACAGAGGAGGGTACGACCTTTAGGAGCTTCGCCCCTAAAACTCAATAGTGTTCGTTCACATTCTCCTGACAAGCGTGCTCTAGCTTTCCTGAATTTCACGCGCCACATTGTCCTTCGTGAAATATTTAGTCGGATTCTCAGCTACCACCCTTTTTTTCTCCACTGTTCCTACACATGCGTGTACGTGTACACTTAAACGATAGAGACACCACGGTGCGAACACGAGTGTCGGGAGTGTGACACTCCAGATACTCGCTCGTGGTGAGGCGCTGCTGTTCGTCCCATAGCCGCGCTTGCTGGAGTGTTCCGCCCACCCATCTATCAGCATTTCGGAGGAGGGGAGGTGGTGGTTCCTACAATTGAAAATGAAAAGAAAAATGAACCCGCAACTGTCTGCAGCTAAGTGCGACACCTCAGGAGTAGTTCACAGGAGAATAGAGATGGGGGTAATATCGTAATAGGCTTAGCGGAGAAAGGAAAGGGGAAGAAGAGAGCGAGAGAAGAATCTTAGAAAACAAAACAAAAAGGGGGGAAGAGGTGGGACTCACAGATGGTGTGTTCGCGGCTTATAAAGACGCTTGGGTTGAGTGGGCACAAGTACTGCCTGTGGCTAAGACTATCCCCGCCTATCAACCTGAGCACAGACACGCACTGCATTTTGCGTCGACGTTATGCGATATAAATCCGCACACAGAAGCACACTTCTATTTTATTCTAGATATGTCATGGCTAATCCTATCGCACGTTCTCTGAGGCAACTATTCTCATCTCTGAGACAACAAGCTTTGCCAAAAATGATTATATTTCAAATTTAACAACCGAAAACCACCGTAAGAATTCGATAGATGGCGTAGTGGAGAGCTCTGAGATGTTAATCACTTGCGATTCTTTAACCAGCAGCTAAACCCTATAGCGGGTTTAGGGGGAGACAAAAGGTTAGGTGAGCAGATGAGATTAAGGAGTTTGCGGGTATAAAGTGGCAGCAAAAAGCACAGGACCGAGTTGACTAGCGGAACATGGGAGATGCCTTTGTTTTGCAGTGGATTTAGTCAGGCTGATAATAATGGTGATGATGAAACCCTCTATACAAAAAACACCATTTTTGCCTCAATCAAAAAAACAGCCGCCATGGCAGGTATTCAATGCCGCGACCTCGGGGTCAGTAATCAAACGTCGTCAAAACTAGACAACCGTGGTATAGATAACCTTTAGCAGAATATGTGTTCTATTATTACACGAGGTGTCTCGATCACAGTAGGCAACTAGACGTGCGGGTAGGGAGACGACTATCTCCGTGTTATCTTGGAGAATGCTTAATGGAACGCAGAACATGAAGCATCCGGAATGTTAAGCGTACAAGTAACGTTTTATGAGCGCCCAACAATTAATCACAGCGACACATCACCACATGAACTGCGTTAGCAATGAGAGGCGGGTCTACGAAAAAAAGAAAAGCTATACGTGGTTAATTGATTTAAACGTTCGAGAACCCGGTACCGATGACTGAGGCAAGACGAGAATTTACTAATTAATTTTGTATAGAGAGGGAGAACGAAGAGAACGGAAATGCTCGAAACGCTCGAATGGCTCAAGGGCCGGCATCGTGTGCGTAACACCGGCCTGCCCCGTGGTTTCTCATAGCGGTTAAGCGGTGTAGTTGAGAGCACGCAAAATTCGGCGTTGTTAGCTATAGAAAAGAGGAGGCGAAGTAGTTCCACCACTGGTGTGATAGTGCTTCTCAAATTAGGAAGGCACGTGCTGCGCCTGAGCAGGCTGAGGGGATCGGATGACGCTCACTCGTAAGTCACACTTTGCCATCGTCCATTCTCTTTATGGCCCGTAGCAGAACGTGCCACGGCTGGGGTGGTTGCAGCTGCAGTTAGTAAGACTACCGACCGCGTTTGTGTAGGCGCGTAGATAGAGACCCATACTATTGCGTACCTAATACTACAGTTGCTGCCTGCCTCTTGGTCATGTTGCAACTGCAGCCTACTCGTTCTTCTATGAGCCTCATTATCCACTTGTCTTCACACCAGTGCAGCCAGGCACTGGCTCGTATGAGGTCGAATCGCCGCAGTAGTTTGAGAAGCAAGAGTGCCCTAACTGAGCGAAGCGAATCTTTGTAACTGCACTTGACATGTTTTTACGATTCTAGAGACAAGCAACCAACAAACAATAGGAATCCTGCACACCACAGGGCGCGGTGAATGCGGTGTCTTGAAGTACGGGAAAGGGGAGGGGGGTAGTTGCCTGCAATAAAACCCGTTATTCGTTGCTTGATTTGAAGGAAGCTCTTTTTGTTGCAGTCGTGAAGCTATCAAGATTGCAAGGGCTGTCGTCTAGCCGCCTAAACCTTGGTATGGACGTCGGTGTAAGGTGCAAAGGGGGAACGTGTCCCCCTCAAGACACGAGAGAACTTGCACCCCACCCACGCTACACCAGCGCTTCCCCAGTGTGTAGATATTTCTGCAAGGCATTCACTGACACGGTGCATGGGGCCTTCAAATTTATATACTAGGGAAAACAGAAACATTTTTTTTGATATTCGGTCTTATTTCTAAATAAAATTCATAATTTTTACTGACCAAAGCAATTAATTTCGTCTGAGCAATACGTGAATTTGTATGCTTTCAAGCTTGATCGATATGGGGGTTCTAACATCCCAAAACCAGCATATGATTATGAGAGATGCGCATGCTTCTAGGCTAGAGTTACAATGTTAATGTGTATTGTTGCTTCTTTTTTTTGTATATTCCGGCACGCCTGAAAGCCATGAAACGATTTTTTTTTAGCTTGTCAATAGCTCACCAGCTGTTAGCCCCACTGTTATTATATTTAAGGCCCCCTCCACGCAGCACCGTCTGCGCTTCACAAAGGAATTTAATAAGACAGTCAGGCCATAACGAGTATCAATGCTCATACATTCTCTCATCTCTTGTGCGGAACATTCCTCGTTATCAGGCACATTTGATCAGTCGCCCTTCGATTACAGGTAAACGTTGGCTTCCCGTGTCGCGCAATTGAAGACGTACGATCGCAACTAGCGGTCTAAAGCTCCATCCCCGGGGAGAGCGTCTACAGCCTATTTGAGACTGCCTCTGCAATAGCAAAAAACAAGGCCCTCACTTCATTGGCTGACGCCGGGATCACAAACAGCAATGCTGGCAGTCGCAGTCAATATGAACGAAAGCAAATCTAACAAACCCCAGCGAACGAACGAAAGAAAATGGAAGTAATGCAGACACTGCTACAGATGCAGTTGCTTCTTTTCCTCCGCAACGCTCTGGATGTTTTAGCTGCTTTTTTGTCGGTGAAGTAGCAGCAGAGCAATAATAAATACCCCAAACTTATCACATATCTATAAAAGGTGCACTGGTTTTCACTCGCTGGGTTGGTCCTGATAGATGCCGGCACTGTGTGTTTTGTGGATGCCCGCCTCACTGCATTGGGCAAATCACTCTTCTTCCGACGAAGCCTGCGTTGTGTATTGTGTGCAGCCTTCTGTGTGCATTCGATTGCATCAGCACAGAGTTTCTGTCGAACATGCGAGCAGTTGGATGGCTTTCAAAGCCGCGTAGAGATTAGGCAGATCATGTAGACAATTGCAGAAAGAGGCAGAGAAAAATACAAGAAAATCGTGATTGTTTTCAACTTAGTAACAATTTATTATTGCTCGACACCACGCTTAGTGCACCACGTTTAGTTTTTTAATGGCATATTTGTTGTGGGGAAGCCTAAATTATGTTTGCAATCGCAGTTTTAGTATACCTATTTGGAAGCAGCGCATGCTCAATTAGTACCCAATTTTTTTGTGGCGAAAAAAACAGAAGGAGCCTATGTGTTTTGGTGTTTTTTTTTCACATGAGTGCGTGATAACCTCTGTGCGTCATTGTTTTGTACGTTGTGTTTATTGCAGTTTTCTCTTGAATTGCAATCGGATAAAACAAGTAAAAAGTAATTTCGGCTAAAAATATGAATGCGAACCAAAACAATGAGTTTGGCTCTTTCTAGTATAAAGATCGAAAAAAAAGGCTATGCGACGTAAGACAGCAAGAAACATGAAAACAGCAAGAAAAAGATTTCCAAACGTCATAACAACTTACAAACTGATACGATGTATCTCGCAGACTGTAATACTATTTGAAACCTACTTTCTCTTTTACATTTGTACACGTTACTTTCATAACAAAGCACTCATGCAGTGCTTGTGCAAGCAAGGCCTAGCGTGTTGTGCGCCAATAAAAACTAATATACTTCACGTAAGAGCACTGTAGTATACAAAGAATAATGGATGAAACAATCGCATCACATACACTCTGAATAGCCTTATAATCCAAAACGCCGAGTCCCATTCGGCTTATTGTCAGTTAGGGTAGTTTCTTCCTGAAGTGTTTGATAATGTTCATGATAATGATGGTACATTTTTCTCAGCTAATGTGGGATTCACTGATGAATGTGTGACCATTTCTGAGGTACAACAACGAGACATACTGAGAAAGCGCGTCCCACGTATGTAAAATTGAACAGCTTTTAGGAAGCCTACAATTTCACGATCCGTTTTCCTTGGCACGATCTGCAGAGTCAAATTGTAGGGACAACTGGGCCACTTAGTTTCTCCGAGTGCACTTTTGTTTATACAGCTCCTCTGTTTCTGCGATGTTCAGGGTCATTTACCTGCAAGTCTTCAGTCTACTTTCACCTTATCAGGTCCTGACTAAGTTAGAATATGAAATGGTAATATTCGTGTAGAGACAGGGTACGGCAATTAAAATTCCATTGATAGAATACAGAAATTTTTTTCAGCTGAACCGTAATGTTCTGAAGACGCTGAGGTCAAAGTATACTCGAACCATAAAGATGAATATAAGTAGTAACAATACCCAGTTCTGCGTCAGAATATCACATTTTTAAACTTGCAAGCCTGTTAACTTCATCGTAGAGATAATTAATGTAGTCGAATGATTAAAGCCAGCTATGTAAATCAAAGCATGCAACATATGGACAGTTGTATTTTGTTGATGCACCGATTCACGTCATTACTACAATTCTTTGAAACTCAGGTGCTTCTTTGTAACATCACAGTGCCCAAATGTACTTTATCTTAGACTAGAACTTGCACACGTTGTCCACGTAAAACAATCTGTCTCTTTTCTGGCACGTAGGTGCGGTGAAATAGCTAGGGATAAGATCCTATTGTATTTTATTATTCTTTTATTGTGATAGCGATTCTATGGACACTCTCGGCTGATTTTCACTGCCATCGTGGTTGTCATGTCGCAAATATTGTGGGCATTTAGTATACCAATCCTCTTCATCTGTACATTATCATCATTATCATGTATTGCTTATGCATCCTCATCGTTGTCACGTATCATCATCATCTTGGTTCGTGCATCTCCGCTGTCGGCTGCCGGTTCCTCGGGCCTAATAAAGGTCTTCCGAACCAAGACTTCATACGTGGTGGAGGTGCTGTTAGATCCCTCGTCATCCTCTCGACCACTCTACCCCCTGGAGCTACGTTCAGGTCGCCGCTTGGGCCAGGTGTCCGGAAATATGTCGCACCAAGAAGAGGTCGGTGCTGCAACCGTTCCCACTCCGCCACCGCGTGCCGCGCCTTTTCACGTCATTAACAGCCCCCAGCGTGAGCCCCAACCCTTCGCCGGTATGCGCGGGGAAGATGTGGAGGAATGGCTGGACGATTTCGAACGTGTCGGCGCTGCTAACCGGTGGGATAACACCTACAAACTCGCTTACGTGTCAATCTACCTCACGGGTGTCGCGAAGACGTGGTTCCTCAACCACTACATCGACATCCCCGACTGGTCCGCCTTCAAAGATCAGCTTCGGCATGTCTTTGGCACACCGACTGTTCGTTCGGCTCTCGCAAAGAAAGCTCTCGCGGCTCGGAAACAGCACATCGGCGAGTCGTATACATCCTACATCGAGGATGTCCTTTCACTTTGCCGCCGGGTTGAAACTCCAATGACAGAGTCAGACAAGGTACGCCAGCTTCTCAAGGGGATTGCACCCGTCGCATTCAATGCCCTTGCAATCCAGAATCCAGCTACTGTTGCTGACGTTGCGACAACCTGTCAGCGCCTCGAAGAACTCGAGTCTATGCGCCTACAACCGGACAGTGACGCGGCCCGTATTACGGCAGATCCAAACCTACGAGACACAATAAGGGTGATTATACGCGAAGAATTAGAATCAATGGGATTCACACTACCTTCAGTGTGTCCCATGCAGTCTTCTTCAACGTCATTGCGGGATGTCATCAGGGAGGAGCTCACGTCCATGACCCACATGGCCCACCTGCAGCCCACTGTCGCTCGTACTCTCCCATCGTTCTTGCATGCCGTCGCCGCACCATCAGGCACCGTCAGCTCGACGCCGCCGCCACCAACGTACGCGTCGGTTGCTGCAGACCTCCGAGAAGCTTTCCCACGAGCTTTCCATCACCACCGCCTGAGCCATCATCTGTCCCTCTCACTGCTCTCTCTCCCGGTGCATCTAACACAAGCTACTACCCTTCTTATCGATCGACTCGCCCTACGTGCTATTATTGTGGCTGTCGTGGTCACATTTCACGCTTTTGCCGCAAGCGCCAGCAAGATGAGCGCCGAGGGTACGACATACGCGAACGAGACTATACCGCAGGAGCCTTGTACCAGGCCGTCGTTATTCGTCACCGCCGCGTCGGTCTCCATCTCCGCCAGCATCCGGTGAACTGCGCAGTAGTCATCGATCAACCAGACGCCGTTCACCGTCGCCCTACCGTCGCTCCTCTTCTCCTCTTCAGCCTGCTTCCCTCGCTTCTGATCGGCGTCCGGAAAACTAAGCGATGCAGTTTTTGGAGGACAAACTGCATTCCAACACAGTACTCCAATTCCTCCAGCGCGCCCTTACAATATGATTGCAGTCTCAGTTGAGGGAGTGGACGTTGATGCTTTGGTGGACACTGGGGCTGGGTTTTCTATTATTCGTGCTGATTTGTGTACCCGTCTTCGAAAAGTCACGACGCCTTATGATGGACCAACACTGGTTACAGCCCAGAGAACAATGATTCGCCCTTCCGCTCTCTGTACTGCCCGTGTGCTAATCGACGACATTCTTCATTATATACAATTCGCTGTGCTATCCCCGTGCTCCCACGAACTCATTTTAGGCTGGGACTTTCTTTCACCTGCTTCCGCGGCTATTTGTTGTGCACAACGTGTCGTCCATCTTACTGACACAGACCACTTGCTTAGTGACGAAACCTACAGGCCACTTCGACTCGTCGCTGCTGTAGACATCGAGTTACCCCCAAATGAACATCAATTAGTCACTGTTTTGTCCAACGACGTTGACTCTGGTGACATTTTGGTCACTCCATCGCCCCGTTGCCTCAATAAAGGCATAGCTTTCGCATCAGGTGTGGCTCGCTTCAACAATGGATCAGCTGTCCTCGCTGCTACGAACACCACACCAGATAAAATTTTACTGCCGCGGGGCACTACTGTCGCCTGCGTTGCCGATCTGGAGCCTGTGTGCGTCGTGCCTCTTACCCCTGCCTCCCCTAAAGGCCATCTTGGAGATCATACTCCTTCTTCGGCTTTTACAGCAGCCATCAACAAGAACTTGACAGACTCACAGAAGCAGCAGCTGCTTGATTTGTTGCAAAAGCATGCAAACTCTTTTGACATTCATTCATCCAGCCTGGGTCAGACAACTGCTACAGCACATCGTATTCAGACCGACGGAACATCCATTGTGCATCGTCGTCCTTACCGCGTCTCCCTAGCCGAACGGAAAATCATTGAGAAAAACGTAGACGATATGCTGCAACGGGAGATAATCCGACCCTCAACCAGTCCTTGGTCGTCTCCAGTGGTTCTGGTGCGTAAAAAAGACGGTTCCGTACGATTTTGCGTCGATTACCGAGCACTCAATAAGATCACTAGGAAGGACGTATACCCCATGCCACGTATCGACGACGCCCTCGATTCCTTACAAGGTGCTGAATTCTTTTCAAGCCTCGACTTGCGTTCCGGCTATTGGCAAATCCCCATGCACGAAGATGACAAAGAAACAACGGCGTTTGCAACCCCGGACGGCCTATACGAATTCAATGTTATGCCGTTTGGTCTATGCAATGCGCCCGCAACTTTTGAGCGCTTGATTGACCCCGTGCTGCGTGGCCTGAAATGGAAGACTTGCCTATGTTACCTCGATGACATTGTTGTCTTTTCGTCAACGTTTCCTCAACATCTGCAACGCTTGGACGAGATCCTGACTTGCCTTGCGGGCGCTGGTCTTCAAATTAACACCAAGAAGTGCCATTTCGCCAGCAGATCTATCAAGGTCCTTGGTCATGTTGTGAGCAAGGACGGAATTCGTCCAGACCCTGAGAAAACTGCTGCGGTGCTTCGCTTCCCTCGCCCTGAGAAGCCGAAAGATTTGCGAAGTTTCCTTGGTCTCGCCTCTTACTTTCGGCGATTCATACAAAACTTTGCCTCCATAGCCGCACCACTCCATAAGCTACTTGCTTCTGGTACGCCGTTTCAGTGGTCTCAGGAATGTGAATCGGCTTTCGACAGGTTGAAGAGTGCCCTCACGACCAATCCTGTACTTTCTCATTTTCACGATCGTGCACCGACCTGCCTCCATACGGACGCTAGCAGCCACGGTTTAGGAGCCGTCCTCCTCCAGCGCGACAACTCTTTGCGAGAGCGAGTCGTTGCGTACGCCGGCCGCGTCCTCTCCGCAGCCGAGAGGAACTACACGATCACCGAGAAGGAGTGCCTCGCCGACGTTTGGTCAGTGCAGAAAGTTTGTCCCTATCTTCACGGCCGCCATTTCACAATTGTGACCGACCACCACGCTTTATGTTGGCTTTCGACACTCAAGAACTTGTCGGGACGCCTCGGCCGCTGGATTCTACGCCTACAAGAGTATGATTTTGCCATCGTATACAAGTGTGGCAGGAAACATAGTGACGCCGACGCTCTTTCTCGCTGCCCACTACCAGCGACTCCACTCGGGGTTTCCGCAATCAATTCGCACAACACGCCCTCAGAGTCCACGTCTACGGCAGTTTCCTCCCTCGCCTCTATGGACCAGCTGCCTTCGGACGACCCGCACGATTTTTCTTCTCGACAGCTGGCTGACCCATACTATCGACGTATTATACGCTACCTCACTGGCAGTTCCCGTCCACCTAATGCGAGGCTCCGTCGCCAACTCTCACAGCTTAAGCCGGACAACTCGGTGCTGTACCGCAAAATTTACCATCCTGACGGTCAGCGCTGGGTTCCCGTTCTACCCCGATCGCTTCGGTCCGAAGTCCTCAGAGCACTTCATGACCATCCGACGGCTGGTCACCTTGGTTACCACAAAACCTATGATCGCCTTCAAAGTTGGTTTTATTGGCCAGGTATTACCACTAGTGTAGCTCGGTACGTTGGGTCCTGCACTACCTGCCAATGTAGAAACCTACCCAGATCTGCTCCAGCTGGTACACTACAGCCTCTTCCATGCCCAGCCACACCATTCGAAGTTGTAGGCATCGATCTTTATGGCCCCCTTCCAGTCAGTGCTGCTGAAAACCGATGGATAGTAACAGCCGTTGACCATTTGACGCGCTACGCCGAGACGGCATCTGTCACTACTGGTTCAGCTTCTGAAATTGCCGACTTCATCCTCCGAGCTATTATACTGCGTCATGGTGCTCCACGTGTATTGCTCAGCGACCGTGGAAGGGCCTTCCTTTCACAACTAGTGAACGAACTTCTTCGCGCCTCTGGCACAACTCACAAGACTGCCTCTAGTTATCATCCCCAAACTAACGGCCTCACTGAGCGATTCCACCGCACTCTTGCTGACAAGATCGCCGCCTACATTCAACCAGACCACAAGAACTGGGATGTAGTTCTACCATTCGTCACTTTCGCCTACAATACGGCTATTCAGCGGACAACCGGCTACTCACCATTTTATCTAGTTTATGGACGCTCCCCTACTTCTTTGCTGGACGTCTCCTTCTTTACCTGCCATGCGGATTCATCTCCATCCTCTTCAGAGGAATACGTTTTGCGGCTCGCAGAGAGCCGCCAACGTGCTCGTATAAACACTGAAGCCCGACAGCAAGACAGAAAGCTGGTTTATGATGAATCGCATCGTGCTGTATCCTTTCAACCTGGAGACGAAGTGCTCCTTTTGACGCCTATTCGCACACCTGGTTTGTGCGACAAGTTCCAGCCACGATTTATCGGGCCGTACACAGTTCTTGAAGAAACTTCACCAGTAAATTATCGCGTGACGCCACTTGTAGCCCCAGCAGATCGCCGTTATCGAACTACTGAAGTCGTCCATGTCTCCCGTATGAAGCCCTTCATGCGACGTTCTTTGTCCCCTTGACTTGCCTTGGCCAGGCTGGCCGCTCTCACGGGGGGGGAATCAGTGTGGGCATTTAGTATACCAATCCTCTTCATCTGTACATTATCATCATTATCATGTATTGCTTATGCATTCTCATCGTTGTCACGTATCATCATCATCTTGGTTCGTGCATCTCCGCTGTCGGTTGCCGGTTCCTCGGGCCTAATAAAGGTCTTCCAAACCAAGACTTTATAATATGTATATGTATTTGTATATACCCTACTGAACAAAACGCACAAAAAATTCTAAAGAAAAATACCAAGGTATCCCGCAGGAGATTTGAACCAGTGACGCCTTGCTCCATAATGCCGAGCAATATAAATATACATCACTTACAACAGGTTCACCCTCAATGGACTCAAAAGAAACATTCAAAAAAAGCTCATATATCTCGCTTGTAGTTATGTTGTAATGCTCTTACGTCTTACGCATTAACCGCCATATTTACGGCCAATCCCCCGTTGTGGTTGGGAGCCATACATGAAGGAACATCCAAGTACTTAAGCAAGCTTCTCCCACCAACCAGTTGCTTCCGGAATCGACGCCTACACTGCTATATCTTAGGAAATGTGTATTAGCTTTTCACAACGAGGGCTTATTCTCTCGACAGCATTGAAGACCACCCACCGGACGTTTTGGTGAAGTTCATTGGAACTGCACTTTTTGCTATCATCACCGGTATTGTAGACAGCGACAGACACCAAAGAAGGAAACACCGGACAAATGCCGGCGAAAACTATGTGGGAAGTTCGGCTTTTGTGATGTCACTGCGTGTTGTACGACCACCTGCGGAACATCTTCAACAGAATGCTAGTCACGTTGAAAAAAGGTATGCTTGCATACGTGCCCAGACACGGGGGCAAAAGGTGATGCTGCGCGTACGAGAAGCGGACCGGACTGCAAAAGAGTTACGCTGATATTTTCAAAACGGTGGTTTGGCAGGCGCAGATGTCTAGATAAAAGTAGCTTCGGCAGTGAAGTGGCGTGGTACCGGTGATTATTGAACCGCAGCCGAAATGGCGTGTCTGTTTGGCCGATAGATTCTTGTCTGCAGATGTTGCAATGTAGCATGTATATTACGTTACTGGAGTCACAATTAAGGCTTTCAGTTATGCAGAATTTGAAATCCAAGAAGTTCGCTTTGGATTCACGTGTTGTGACCATCTGTGGGCATACCTTGCATCGAGCTTTTCCGCAGGGATGGCACCCTGATTGAAATTTGGGGGTGTTTGTTTTTGCTCTGACAAGAATGTCCTTCAGATTTTTATCCCGGTGGTACACCACGTGAGGTGGCTTCGCGAAAATAGAAGTTAGTCATTTGCTTTGTCTGATTATGTTGAAATGGCAGGAAAGTATGTTGTTGATTCGTGGCGCTGATGAGGAGTAAGTTAGTACAAGGTTCGTTTGGGAAGTCGTTTTAGGTACTTTGTTTGGTCCCTTAATTATATCATTCCTGTTCACGTTGCGAGCACGTAGTATGGCATCGTCAATAATGTCTTCCGGATAATTTTGTTTCAATAAGGAAGGCTTTCGGTGTTCCGCGTGTCTGTCAAATTCCCGCATATCGGTGCATATTCTTCGGTACCGGTAGGCCTGAGAATATGGAATACCCGTTTTGCAATGCTTTGGGTGGCTGCTGTTGAAATGTAGGTACATTTGACGGTCTGTAGGCTTTTTGTAAAGGTTTGTAGACAAGCGGTCATTTTTGACCGTGACAGTGACGTCCAAAAAGGTAATGCTAGTTTTGGAAATTTCGTGCGTGAATTTTATTGACGGATGGCACTTGTTAGAATCCTCTATGAAGCGGAAAAGACTTCCCTCATCATGGTTCCATATCATAAAAATGTCGTCTAAGTATCTTCTGTAGTAGAAATGTTTCAAGGTGCGTCCCTCAATGAATGGGATTTCAAGTGAAGCCATAAAGGTGCTTGCGAAGTTTGGGGCCATTTTCGTGTCCATTGCAGTGCCACTGACCTGAAGGAAATGCTTGCCATTGAACTCAAAATGGTTATAATTTAGTACAAATACATGAAGTGTAAACAGTACCTCGCCACTTACACTAGTTGATGAGTCAGATTTTACATATTCAGAAACCATAGCCGCTATTCCGTCGTGGTGGGGTATGTTGGTGTACAGTGAGCAGACGTCCATGGTCACCAGAAAACTGCCGCCTGGGATGTCGAGACTTGAATTTTCGCAGATGAAGTGGTTTGTGCCCTTTAGGTAATAGGAAAATATTGGAGGGATGTTTTTTATTAAGGAATTGATGAATTCTGATATATTTTCTGTTGATGTGCTGTTACTGGATACTATCGGACGTCCCGGATTACCTGCCTTGTGTATTTTGCGGAGCAAATAGAATCGACCGGGAACAGAGTGGGCCGGTAACATTGCTTTTAACATTTTGCCGGTAATTTTCTCGTCCCGGCGGAGATTGTTTAGGGTTACTTTTATCTCCCTTTCAAATTCGAGAGTCGGGTCCGTTGGAAGTTCTTTGTAGAATTTTGTGTCTGATAGCTGTCGTTCCCCTTCCTTTAAGTAGTCTGACGTATTTAGAATTACTATGCAGCCTCCTTTATCAGCCGGTTTGATAGTAATTCCAGTGTTTTTTCGTAGTTCATCGAGTGCCCTTCGTTCTGACTTTGATATGTTGTTTCGAAATGGCCGATTTTTTCCATACGCTCTGATGATATCTTTTTGAACTGCTGATATATACATATCGAGGTGTTTGTCCCTCTGCTCACCCGGACACCATGATCTGTCACCACCAATCACTCTATTCTCGTTCGTACAGTCCTTGCGATCATGAAAGTATTCACGGAGGCGGAGATTACGCGCAAAGTTATCGAGGTCTTGGTACAGTTCAAATTCATTGAATTTACCGGATGATGGACAAAAGTTCAAGCCTCTCGACAAAAGTTGAAGCTGAGTGGGTGTAAGTGTTGTGTTTGACAGATTGAGTACATTTTCCTCATAAGTTTTCGGCTGCTCTTGGCTATCACGTGGCACGGGAGTGTCAGCGTCATATTCGAGAGTAAGGATGTTTTGATTAGGATTGCACTGTGGTTCTGAGTTCCCATTTTTCTCCTCAAAGTTAGGTTGAGGTACGGGTGGTCCCTGGTGTTCTTGTACGGCCTCATTCCTATTTTCCTGTTGCAGAGCAGTGGAGCTACTGCAGTCCCGCTTGAATTTTCTATCTTTTACTACTGAAATTTCGCCTCTCTTCTTTAGTTCATATCTTTCCAGTTCTCTTGCCTCATGCTCTCCGGGATTAGATACCAATTTCTGCGTGGCCTCCGTGACACTGTGTTCGGCGGCCTTACGCTCACAATGGTCCGCAATGACCCGAGTCAGTTGCAAGGACGCTTCTAGTAATATTTTTTCCCACTTCCCCCTTTCTGCTTCACTTAGTGTAGACATTGAGGGGTTGCAGGCTAGGCGGAGACCCTTAGGTGCAATTTCGTGAGATAGATATTTGTTTAGTTGTTCTCCGTGTTTTTCGTATTGCACCCGCTTTTCAATGATTTTCCTAATCGATAGAAATGAGTGGGACCATGCGTGTTTAAGACTGCCCGTACCTTTTGTTTCCCCGTGTCATTGTTTCCCCGTGCCAAGCCCCCTCAACAATAAGAAGCCCAGCGACACACAGAGCCATCCAGGGCACCAGCAGTGACGATGTCTCCACTACCACCAGCGAGGCCAGCGAGCCAGCGGGTCCCACCAGTGAGTCAGAGATCGGCGCAACGGCTTGCACGGCAAACTCCAGTGCCAAACCCACTCAACAACAGGGAGCCGAGGGACACAAAGAGCCATCTAGGGTCCCAGCAGTGACGACGTCGCCACTCCCACCAGCGAGGCCTTACAACACCAGGCGGACGAATGCGGCGAAGACCAAGGCGGCGGCTTCCAAATGACACGGGGAAACAAAAGGTACGGGCAGTCTTAAACACGCATGGTCCCACTCATTTCTATCGATTAGGAAAATCATTGAAAAGCGGGTGCAATACGAAAAACACGCAGAACAACTAAACAAATATCTATCTCACGAAATTGCACCTAAGGGTCTCCGCCTAGCCTGCAACCCCTCAATGTCTACACTAATTGAAGCAGAAAGGGGGAAGTGGGAAAAAATATTACTAGAAGCGTCCTTGCAACTGACTCGGGTTATTGCGGACCATTGTGAGCGTAAGGCCGCCGAACACAGTGTCACGGAGGCCACGCAGAAATTGGTATCTAATCTCGGAGAGCATGAGGCAAGAGAACTGGAAAGATATGAACTAAAGAAGAGAGGCGAAATTTCAGTAGTAAAAGATAGAAAATTCAAGCGGGACTGCAGTAGCTCCACTGCTCTGCAACAGGAAAATAGGAATGAGGCCGTACAAGAACACCAGGGACCACCCGAACCTCAACCTAACTTTGAGGAGAAAAATGGGAACTCAGAACCACAGTGCAATCCTAATCAAAACATCCTTACTCTCGAATATGACGCTGACACTCCCGTGCCACGTGATAGCCAAGAGCAGCCGAAAACTTATGAGGAAAATGTACTCAATCTGTCAAACACAACACTTACACCCACTCAGCTTCAACTTTTGTCGAGAGGCTTGACCTTTTGTCCATCATCAGGTAAATTCAATGAATTTGAACTGTACCAAGACCTCGATAACTTTGCGCGTAATCTCCGCCTCCGTGAATACTTTCATGATCGCAAGGACTGTACGAACGAGAATAGAGTGATTGGTGGTGACAGATCATGGTGTCCGGGTGAGCAGAGGGACAAACACCTCGATATGTATATATCAGCAGTTCAAAAAGATATCATCAGAGCGTATGGAAAAAATCGGCCATTTCGAAACAACATATCAAAGTCAGAACGAAGGGCACTCGATGAACTACGAAAAAACACTGGAATTACTATCAAACCGGCTGATAAAGGAGGCTGCATAGTAATTCTAAATACGTCAGACTACTTAAAGGAAGGAGAACGACAGCTATCAGACACAAAATTCTACAAAGAACTTCCAACGGACCCGACTCCCGAATTTGAAAGGGAGATAAAAGTAACCCTAAACAATCTCCGCCGGGACGAGAAAATTACCGGCAAAATGTTAAAAGCAATGTTACCGGCCCACTCTGTTCCCGGTCGATTCTATTTGCTCCCCAAAATACACAAGGCAGGTAATCCGGGACGTCCGATAGTATCCAGTAACAGCACATCAACAGAAAATATATCAGAATTCATCAATTCCTTAATAAAAAACATCCCCCCAAATTTTCCCTATTACCTAAAGGACACAAACCACTTCATCTGCGAAACTTCAAGTCTCGACATCTCAGGCGGCAGTTTTCTGGTGACCATGGACGTCTGCTCACTGTACACCAACATACCCCACCATGACGGAATAGCGGCTATGGTTTCTGAATATGTGAAATCTGACTCATCAACTAGTGTAAGTGGCGAGGTACTGTTTACACTTCTTGAACTTGTACTAAATTATAACCATTTTGAGTTCAACGGCAAGCATTTCCTTCAGGTCAGTGGCACTGCAATGGGCACGAAAACGGCCCCAAACTTCGCGAGCACCTTTATGGCTTCACTTGAAATCCCATTCATTGAGGGACGCACCTTGAAACCTTTCTACTACAGAAGATACTTAGACGATATTTTTATGATATGGAACCATGATGAGGGAAGTCTTTCCCGCTTCATAGAGGATTTTAACAAATGCCACCCGTCAATAAAATTCACGCACAAAATTTCCAAAAGTAGCATTAACTTTTTGGACGTTACTGTCACGGTCGAAAATGACCGCTTGTCAACAAACCTTTACAAAAAGCCTACAGACCGTCAAATGTACCTACATTTCAACAGCAGCCACCCAAAGCATTGCAAAACGGGTATTCCATATTCTCAGGCCTACCGGTACCGAAGAATATGCACCGATATGCGGGAATTTGACAGACACGCGGAACACCTAAAGCATTCCTTATTGAAACAAAATTATCCGGAAGACATTATTGACGATGCCATACTACGTGCTCGCAACGTGAACAGGAATGATATAATTAAGGGACCAAACAAAGTACCTAAAACGACTTCCCAAACGAACCTTGTACTAACTTACTCCTCATCAGCGCCACGAATCAACAACATACTTTCCCGCCATTTCAACATAATCAGGCAAAGCAAACGACTAACTTCTATTTTCGCGAAGCCACCTCACGTGGTGTACCGCCGGGATAAAAATCTGAAGGACATTCTTGTCAGGGCAAAAACAAACACCCCCAAAATTCAATCAGGGTGCCATCCCTGCGGAAAATCTCGATGCAAGGTATGCCCACAGATGCTCACAACACGTGAATCCAAAGCGAACTTCTCGGATTTCAAATTCTGCATAACTGAAAGCCTTAATTGTGACTCCAGTAACGTAATATACATGCTACATTGCAACATCTGCGGACAAGAATATATCGGCCAAACAGACACGCCATTTCGGCTGCGGTTCAATAATCACCGGTACCACGCCACTTCACTGCCGAAGCTACCTTTATCTAGACATCTGCGCCTGCCAAACCACAGTTTTAAAAATATTAGCGTAACTCTTTTGCAGTCCGGTTTTTCAAACAGACGCGAGCGCGAACAGCGTGAGGCATATTTTATTTTCAAATTTCGTACATTAGTAGCCGGTATCAATGAGGACCCCGGAAAACTCAACTGTCTCCGAGAAGTAAGCCAGGAGAAAATTGGTGACAAAGATTGATAGCTGGAGACCATGCTTTTTTCTGACTGACTCGTACGTGTACACTGTCCTCTTTTTTTTTTTCACATGCACATACAAAGTGTTTACGTTCGCCTACCACTTCATGACCGTTGAAGGGAAACGGATGAAGATTAAAGGTAAATAGCTGACCGACCCATTAACGAGAAACCTTTCCTTTACACACACCGCCCGCCGCCCGCCGAACGACCAAACGACCAATTACGGGGAAACCCCTTTCTTTAGGCACGCCGTCCCGGACCCTCCCGGCACCGCGGCGACAATCTTGGGTGGCCCGACACACGCCAAGAACTGAACAGCACGTGATATGAACCGTAGGTGGATGTAGACGGACAGTTGGCTTCGTTCTCAGTGTTGACAGTGGTTCTTCCTCTCTTTTTTACTTTCTTTCTTTTCTTTCTTTTTTCGTCTTTTTTCTCTCTTTTTTTTCCTTCTTCCAGTTCCCTCTCACTCTCGCAAACGTCTTTCAAGGCGAGAGGGACGCGGCAGCAAGGAAGTTCATGTCAGTATAACTCATCCCCTGATGAAGGGAGGTCCCCTCCCGAAACTGTTGGGAAATAAATATATTTATCCTTGTTGACAACGCTCCCGTTGTGCCATATCCCATACCTATATATATATATATATATATATATATATATATATATATATATATATATATATATATATATATATATATAAGGGAAAGAAGTGTATATCTAAGGGCTCGTTTTTCCGTGTTTTTAACACAATAATAATGAGATATAACAGACAGTAATGCCAAGGAATGTACAGGGGAAGTTATTAGCATTAATGGAATGTAAATAAGAAGAAAGAAAAGTGGATGAAAAAATTACCAACTGTAAGCAGGAATCGAACCTACGACCTTCGAATTACGCGTTCGATGCATATATATATATATATATATATATATATATATATATATATATATATATATATATATATATATATATATATTTATATATATATATATATATATATATATATATATGTATATATAGTCCAGTAGATCAGTAGACCCTCCGTAAGCGGTCACAACGTGGTTTATTTCGACGTTTCGGCCTAGAGTCTGGCCTTCATCTAAGGCCAGACTCTAGGCCGAAACGTCCAAATAAACCACGTTGTGACCGCTCACGGAGGATCTACTGGACTGTATGCAACGCTACGGCCACTCAACCACCATGCCTGCCTATATATATATATATATTTTGTTCGTGACAATATATATATATATATATATATATATATATATATAATGTGAGAGTGTGTGTGTGTGTGTGTGTGTGTGTGTGTGTGTGTGTGTGTGTGTGTGTGTGTGTGTGTGTGTGTGTGTGTGTGTGTGTGTGTGTGTGTGTGTGTGTGTGTGTCTATATATATATTTATATATGTATATCATGCTACAGTGGGGTCACTATTTGAACTAACACAAGCGACAACGACAGAAAGGAAGCAGAGAAGTACAACGCACAGTCCCGCCGGAACGCACTTGCCGTCCATCCCCTGTAAATAAACCTCTGTTCAACCTCGTTTACAAGTCGCATAACAGAGTGGTGGAGGTGCTGGGTACCCCGATTCTCTGACAGGGGAATTTCCATTCCTTCGTGCTCTTTAGAGTCGTCGCCTTGCGGGACTACCACGAACCTCAGCAGAAGAGATGCCTCTGCAATCCGATGTCATGAGGAAGGTGGCTTCTTCTTTTCCTTACAAGGAGCCGCCGAGATTTGGCGGGACTGGCGAGGAGGACGTGGACGAGTGGTTGAAGCAGTAAAAGTGGGTGAGCAAAATTAACGGCTGGGACGCCGCCGCTCAGCTATCGTATGTCGTGTTCGCACTCACCAATACTGCCCTCCCGTGGTACGACAACCACAATACTGCGCTCACGACTTGGGAAACGCTTGTAGACGAATTGAACAAGCGCTTCGGAGACACCACAACGAAAAGAAAGCGAGCTGAAGACATCTTCTCTCAAAGGGCTCAGCTGCCTGGCTAGACACTCCAATGCAAAAATCAGCGCCACTGGGTACCAGCGTCCAGCGCCATGCCTGATAATGGGCCCAGTATGGCGCTGGTACCAGCGCCTGCCAGCGCAGGTACTGGGACGCTGGCAGCGTCCAAGTACTCTGCGCAAAATGCCTTCCCAGAGATAAAACGAGGGCGGCCATTCACCATAAATAAATAAGTATATATGTAAATTACCGCACATCCGCAATAAAATTTTTAAAAATTGAAAAAAAATAAGACACTGCTTGAAGGGATTCAATCTCGCTACCTCCAGATCACAACCCGTCTACGCTATCCACTTTGCCACGCCGAAACTTTTTTTATGGTATTTATTAAAGTATTTGCGCAATAAAAACAAAATCAAGTGAACAAAGGTACAATAAAATCGCGAAAGTAAGCGCTCAAGCTTTACTCATAAAGACGAAATGGCTAACACAGCGTGAGTTCCTCACATGGAGAGTTCTTCACATCGTTTTATACAAACAAAAAAGGCGTGAGGTCAAACAGTTTTCTAAGACGGAGTACTAGTCCGGTCTAAAGTCTAGCTCGTCATCAATGCTTTTTAGGTGGATAGCCATTTGAATGAAGTGTGCGCTTGAAGAGGTGGTGGGCTCTGCATTGCGGTCTCGCATTCGTGTCTTCCACAAGCTGTGCATACCCATGAGGAAAAACATATCATATGGTACTTCATCAAGCGCTGCTGGTAGAAGATAACGTATTGTGTGAGAATTAATGACAAAACGTTTTTTCAGTGCTCACAGAAGGACATCCCAAAACAGTATGGCATCTTTGCAGCTAACAAACCAATGTTCAATCGTTTCCGGCACATCACATAGACGGCAATTAACAGACGGAACTAAAATACCCTTTCTTTCTAACGATGTGTTTACCGCCAATGTCTCAGAGTGGAGTTTTTAGAAGAATGTTTTTGAATTCGGTGGAATGTACAATTTGCGCACTCGCTTCAACACATCGTGGCCTGGAGGATTGGAGTACAGTGAGCGGTACAATGGAGGTGGGAAGAGTGTACTCAGTAGGTCCTTATACAGCACCTTGCGCGATACTGTGTACAGGTATTCTACAGAAAAGCGAGCTTTAGGAACTGAACTGCGAGGTAAACTGCCTGCATGAATAGCCACAAGCATGGGCGTTCGGAGAAGTTTGATGAAACAATGAAATCTGGTAAGCAATCAACAAGTGTAACCTGCAAAAAGGAACGGATTACAGGATGGGAATTGTCTCGAAAAAAGAAGAATCGGGACATCATTTGCCATAGATAAAGGTGTTTTAGTCCTAACCCACTCTCACTAACTGGCTTGAATATATTATCACGACGCATGGGCTCAAAAGTCGAAGACCATATGAAACCTTGCGCAATGATTAAGTTGCAATATATAGTAAAGCTTTGTCGCTAAGAAAGTATTGCAAGCTTCAGCTCTCCCAAATATCGAAAGTTGATAGGAAACAAATGTCTGGGCCTGTCGTTCAAGCTTAGAAACGCGTTCCTTCCAGTAATGCGCACTGAATCTATATGCATGCAATTGTACACTGAGGTATGTTGGAGGAGTTCTTGTCCAATTAATCCCTGCAAAGTGGTTAGGTGTGCTACCCCACAAGCCAAACCACAGTCCTAAACTTTTAGATGCATTTAAACGAGCTCCTGATACTACGCCAAACTTTTCAATAGTATATACCACATTTTCGACTTTTGGTTCATCTGTGCAAAAGAATGCGACATCGGCTGCATAAGCCAATACTTTAACCTCACTGCCTAATATACTAAAGCCACGAATGCAACTTGACTGTATTATGCTTAAGCACAGTGGTTCTAGATAAAGTGCAAATAAAAGAGGTGACATCTGGCATCCCTGTTTTACAGAAGAGCGAATAGAAACTGGCTTGAAGAGTTGACCATTAACTATCAGACGAGTTGAGCATTCATAATAGCATAGTTTAACGCCTTTAAGAACAACTTCGCCAACATTAGCTTGTTCGAGAAGACAAAAAAGGAAGGAATGACGAACACGATCAAAAGCTTTTGCAAGTTCTACCTGTAGCATTGCAAGATGTTTTTGAGAACCATGACAGTATTGAAGCACTGTTCGAGCGACATGTATATTGGTTTGTATGGACCGACCTCTGATCCCACATGTCTGATGAGACCCAATGAGAATTGACATAGCAAATTGCAACCTATTTGCTAGTACTTTTGCGAAAATTTTGTAGTCCACGTTTGACAGCAATATTGGTCTGTAGCCCTCGACGAAGCGAAGTTTTTTGTTGTCAGTTATTTTCGGTATTAACACAGTGTGACTTTTGCAAAAAAGATTGTGGGAGTGTATCCATGTCATAACTCATCTGAAAAATATTCAGCAATTTAGGAGCAAGTGTTTTCTTGAAAGCTTTGTAAAATTCGCTTGAGATGCCATCAGGGCCCGATGTTTTCAATAAAGGCAAGTTGTCGATTGCTTGATCTATTTTCTGTATAGTGATGGGCCGATTAATGACTGCACAATCATTGTCCTTCAAGGGGTTCACTAGAGAAACAAAACTAGCCTTCAGGTGAGCGTCAAAATCATCAAAGGGAGAGTTAAATAAGCTGTTATAGTGCGTTTCGAACGCCAAAGTAATGTCTCCGTTATCATTTATGAGCACATTGTTAAACTACAAGCCTGGAATAACTTTAGAAATCGCATGGCGTTGCTCATCAAGTAAGCTTGGCACGTCGGTTGCTCAGAATTCAAAGTGCGCTGGTTCCGAGATCTAATACGTGCCCCTTGGTAGCGAGCAGTGTCATATCTCTGTAGTTGGCACTCAATATTCTCAATGTCTTTGATGTACTTTCCCGCCATTTCGTATTCCATCTCATAAAGATTGCAAAGACTTTTAACAAGTATATTTTCATCATTCTTTTTACAGAAAGACTTAACAGCCCCAACTTCTAAAGCTATAGCACGAACTTCTTGTTTAAAAAGTTTCCAAGCAGCGAAGGTATGAAAACCAATCGAAAAACATTGCCTCAATGCCGTCTGGACGCGATTCAAGAATTCCTGATCACAGAGGAGCTTCGCATTCATTTTCCAAAGTGCCCACTGGGGACGGAATTGTTTGTTACGATTTTCACCAATTTGCGCTATGACAATACAATGGTCTGAGAATGATACAGCTTCGGTGCTGCAGGACATTTTACGAGATAGGAGTGATGAGGACACGTAAATCCAGTCAAGGCAAGCATGAGAACTGTCTTGTGCTCTTTTATATGCTGTTGCCTGATTCGAGACCCCGATGTCAATTAGTCCTGCATTATCTGCAATACCGGATAAAAGCTCGCTACTCCTGTCTCTCTTTCCAGACGAATTATAACGATCGATAGCTTCACATACGCAGTTGAAATCTCCCTTAAGTACCGTGCATCTGTCGACGTCAATTAAATTACGCACTTTTTCAAATAACTCAAGTCGTTTCGGAAAACGCATATAGATTGATAATTTTCCATGGCACTCCTTGCAACAAAAAATCACAGCATATATACCTGCCCTCTTCTTCAACACTAATGCAGAATGCGGATCAGGGTAGGCTTTTTCTCAGAAACAACCAACAGCCCACAGATAAACATTTAGCATGTGAGACACACACATTAAACTGAGACAGAAAAGGCCGCAGGGCCTTTTCGGTCTCTTCCTCGCTCTCGATCTTTGTCTCTTGGATGGCGACAAAGTCGAGACACTTTCGATTCAGAAGTCTACGGAGCTGTGCCTGTTTCTGCGAAGACCTAAGGCCGCGTACGTTCAAGGTAGCAAATATGAGTCGCTCAGACTGCGCCAAGGTGACTACCTTCCAATGCACTTATCGTCCCACTTTATCAGTCCCAAGAGTTGGCGTTGAGGCTTCCCCTGAACCCCCACCAGGCCTCCTAGATCGGGATCGGCGACACTTCCCCTTTGGCATGGACTTTCGGCGACGGCGTGACTCCCCAGTCACTGACGCTGGGTCACTCCCTTTGTTTGAATCCGAGCTGGACGATGCGGGACGTTTCGGTATTGCTGCATCCATAGAGATCTGCATATCATCTTCCGACACTGCACCATGATGAAAAAGCTGCTGCGGAGCTGCAGCGCAAGCAGGTGAAGAACTTTCTGCGGCATCCAGCCCAGAGTCTCTGTCTTGTACTGGTGGTTCTTCTGCATCTTTATTGGTCAGCGCAACAGCACTCTTCATAGGAACTCCTACTTGTGCTAGGCGTTGTGCGGAGTCATATTGGGTATGCTGCTTGCATAATTCACTTGGCTCTTTGCACGCAGAAGTTTCAACTGTGTCAACAGCGAGTGACTTTCTTCCCTTTTCTGGATTCCTTGTGGTAGAGCCTGTAGCATATGAAATTGACGGAGTGTCTCCCGTTGCGTCCAAAACCTCGATGGCATCCATAATATGCTCTTGTAGGTTATCATCTGGCTGTTATGTGTGCTGTTGCAGGTTGTTGGAGTATGTCATAACACAATTCTCGGCCGAATGACCGAAGCGTCGACAGTTGTCACAGTGAGGGGTCCTGCAGTTTCGACGGATGTGTCCGACCTTACTGCACCGAAGGCAAAGTGGTGCGCGGCCAGGTATCAAAACGAGGCTTTGCACTCCGCAGACAACAAGAATATGAGGAATATCCGCAATGCGAACTCCATCAGCAAGGGACAAATCAACGTCCCTATTTAGCGTCCGCATTTGTTCTATGTCCGCTGCTTTCCAGCTTTCTTGTAATATTGTCTTGACCTTCCCAAAAGCTTGCAGTGCCTCGCAAACATAGGCGTCCTCCAAGCGCTCAGAAAACCACATAAGCTTCAACTTCACTTCCATGGGCTCCGGGTCTATAACAATGCATCGACGACTTTTGACGAAAAATTCGCCTCTTGTGGCCAACTTTGTTTTTGTCAGCGTTGACTTGCATGTGACCATCCAAACATAAGACATTTGAAATTGACCTACGGAGCTTATTTCCTTCAACTTAATGATGTCCCGAAGAGCATCTATAAAATCTTGAACCCGGTAAGGGCGACCAGCTAAGTCCGCATGTAGAAAAACAGAGTCCACAACAAGCTTACCGGTGGGAAGGCGAAGAAGTACAACATGGTAGTCATTGCCGCTGGCTGAAGCACGAGAAGCACCGGGGCCCATGCCCGATAAATCCTTCGAAGCGGAGAACATGAAAATGCGACCGTTCAGAACGTCATCTTCCTCTTTCTCTAAACGCGCTTTTGGGGGGATGTAAAACGACTATTTATCTGAAGAAGGCGCCGTTCAACAATGTTTACAAGTCGCACAGGCCAGACTGACACAACATTCCTTTCCAAATAACAATTGCGTCTTGATTCGACAGTGATGAACGGCTAGCGGGCACCAAATGACGTGCGGATATTAGCAAGAGCTCAAAGTTTCTTGAAGCATCTATACCTTAACTCTAAAAAATCTCAAATTGACTGGAGGACCAGCCACAAATTGTCAGCTGTTGCTGCCGATAGTCTTTTTTTTTCCTTTGAAAGTCGTTTCTAGCACTTGCTCCTGGTCAACAAGTACAGATGATTTACATGTCTTGTTTGGTAGATATCCACGCACACGAGTGAATTTTTAGTATTTTTTTCGCGCAAGCGACACTGTAGCAGTATATATCTGGCATGCCAGATTACATATTTGCAGTTATATCGATACCTGCAACTAAAAAACCGCCGAAGAAATGACTAATGCAATCCACTGGAAAAGTATTCCAGTATGTTAGTTCACTAACGTGTACGAATTTGCCAACTCAAAATTCCGTGTTTTTACGTACGAGTCAGAGAAGTACCGGCTTCTGCGCTCAGAAGGAAGCTTTCGGTAACAGCCTACATTGCTGAAAGCACGACACATCGATCGTTGCCGCTCCTTGTGCGGGCACCGCACACGTAGATAAATGGTCGATTTAGGCTCAGGGATGTCTAAATTGTACTTTACAGTCATTCTTACACTTTAAAATTGTGCCTACTTAAAGTAAAAAGTGCCGGCAACAGATACACCAATGCGGGTGGCACGATAGGCCTCGCTGGGATGGGGCACTGGGTAAGGCTACTTTCGAAGCATCTAAGTTGCGATGCTTAAAGTTTCTGCATTTCAGCTTCGCAATATTTCTAACTGCTACCAAAACTGTGCCTGAAGTAAGTGAAAGGTCATTCAATGCCAGATATGCATCTACGGAGTGAGGATGGCGAGCGACAGCCGTTTTTCTGGCCTCCGCTGGCAGTAAACAGCGGGCGTGCCAATGTACAGATATATGCAGTTATATCAAAACCAGCAATTAAAAATATCAATTGAAATACCAATACATTCCGCTGAAAACGCATGCCAGGGAGTCAGTTCACAAAGTTCCCTATATTACCAACTGAAACTTGCATGCTGTTACATATCAGTCGGAGAAGTACCGGCTAAGCGTGGCCGGCAGCTTTCGGTGACAGTCTGCGTAGCTGAAAGCGCGACGTTCGATCGTCAGCGCTCCTTGTACGAACTTCGACATAAGACAAAATAGTTCATTTAGGTTCATGGATGTCTAAACTATACTTTACAGTTATTCTCCGACTCTAAAGTTGTGTGTACACGAAGCAAGAAGCGCCGGTAACATATATACCAACGCGGCTAGCACGACAGGTTTAATGCTCGCTGGGCCAGGCACTGGGTAAGACCGCTTACGTATGCTCGGTATCTGTAGAAAAAAAAATACGTATGCTTGGTATCTGTTAGGGTAGCATCTCTCCCTGCCGACAAATCAAGCGTTTTATATTCAACGACACCGAATCATACCACGGCACACGCTACAACAACATGCATGCTGCAGATGCACTGGTAGAGACAGTGCGGGCTCCAGTATTGACCAGCGCTTGCTAGTGAAAATTCCAGTGCTTCCAGCACTTCGCAGTGTGAACCAGCATCAAAGTGGTTGAGCCACCGCCCCTACCAGTGCGACACTGCTTTTTCCCAGTGCGCCCAGAGAAGTGTCAGTGATTACAAGCGCGCACCAGTGTCTCCAGCGTGTCCCAGTGCCAAAAAGCGTACTGACATCACGCTGTTTTTGCAATAGGGCTTGCACCACTTATATCGAGGAGATTCTAAAGCTCTGTAAACTTGTTAATCTTGGTATGTCCGAAGAAGACGAAGTTGGCGATCATCTTAAAGACATAGCAGAGAATGCGTAGCAGTTCTTGATCTCCGAAAAAAACCCGTCATCTGTGACCAACGTCATAAAGCACTGCCGTACTTTTGAAGCACTGAAGAAGCGCCATATAACGCCACAATTGGGCCACTTGGCTTACGTGCCGACAGTAGTTAGCGTCGATGCTAACCCTCCTATCCGACCTGACATCGACGATACGACAGATAGTCTGCAAAGAGCTGCTCCGGTGCCGTGAACTAAGCTATTGCAGCAGTGTTGACTACTATCGAGGCAACCAGTCTGAACTAGCTCCTGCCTTGTCACCACCATTCATCGACGCGGTGAACATGGACAACTACTGAGCAAGCAGTGCTTCAGTCCGAGCTGGCAAACTGACCTCCCTTCGCCAATGAGCAGCATAGACGAAACACCTGTGCCCCGCCGCGGTTCCAGACTACTTATTCGACCACAACGGGATACGTGTATTGCAATGATCAGGGCAGATATACCATGCCAGCTAAAGAAAACGAGGAGTTTGAGCAGCACCGTGCATTTCGGTCCCCTCCTGTATGCTATAGCTGCGGCGTCCCAGGCCACATCTCAACATTTTGTGACCGTCGACAGAAATTCCGAGGAGCACCTTCACGAGGCTTCTGCTATTCCAGATATCGACCTTTTTCTTCGTCATGGCCAACACGCCCAACTTCCAGTCTTGAATTTCGCCAAAGCAACTTCCAGAAGTCGTCACCACTCTGCGACCGCAGCTTAACGACACCGCCTGCTCCACGTGCTACGCAGTCGCCGTCGCTGCGGCGTCGCTTTTCGTCACTGGATATTGTGCGCTGCCAGCTGATATACCTCCATGAGCCATCAAGCTGAAGAACAAAGTTCATGTGTGTGTTGACAATTTCCCTACTATGACTCTTGTCACCGAGAGTCACTGTGACTCTTCTCACCGAGAGTCACTTGTCACTGGGGCAACGAATTCAGTGATGAGCCTTAGTTTTAAAACTCTTCATGGACAAAAAGTTATGTTTTCGTGGAAGAAAATCTCGTCATTTTGTAGTGAAAGCGGGGACACCTCGTGCCTGGTCTGAGTTTGTAGCAGGTGTTTGCGTGTGTGGAAAAGTAATTACCACTGAATTTGCCCTGATTCCTCGATCTACACAAGATATTATTTTAGGCCTAGATTTCTTACGGGAGTGTAGCGCTACAGTTGTCTGTCAAAGTGGAGAGCTTTCGGTACACCACAAGCCTATGACGCACTCATCGAAAGCTCGCCGCGTCAAGAAAGTGCCTTCTGTTTTGCGCAAGATGCAGTGATTTCTGTGCAGTGTAGTGTGTGCGTTGCGGTAATTTACTCTGGTGCACCTCCTACTACATTTGACGCCCAAACAGAACCTCTACACTTAGCTTGTGTGAACAAGAACGTGTTGGTGCCCCATTGCTTGGTGTCGGTTGTTGAAGGACGATCAGGAATATGCACGATGAATTACGTGGCCCAGCCCGCACATCTACCTTGCGGTATGAAGCTCACACTCTTTAGAGAGGAGACGCCGGCTTTAGTTGCTGTTCTACACACTACTGGGGGTTAATCCTTTCAATCGAGCACTTGAAATTCGAAGCTTCTACAGATAGTGAGCAAGTCCCTCAGCACAAGTGAGCGCCACAAGTTACTAGCTGTTTTATATCAGCTCTCAACAGTGTTTGACTTTTTCAAAAACGATAAGGCATCCGCAATTCCAGCGTCTCGAGTACGCGATCATATAAACACCGGATCAGCGCATCCTATACGACAGAAACTGTACCGAGTGTCACCGACGGAACGTAAAGTAATTAGTGAGCAAGTTGAAGAACTGTTGCAAAAGGGATTCATTCAGGAGTCTGCAAGTCCTTGGGGTGCACCTGTCATTCTTGTAAAAAAGAAGGACGGCTGATGGAAATTTTGTGTTGAGGATCGCCGGCCTAATGACATTACAAAGAAAGACTTATACCCCCTTCCATGCATAGCCAAAGCATGGTGTTGTCTTCATTCGGCTCCCTACTTTTATTCCGTTGACTTGAGATTCGGCTACAGGCAAATCTCGATGCACACTGATGATAAAAAGACAGCATTCCTAACACCCGGTGGACTTTTTTAATTTAACGCAATGCCATTTGGCTTGTTGCAACCTGCCGGCCACTTTTGGACAATTCTTGGACACCATTCTGTGGGGTTCAAAATGAGAGATATGTTTGTGCTATCTCGATCATGTTATTATTTTTGGACGCACATTTCAGGAGCACAACGAGCATCTCGGCATTGTACAAAGCTGCATACAAAAGGCTTGTCTTGTACTCAACTCCAAGAAATATCATTTTAGAGAGCGCCTAGCATTGATGCTGTGACATCTCGGGGACAAACACGGCGTCAGCCCCGACCCTGCGAAGACTGGGGCTGTTGAGGCATTTCAGCCACCCTAATCTGTGAAAGAACTCCGGAGCTTCTTTGGGCTATGCTCCTCATACAGGTGATTCATTCCTCGCTTTGCTGACGTTGCTTATCCCCTGACAAGCCTCCTGCAAAAGAACGCCCTATTAGACTGGACGCCTGAGTGTTCAGCTTTCTTTCGGTAGCTAAAGATCTTGCTGACGTCAACGCCAATACTAAGAAACTTTAGTTCAGCCGCGCCAACAGGGAATCACACGGATGCGAGTGGCATTGGTCTTGGTTATGTCTTAGTTCAACGCTCGGGTGAGAGCGAACACGCCATCGCCTACGCAAATCGGTTGTTAAGTAAACCCGAACGTAAATATACGGTAACTGAACAAGAATGCCTCGCGGTTATTTTCGCTGTTCAGCGGTTTCGGTCATACCTGTAGGGGCTTCAGTTTACGATCGTCACCGATCATCACCCTCTAGGCTGGCTCATCAATCTCAGCGATCAATCAGGACGCCTTGCACGATGGGCTTTGCGTCTGCAAGACTACAACTTTGCTGTCTCGTACAAAAATGGGCGGCGACATGCTGATGCTGATTATCTTTCGCTGCTGCCTCTCCTAACAACAAAATGTGACTCTGATAACTTCTTCCAGAAACTTGAAGTCGTACAACGAGGTTTCCCAGAGGCCGCAACCTTGGCGAGACAGCAACGTGATGATTCAACTCTAGAGCGGCTCTCCTCCTCTGCGAAAGACTCATAAAATAGCCGTTTTTGTATACGCGATAGACTCCTATATAAAAAAAATTTTACCGCCACAGATGCACGCTATTTTCTGATGGTTCCAAGAGCCCTCAAATCTTCGGTTTTACTTGTCGTGCACGACTATTCAGGTGCCGGTCATTTAGGATCTACGCGGGCACTCTATCACGCTAAAGAAATATTTTACTGGCCTTAAAGGTGCAAGACAGCAGACACCTACGTAGCCAGCTGTACAGAGTGCCAAAGTCATTAAAGGCCTAGCAATTCCCCCTCCGGTTGTCTAATGCCTGTAGCACCTCCCAGCCCAGCTTTCGAACAAGTCGTCATCGACCTGATAGGGCCGTTTCCACATTCATCCAAAGGCAACCGCTGTATAATAGTGTGCGCCGACTACCTGACTCGGTTCTGCGATAATGAAGCACTGCCCTCTACAACTACAAGGGACGTGTCACTGTTCATTCTGCGTAATATATTACTTCGTCATGAACCCCCTCATGCGATACTTAGTGACCGTGGCCGTCAGTTCATGGCTGATGTGGTTGAAGAACTTCAGCGTCTGTGTACCTGCAATCTGCAACGTTCGACCTCTATCAACCTCAAACCGACGGCTTTACTGAGCGCACGAATCAAACACTTGTCAACATGATATCTATGTACGTAAGCTCTGACCATAAGAACTGCGACGAAGTGCTTCTGTTCGTCACATACGCTTTTAAAATCATGCAACAAGGGACGACTGGTTACAGCCCGTTCTTCCTTTTTTACGCTCGTCCAGTGAAGTACACGTTGGATACGATCTTTCCTTTCTTTAATCATCACGACGCTTGCATCACGGAAACTCAATGCCGGGTGGAGGAAGCTCGGAGACTCACTAGATTGCGAACTCGGGCTTCTCGAAAACGCTCGAAATCACCATACGATCGCAGACACCGCCACGTAACTTATGAACCTGGCGACTGAGTGCGGTTATGGACTACCGTACGCAAACGTGAACTGTGCCAGAAGCTACTCACGGACTATGTTGGACCGTTTGTTACAACTAAGCATGTTAATGAGGGCTTGGTTAGTGGCCTCAGGATTGAACTGAGCAGAGTTCGAAGCACTGCGCTTCGTACTTTCCATGCCAATATGTAACCAATGGAAAAGTGCTGAAAGCAAACAGCCAAAACTTCTAACAGTCCGACGGTGTGGCGTAGCCGTTACGCTAGTCGGCTGCTGACCAGCCGGCCGTGGGTTCGATGCCGGCCGCGGCGTTCACGATTCGATAAAGGAGAAATGGTAGAAGCCCGTGCACTGTGCGGTGTCAGTGGATGTTAAAAAACTATAGATGCTCGAAATTTTCTGAGCCCTCCGGTAAGGCGTCGTTCATAATTATTTCGTCGATTTGAGACGCTAATTCAGGATTTATAATAAAAACTTGAAACACAGTTGGAGTTTCCACAACACGAAGCTGCGCTCTTATTACGCGTTAGGTACTATCACGTTGTATTTTTTGTGCAGTATAAAACTGGCCTTGAATGCATTCTCCTTCTAAGGAAGCATTCAAGGCTAATAAGCACGTTTTACTCCTGGGTGACTACATGTCGCAGGCTGTCGAGGAATAAAATGCATTTTTAGCTTGAATGATGTAAGTTTTTAAAGTGTAGTGGTGCATGATGGAAAGCTATATTACATTTGTTTTATGTATATCGCATTCGATTGGTATCCTAATGGAACAGTAGGCAGGGAACATTGCTCTCGATTTCATAAAAGGCTGACATGATAAGCAATGGTACAACAGCCACCACTATGTCATACGTAACGGTGACAGTTCTACCTTAGCACTGCTAAATTTGAGTTGAGCTTTGGTAAAACGAATAATTCGGAATTCGTCGCAGAAATTGCTCAAACAACGGCAAACAACATTCTTCAATGACACAGGCCAATTATCCAACAACCAACAACAGTTACAGCTCAACAGTTATAGGGCGCTGCTCAACCAGAAGGAAAAAAGCACGGAACGAACGCACAAGTAGGGATGGTAAAATCACTTATGAATAATCGATTATTCAATTAAAGGTCTGCAATTATTCGAATATTTGTAATCAATTTTCGCCTTCCGATTAATCAAAATAATTGATTAAACCTATTCGATTATTCGACTAAGACATCTCACACTCCCGGCCCCAACCTCGGCTCTTGACCGCAGCGCATGACTGCGAGGCGTGCTATCCTGAAACACAGATGCCGTGCACGTGGCCTTCCTTTCACTGCTTTCAATGCATATTTCTGCGCTAACAGAACGAGCCCGGAGCTTGTGGCGGCCATACCTCATAGAGAAAGATATACAACTACTATAAAGAATACTACTTTTTTCTGGTTCAATTTGGGATGCCGTTGATCGCGCACTTCTACGCCATTCCGTTGCACTCTTGGACGACCTGGTCAACCAAATGTCTTCTCACTTGAAGACATACTACAGTAACCCTGTAGTCGATCGGCACACCAATCCGAACCCACTTGAGACTTGGCACTGAATGCGAACTGGTCTAGATTATGTGTTTGATGTTGCAACGGAGTATTTGCCGATTCCTGCAACGTCAGTAGCATCCGAGCGCCTTTTTTCGCATGCTGGATGTATGGCGACCCAAAGTAGGTGTCGGTTGTCACCCGAGCATCTCGGCCAACTGACATTTCTTCTCTCAGTAGAAAAAATATGTGGTTCCGTGCAGCAACTCCATGAAACAAAGCAAAAGGGGGCTGTTGAGAAAGTAAGAAGCACAGCGATTCGCCAACGTTAAACAGAGACGCTTACTCTTTTATGCAACTTTCGTACGTGCCAACGCATCGTCTTGTCGCTCGTTTTATTCGTGCTCATTTTTTTCCGCGCTGTTTCATCGTGTTCCCGCTTAAACGCATCTCTCCTTACACTTTAAAAACGAGTAGTTCTAGTCACGTGTAGTGTCAATCGCAACTTTTTTTGTGTTTTATTCAACCCTCAAATTTTTGTTGTTTCTTGATTAAGTGTCGCATTGTAATATGCGCAGCTTATTTTCTGACTGGTTCTTAGCCTTTTGAAAATCCTGGTTTGGTGGATGCTGGAGTCGTTGGTGGATACAGTGGAAAGAATAGTGAATATAGTGGAAATACTAGTGGATATGGTGGAAACTGTAGTGTGCGTAATGGCTGATGACGGCGAGAGTGAAAAAAGTGATGGCAGGTGGTGTTGGAGGAGGTAAGCCAATGGTGGTGACAGTTAAACACGCCGGCTGGTGGTGGCGAGGCAAAACGTGTTTGGTGGAAGGCTTGGTGAACAATGTAGAGGACGGTGGTGTGATGGAAACTTGGTGGATTATGACAGCATGAGGAAAAAGCGCATGACAGTACGTGAAATCAATTATTTGTAGTGTTTCATTCTTGAATGCGCAGATATGGGTGTATAATTACGGTCAAAATAAACCAAGGCTGCTCAATGCGCTTTCTAGCACGTTTATTTTTTTTATTCCTGTGGTGTCAACAACGCTTCAAGTTTTGTAGAGCGTAGAATATGCGGTCATGAATATATTTACATTTCGCGAACGTACTTACATCAGTTTCACATCCGCGATGTGTTTTTTATTGTGATGTTTGAAGACTAGAGGTGTCACTGTGAACATTGACACTAAATGTTTTACATCGGTGCGCAGTTGTCGAGAAATAAATGAGCTCCAGTTTACCATTGCCTCTTTCAATGTTAGAGCAGAACACATCGGTCACATGATACCACCACACTAGAAACTCAACTCTGGCAATTCTTGCACACTCTATTGCTTGAGCTATACTTCAATGTTAACAAAGTGCGTGCGAATATGCATAAACTTCACTTTCGACATGCGTCGACACAAGCACCAGCGAATTTTACTTTCACTCTTCTGTGCTACCACCATGATTTCCACCAAACGTTAGTTCTACTGACTGAGCCCGTACAAGCGTTATCGGCGCTTCTGGGTTTCGTAATAAACACTTTTGACGAGTAAAAATGGCAATTCAGCACACTGTGGCATCATTTACTCCAAATAAACCTTTTTATTCTGTACGGTACCCGCACAAGAAGCGACAAACATCGATGCGACGCGCTTGCAGCACTTCCACCAAATGTACGCCTCCCCTCACTGACAGCCACCGGTCGCACTCGCCGGCGTTTCACTGGCTCTTATGCGAGAACACACACTCCTCAATTCGTATGCTTACTGAACCAATAGGATAGCATAATGTTTCTGGCGCACTGCATTCTTTTTGGCCGAGCTGTTATGTAGTTGCTCCTAACGACAGAGCAACCGCAGTGCACTGGCACGACTGCGCTGTGTGTTGGGCGAAAAACATCAAAATCAATTGTGTGGGCGTATCTATCGAATAAAAATAGAGGCGTTATAAAGCCTGAACACCTATCACCCTTTGAAAGGAGCGAGAAACGAATATTTAACTTTGCAGTAACCGTCGATAAAGTCTAGCTGCTCCTAAGTCCACTGAGTTGTTTTTTTTTCTTGCGCTTATTAATTGTAACAAAACATAGCGCTGTTGCCATTATCACAGTGGCAATCGTTAAAGGCAGCAGTTGTTCGTGTTTATCAAATATGCAAATTTTAGTAGCAGGTGCAGATCCCATAGATCTCTAGTAATCGACAAACAGAATAGAAGCTAAACAGAATATTTGTGAGTTGACTACTTCTTTAACACCAAAGTGCCAACTGTCGGCGTTGCGCAGTGGTTAGTGCGCTCAGTTGAGGATCCGAAGGTGGCAGGCTCGATGCCGCGCTGTCGTACCTTTTTTACGGGTGCTTTCTACATCTTTTTTATACAATTATTGTTATTATTTCTTTAGTGGCAGCTCGTCACGGTGGTTCTGACGCTGCTTCGCGCTCCAGCATTGCCGGCTGGAGCGCGCCGTCTATAATGCACTTCGCCATACGCCACCATACTCCATGTGCCACTAACATTTTGAGCACCATAATCCACAAAACTGGTGGATCGTGGAATCCACCATTCCTATGGGGGACGTTTTTTTCAATAGGGTAGCGTCATTCTGGTTTACTCTTTAGAAAATTAATGATTGTTTTCTAATGAAAAAAGAGAGAGAGAGAGAGAAAATATATACGGCAGAGATACTGGCCTGAGCTATAATATGCCCCTGCCTGCTACTCTGCACCAGGTAAAACGCAACGGGGAAAGAAGAGTGATTAAATGCGATGATGGGGAGAGGATTAGGTATTTCGTATATACATAATAAGACACGTGTGCTACCGTAAAGAGGACTAAGACGCTAGTAACCATAATTTATTATGCTGTATACTCACTGGCCCAATCGTCCGTCGTATAGTCTAATACCACTTTCACAATTGTTCAGCTAGCTTTTCGGCGATGCAGTGAGCGAAAGTATTGGCCTCTAGTCACTTCTTCAAACAGTGTTCAGGCGCGGTTCACTTGCGCTCGGTCGTGGAAAATCTAGGCTCGGTTTTCTTGACATTAACACGCATAATCAACAGCACGTGCAACTACGAGCTCGTCTCCACCTTAAGCACGAAAGTTGCTGTCATTAGTTGACAAAAAGTGTAGCGCAGGAATGCGCACTCGTAAATTTTGAAAAGGGTCTTAAAGACCTTTTATGGAATCCGCAACTTTACGCGTCGGTTTACCGAACGTCTAGCATCCAGTGCACTTCTATTAAAGAAGTCACCTTGCGTCATTTAGTAATACTGTATGGTCGCATATTTAGGGAGAAATACAGCTTTCAGCTAGAGGTCCCTGTCTTCTGCTGTGGGAAGAAAGAAGGATAGTCGCGAAATTTGTGTTGTATTGTCTGATACACTAGATAGCACTCAAAGTTCAGGCTGTATGCGCGATTGAAAAGGTGCGAGTGGCGCCGTGTTAAGGCAACAATCAGACGAAGCCTGCGGAGTATACTGGCGCAGCTGCTCTTTATTCTAGCCGGGAGGCAGAAAATCGCCTCACTCTATTTTCCGCAGTTGCCTGTACCGATGATATGCTTGAGGCCAGTATGTTTTAGTATAATCTCTGCATAGGTGACCTCAAGGAAAAGATCGCGTCAGTCCGCAACTATAGTATTATGTAGGGCTTCCACAATATCTAACCGACAAACCGTAAAAAGAGGCCGTGTTTACGAGAGCGAGGGTCTTATTTAAATCTTCTTCCTCCTCGTCTCTCTTTTTTTCTTTCTTGAGATTTTCTCACCCTCCTCCACACTGCTTGTTTCAGCGGCGACTTTCCAACCAGTGTCGTCCACGAACGCGACTCCGGTTTTGATGAGCTGGAGTAGACAGGCATCGAGAAAATACGACCTGCTGCCAAATGGTGCAAGGATGGTGGCCACAGGTGCTGAAATCCGCAACATCAACCAACCAGGACGGGCCCCTCGTGTCCAATGCGCGAAAGTGGAAATTTTCGCCCACTAGACACAAGGAACCCATCGTCGACTCTTTCGAAAGTCGGAATTTTCGATCGTCAGCACGTCTGATAAAAAGGTTTAGGTTCATATGAAACACACACTATCCCTCTAAAACAAAGACATATCGGTCTTAAAACCACCAAAAAGAATATCATTAATGGATTAATCGATTAAACCATTCCACCAAAAGCAAATAGTATATTAAAGGCAAAATCGATTAACGCTTAAAGAATAATCGATCAAAATTTTATTCGACCATTCCTACGCACAAGTACACTGTAAACAATAATGTACCAAGCTGTGAGGAATCGAGGAAGCATCCGGCCGAGCCGCTCCGGTGTTCTCACTCAAACCTGATTGTACCGGAGCAAATACATTTGTTTTCCACCGTTTTCCTCCGGTGATCGCCGGAAGAAGAAAACCGCAGAAAAACGGGGCCAATCCCTTGGTCATGCTCTTGTGATTCCTCCGCAAATGCTCCTGCGCATCAATTTTGCCTCCGTGAATCATCTCTAAGTGCTTCGGGTCAGCGCTCACTCGCATTCATTGGCTGTTCGAAGAGTGACGTAGCCAGCCTTGCCACTGGAAGGCCGTTCCCCACAAACCAACATGGCGCCGACCAAGCCGGTGCAGTGAAGATTGTGTGAAGCGTTCAGCCGCGTTAGAGAGAAGTAAATCGTTCTTAGCCCCTTTTGAATGTCACAAGCGACAAGCAGCAACGGACTTTATCAACGACAGAAGGAAGTTGTGCAAACGGTAATCGTGTGAAGGTTTGCGGCAGTGAACGACACGTTGTATTCTCGCGAATGCTGAGGGACCCGGCGGATGCTGGAGTGGCAAAAAAAAATGATGAGTGAGCTCTCCTTGAATTACCTGTGTTATTCGTGTGAGGTAGTACTAAGTTTCGATAATGTTGGGTTGATAAACCAAACATTGTATTATTATTTGGCTTAGTTCACAATACGTCATTGAAAAATCAGTGGAATTGCAATAGTGCGTTTTTTAAACTACGTGTTTTTTCTTTAACATAACTTCGGAAAAGCAAAATGGAGAGGTGAGCGAGTTGGTGCTGATTCGTTATGGCGTTATAGTAGCGCAAAAAAAGTTTACACCTCAAGCACTTGTGGTTGTTCACTTTCATGTACTCGTCCTTTCTTGCGCAGCATTAACGTCAGAGTAACATCGGTAAATAAAATCAGTTCGAAAAGTTAATTAGAGCGCGAAAACTTGACACGATCACTCACACACGCACACACCCATGCATCAAACACACAGCGCTCACTTCCAATTGATTTATTCATAGCTCGAAGGCTTCAATATATACAGGACACATTGTGCGCACACACACCAAAGAAGGCCAACAGCATACATTATCAAAACGTACAGTTAATCAATGTCATAGCCATAGAGCGATAAACTGAAGTTCGCTTGGTAACAACGAAATTGAAGGGGCGCTTACACAGTTATCTTTATTTTTTTCAATGAAAAAGGCTTCTAACACTTCACGTGCAGTTTTACTTGCGCTTCTGCCCAGAATCTTCGTTTCAGAAAATCGTGCGTCACAACCACCTGCATCACTTTCCGTGGCATCCGAACGTGTGCACGGACCTTTCATTTGAGTATAGGGGTTAGCCTTCCCTTATTTCTTTGAAAACACGTTTGGCTTAGATGGCGTAAAGTTTGTGCCTTTTATTTCTTATTTGTTTTGTTATGTTGTAGTGAACTTTTCCTTATTTTGTGGTCGAAGCTGTTTGTCTTGAAGAATTACATGCTCATTTAGTAAGAACATTGAAATATGTTCACAACGACAAGTATGAAAGCAGAGCAGTCAGTGCAACTTGAACAAAAATTGGAGACCACACGTACAGTGGGGATGGATGATATGCGAAGCACGAATGAGAAATGTTTATGTCAATTTAAAATAAGCACAACGTTGCGAGGTGGAGGTAAACGATGCCGTACATGAATTCCTTGTCATGATTATCATATTTGGATGTGGCATTCACCTTCGTCGTCAATTCACGTCACGTGATACCAAGTTTAGTATATGTGGAGCTAGCGAAACGGCCGCGAGCACACAATGAGCGTCGTATGATTTCATGTTCTTAGGTGACACGCTCGTCAGAATTATCATGTTTTCACCAGTCCTATACTTCGTCATTCAGTGACGTCACGTAACACTAAATTTGGTATACGTGGAGCTAGAAAAACGGCCGCAAGCGCGTCATGTAGGGCCCAACATACTTTTATGTATCGTTGACGCACGCACACGCTGGGCACAAAGATGCTACGTTAGCAAAAACGCTAGCACTCTATGGTCTGGCGCCAGAGGTGACCAGCGTCCGTCGGCGCGGCCCGACGGCAACCAGCGTGAAATGGGACATACTGCATTTCGCGTCATTGCGTTAATCAGACATCACTGCGTGTGCCTCTCTTTATGACGGAGGGACGCCGGATGCTCTGAAACGCGCATGCGTCAAAGCAACGCAGCGGGGCGCACACCTGCGAGTATACGGCTGCACCGGTGCTTGGTGTGGCAACGCTGACGTGACCCAACGAAATGAACGCCGCTGAGCACGCACACCGCGTCACGCCGAGATGTATTGGCGACACGTAGTCATGTTCTCATATGACACGCATCTCATGATCATGTTTGCACCAGTCACAAACTTTCGTCATCGATTGGTGTCACGTAGTACCAAATTTGGCATATGTGAATCTAGCGAAGCGGCCGCGAGCACCTCATGAGCGTGGCATGTAGTCATGTTGTTACATGACACGCATCTCATGTACTATCGGCATCAAATGAAACGCGAACAGCGGAGCGCGTGGCACACGCCTTATCAATGGCTTAGTTTGCGCCGTCCATTAGTCATTGACACAGACAGGACCGCACATCTAATGTGGCAGCACTGCGCAATCCCCCTATAAATGTCTATGGTACAATATTTCGGCTTGTGTTCCAGGTATGGTAATGCTATTTGAAAAGAACAAAATAAAAAAAATACAGAGGGGGACTACTGCAGCCGAAGGCGAGTATTGTAGCACGGTTTGTCATCACAGAGTTCATAATCACAGAAGGCCTGGCAAATACTTTTTATAGTAGACAAAACTCGGCTCAGAATGCTGGCAATTTCACGCTGTTTCACTTCGTGCCGGTAAAGCGGAACAATATGCGCTCTCTCTTCCAAAGAAATGCTCGGCATTTTCAGTTAATGTGAAGTCTTTTCCGGTCGGTCTCTGTAAGAAGGGTGCAAGTGAAGCAGCGCTGGCGAACCAGATAAGACTATCTTTTAAAAATCAACCGCAAACTGATTATATTTATCTTTTTGTTTTATCTTGCCAACACATTGATTGCACTGTGACGCTGAAGTAAAAGCAAGAAATTGCGAGTGATACGATCAAAAGCGGTTGGCACGCCCACGATTTTCGCCGTTGTCAGCATACGAAAACTAAAACAGAAACGGAGATAACGCACTCTAGGTGGATCGCGCAGTGCTGTTTAACCGGATGTGCACGCCTGTCAATGGTGATGACTGGACGGTCAGCACTATACTGTTTCTAATGCTTGAAACACGCGCTACGCTGTTCGGGTTTCATTTGACGCCGATAGTACATCATGTTTGCACCAGTATCATATCTTCGTCATCCAATCATATCCCGTAATACCAAATTTGGTATTAGTGAAGCTAGCGAAACGGTCGCCAGAGCATAATGAGTGTGGCATGTAGTCATGTTGTTACTCGACACGTAACTCATAATTTTCATGTTTGCACAAATCCCACACCTTCGTCATTGATTGATTGATATGTGGGGTTTAACGTCCCAAAACCACTTAATAATTATGAGAGACGCCGTAGTGGAGGGCTCCGGAAATTTAGACCACCTGGGGTTCTTTAACGTGCACCCAAATCTGAGCACACGGGCCTACAACATTTCCGCCTCCATCGGAAATGCAGCCGCCGCAGCCGGGATTTGAACCCGCGCCTTGCGGGTCAGCAGCCGAGTACCTTAGCCACTAGACCACCGCGGCGGGGCCACACCTTCGTCATCCATTCACGTACCGTATTACCAAATTCGGTATGTGTGACGCTACAAAATTGCCGCTAGCGCATCATGAGCGTGGCATGTAGTTATGCTCTTACATGACACGCATGTCATGACTTTCATGTTAGGGTCAATCAATTGTGTTCGCCATGCATTCATGACATACCATACCAGCTTTGCAACATGCCATGTGAATCAAACCACCGCAAGAGCTGCAGGACCTTGAAATCTAAATCATGACATTCATGACATACATTTCATAATTTTCCTGTCATGACCAGTCAGATATGTTCTTCATACAGTCATGTTATGCCATACCAGGTAGGTATCGATACCAATATTGAAACGGCCAGGAGAGCTGAAAGTCGTAGGCGACTAGATAGATAGATAGATAGATAGATAGATAGATAGATAGATAGATAGATAGATAGATAGATAGATAGATAGATAGATAGATAGATAGATAGATAGATAGATAGATAGATAGATAGATAGATAGATAGATAGATAGATAGATAGATAGATAGATAGATAGATAGATAGATAGATACGCTCAATGTCACCGAAGTTCGTTAATAAATGATTCGCATTCAAAATAAAACAATGCCCAGTTATCCCGAGAATTATTTTGGCCAGAAGTTGAAGCTAGGTTTTTCTTAAAGACAGGCCGCAACCATTTAAACTGTAAAAGCGCTCTTTGCTTGGAGTATGATGATGAGCACGCACTAAAATGTGACTGTGATATTCAGAATTATTATTTGATAAAATTATAAAATCATCGAGAGGGGCATTCCTGGTGCAGTCTACAAGAGTACCGAAACAAGATTATTTCAGTGAAAAATTGCTTTTGAATGTTTCAGCAAGGGTAGAGCTGTTGATTTCGAAATACATAGAACACTTTGGCCAGTTTGGAACTTTGTTCGTGTCAGGGAGGTGTGTTTTTATCATGCTGCGGCTGTCTCACACCAGATTACATCGAATGTACCTTTTGATACTTAACGCTCATCCTGTCTTTGTTTGTTTGTTTGTTTGTTTGTTTGTGTGTGTGTGGGGGGGGCGTGTGTGTGGGGGGCGTGTGCGTGTGCGTGCGTGCGCGCGTGTGTGTGTGTGTGTGTGTGTGTGTGTGTGTGTGTGTGTGTGTGTGTGTGTGTGTGTGTGTGTGTGTGTGTGTGTGTGTGTATGACATTTACAATGTAACATGTGGATTCGGGCCAATTTTTTTTCTCTGTTGTCGCTTGGGCAACCAGCAGCTCTCTCGGGATAGCGCAAGCAGTGACACAATATTGGCTGTATCAGCGCATCGCTTATTGCATGAACCGGGAGTCCATAGTATTCTGCGGCTCGATCGCAACTTCAAGCGCTACATCAAGCATTCTCTCTGGTTTAGCACTGACAGCGATGCGGCGTGGGGGTTGAGTTCTTGCTACTTTACAATCGCAACAAATTGCAAGAATTCGGTGGACTGTGTGAAAGCATTCGGAGTGTACTTCTAGAAGGCACTGACGTTGGACATCGACGAAAGTTGTGCGCACTAGATATAGCCATATGTTTGTGCTGAAGCTGAAGTCAGCTGAGTTATTCAGTGTGATTAGGTCGCGGCTCCTTTAAGAGCTTTTGCGCAACGGTCGCTGCTTCGGTGCTTTTCATATATATCCTTGATTCAGTGTTTTTTATTTGACAAAGTAATACTGCACTAAGTGCTCCGGCCAAAATAAATATTTTTCTTCTTTGTTTAGGACAAAAGAGTTTCTGCAGGTCCATTTGTTTTTAATTTCAACCTATGAGAACAGCGTAACTTGAGATGGATGATCAGCCCACGGGCTCCAGTGCGTCGAGTCATTTAGGAGCCGAACAATAGAGTGGGAGCTGGTCATACGTAACAACAGCCCCTTTCCCCAGTGGTATATGACACATTATTTGTCGTACTCAAGAGCCACTAATATTCTGTAATATACGCTGCATGGCTTTCATTTCGAGGGAATGGATGACAGCAAAGTAGTTTTTTTTACTATTTTCTCCTCACTCTGTACTACATAGTAGAGGAGGATCTATCTGGCCCCTGCTGAGAGAATTCGTCCTTACGCAAACAGGAGGAAGGTTTGTGCGGGTAACGTGCGTGGCCATATGTATAAACCTTGTCCACGTCGAAACCAAACGCTGACGCACCGGTAGCACCATGTCACTTAGCACCCGCAATGGCTCACATTCAGTGGTTCGTGAAAAGAGAGTGCTTCCTCCGTCGAAGATGACATCGGAGAAGCTGACGAAAGAGGAATTCCGCGCGGCTGCGCTTTTCCAAAGATGGCTCGTCGCAGACCCTGATGGGTGTATGGTTGATCCAGAGGCCCAAGAGTTGGTGAGATTGCACTGACACTGAATATGAGCTTTTCGAATAGCTTTCTCCAGTCAACACTCGGCTATATTTCTTGTACATTATGCTAATATGTGATAGACAGCATTCGAAAAATCACAGCATATCCACGGAGTGCATAAGGTTGAATGGGGTAAAGCGTCCGTCAGTTCATCCGTGCTTCAATCCATCCTTTCGTTTTTGCATTCGTTCGTCCGCTCTTCCGTCTGTGCGACCGTCTATGCGTCCATTCATCCGGGTGTATGTCCATCTGTCCGTTCTTCACTCAGTGAGCACTCCAAGTAGCCCTATCTCGCATATTTTCATCACATATTCATCATAAAGCAGTACCGTACCCTTATCCTGTGGACATCCCAAGGACTAAACGAGAGGTGGTGCATGGATGGATGGATGGATGGATGGATGGATGGATATGGCTGTACCCTTTAGATCGGGCGGTGGCTAGCGCCACCAAGCCATAATACTTATTGAACCCAAAACTCTATTTATTTTTTTTTCATAAAAGTGAGTTTGAGGATTCGTACTTTGCAGTGAAGAGTTTAATTTTCACTCATGCCTTGACTTTAGCCACCAATCAGATAACCTCCTTCTAGTTAAGCCTACTTGCTTAAAGTCTATTTTGCCCTCCCGGTCCCTAAACCCCAGTGCTTTGAAAAACTCTGCGCCATCATCCTGAACTATAGGGTGAAGCCCTTTACAGAACATTATCAAGTGTTCGGCAGTTTCTTCTTCCTCTCCACACGCACTGCATACTGTGTCTACCCCTTCGTATTTGGCCCGATATGTCTTGGTTCGTAGTACTCCCAACGTTGCCTCAAACAGTAGAGAACTACCCCGAGTATTATCATAGATCCTTTCCTTGGCAATTTCATGCTTAAAAGTTCGATAGATCTCTAGTGCGGACTTCTTAATCATGCCCATTTTTAACATGTCAGTCTCCGTTTCCTTCACTTTCTTCTTAACCGATAGTTCTTTTTGTTTTGGCCACCTGCTGTTTTCTAAGTATTTACCAGTCAACTTCCTGGTTCGCTTCCTCCATCTTGTATCGACATTCTTCATGTACAAGTTGCTGAAAACCTTCCTAGCCCAACGCTCTTCCTTCATTTCTCTCAATCGCTTCTCAAATTTGATCTTGCTGCTAGCTTCCCTGCCCTCAAATGATGTCCATCCCATATCACCTTGTACTCCCTGATTTGGTGTATTCCCGTGAGCTCCAAAAGCAAGCCTACCTATTCCACGTTGCTTAATTTTTAATCTTGCTTGAACTTCTGATTTCATGCACAAGACCGCACTGCCGAACGTCAGCCCAGGAACCATGACCCCTTTCTATATTCCTCTCACAACATCATACCTATTGTAATTCCACAGTGCCCTATTTTTCATCACTGCTGCATTCCTGTTACCTTAAGTCGTCACGTATATTTCGTGTTCCCTCAGGTACTCGGTCCCATTGCTTATCCATACGCCCAGATATTTGTATTTATCTGTTATCTCTAGCGTGACCTCCTGTATCCTAAGCTCACTACCTTCGTTGTCATTGAAAATCATGACTGCTGATTTTTGCTTACTGAATCTAAAATCTAATCTATCTCCCTCATTACCGCAGATGTCCATCAATCTCTGCAAATCTTCCTTGTTCTTGGCCATTAGCACTATATCATCTGCGTACATTATTGCTGGTAGTGCCTGATCAATAAGTTTTCCTTGTTTGACTAAAGAGAGGTTGAAGCCCAGCCCACTTCCCTCTAATTTTGCCTCTAATCCTTGTAGGTACATCATGAATAATAATGGTTACAGGGGGCACCCCTGCATAAGCCCCCGTTTTACCTCTGCAGACTTGGATACCTGTTTTTCCCACTTTATAACTACCTTGTTACCTTTATAGATACCCTTTAAAAGATTAGTGACTACATGTTCCACGCCTAGTGTGTCCAGTATTCCCCACAATTCCTCTTGAACCACGCTATCGTACGCTCCCTTGATATCCAAAAATGCTAGCCACAGGGGCCTGTGTTCTTCTTCTGCTATTTCGATGCACTGCGTCAGTGAGAACAGATTGTCTTCCAACCTCCTGTGTTTCCGAAACCCATTCTGCAGTTCCCCCAGCACCCCCTCATCTTCTATCCATGCCTGCAGTCTTTCCTTTATAATCTGCATCGCCAGCTTGTAGACCACTGATGTCACTGTTATAGGACGGTAGTTGTTTATGTCAGCTTTGTCCCCCTTTCCTTTATAGATCATTCTCATCCTGCTAAGTTTCCATCCATCGGGAACTTCACCATTGATTATTATTTTGCTCACTTCCTCTCTCAAAGCCTGCTTAGACTTCGGACCTAATGTCTTTATCAGCCTAAATGGAATGCCATCTGGGCCTGTTGATGTACTACTAGGAACCCTTTTCTCAGCCCTTTCCTACTGTCGTTGTGAAAATGGAGCCATTGCACCAATTGATTCGTCCTTGTTTATTGTGGTGCATAAAGTACTTCTTTGTTGAAATTTTTCTGTCACCCTTGTTCTTATATTGCCACGAAGCGTATTGCGGATAGTGTTGAGCATGCCGATACCGCCGGCACGCGGCCTTATCGTGGTCCAGGATGCACCGCGACTCATCTGCGAAGATCATGGCCCGCACGTCGACCATTCGTTGATAACGAGATAGTGGCAGACGCTACGGTGACTGTATCTCGGATGGTGAACGCGCCTTGCGTTCCAGTGGCACATTTCTGTTACCCGACGGCCGTCGAACGCGTCTTGCGTTCCAGTGGGACATTTCTGTTACCCGACGGCCATCGAACGCGCCTTGCGTTCCAGGGAGACATTTCTGTTACCCGACGGCCGTCGAACGCGCTGTTCGCCTCCCGCTAAGCCGGTGTGTCTGTTTTACTTTAGTGGGCGCACGTCCGCCAAATAAACGAATATCCTTCTATTTCTACTAACCTCCCGGTCTCCTGTCTTCGGGCTACTCTCACTTTTACGTGACATCTGGTGGAGGTGCTGGGTATGCACAAAAACGACCTTAAAACAGCCACTGCAGAGAACGAGGACGCTGAAGACACAGATACTCGAAGTAGTCGCCGCCTCCGAAACCTGCCACCTGAGCTGGGACCGCTACCGGACCCCACGCGACCACGAAAGGACGCTTCCACAGCCACCATGAGCACCCCGCATTCACCTACCCCTGTCATGCTGCAGCAGCCGCGGGTGCCCCCAACTTTCCATGGTTATGCCGCTGAAGACCCAGAAGAATGGCTCGACCAATTCGAGCGCGTGGCTACCATAAACAGGTGGGATGAAGAAATGAAGCTGCGATACGTTTACTTTTCCCTGGATGGCCCCGCCAAAACGTGGTATGAAAACCATGAGACCACACTGACCACCTGGGAATTTCTGAAGAATGGGTTGCTCAGTACCTTCACCAGCATTATGCGAAAAGAAAGGGCCCAGCTGCTGCTAGAATCGAGGAATCAACAGCCCAATGAGACCCTAAACGTGTACGTCGAAGAAATGAAACGTCTTTTTAGGAGAGCGGACTAAGACATGACTGAAGACAAAAAGGTCGGATACCTAATGCGAGGGGTGAAGGAGTCGCTTTTCGCCGGTCTCATAAGGAACCCTCCTAAAACAGTCGCCGAATTTACTGAAGAAGTGCGCACCATAGAAAGGACCCTGGACGCCCGGACTCAGCAATACAACCGCCCGTTTCAGCTCAGCTCGCTCTACTCGGAACCGATTCGAGGTGGGCTAACCACCAACGATCTGCGGGAAGCTATTCGAGAAGTGGTTGAGGAAGAACTACGCCGATTGCTACCTCCTGCCTTCCAGCCCCCCCAAGGAGCATCTCTCTTGGACATAGTGCTTGATGAAGTCCAGCAGGCGCTTGGCTCTTCATCAGCGACGACTCGAACAGAGGCCGAAGCAATGACTTACGCCGCTGCAGTGAACACTAGGCCACCCCGACGAAACGAGCCCAGCCCTCGACGATACGCTGCAGCCCCAAGTAGCCGTCCGCCCTTACCCGCCCACCCTACATACGAGAGACGCCCGAGCCTAAGAAAATGCGACGCCTGGAGAACTCCCGACGACCGTCCCCTATGCTTTCACTGCGGTGAGGCCGGCCACATTCTTCGACACTGCCCCTACAGGCGGATGGGACTGCATGGCTTTTCATCTCAGGCACCACGGCCACGCCCTGGACAACGACCTCCGGCAATCGAAGACTACTTGCACCATACAGAGTACTTATCCAGCCGTTCTCCATCACCGCCATCCCCACGCTTCACGTCACCGAACCGCAGCAACAACGAACGAAGAAGGTCCCCAAGCCCCCGTAGGGGAAACTAAAACCAGCAACCTTTGGAGGTGTGGTTGCTTCAAGAGGAAATGCTGAAGACTCTCCACCGACGACCATATATGACGACAGCACATCATCTACGACGACGACAACGCGCAACAACCCAAGCCGCGAGACGAAGCAAAACGAAGCAACAAGACGAAGCCGTGACCCGAACCCAAAACCAACGCGCAACTCCAGCCCACGTGCCACCAATTTTGAAGTATCTATCGACGGCCACCCGGTAACTGCCTTGATTTACACAGGAGCTGACTACTCGGTCATCAGCGGGCCATTGACAGCACAACTGAAGAAGGTTAAGACGGCTTGGGACGGCCCGCAGTTCCGCACAGCGGGAGGCCACCTCCTCACCCCATTGGGGCTATGTACTGCAAGGGTGACATTCGATGGTCACACATACCTTGCCACTTTCTTGGTGCTCCCACAGTGCTCCCGTGACGTCATTCTCGGCATGGACTTCTCGACTCAACATCACGCGGTTATTGACCTGGCGTCCAGATCCATCAAACTTTCCTCGGATGAAGCCATAAATTCATACTCGGCACCACATAATCGCGCAGCCCTCCGTGTGCTCGAGAATGACGTGAGCGTCCCACCCCGATCAACGACCCTAATCCCCGTAACCACTGGTACTGCCGAAAATGCTCATGGCGTCGTCGAAGGTAACATACAGCTTTTGCTTGGCCGTGATATTGCAATCGCAAGAGGCATTGTGGACTTTCGGAATGGGCAGGGCCCAGTGCTGCTAACAAATTTCAGCCAAGAACACCGTCACCTGGCCAAAGGTACGACCATTGCCTTTCTCGATGAAATCGCGGAAGTCAGTGACACCCTCGCCCTCTCGAATCCAGCGACCATCACCCCACAGATCTACAACTCGCAGCTGTCATTCGACATTAACCCTTCCTTGCCTCAATGCAAGCAGCAACTGCTCCAGAACCTCCTTCGACGTTATGACGACTGTTTCGCCACTTCTTCACAGGTCCGACACACTTCTCTGGCAAAGCATCAAATCATAACACAAGAATACATCCGCCCTCTCCATCAAAGCCCTTATCGTGTGTCGGCACGTGGACGTCAGGCCATCCGAGAGCAAGTTGAGGAAATGTTACACGACGATGTAATTCATCCATCGAAAAGCCCATGGGCGGTACCAGTCGTCCTTGTCAAAAAGAAAGACGGAAGTCTTCGGTTTTGCGTCGATTACCGACGGTTGAATAGTGTAACCAAGAAGGACGTGTACCCTTTACCAAGACCCTAGATCGTCTTAGTGATGCAAGCTACTTCTCGTCCATTGCTCTGAAGACAGGGTATTGGCAATTTCAGGTTGATGAAAGAGACCAAGAAAAGACCGCCTTCATCACGCCAGATGGATTGTATGAGTTCAAAGTGATGCCATTTGGACTTTGTTCCGCTCCAGCAACCTTCCAGCGTCTAATGGACACAGTACTGGCAGGTCTCAAGTGGCAAATATGTCTCGTATACCTGGACGATGTGGTCGTCTTCGCCTCCAACTTTAGCGACCACCTGAAAAGGCTCCGGATGGTACTGGACGCAATTAAGTCATCAGGGCTGACACTGAAGCAAGAAAAATGCCATTTTGCCTATGAAAAACTACAGTTCCTTGGCCATGTTATTAGCAAAGATGGCGTAAGACCAGATCCCGAGAAGACAGCCACTATCGCACAGTTTCCTCAACCGCAAGATAAGAGAGCAGTGCGCCGATTCTTAGGCCTGTGCGCCTATTACCGACGCTTCGTCAAGAACTTCTCACGCATTGCTGCCCCTTTGACGCAGCTAACTAAGTCGGACGCCCCTTTCGAATGGAAAGCTGAGCAACGTGAAACATTCAAAAAACTTCAACAACGTTTACAGTCGCCGCCTGTGCTGAGTCACTTTGATGAAAATGCCGAAACTGAGATACATACAGACGCCAGCAGCATCGGCTTAGGTGCCGTTCTCGTTCAGAAGCACAAGGGCTGCGAGCGCGTCATCGCGTATGCAAGCCGCTCACTGTCGAAAGCGGAAGTGAACTATTCCACGTCTGAGAAGAAGTGTCTTGCGATAGTATGGGCCACCTCGAAATTCCGCCCATACTTATATGGCAGACCCTTCAAGGTCGTAACGGACCATCATGCGTTGTGCTGGTTGGCCAGTTTGAAAGACCCTTCTGGCCGCCTCGCTCGATGGAGCCTACGGCTTCAGGAGTTTGACGTGAAGGTAGTCTACACATCTGGTCGTAAGCACTCCGACGCAGACTGCCTCTCAAGAGCCCCTGTCGGCACACCACCAAGCCATGAAGACGACGATGCCTTTCTTGGGCCTATCAGCAGCAGCACCTTTGCACTACAGCAGCGCTCAGACCCGATCCTACAACAGTTGATCAACTACATCGAAGGAAAGGCCTCCATACCACCTGCACTGTTCAAGCGTGGGATATCATCCTTCTGTTTGCAAAATGGGGTGGTAGTTAAAAAGAACTTCGCACCGAATAAGGCAGCTTACCTTCTTGTCGTCCCAAGCAGCCTCAGAGAAGAAATTTTACAAGCGTTACATGACGAACCCACTGCAGGCCACCTCGGTTTTACACGCACACTCCACAGAATTCAAGAACGATACTACTGGCCCCGCCTCTCCTCAGATGTTGCGCGGTACGTCAAGAGTTGCCGCGAATGTCAGCGCCGGAAGAGACCTCCAACAAAACCAGCTGGATTTCTCAAGCCAATTGAACCCCCGTCGAGACCATTCCAACAGATTGATATGGACCTGCTTGGACCTTTCCCCACGTCAACATCCGGTAACAAGTGGATCATAGTGGCCACTGATTACCTTACCCGATACGCTGAAGCTAAGGCCCTCCCGAACGGCACAGCCGTAGAAGTTGCCAAATTTTTTGTCGAATCAATTCTCCTCCGTCATGGCGCACCTGAGGTACTAATAACAGACAGGGGAACGGCGTTTACGGCTGATCTCACTCAGGCAATCTTACATTACAGTCATACAGATCACCGAAGAACAACTGCGTACCATTCGCAGACAAATGGTCTCACGTAACGCTTGAACAAGACCATTGCCGATATGCTCGCTATGTACGTGGACACAGAACACAAGACCTGGGACTTAATTCTGCCTTACGTGGTCTTCGCCTACAACACCGCGGTGCAGGAGACCACTAAAATGACACCATTTAATCTCGTCCATGGGAGGGATGCCGTTACTACCCTGGACGCCATGCTGCCTAATGTCACCGATGAAAACAACCTAGACGTGGCCGCCTACCTTCAGCGCGCAGAAGAAGCCCGGCAGCTTGCTCGTCTGCACATAAAAGACCAACAGCAAAACGACGCAAGACGCTACAACCTGCGGAGACGCGATTTAACATACAGGCAAGGTGACAAAGTCGGGGTTTGGACGCCCGTTCGCCGCCGAGGATTAAGCGAAAAACTCATGCGCCGTTATTTCGGCCCATACAAAATCATCCGTCAAGTGGGTGAAGTGGACTATGAAGTGGTCTCTGATGGGGCTAGCTCATCCCAACGACGCCGCGCACGACGAGAAGTGGTACGCGTCGCCCGTTTGAAGCCCTATCATGCGCGCTAAAGGAGGCTCTTTGTTTGCATCGCTTGTTTTGTTTCTGTGCGTGATTCATGCTTATTTGCCATTTACTTTCGCACAGGCTGCCCTTTTGTTTTGGTTTTATTTTAAACAAAGCATCGGGTCGATGCTTACGTTGAGGAGGGGAGCAATGCCGCGATGCGTATTGCGGATAGTGTTGAGCACGCCGATACCGCCGGCACGCGGCCTTATCGTGGTCTAGGATGCACCGCGACTCATCTGCGAAGATCATGGCCCGCACGTCGACCATTCGTTGATAACGAGATAGCGCCAGACGCTACGGCAACTGTATCTCGGATGGTGAACGCGCCTTGCGTTCCAGCGGGACATTTCTGTTACCCGACGGCCATCGAACGCGCCTTGCGTTCCAGTGGGACATTTCTGTTACCCGACGGCCGTCGAACGCGCCTTGCGTTCCAGTGGGACATTTCTGTTACCCGATGGCCATCGAACGTGCTGTTCGCCTCCCGCTAAGCCGGTGTGTCTGTTTTCCTTTAGTGGGCGCAAGTCCGCCAAATAAACGGATCTCCGTCTATTTCTACTAACCTCCCGGTCTCCTGTCTTCGGGCTACCCTCACTCTTACGTGACAATATATTCAATTGCTTCGTCCCCTTCTAGCCTGGCACCTTGGGCTGTAGTTATAAAACTCTGCTCTAGGCTCGTCTCATTTCTTAGGGAGTTTAGATGGTTCCAAAATTTCGCAGCTGCCTTTCCATCTTTTTTATGTACTTCTGCCAGCCACTGAGCTCCCTTTCTTCTAATCTTTTCATTGATCAGAAGGAATGCAGCCCTTCTACAGCTTGGAAAGGTTTCCCATTTTCTTTCAACATCATCTGTCGGTTCACCCCGCTGCTTAGCTTCTCTGTGTTCCCTAGAAGCTCCCTGACGTTTTGCTATGGCTCTCTTAACTTCCTAATCCCACCAACTTTTGGGTTTGTGTCTTCTTTTCCGGGGTGACTTGTTACGCGTCTTTGCAAGCTCTAGCTCAAAGAGTCTAATTAGATGCGTGTATGTCCACACTGTCTTATTATCCTCCGTGATTACTTTCTCAATTTGTTTAGTGGCTATTTCAATTTGCCTTTCTGAATAAAAATTTTTCTGTAGTTGCTCATCTTGTCTCCTTCCCACTTTCACTGCTCTTCCAAAACTTAGCTTGATACGTTTGTGATCACTACCCAGACTTCTGGAGCCACCTTCATCTATGTGCATTCCCCTGAGCTTATCATACATCCTATGTGACATCAGTGCATAATCTGTCGTCGACTGCAGCCTTCCTACCTCCCATGTTATTTGCCCTTCACACTTCCCGGTACTGTTGCAAATGATCAAATCAAGCCTTTCACACGTATCCATGATCATTTTGCCTGTCGGGTCGGTATACCCATCTATATCTTTTATGTGCGCTTCATGTCTCCTAGTATAACTATCTCGCACTCTCTTCCTAACTCCTGAATGTCCTTTGATATACACTCTACATTGCCTGGTTTTCCTCTCTGGCCTTTGCTCCCGTTCACAAGTACACGAAACCAAGGAGTGTCATTCGACCTGCCACTTTCCCTTTTAGCCATAAATGTTCCTTGCACTCCTGCTTGATCCTTTGCCAGTCTGTACTTTTATGAATGAATGCCCCAATACCACCCCCCTTTCTGTTCTATTACAATATTCCCACGCGTAGTCCGGATTGTTCGGAGGATGTTCCATGTCCCTGAGATGTGTTTCTACAAAACCGTATACCATCGGCCTCTCTTCGCTTAGCTGTTCTTCTATCTCTTCCCACTTCAGCCTGTTCTTACCACCCTGCATGTTAATATACCCTATGTCTGAATTGGCTCGCCGCTCGTGGCTACGTCTATTTACGCCCCGGACTCTACCTATCTTAGACATAGGTGCCACTTTGGAATCGTATCTGTCCATAGCACCTGTCGAGGAGTCTCTCTGGTTGTTTTCCTCGTTACTAGCTATCCTGCACCTCGAAGGGCTCGCTTGCCTCCCAAAAAAGCTACTGCGCATCCTGCAAGTCGCCAACTCACCTCATGACCTAGCCGCCCATCGAAGTGAATTCTGTCTCGTCGAAAACCACCCCACCTATGCACCTCTCTGTTTATTTCCACCACCTCAAAGTCTTTCTCTCGACTCATCCACCATATCTCTTGGTTCGCGTTGACAACCGCTCTTTGCAGCTTGCTATCACGCACCGGGTACCTCCGGTATCATGCATATCACTACCTGTACCTTAGGAGAAGTGGCGCGCATGTCATCGACGCCGTTCGCCAGTGTGGCTGCTAGTTCTGCTGTATCTTCATTTAGGACATCGTTTAAACCGCCTGAAGTTATCACGAGGTTTCGTCTATCAGCTGTAGTCTTGAGTTTTGCGCTCGCTTGCCTCATGACTGCTTCAAGCTTGCGACGTGGGAACGCCCCTACTGCAACGCTCTTGTCACCTCTTACTCTCTCTTTGATGGCTTCTGTGCATCGATTTAAATTCGAGTCCCCGGCGATTATCACATGCTGTGACTTTTCAGCTGGAGCGTCCTGCATCTGGGGGCTACTTGCACCTGTGACGCTGGCTGCTTTGTCCCCTCCCAGCCCCACCACTACCTCGCTGAAGCTGGGCTTGCGACAGTTGAACCGGCTAAACCTGTTTTTTCCAAACTTGCTTGCTCTTCCTTCTCCACCGTTCTGGTTGCCGGTTCCATACTGTTCTCTCCGTAGGCCGCTTCTTTGTTCAGCCTCGCTAGTGCTTCCTCGGTGGACTTCAGTCTCTCTCCTATTGCCCTCGTTTTCTCTTGCTCTGTCGCCAACGCAGTCTCGAGCTCATCAATTCTCACCAGCAGTTCACTTTGGGAAACCATCATTTTCTCCATTTTTTCCTCGACCTCACATTGCCTACACTTCGCGTCAGCCTCTTCTCCATCCGCTTCAACGCTTGGGTCCACTTTCAAACCCACTCCACATCCTGAACACTTTACAGCCTTTTTAACCATGTCTTTCTGACACCAATTGTCCCTATACTCGATAATTACTAAACTCGAGCCCTGCACTACGAAAAAGAAAAAGAAAGTCTAAGCTCTACTACAAAAATTTGCGTGTTCAATGTACGCGCACCTTCCCCACGGGGTGGCAAAGCAAAAAAAACAAGAAAAAAATTTCATACACAACACCCGCACTAACTAATAAATACCTGGTGACTGGCCCCCGAAGAAGCCGTACCATAAAATAAGTACTACGAAGATTTCAACCGCTGCCTTATAATTATAAAGACAAGCTCAAAACATGCCAAAACACTTATCTGCGCAGTCGATTCGGAGCGCTCGAAAAACACGTCCATCTACCGTGACAGCCCGAATCGAATGCAGCCGGACTAGAGGAGCGCACTCTTGTACACACTCTCTAACGACCTGCGCTGTGTGTCTAGTTCCCACCTTTTACCTCCGCTAGTTCATGGCACTGCTGCCCAATCCAAGCTAAACCTTGTTAAACCAAGGAGGTTATGCCCAGTGAGCTATACGTGGCAACCTTTTCTGGTCCAATAGGGTTCAAGGTGCGTCCTGTTGTTACTAGCTTTTTCTAGTAAGCATCATGTTTAAGGTGAATTCTACTGGATATTAATTCACCAATACTCGCCTCTCTAGGTTATTTGATCATGGCAACTATCTTTTTATTTAGGAAGGACGTGTGCTGCTTTCCTGCTCAATTCAAAAGACTGTGCGCGTGCAGTTCCTCTAGTCCGGCCGTGGAGGTGACTACCTACTGCTACCACAATGACAACTACTACTTCTACTACTACTACTGCTACATACATACATACATACATACATACATACATACATACATACATACATACATACATACATACATACATACATACATACATACATACATACATACATACATACATACATACATACATACATACATACATACATACATACATACATACATACATACATACATACATACATACATGTGACGTAAGAAGGTAGCGACGGTTGGTAGAAGCAGAGGAGGAAGAGTGACAGTAGAATAAACATGGGGTATGAGCCAGGCCACGTCTCCCATTCATCATAGCGTCACACGAGTCGACAGGATGAAGACCTGGCGGCCACTTCATCAACCAGCCACCATCTCCGAACGTCTCAGCAAGACGCAGTGACCGAACGTGGACCACGAAAGTACATCCCAACACTACACCAAGACCATCATTATGACAGCACCATCAGACGACCTTCCTATCCCCAAGTACACCGGAGCAGCGGACGATGGACCTGTACAAGACTGGTTCGACCTGTTCGAGCACCACGCAACCGCTGCATCATGGTCGGAACGGGAAATGATCACCAACTTCACTGACTACATCTCCGGTGAGGCATGCAAGTTTTACCTGACACACATATTCGAAAACGACGAATCATGGCAAAAGATCAGGGAAGAGATCATTGCCCGTTTTAACGACTACGACAAGGACTTCCTCATTACCGACCATCTGCATACAACCACACACGGCCGTCACAGTCCACGTTTATTTCTCAAGAAACGTGGCGTTCCACCAGGTTTCTCTTCACGAAAGTCGGCATTTTCAAAGTCGTGGCACCAACATACGACACGAGACGTCGCTTACCCTACTGATGCCTTTCATGCTTCGTCTCGCATACATGATCCACCACCTAGTTTTCTACGACGCAGCTCTTCAAAGGCTCCTAAGTGTCACTATTCTTGTCATAAGGACGCCTTGTTCATGGTATACCAGCTGACACATGGGGAAAATACCAAACAACGCCAAGATGACTCAAAGAGTGAAAATCAGTCTTCCCGCATTGGAGCAGATTACTCCCCATCTCACAGACTTGGCCCGCCTCCTGGTTTTCCATCGCTTGGCTCTTTCATGACTCACAATGTCCATCTCACATCTAGCACGCTCACAATGGTCGGGATAGAGCTGCGGAGCTCGGAGAATGCTACGTTAAGCCCTGGACTTACCACCTAGATTCATACGCTAGAACAGCTCGCATCGTTAGTTGCACAGAAAGAGGGCCATTCACAACTCCAACTTTACCAAACAACCCCTGTTGCAATGTTGCCTTCTATTGCGCAACAACCAGAAACTCTAAACACAGAAGGCTCAGACGCATTGAACGTCGCATGCTAACAGGCGCAAGAACCACTCATAGTGAGCCGCAAAGAAGAAGCCCCTGATGAACTATCTGTCAACTCTGAATGTTTTTTGTCGCAAGAGTTCATTTCCACGACACCGCAGACTTTCCAAAATTTGCATTTACAACTTGGTGATACGATGTCACATGTGGTACCCTCATGCAGTGGTCACCAATCCAAGAATCGAACAATTCAGAAGCAAATCATACATCAAACCTCGCACGCAGTTGTTTTTCAGAAGCGTTCGTAATCAACCACGTCACAGAAGCCTCTGAAGAGCAGGCTAGCAATGATGGCGCACCACCAACCATGCCCGATAAGCAAGAAACCTGTTCACTATGCATCAGCCGTCTTCAGGACGCGTCAAACCTCAAAGTAAATGAATGTCCCATTCCGGAAGGCTTGCCACTACAGCCATCTCCTGAGCAGCATCAGCAAAGAAGGCATAGCCAAGCGCGCAACCTCGTGCGACAACAAAACAGACTGCAACGAAGGCATCGACGAACGTGAAATTCAATGGAAGCACACTCACCAATTGAAGAACAGCGGAAAATAAGATCTCTAACCCAAAAAATATTCCAAGACGTCAAATTTTCTCGCACAGAGGAAAGTCGCCAGAGGCGCTCCCTGCGCCTGCACTTACACAGACCGTAACACCCCGGAAAACGCCAAGAAAGATGCGGAAGCACTTCTTGCATACCACCAGCCCGCAGGCATCACGCCGTCACAATTCGTCAAGAAGCACGCATTTTAGAAGCAAAGCGTCTGTCACAGCCACGACTCAGAATCCAACGCATGAGACATCCGACCTTCCAACGCTACAAGGACTCCCAACCTTGTTCGTTCCTCGATACTAACCATGTTGTGCCATCATCATTTTTAACGCTGAAGGCACGGTTATGCTCTCCAGAACGCAACAGCCAACCTCGCCCACCTGAGGTCTCCTAGATATCACCGGACTGCCTTTCCTGTGAATATTTTGTGCAAGTGCATGGAACCACCGTGTGGCATTGAACTACTGCATTTTCTGGCATTATTTTTTATGTAAGGCTCCAGTTGTTCATGCTTTCTAAATTGTAGCTCGTGATTCTTTCGGGGGAGGGGCAATCATGTGACGTAAGAAGGTAGCGACGGTTGGTAGAAGCAGAGGAGGAAGAAGTGACAGTAGAATAAGCATGGGGTATGAGCCAGGCCACGTCTCCCATTCATCATAGCGTCACATACATACATACATACATACATACATACATACATACATACATACATACATACATACATACATACATACATACATACATACATACATACATACATACATACATACATACATACATACATACATACATACATACATACATACATACATACATACATACATACATACATACATACATACATACATACATACATACATACATACATACATACATATTGTCACGAGGTTGTGATACACGCAGCACTTGAGAGGAAGCACGCAGGAGTCAGGGCGGTGTCAGGCGAACTGTTTATTGGGCGAACTTGTGCCCAGCAAAACAGGGCCAAACACAACTCACAGCAACAGCGGCGTGAACAGTCGTCGGCCGACGGAAAAAAAAAAGACCCCCAGTGGCGCACTGCGCCGGCTTTTTTATACACGCGTCGTAACGCGTTCCAAAGTGGCATACAAGATAAACGCGGCCTGCGTTGCGCTTAACAGAAAGTGATAGCGTCTTCCTTCGCAAACAAAAAGAACCGCACGTGTCAGTTTTTTATACACGCGTCGTAACGCGTTCCAGAGTGGCATACAAGATAAACGCGGCCTGCGTTGCGCTTAACAGAAAGTGATAGCGTCTTCCTTCGTAAACCAAAAGAACCGCACGTGTCAATATATCGCGGACGCACAACCAACGGCTTAAGGAGCTTCGCCCCTAAAATTACTAGGGAAACTCCAAATGCTTTAGCGTAAAATACCAGTCTGCCTTATGAAACAAGAAAAGTGACTCTTTGCGTGAATGCGATTGGTTCTGGGGAATTTTGTACAGGTACAGGATACGCAATGGTGACACAAACTTTGCCCGCGCAATCATGACCTCACAACAGCTAAAATTTCTAACGAACGTGGGATGGCACATAATTTGACGTCATCAGGTGACAACGACTCACAGTAGCTGCTCGTGGATATGGGTACATCAATCCTGAAAGAAGTGTAAGGGCCGGTTCACGCTAGCGGCAAGCATACCTCACCGTATGACGTTTGACGTTCACAGGCGGCCGTGCGCGGCTGTTTCCTTCACGCGCGTCTGCCGTTCTTTGCCGTTCCGAAAATGAGTCTGAGATCAATTTTCCCGCCACTTGCCGTTCGCTGGAGAATGGCGTAGCCAATCAGCGCATCGTCTGAGTCATTCCCATTGCCTGCGTCTGCCGCAGGATACTTCGAGCTGCTTACTTCTTGCTGGACGGTGTTCATGTGTCACAGGTCCCGTTAATTAGAGAGGCGATCGCCGGGCTAAATCCAAGGGCCGAAGTACCGGCCCCCCGAACCGCACCACGAAAGCGTGGACAATTTGGAAGTGGTCCTACTTGGCGCGCCAGCGGACGCCGTCTGTGGCCCAAAGAACAAGTCAGAGCCGACAGTTGATAAACAAACAAAATTATATTCTCAATTATAGTTGAATACATTATGTCACTAATCAAACAATGTACTACACAGTACAATCAGCCACACTCAAAACAATGGACACAAACAACAATCCGCTCTACAATGCAGTCACATGCATCCAATAACCAAGGAACTTAAAGACGAAAGAGTTCGAAAACTTATTGAGTCCAAAGTCCTTGGAACAAAAGACTGAATGATACTCTTCCGAGAATCACTCACTCAGATTCCAGCGTTGTTGTCGTTCCGCTGCCCCCGAAGTTTCTCTTCCAGGAAACCTCGCGTCTTCAATTGGCCGCTCTCCAAGCTCCAAACTTCTTCGCCGGAAACAAGTCGGCTTCACACACGCAGCTGTTGCCACGCGTCTGCGCTCGATAGTGGTGGACACACACTCTTGCCTGTAGCTCGAGTCTTCACCCCTAAGGTGGAAATCCTCTTCTTCTCCTGCTTTGTCACGGAAGAAAAAAGTCTTCGCCCACAAGGCAGAACACTCTACGCACTCTGGCGCATACTTTCTTCTTCTCCTGCTTTGTCACTAAGGACAAAACCTTCACCGACAGACGCGGCGGAATACCCCACGACCACTGGCGCTAACTTCCTTCTTCTCCTGATCTCCCATCTCTGCTGCTCGGTTAAATACCTTCCGCGCGAGATTCCAGAGAATTCTCATCATTTCGTCGGCGCGATGCGCAGCGAAGGCTGGGGGAAAGGGCGAGACGGTACGAGGGCCGTCCGCGAAAGATGACGCAACCCTGCATCGCCACGCCTCTTTCTATCAAGAACTTTCTAGGGCTTGCTCGGCTGCCGATGCGAGGAGGTTTCGTCGGCGCACCTACGCTTTCGAGGGGAGAGGGACGCGCGCCCGGGGAGTCCTTGGATGCTGGTTTTCTTTTTTTTATCGTAGACCTCTCGGTGCTTCGTCGCGAGACTTAGGCGGCGCGCCCTTTTTTGAGCGCTCGTTTTGTGACACTGCCCCCACTTTAAGAATATTATCTCATAATATTCAAAACCACACAAACGAGCGCGAACAGTCCTCACACTCTCAGAGACTGTAACATAGTCCGTCGCTCATGACACGTCACATTCACAATAGATCACTCTGTTCAATTGTACATTGTAATTCAATCTCACACACATGAAATATAACCACAGGTACATGAGTACAACACTCCATCACATATTCCAGACAATACAAATGTACAAAGTTCTTTCATTACAAAAATTATATAATGCTATACATCACATCACCATAACAAACATTTTGATTCGCTCGACATACAGTTGTTACACAGGATAACAAAACACATTGAGGCTCAACACAGACAAACACATTCCGATTTCACCTCAGCACCTATCCCGTGTACTTCGAGCTGAGCTTGCGTCCTTTCTTGCGGTGCTCGCTCGATCTCTTCTTGTTTTTCTTGTTTCTGTTCTGATGAGCCCTTTCCAACGATCGTATCTCAGGCGGCGTCTCAGCCATCGTTGTCCCTTTCGACACCGTTAACGGGTCATAACGTTCAACGGGTCCTGTCTGTTTATTTACCAGCTTGTTCATGTCATGGCATTGGGCCTGGCTGGCCGACTCCGTCATCTTTACATTGTCGGTCAGTTGAGGTCGAGCCGACGTAAGTCCAGCTGCCCAGCACGTGAACTCATTCAACACGATCATCTTCTCATTCACTGTCTCTTGCGCCGCGGCTTCACCTTGGGCTCGAGTGAGATCCGTCACGGGATTGTTCTCTGCTGTATCTCGCGGTCCCTGTGTCGATGGGGGCTCCATCTTTGGGTCTTCCCCCAAACATTCTGGATCTTTCGGCCCTTGCGCCTCGTCCATGTTTCCGATGACGAGGTCGTACATGGGGGTCGTCATGCATAGAGCAGTAACCTTCCCGCTGAAGTACAGCGTTTCAACCTCAATTTCTGCTTCGGGAAGCATCCGAACCGTACTGTCAATTAGGCAAACCGGTTTCGTTTTGCCTGTCAAGTCACCTTCCCGTACCAAATTTTTACGCACGATAACCGTGGAGCTACTGGTGTCTCTTAACACCGTAATCTTCTTGCCCGCAACTTTTTCAGGCAGCGTTGGCATTCCCTTCGTAACACAGGTTGGCTGTTTTGTCATTACAGCACCCACAATAGGAAGTTTCTCCCCATTTTTCAACTCTACAAATCCGTCGGTGACGGCATCACCATCGGATTTCAGTGCTGCTAGCACACAGGATACCTGGTGAGTTTGACTCACTCCGTTACGACATGCGTCTGCTTTGTGCCCAGTCTGACCACACTTGAAACATTTTACTACCGTAGGGCTCGTAAAGTTAGTACGACAGTTGTTCGCGCGATTACCCACTCGGTTACACAGAAAACTTCGCGGAACACTCTCCGGTGCACGCTTCTTTTGTTCGGGGGCCGATTTCTTCCAATGTTCGGGACACTCCTTCTTGACTCTGGCCAAATTTGTGCCACCTTGCGCTTCCAAGAATTGATCAGCCAATTCAAGCATTCCTTCGAGTGACTCAGCCTTCCTCTCTTTCAAGTACAGCGGCCGGCTTGGGTGGCAACTAGTAAGAAATTGTTCTCTAATTAGGAGCTCTCTAAGCTCATCGTACTCCTGCGCTGTCCCTGAAAGTTCAATCCATCTGTCAAAATATAGGCAAAGTCGGGCGGCATACTGCGTAGCCATCTCACCATCAGCTGGCTTTCCTGTCCGAAATCTGTCCCGGAAACCTTCCACAGTAAATCTAAATCGCTTCAGCAAAGCAGCTTTCACCTTTGCATAGTTGGCTGCATCGGTCGGTGTCAGCCTACTGTACACACTGAGCTATTCACCACTCAAGCAGGTACTCAAAGCAGTTGCCCATTGATGTTCCGGCCAATTCTGGATCCTTGCAATCGTCTCAAATCGGTGAAGGTACGCGTCAAGGTCGTCCTTCCTTTCATCAAACGCTACGAGCAGCTTGCTTGGGTTCAAGCGGAAGCCGTGGTCCTCCCGTTCGCTGCTTTCAACTCTAGCATGGACCGGAGTTTCACTTCGCTGTTGCAAACGTGGCCGCTCAAGTTCTATCTCGTGCTGTCACTGCCATTCCCTTTCCTCTATTTTTTTCTTTCGCCCTCTCAGCTGCCAGTCTTTCTCTCTCCAGCTCCAACTTCAATTGCTGTTGTCTTTCTTCTCTCGTACTTTCGGCTGCCAACTTTTCTCTCTCCAGCTCCAACTTCGATTGCTGCTCTCTTTCTTCCTTCAGCTGTCGCTCTTTTGCCTCTCTTTCTTCTTTCGTCATTTCAGCGGCCAGCCTTTCTCTCTCCAACTCAGCTGCTTTTTCTTCCTTGGCTATCTCAACTGCCAACCTCTCTCGTTCCAACTCAGCTGCTTTTTCTTCCTTGGCCCTTTCAGCTGCCAACCTCTCTCGTTCCAACTCAGCTGCTTTTTCTTCCTTGGCTCTCTCAGCTGCCAACATATCTATCTCCAACTCAGCTTCTTTTTCCGTTTTGGCTCTTTCGACCGCCAACCTTTCTTTTTCCAGCTCAGCTGCCTTTTCTTCTTTGGCCCTCTCTTTTTCTTCTTTTTCCTTCTGGGTGACCCACTTCCGTAGTTCGGCGCCAGAAAGACCCATCTTCTCACCAAGAGCTACTAACTTTTCGAGATCCATTGTGCCTCGCAAATAAAGCCTTGCCGCGTGCTAAAAATATCTGCCTAAATCAGTATATCGCAACACTCTCCTGCACTCGTTAACGCCAACACTGAGCAACACGCAAAATCGTTCCGATAGCACTACCAACAAATCGACGCTCTTTCTCATAACTTTGGACACACGGTGCACCAAAAGGTCCTTGTCGCGGACGCCAGAATAATTGTCGCAGGTCCCGTTAATTAAGGAGGCGATCACCGGGCTAATTCCAAGGGCCGAAGTATCGGCCCCCCGCACCGCACCACGAAAGCGGGGACAATATAGAAGTGGTTCTATTTGGTGCGCCAGTGGACGCCGGTTGTGGCCCAAAGAACAAGTCAGAGCCGAGAGTTGATAAACCAACAAAATTATATTCTCAATTATAGTTGAATACAATATGTCACCAATCAAACAATGTACTGCACAGTACAATCAGCCACACTCAAACAACGGACACAAACAACAATCCACTCTACAATGCAATCACATGCATCGAACAACCAAGGCACTTAAAGACGAAAGAGTTCGAAAACTTATTGAGTCCAAAGTCCTTGGAACAAAAGACTGAATGATACTCTTCCGAGAATCACTCACTCAAAGTCCAGCGTTGTTGTCGTTCCGCTGCCCCCGAAGTTTCTCTTCCAGGAAACCTCGCGTCTTCAATTGGCCGCTCTCCAAGCTCCAAACTTCTTCGCCGGAAACACGTCGGCTTCACACACGCAGCTGTTGCCACGCGTCTTCGCTCGATAGCGGTAGACACACACTCTTGCCTTTAGCTCGAGCCTTCACCCCTAAGGTGGAAATCCTCTTCTTCTCTTGCTTTGTCACGGAAGACAAAAGGCTTCGCCCACAAGGCAGAACACTCTACGCACTCTGGCGCATACTTTCTTCTTCTCCTGCTTTGTCACTAAGGACAAAACCTTCACCGACAGACGCGGCGGAATACCCCACGACCACTGGCGCTAACTTCCTTCTTCTCCTGATCTCCCATCTCTGCTGCTCGGTTAAATACCTTCCGCGCGAGATTCCAGAGAATTCTCATCATTTCGTCGGCGCGATTCGCAGCGAAGGCTTGAGAAAAGGACGAAACGGTACGAGGGCCGTCCGGGAAAGATGACGCAACCCTGCATCGCCACGCCCCTTTCCATCGAGAACTTTCTAGGGCTTGCTCGGCTGCCGATGCGAGGAGGTTTCGTCGGCGCACCTACGCTTCCGAGGGGAGAGGGACGCGCGCCCGGGGAGTCTTTGGATGCTGGTTTTCTTTTTTTTTATCGTTAGGCTCTCGGCGGTTCGTCGCGAGAATTTGGCGGCACGCCCTTTTTTGAGCGCTCGTTTTCTGACATCATGCTGTGTCGTACGTGTTGTTTCCAGACTACGCTCCAGCAGTGAATAGAGCAATTTAGCCTGTCTGATGTATAAAAAAAGGCACAGCGATACAAATTGACGTCTCCCAAGGCAGGCATTTGGACAACTGGCGCCCCATATCTATAATCAGCGACAGCTAAAAAGATGTGTAGTGTATGCCCTACGAGATTCGGAAAGGCTTGTTTAAGCCTACAACATCAATTATTTGAGTATGGATCTCAAAGACGGTGCCTAATCAATCAGACTACTGTGTTGTCCAGCTAAAGGGCATGAGTCTGAAGCGAATGGAAGCAGCAGTTCGGAGCTTACGATCTACAGAGCGCATGGCGGCTGCTTGATATATTAGAGACCATCGACAACTGCACTAGGAAGGGCAGATATGTTTGTCAAAGGCTCAAATGCCTCGCCAGCGAACCTTGCCGTGCACTTAGAACAGCTCTCCTGTGGACCGCGCCGGCCACCGGTGTACGGCACCACGCCACCAGGGCATGGTTGGCGCTAGCATCAACCGGCTCTAACATGACGTCAGGTGCAGACTGTTTGAGGCATAAAGTTTCCTGAAATTCACTAGAGGGGACTCCGTCGCTGCGATCGTTAAGCGACCACACTTTTGCCTAGTCTTCGTTCTTGCGCGCGGCGAATCCTAAGTCGTACTTGCGGCTTCGTTTATTACTGAGTTTTGGTTTTGTTTTGAAAGAAAGATTCAACCCTTTTGAACTTCGTGACCCATTTTGGAAAGGTAAGTCTAAAATAATAGCGTAGTGAAGCGCAACCACTGAACATTTGCTGATTTTTGTTTCGTGAGAAAACAGCTTCAAGCCACATGAACACACACGGAGACAAAAACAGGCCTGAAGTATGAAGTTTAGACAAATGTGTGTACTATCCATCATTCCCGTGCTCGCTGAAGTGCCTTGCGTTGCAGCTACCATAAACACTAGCGCCAGCGTTCCCTCTAATGTATATTAGGAAATACTATGGTTTCAGGGCAGGCTGGCAGCAGACGAGTGCATTTGACTTAGGAGAAAAAAAGTAACAAAAGGTACCTTTCCTATTCGATTCGCCTTATGAGAGTGCTCGAAGGGGCCCCGCGACAATTTTGCGACAGCCTCAACAAGAATGTTGGGAATCCATCAGCGAAAAGCCAAATTATGAATCCTAAAAGTTGAAAACGTGCACAGGCGATGACGAAAACCGTTCTGTTTCTCACTCACCTGCTGACAATAAAGGCTGCTTCCAGTCACAGTGCGTGTTTAATAAGGACAAACCGGAAATGTCACTTCACGGTGGCCTTCAAACAACACCTCACTACTGCTCTTTTTGACGGTGTAGTTAGCATCGTTGCGACGAACCACGTTCGTGGTAGCAGAACTTGAGCAATATTGGTGGGCACTGTGGATGAGGTTAGAATTAGGCCGTTTGGGTTATTGTTTCAGCACCTAAATAGACAAAAGTACACGGAATCGTAATGTGTGTATAACCTGTGCCATATGAAATTTCGATGAACAATAAATACCTTTCAGGCAGACCCACAGACAGACCAAAACTTTTGCGTCGAAGTAACCCTTGAAAAACTATCTTCTTTAAAGGGAGATAGGAAAGTTAGGAGCTGGGCGAAGAATTCCGAGGATAGGGCAACACACGGTGAGAGCTGCACAGCGTCGCGAGGTCGCGCAGGATTAGCCTTTTGGCGAGAGGCACGTTGGCGTCTGAGATCGCAGTCGGCACAACCGGTCAGCTTGACATCCTTCTAGCAACTCCCGGAAAGTAATTCTGTCACTGAGTAAAATAAAGGTAAAAATAGGACACCTACATAGGTCCCTACGGCTGATTTGGTTTCGCCGCGGTGTGGTAAAACTTTGCAGCCACAGAGATGGCAGACCGCCGAAAAGACTGTCTTGAAGGCCATTTTGTAGTGACTAGGAATATTATACGGCCTCCGAGGCCACTTCTAGGTCCGTGCTCAACTCTGAGGTCATACTTTCATTTTTAAAGCGTCGTTTGCGTGCATTCATCGGCTTCCTGTATGCTGCACTGCTAGAGCAGCAAGTACACGACGTCAATGTGCTTCTATGCACACACTTTAATTAAAACAAGAGAATCATTAGAGAAGCAAACGTTTTTATTTTCAATTGCTATTTTTGGTAAGTACATGACCACTTAGGTATTGTTTGATAAACGCAGGCACAAAGCTTCATTTCACTGCGAGACGCAAAAATACAGCTGCCATATGATGACTATCAATTACACAAAAGAACTAAACATATAGGCAACAACGTAAGAAGACGCACCGCCGAATAAAGCTACAACAAGCACAAACAACTACCCATACAGGGCACAATGCGACATGGCAGTAGTTGCCTCAGCACTTGACTCCGGCTTGAACCGAAAAAGAAATGGCTGCGTTTTCTTTCCCACCATCGCACTGATTTTTCTCTGCACACATTTTATTGCTCGTTCACGAAAAACAGCCAGAGGCAGTTGCCGCCGCCAAAACAAAGCAATTTTAAGTGTCATGCAAGTCATTAACGAGGCACGAGTGTTTACTCAAAGATTGCGTCCTAGCTTCAGCTAGCAAAAATTTTTCTACCTTCACCACTTCTCTTATTGTGCTCGTTCGAGCTTCGAGCAATTTGTGAATGGCACAAATAACGTTGGTGACCAGAGCTGCATTTTGCACAAAATCTCACTCATGCAGTGAATTCGAATACATGTAGGGGCACACACAAAAAAAAACCTAACAACGCAAGCGGCGACTCAATTAATTGAGTCAAGAAAATAATTTTCTCGCAAACCTGATGCAAAGCATTCCAGACAGTTTCCTTTTGTTTGAAACAATCCACAGAAACCGTACGTGAAGTGAAGAGCACGAAAGAGATCTCTGCACTGAACAGCACAATGCCAGAAACTTTAGGTAAAGGCTTCAACGACAAATGCAATACACAATTAACATAGTATTGATGGTGTTCGTACCTATCAGCAGTGAAGCTGTGACACAGAGAAACAAGCAAAGACCACGCTGCATGCCAGACACGTTACCGCACAACTTTTATGGCATCTCCCTGCTGCTGCCCTTACTTCTTCTTTGCCGCAAATGCTTTGCCGTCGCGTCGACGCCATGTGCACCTCTCTCGCGTCTGATTAATGCCTGATCGCAGCCCGACGTTTCTACACCATACAATCACAGACAATAAAAACGGATTCAGGCTACTATCACATACGCAAAAAGACGTAGACGTATACTGCACTAGAAAAGGCACTGTAGTAATAACTAGTACGCGTGTTTCCTCGAAGCAGTAAGTGATGTGTTGCTATCTTACGGCTGGGGTGAAGCTGCGTAACCCAGCCGCTGTTTGGCCCGCATGACCACTCTTGTCATTTTTATGTTACTTTATGGTTCTGCTACTTAACAATAATTGTAATCTGACTTGCTCGCGTTTCATTTCTTGAAAACTAGGTGCTGGTCACTCTCCTGTCAAGAATGCTGTGTCACACTGATAACACGCATGTCGTTCGCGACCGCGAACTACTGGCACCGTGGTAATAGCACGAAGAAGGTGCTCGAAGCAGATGATGATTATTGCGGTGTGGCAGAAACACTTCGCAAATAATCAGTTTTTTTAGAGTTGATTGAAGCAAGCCTCTGCAGTTTGTCCAAACGCATTGAGCTCTCCTGACCTAGTACCGCAAGGGAGCCGTAAGGGGACAAAATAGTGCACAGCTGACACCAACGTAGCCAGTGCAAGGAGAGCGACCCACCCCGCTTACAAACTACCGTTTGCATAGTCGCCGCCGAGCTAATCAGTCTACGAGTGATGACCTTACATAAAAGTGCAGCAGTTGCTTTTCCGCCCTGGTTCGTACCTCGCGTTCAAAGGCTTGCTCTGTGGGGAGGTGTACATTATTTAAAGAAAATGTTGAAAAGTATATTTGAATTTTCGGGTTACAGATTTTATAACGTCGCAAAGACTGCGTATAAACGGTGCGCATGGCGACAAAGCTACATACTGTAGAGCAAAGTAGGGTAATAAAGTCGCAATATGCTGGCACCAGCACCGCTGTTTAGTCTCTCATTAATGACGTATGTTTGTGAAGCTGCTTCATACGCGTTATCCTTTTTGGGCCAGAGGATTTCAGCTACAGTATTTGTGAACACTTTCTTCCTTTTCAGTGCACTGGAGGTGAGTTTGTTTCTATTTCTCTGGAACATATCTTCAAGAAGCTGCTTTCTACATAAAGGCTAAACTTGTTATGATCATCTTCATTTTTTGTAGTCGACTCGAGGTGTTTCATCTCTCATAGTCAACAATGCGAGTTGCTTTACATTTCGTTTAGGTTTCGTGTATTCGCCACAATGTTCAGTCGGTACATTGATTAGAATGCACAAAAAACACCGTATAGTGGTTAATTTTCATTGTAAACAATGCCATTAACTGCAAGTAGAAAGAGGCATTCACCAATGTCATTTTGAGGTCGTGACGAGAATAACGTGGGAATGTGTTCGCGTACGTCGTCAATCTTTCCTCCCGACACCCGTATGCCACGGGCCCGGGTATACGTGTATATTCCACAGTTGATTGGCAGTTAATATAGCTTCAGGAATAGCTTCAGGCGAGAACGAATATTCCTAACTTAAATTTGATTGCGTTATTCAAAAGAGAAACCAGCAAAGTTGATTTGGTGAATAGAAATCATAAACAATTAGGATCTCAGCAGTAATCGAACTTCAGCATATTGCAGTGGAGGTCTTGAAACTGCTTTAGGGGCAAAGCTCTTTAAAGCGTGGTTTGTGCGTCATCTGTGTGTAGTAGCCACCTCTAGCTTTAGTCCTTGAAATGTCCCCTGTATGGCACTACTTGTATATAATGAGTGTAAGATGAAAAGATGCGAGATGGTGGTACTAAAAAGACAGACGGACGGACAAACTTAGACATACCAACACACAGATAGATGGACGGACAGACAGACAGACAGACCGAATGATGCACGAATGGACAGCTGACAGACAAATGGATGTATAGAAAGAGGCACGGACGGATGAATGAATGGGCGGATGGACAGACAGATGGACGGACGAACGGATAGAAAGACAGACAGACACACAGACAGACGAACGCATTCACGCGGCCAGCGGGTGATTCACGGTTTAACTATAAAACGCTTTGAAGCTTCGCCCCACTCGTCATCATTCACTCCGTGGATATGCTGTGATTTCGTAAAAGTACCCATGCAGGTCTATTCTTGATGAAACCACAATTGTAGTTGTAGGGCTATCTAAAGCAATAAACACTATAGATGTACACCTATATTGAAGGCGTAATGGCAAGTAAACGTCACTTGGTTCCAATGGTTAAGAGAGGTTGCTTGGCCTCGAGCGGAGATGCTAAGAAAAGTTACTTATCATATTGAAATCATCCCTTCATAGTGGTAGCATTTCTTTCAGTTACACAGTCGTCAGTGCACTAACGTGAGTGCTGGAACAACAAGCTATGATTTCCGATCTCTCCGCTTGTGTATCTTCCACAATCTCTCCGTTTGTAAATAAGGCGGGTTGATTTTTCTCGTAATGCTTCCTTAAAAGCAAAACATGAAACTGTACCCTGACTGCTTCGAAATAGAGCCACTCCTGAAAGGTTCGGCATCTGTAGATTTTTTAATTGATGCTCCCTGCCTTATGTACACTCTTCCATTTCACCCGTATCTCGAGCGCGCAGAAAAAAAAACAGAGGGTTGGTTCCTATGCTATCCTGTATCTGCAGCTCTTTGTCAGAAAAATGTGAATCTTTGTATGTTTGACCCTTCAGCGGTCAATGCAAAAATAATAATGTGAGAACGGTTGCGGAGGTAAACTTGGCGGTAGAATTACAGAAAAAGTAACATCGGGAGGAAGAAAGACGATAAAAGCACGAAGAGAGCAAGCTGGTAGCCGGACACACAGCGGCAAACAAGTGGTTTAAGTTGACGAACCTTGGCTAACGGGCTGCATAAGTCTAGCTTGGGTACTAAGCACAAAAAATAGAAAACACTGACAATGGCCGGCTCATGAATATCTTCTCTCAAAGCGTTCTTTCGAGGGTGAAGGATCTGCGTCCAATTGTCGGCCGTGGCTCATTGCAACGTGGGAGCACACGCCAATTCATTTAAAGACGCGGTGATGACTGCCAACACCATTCTATTACCGCAAAGCCCCTTTTCCGTAGGGAGAAGCTTGACCCTCTTAGGAGGGATGAGGGGGTGGAATGGTGATCCTGCTTTCACTCTCGCCCACACGTGGAGTGAAGCAGCTGTCCACCGAGCAACAGCCTGGACTACAGACTCTCGCCATAATGGGCCCAGGCGCACCGTGTGGAATGACGTCATCTCTACGAATTTTCAAGCGCCAGGGAGTCTTTTTGAGGAGCCCCCTCTAAGCAAACATTATCAGGTGCGCAAGATTGCATGTTCAGTTCATATTCTTTTTCTTCCTACGCTAATTTCTATTTTTAGCTTGGCCTAGTACACCTTGTCGCTTTCACACTTCGTACTTTTCAATTTCCCTCCTTAGCTTTAGGACAGTTACAGTGCGCGTAACAGTGGGTTTATTTCTCCAATACTTAATTCACAATGTTTCCTTTTTTTTTTGAAGTATTGTCATTGCTTTTGCAACGATGTTGCTTTAGAGCAATGACCTATGGTTTGTCCCGTCATGATGGTCAACGTAAACGAAACACATGCAAAGAATAAAACGACGAACACAAGCACTATCTAACAATAAATGTTTAATTGAAACAAATCACAGAATAACATGAGTAGAAAAAAGTTTATGAACACAACACATGTCCCGAAAGATTACCAACAAAAAACTACATAAATTCATTTATACAATGACGCGAGTACACAGCTTTTAGGAAAGCCTCTTCATCATCACCTGTGATAGAAGGGCAGCTAATTGTTGTGTGCCTTATTTCTATGATTTCAATCGCCAGTGCAATATCCCCAGGGACCATGATACAAACGCAGTGAATACAACAATCTTTGTACTTCCCATTTCAAATCAGATAAGAGCTCTCCCAGCTCGCTTAGCAACAGTTAACGTAAAAGGTGTTTTTAAGAGTCTTGTTGTGGTTGTTACCACTTCCCACGGATGAACACCCGCTTTCTTAGCAAACAGCTTCACTCTACGTGCACACGTATATACAGAGTTCCAGAGGCAGGTATTCTTTTAGAACTACCGCACGTAACTCAGCAGAGCTGAGCCTAAATAGTGCATCTCCTGCGACAGGAATGACAATGGGGAGCCCGGAGCAAAGATATAAAACTTAGAGTGCTCGTTCTGGTTGTCCTACTGACAAATCGTAAAAACACAGTCATCTCACTTGTCCGTATAATATTTCGCCTAATGACGAAGCCGCCCACACTCCGGTTCTCTCTTTCTCAGTTCTTTTGAAGTCTTTGAATTACGTGAGTGAAAGTAACGAAGAGGACGTATGACAAGCAACGTTCACAAAAGTGCAATAATATACAAAATGGCAGTGCCGTCAAGCTTCGATGGTCATAAACACCAGTACATCCAATGAATCAGCGAGGTCGTCGCAAACAGTTCATAGTGGAAGGCTGTGTCCTGGCGGTCTAAGGGCAGCTGTACTTACTTGTCTGCTGAAAAACAGCTGTAGTCTGATAAAACTTAAGAAGTAAAAAAGGCGCTAACCTAGACGACCACGGTGCGTCAGCCGCTCACCTCAGCGACTAGAAAAATATTCCCGCTCTTGCTCACGGCAACCTTATTTGCAGGTGGCATAAATGGCCGTCCGGCTCATGACGTCAGTCTGAAGTACAGGCCCATTGTTGCAGACTCGTGCGCATCCACCTTTGAGGACGAAATACCACTGACTTCTGAAGTTGTAGCCTTCTATCCTTCCCGAAAGGCACCCTATCATCCACCTATCTAGGTGACGCCTCCCGAAAACGCCACTCAGCTTCCTAATGCCTGCCGCTCATGCTGCCCACTGGCGCAGCATGAGCGGCAACTCTGTGCGCTCTCTTAGAAAAACTCTGTGCGCTAACTCTGTGCGCTCTCTTAGAAAAAGGCATAGCCACTCCCTTTGTTTAGCACGAAACCTCAAAATCACAATCACTTTTCTTTGAATCTCAGTCTACGACACAAACGCTACGTTAAGCAATGCACCAGCTCGGCAAACGTAACAGATTGCTGAAGTGAATTAGGCTTGTTTAACGCGATAACGCCAAAGAACTATAGTTTGAAAGAAACTGCGGCGTCGGCCTCATTGGTTGTGAGCGAAAATCATCATCTGTGCGTTATCGAAAAATGCAGAAAGATGCAAATAAAATAAATTATAAAAATTTTCGGTTGGATTGGGGATTGAATTCTGGTCGTTTGCCTCGTGAGAGGCCGTTCTGTCACACAACAACGCCCCTGCTTTTGAATACTGTTAAAAGAACTTGCTCTGCTTGGCAATGCACTGAAAATTGCATTTATGCTTTACCAAACACACGCGTCCGGTATACATGCGTAAAAATACAACATAAAGTAATGCCACAATATTGCGTGCCACTAGCGTCCATCGCCATCGGGCGTGAGAAAATGGCAATAATAATTAAAATGACTTCAAAGTTTAAAGATGCACCTACAAAATTTCCACAGGCTACTGCATCCTAACGGCATGTATTGGGTAACGGCATGGAAGTGTTTTGCGCCGGGGTCCACCACGGCTCCGCTGACGTATTTCTGTCACGGATAAATCGTAGTAACTTGTACTGTACGGTATTGCAAAGAAAAAAAATGATATAAAAAAGTTCCGTAGCGCGGTGTCGAAGCAGTGACCTCTCACTTTGCAGCGCGCGACGCAAGCCACATAACCACGAAGAGTAAGTTCACTAACTTGCTAATAGCAAGCCATTTATATGGATAGTATACCATTCGCAGTACCTGCAGCTCCTCAACTTTCCCACGTTTTATTCATCAGTAGCAAGATGGTGCAACAAACGTTTGGTGCCTGTCGCGTTTCTTTGAGCGCACGCCTCCACGTCTTCACCGGGCATGGTCTCTCCTACGCGAGCTTATCAGATGAGACTCCTGAATAAGCAGAGTACGAATGTCACTTCGCTTGCTGCCATGGCCCCGTTAAAAAGGGAACACCCTGTTCAGATACGATGAAGTAAGAATTCTGGCAGTTCCTTGGGCTCATCTTCTGTATACTTGTCAGTTCGTTTCTTGCATCTTTCTTTCTGTTTGAGGAACATTCTTTAGGTGTCGAGCAGAAAGCGTTGTTCGTCCACGCTCGTGCTGCGTATTCTAATTTTGTGCGTGCTTTCTGCATGAGGGGCGCTCTGTAATTTTTGAGCTGCTTGCTGTTCTTCGCATGGAATTGCAATTTTTTGCTCTAGCATTCATTCCATCGCCCTTGTGACGAAACAATGCATAATAAACACTGAACGAACTCGGCGAAAACAGGTTTCACTGCCGTGGTATGCCAATTCGAAATAAAACAAATTAGTCTGCTTTTTTAGTACCCGTGAACGCAGGAGCTTAGCCATCTGGCTGGGTACCCCTGAGTCGCACCTGGAGGTCTTATAGTCAAATTGCAAGCGGTGCTAGTACGGTACGAACCACCTGTCTCTGTTTCAAGCTGTGTTGTATCTAATAATAGCGAATGTTTTGGCTTTAGAGCAATGTTGTTGTTTTTTGGGGGGAGACAAAGGGGTAACAAGGAAAAAAGTGCTGCGCAGACGCTGATATCAAGCCGAGTGGACAAGGAGGCTCGAATTGTATTCCTGTTTGGGTACGACTAAGTGTGGCAATTGTTGCTAGGTGGCGTTTACTTTTGTCGGGCGATCCGTGACTCTGTGGTCCTAAATTATGTTTCTTTAACCGTCTCTTACCTGCCGTACAGACATGCCTGGGAATTCCCGTACGTCTCGCCGCAGGTCGCCTTCGCCAGGTCAATGTTAAGTGTCGCCTCTGCGGCCCGCCTCCCTTTCCACGAACGCCCACGTGCAAAACTCTCCAATGCAGTTTTAGGAGGGGAAACTGCATTCACCGGACAACTAACAATTCCTCCAGAGCGGCCATCGAATTTGATAGTAGTGTTTGTAGAAGGTGTACGCGTTGAGGTTCTTGTAGACACTGGCGCTGCCGTTTCGATTACTCGTGTTTATTTTTGTTCTTTCTTTCGAAAAGTCACCATATGGTGGCCCACCTCTCCGTGCGGTGACCGACGCTCTCATTCGGCCACTTGCACAGTGTACCGTTCGTGTCTGCATTGATGGCATTCTTCATCACATAGTTTTCGCGGTATTTCGTAAGTGAACCCACACTCTCATTCTGGGGTGGGATTTCTTGCCTTCTGCGTCCGCTTTTATATCTTGTCATCAGCGCCTCCTGCATCTAAACGCCGCTGACTCTTCTCCCCTTGAACAGGATGAACGCATTCACCTTGTCACCGCGTCAAGTTATGTACATCGGCCATACATCAAAGAAATTAAAAGTGGTAATTGCACCGACATTGTGGATGGTGGCGTATTAATTCTCCCTTACGGCCATACCCTACGTAGGGGCATTGTGATCACACCAGGGCTTATTCGCTTCTTCGATGGGTCTGCCTACCTAACCGCCCCAAATCAACCACACGAGTGTGTACTGCTCCCCTGTGGTTCAACAGTAGCTTGCGCGGTTGAGAGTGAGCCTCTTGCGATTGTTACTTTTCCGAACAACAACCACAACGATGTCCCAAACTCACAATCACTGCCAGTCAATGCCTCTTCCACACCTGTGTCGGCAACCATCAGTGCTGACTTAACACCTGACTAAACTGAAGATTTGCTCGCCCTGTTGAATAGACACCGTTATCTATTTGACGTGAACTCGCCCGCCCTCAGCTTGACTATCACCGCTACTCACAGCATCCAGACTTACGGCTCTCGTATTGTACCTCGGCGTCCATATCGCGTGTCTCAGACAGAACGCAAGATCATCAAGGAAAACGTCTCCGACATGCTACGACGCAACATCATACGTCCTTCCTCGAGTCCCTGGTCAGCCCCAGTTGTTCTCGTTCAAAATAAAGGTGGGACAGTGCGTTTTTGCGCCGATTACAGTGTGCTAAACAAAATAACGCGCAAAGGTGTTTATTCTTTCCCTCGGATCGCCGATGCACTGGATTCATTACAGGGTGCAGAGTATTTTTCTAGCCTCGACCATAGGTCAGGATACTGGCAGATACCAATGTCGGAGTGTGATAAAGAGAAGACCGCCTTTTCAACGCCAGATTGGTTGTAAGAGTTAAATGTGATTCCTTTTGGACTCTGTAATGCGCCCGCCACCTTCGAACGCATGATAGACGGCGTATTGAGTGGTTTGAAATAAAAAACGTGTCTGTGCTATCTCGATGACATAGTAGTGTTTTCATCCACGTTCTCGCAGCATCTACAACGTCTTGACGAAGTCCTCACAAGCCTTGCAAAAGCCGGTCTACAGCTTAACACCAAGAAATGTACCTTTGCTAACAAGACAATCAAGGTTTTCGGCCACCTCGTCAGAAAAGAAGGAATTCGGCCGGACCCCGAGAAGCTTGCCGCCGTCCTCGATTTTCCTCGTCCACTACGTCAAAAGGACCTGCGCAGCTTTCTTGGGTTATCTTCTTACTTCCGGCGCTTCATACGTGGCTTCGCGGAACTTGCGTCTCCGCTCCATCAACTCCTCGCAAGAAACGTTCCCTTCATTTGGTCCGAAGACTGCGAAAGTGCTTTCACGGCATTCAAGCAAGCCCTCACGTCAGATCCGGTACTGTGCCACTTCAATTCCACCACACCCACCAATCTTCACACCAACGCAAGTAGTCATGGTCTAGGTGCGGTACCCTTGCAGCGTGACAAAAACTCACGCGAGCGCAACGTTGCTTACGCAAGTCGCGCTGTTACCGCTCCAGAAAAAAACTACACTATCACCGAGCAGGAGTGCCTTGCTGTTGTTTGGGCAGTGCAAAGATTCCGACCACATCTTCACGGCTGTCATTTTACCGTTGTTACCGACCATGCCCTATGCTGGCTTTCATCGCTGAAAAACTTATCGTGACGCCTCGGTCGCTGGGCGCTTCGCTTGCTGGAGTATGATTTCGATGTCGCCTACGGATCTGGGAAGAAGCATCAAGATGCTGATGCTCTATCGCACTGTCCTTTGCCCAGCGGAAGCCACTCACCTTCGATACTCCAAAACGACAGCACCTATCCAATCGCAGTGCTATGTTCATCACCTGCCACCCTATCCATCCTTGTTTCACAACAACGTGTCGACCCCTACTGCCGCACCATTGTTGACCGCATGACCGGCTCTACTACTCCTCCAAACGCCAGACTCCGTCGACAACTTAAACAATTTAAGCTTGTCGGTGGTGCTTTATACCGCTACATTTACCACATCGATGGCAACAAGTGGGTACCCGTCATCTCACGTTCTCTCCACCGTGATGTTCTGGAAGCCTTTCATGATGATCCAACCACCGCTCATCTACGCTATCACAAGACGTACGACAAAATACGAAGTCGTTGTTTTTGGCCTGGCCTCTCTTCAGCCATCGCTAAGTATTGTGCCTCATGTGTTCATTCCCAACGGCGAACAGGACTGAACATGCTCCGGCTGGCTTAATTCAACGAAATCATTGAACGAAATCTGCGATCCTCCCCTGCTGTCCTAAAAAGTACTGCGTATATATCATTTGTCCGCCCGATTTTGGAATATGCATGTTGTGTGTGGGATCCGCGCCAAAAGTCCTTGATTGATCTGATCGAGAAAATACAGAACAGAGCGGCAAGGTTCGTTCTAACTCGGTATAAGCGAGGTGAACACTGTACTGAAATGAAAAACGAGCTGGGATGGAAAGCGCTCTCCTCTCGCAGAAGAAAATTGCGTTTGAAATTGTTATTTCAGATATACCATAAGAAGACTGGCATCAATAAAGACACTTACCTTAAACCACAACATTATTTGTCTAGAAGGTCTGATCATGACCTTAATATTCAAGAATACCGGACTGGAACGAACCTTTATGCTAATTCGTTTTTTTGTTCATACTGTACAAGAGTGAAATCAATTCTCTTGTAACCAAGTGTAATGTCATAACGAAAACTTGTTTTTTTTTCAAAGCTGTAACCCCCCCCCGCTTACATGTTTTTGGGCAAAGCAGGGTATTTCTGAATAAAGAATAAAGAAAATAAATAATGCAACCTCGTCCTTGTCCCACCTCGCCTTTTGAAGTCGTTGGAATTGACTTGTATGGCCCTCTTCCTATATCATCCGATGGGAATCACTGGATTGTCACGGCCGTCGACTACCTTACCCGCTACGCAGAAACAGCTTCTATACCATCTGAAACTGCCACTGAGGTTGCCGATTTCTTTCTTCGCCACATCTTTTTGAGTCATGGAGCTCCACGCATTCTCCTGTGTGATCATGGCAAAGTCTTTCTCGCTTACATTGGCGAGCAAATTTTGCGTGCCTCAAACACTGTTCACAAGACCACTTCTAGCTACCACACACAGACCAACGGATTGACTGAACGGTTTCATCGGACCCTATAGGACATGATCACCATGCACATTCACCCCAACCACACGAACTGGGATGCAATTCTACCCTTCGTGGCTTTCGCCTATAATACGGCTGCTCAACGCACTACCGGCTTTTCTCCATTTTTTCTCGTCCATGGTCGCTCGCCGAGTTTCGCTCTGGATGTCTCTTTCCTTCCTTCCCCTGCAACCTCGATGGCTCCTTTCTCTGAAGAATTTTTATCTCGTCTCGCGCACAGCCGTCACCAGGCCTGTGTTAACACCGGCCTTTCTCAAGACACTCGAAAATCTCGCTACGACTTGTCTCGCCGTGTTGTGAGTTTTTCCCCTGGTGACGAAGTTCTTCTATGGACTCCACTACGCGTCCCCGGCCTATGCGACAAATTAATCAGTCGCTTCATTGGGCCGTACACAGTGGTCGAACAGACATCTTCTGTCAATTACCGCGTTTCTCCGCTTAGCCTTAATCCTGATCATCGTTGCCGAGGAACAGAGAGAGTGCACGTATCTCGTATAAAGCCTTATGCGCGGCGCATTTCATAATACTGTCAAGCGACCAGGTGGCCGCTTTCACAGAGCGGAGGAATTATTGTGAGCGCGACAAGCGAATGACTCTTCATTCTCTTTAGATATCATCATCACCTGTACATCTTCATCATCTGTAAATATCATCAACAGTGTGATCTAGCTCGAGCCTGGCTGAATAAACCAGTTTCTCACAATGCTAAAAAATTCTCAGCGAAACGACTGACAGAAGCAATCTTAAACCAAAGCATATAAAGCACATTGTGAAGAGGCTAGACCACCAATCGGTCATGTAATGCCCCCAAAAGAGGAAATGAAAGAAATGAGAGTAGCCGAGGCATAAGGAGCGCGAGCTCGAGGTGACAGGGGGTGGTGTAGGCGGAGCAGGAAAAAGTCGTACACTATGCTGATACGTGCACTGGGGAAATGGCACGACAGTGCAAGAAGACAGGACAAACCCGTCGTCTACCTTCTGCTCGCGTGTGGAGTCCTCAGCGCACTGGTACCAATGCATTCCAGCTCGTCTTGGATAGACGAAAGTTACCAACTAGGAAGGGCTGGCAGTTCAGCCTTTTCTTTCTTTCTAATCCTTTTCTGACTCTAGAGATGAAAGAGACGTGTTTTTCGGGAGGTAAACTATTCCGAAATGCACCAGTGACGTTCCCATGTTCAGAAAGGTCCAGATCTGAGCCAGTTGGTGGTTGTGGCTTAGCAAAATAACAGCAGTAACCAGTTGGTCTTGCTGGCATTTGTTCAAGCTCTAGTATTGATTTCACACGAAAGACTTACCTGCCTTAGGATGCCAACTGACGGTCAAAATTTCATGTTTGCCATTATCATCATCGCATCGTCACCTACGCGACACTGTCGATTTTTAGGTAGAATTATCTATCAGCGAGTTATCATCTCATCCTAAATATCTGTGTGTAACTACCTCTGTGTGGTCGTATCAACCTGCAGATCACATTTGCACCAAAATATAATTTAGGTCAGCACTCTTACTCGTGGCACTTTTGCAGTGAAGTCAACGCTCACCGGTTCACGTGACCCATTGCGAGTCTTTTCAAAAATGTATAACCATTGAAATGCCTCGCAATGGCCAATTTTATTGCTATTGCAATTATATGATGATAATGATGATCATAATTAATAAAATAATAACAACAATAGACTGACAAGGTAATCTTTTTGTTGCCATAATGTACGCACACACGGCAGAGTAAACCTCTATGTGGCTATAACGTAATGTAATCCCTCCGAAGGATAAAATTACTTCCACGTTTATTTTTAGACCTAGCTTCTCAATCGGTTCGACCAGGTATTTTTTCCTTTGATAAGAATATCGTTGACAGGATAAAAAGAAATTATGTATTGATTCTGATTCCTTGCAAAAGAGACATAACGGAGATGCTGTGAGTCAAGCTTTATGTAGGTAATAATTCAGGTGCAGAATTCTGCATCGTAATCTGGTGATTGTAACGTCTAACTGCCTAGATACACACCACTGTTTGTTTCAGCAAAATCTTCGATGTACGAAGTATCTGACTTTATCCAAGGATAATTTTTCTATTTCCTTGTGAAAACAAGCATGAACACTCTAAGCTTCCGTCGCCCGTGCTGAAACAACTTTCTCTTCTTCTTTTGCACGAGAAATATTCAGACAGTGTACATATATATACCGATGGCTCCACGAACTGCCAGTGTTCGTCAGGTGCAGTATTTGCCCCTGAAAGAGGTGTCACCATCAGCTTTAGGACTGACCACTCCACGTCATCTACAGCAGCGGAACTAGCTGCTTTGCGCGCTACACTTTGTGTGGTCAATCGGGAACCAACGTAACAATGGTCTATTTTCAGTGACTCAAGGGCTGCCCTACAATCTTTGCTCACAGCACTGCGTCGCGGGCCGTACGAAAAGCTTGTTTTTTGAAATCCGATGCCTTCTCCACACTTGACACGAGAAAAAGCATCACGTGACGTTTCAGTGGCTGCCAAGTCACTGCGGCGTCATAGGGAACGAACATGCCGATACTGCCCCACGGGCAGCTCTTGAAGGAACACGAGAAGAAGCCATACCACTTTCGTGGACAGATGCTGCTGGCAATCTTCGACGACTGACGCACGAAATCACGTATTTACTATGGTGCCCACCAATCAACGAGACGAATCGTCAACACCACCTGTCCTCTTTGATGGCTCTCCGCATGCCCACTGGGCTTGACCGAAGGAAGCCACCCTTCTTAATTGCTTACGGCTAGGGATGGCATTTACAAAATCTTATTCATTTGCCATATGAATAGCTGACAACACTGTCTACGATTCATGTCGTGGCGAAGAGACGCTACACCACCTCCTGTGCGACTTTCCGTTGTATGACATCCAGAGGCAGTCACAGGCATCCGTTCTTGCGCGCATCGACATCAGCCAAATGTCTGTGGACACTATTTTTTCAAGTGCCCGAGAGAAGACAATGGGACAGAATGCAATAAAAGCACTGTTGAAATTCCTACGCGACCCAGATTTGAACAAGCGGCTGTAACAGCAATGTCACGCACCACGAAATACTGGACTGTGACGCAGTGCGCGCGCGTGTGCTGCCTAATAAGCTTTGTTTATCTCTTTTCCCTCTCTTCTCTCTATATTTCATCTCCCCCATCCCCCATCCAATGCGCCGGGTAGCAAACCGGCTGCCTATAGGCTGATCAACCTCCCTGCCGTTTTTTTTCCTCCTATTTTCCTTCCTTTTCCCCTCAGCTGGATTTTGCCGCCGGCATCGGCGTCACTCGACGTATATGTATACGTATACATATTTATGAAAACGCTAAAAAGAAAAAAAAACCTAAGAAAGAAACCGGCACGCGGAATCTAACTTGGAACATCTGCGTCGTAGGTGCGAGGCGTTAACCACTGAGCTACCACAGAGCACGTTCTTCTACGTGCAAACGAAAAGTGAGTTATATCTACCGCTTACCGCTTATGATGGGCATCTCGGAGGGGAAATATCTTGTTTATAGCATTAACAGAAAGATTGCAGTATGAGCGCACAGGGGCGTGCGGCGGCGCACGCCCTCATCTTCGACGCGTACTTTGCCTCGCGGAGAGGAGTGGGTGGTCGTATAGCCCATAAACGCACATTCGCGCGCCCTTATCTCGCGGTTGGGAGTATCTTCTGTCTTAGCTGTCCATAAGCTTCCACCGCAACAATTCTGTTCAGTTACAGGTCGCACAAAGATCACTGATATCGATGTTTGCCAAAAGAGAGCGCGTTTCCGACACAGTGAAGCAACAACTGAGACGCTTATTCGCGCTCATCTGTGCGTGTGAATACGTTTCGTGCGTTATTTGCGCGTTAGAAATGTGGGACACGTCTTGATCTGCTTGCCATTTTGCGCGTGACCTTCCAATTTGTTGCTATCTCGTTCAGCGCTTCACCTTTGCGCCAAAGCTGTGACTCTTTTTCTACTAGTACTCATTTTACAACGACACGCAAGAGTGACGATGAGAGTGGCATACCAGTGCCTTGCGCAGCTGCCATTAGTTGCATTGCTTTCCAAAGTTCTTTGCTGTACCTCGCTGCGTACACTACATCATTTATCTCACTTGTGATTCACTGTTGGTCACATGACAAACAATGTGCACAGAAGTTAGCAATTCTTGTTATAAGCTATAACGTAGATTTACACAGCGAAAAGCATTTTACTTAACTAAAAGTTGATCAGGCACCGAAACAGGAATAACACAAAAGCAAGACAACAACAAAAAGCAGACCGTCACTCAAATGTGTTCATTAGTGGCATACAAAAGTATCACCATAGTATCTTCGACATGCTTTTGAGTGTCTGCATTGAGGAACCATGAAAAAAAAGTATTGGTATCTCTGTAAACACTTTTACGACGTACGGATTCTATTGCAGTTATTTGTGAGACGTGGGAAAAAGTTACTTTTTCGTCATTATTGATCACAAGTGTTTGCGTGCTGTTTTGGGGATAAGCAAAGGAAATAAGCACGACGGTCAGCGGCACAGGCAGGGTGATCAAGGGTTTCCCACACGCATTGAAAATCTCATGTGGTAAAGCACCCAATGCCACTTACGGCACAAGCGCTGAGACAGCTTTGTCACTCAGACTTGCCTACAAGGTCACTCACTAATGTTGGAGGCTGTTGGAGCAAGCATGATTTTTTTGGTAGTCTGACAATTCGGGCTTTATGAAATTTGGGCAGACGACGAAATGATGCTGTCTCGCAGAAAAATGACAAGCTGATGTTGTGTGAGCTCAGTTAACGGGATAACCATATCATCGAGCCACACCTTCATAGTTAAATAAATCTCCCCTTTACCCTGGAACGCTATTGTTTGATAGTAATCCGAATTATACGATTGATTTGTATGTTTAGGTAGGCTGGAACATTATTCACAACATCGCGCTGCACGTATTGCTGTATTAACGAAGCATAACCACCCCCTTCATGAAATATTTTCCAGTAGCTGTATCAGTATTTCTGTATCTGTATTTCGCGAAACACTTTTGAATGCCAAGCATTTCGTTGCATACTGCAAGCACTTTTGGCGTCTATCTATCTATCTATCTATCTATCTATCTATCTATCTATCTATCTGTCTATCTATCTATCTATCTATCTATCTATCTAACTATCTATCTATCTATCTAGCCGCCTACGACTGGGTGCTCTCGCCCTAACTCTTTAATATTAGGTTAAAACGAAATGAGTATGGCAGGGTAAGATCGTCGGGCGAATACGACTAGGTGGTCATGACACGAATAATGTCACAGTCCCGTAACGTACGTCGTGAAACACATTTCCTCAGACATTGTCAATACCTTTGCGCTGGTATGTACCACTGATATGAGGGTATGTGTTGCAAGTGATTGACACTTTATGCATACCCAGGAAAAGTGACAACCCACGTGAGTATTTTGATGCGTGACCGTCAAAAAAAATTGGTGACATCGGGCATGTTAACCAGACGAACGTCAAGACCAAAATGTTGTGTTGCAGCAGTAATCGAATCCTAGCACTCTGCGTGGCAACCAGGGAGCCTACCACAGAGCACCACCAGGCCCCCGAACTGATTTTCAAGTAGATCCTAATGCTCGTCAAGCGTCAATTGAGGATGTAATTATAGCTATTGAAGTTTTTTAACAATGCATATCGTCACGAAGGCATTGTACCGCTGTTTTTTTTTTTCGACTATTGCAGCAGTTTTCTCTTTGTCGAACGCGCTATTCTCGAAAAGAGACTGTCAGAGAAGAATGCGAATAAAAGGGGGCAAGCTGCGTCCGGATGGTCAATGTGTTGAGCTCCAGACGAGCAAGCCACCGCTGGGGCCTTCAGAATGATCGGAGACTGAGACTAAAGCTGACGTTCACACGTCGAGGCTGCTTTCGATAATGTGCCGTTTCAAGAAACTGTTACAGTTTTTCTACGAGGCAGGATTCACGGCAGCACGTAAACTTCTGTTGTGATTGGTTATCTTTGGCTTGCCTGATTGGTTCGTACAAGCCGGTTTTTATTTAGTGGAAAATGGTGGCCTTCTGCGCGATTTACGTAGCCGTGGATGCTACAAAATTTCCTTTAAGCAGCGGCGCAGGCTCTTTTTGACTGAGCTGGCTCGAGGTCAACAGTGCATATCGCCAACTCTGACTAAGGCTCCAGGCATGCAACCCGAGGGATTTGCCATCATTTTCTGTCTTCGGTATTTGTTATCAGTGCAGTGTAAATTCAGTTGTGATAGATAAATAAAACCCTAATGTATGCTCTTAAAAATTATTGTATCAATTTGCTATCGCTTGCGATTGCGTTATAGCACCCACACTTTTTCTTCTCACTGGTATTTAGATGCGTCTAGTTTAGACTCCCCGAAACTTCAACACAAAGTAGTGGAGGTTGCTCAGTAACTGTATTATCGCTCAAAAATGATGTCCCGAGTCAATAAGTATCAGTAAACTACCTCGGATTGCTCTACTGGGACGGAAACTCCTTCTTTCTTCTCCGCTATGACTACGCCCCAAGCAAAACCTTTTGTCGGACCTCCAGACTTGAGAGGCACGCCGGATAAGTTATTTTGCAGAGGCTACTTTGCTACAAACATCTAGCGTCGCTCAACCATTGGGACCAATTCACAAAGGTTGAATTAATATATGTTGCACTGGACAGTGATGCGGTAAAGTGGCACACTACTGAAATTTTATTGGGTGCCCATAATTCATGGGAAGAGGGGGCGACGCTTTTCAGGACTTTGTTCACCAGTCAGCACTCACTTGATATCACCAATTTGCGTTTATTAAACCGGACACAACTGCCATCCGAGTCGCCGAGCAGTACCACAATTATTTTGTACAACTTTGTGGTAAGGTGAACCCGTCGATGACAGAGGAAGCCAGGTTGCGGCACCTTTTGCGCGATTTGTATAGGGATGTTCAGGAGAAAATGATAATCACGAACCCGGAAACAAGTGCTGCGTTCCTCCATATTTTTAGCGCATAAACCAAGCAGCCTAATGAGCCGTGCGTCAGGGCCACTGTGAATGGCCACCTACTATTACACAGAGATGCATTCGGGGATGCATGACTTCGCACCTTGTGTTGGAATAACACCCTCTGCAACAACAATACAGCCTCCTCGTGCGTGTGTCGCCACTTGCGCCGCGGCCGAGTTGCGTTGCCCGCGAGGAACCGCCCACCGCGAGAGAGATCTCAAGGCAACTGCGAACTATTCGGCAGGCTAAAAAGCGTCGATGATGAGATGAGTCACCCCCAAATGCCCTGGCCACCTAGAACTTCCAGCGCCAATGACAGGCGTTCCCGTTGCCAGATTTGCCACCGCTTTAGTCACATAGTGCACAAGCGCTGGCCTTTGTTTCGAGATGGCAGGAACTATCAAGCGGCGCGCGTTGAGAACCATAAAAAAACAGCATAATCTTTCGGGGAAACAAGAACGATCATGTCCAAGGGGTTCGCTCAGCCGCCTTATCGGCACGTTGTCGCAAGTTCAGCTCCTCCCGGTCTTTACACGAGTCAATGGCAGAGAAGCAAAACTTGTAATTGACATCAGCTTGCCCGTAAATGTCATCTCAGAAGAATTACCTAAGAAATATGTGCTCCATTCAAATCGAGCAAAGACATATTCATGAGAAGAATTGGCGGATGTGTGAAGCTCAAGTAATAACTTAATTTGTCACCACTAATATTCACGAGAAATGTTTGCTAGCGAAGGATTGCCTGTACGAGCTTCTAGGTGGTTTTTCGTTCTGCATAGCATCACGACTTTTTATTGATTTCTCGAGGAAAGAGCTCAAACATATTGGGAGAATTTTTCAGCTATATTTAGACTCAGGTGCCCCCGAACAAACTAACGTGCTTGCAGTACGGTGCCATGAGCGCATTCTCATTGAACCACGCACAGATTTGGCTGTTGAAGTTATGTCGCAAAACACAGAGTCTGCCTTCTCGAATCAAATAGAATGCTCAGAAGTGGACTCCAAGTTGCACGCACAGAAGCGAGGCTCATGCGTAAGTATGACCTGATTTGTTTCTATATACCACCATGTCGACAGTGAATCTTCTCGGCAGAACAAAGCTTCGATGGGCTTCGTCTATTCACGACGCACAGCTGGCAATTACAGCTCCTAGAATTATCAACTATCCCAAAAATCTGGCAAAGAGACTCGTGATAACATACAGTAATCTGAACGGGAGAACCTGCTGTAGGTCGCTGAGGAGTACCGTCATCTTTTTACATGCACTGATATCCCCATCTGGCAAACACATGTCGCTAAACAGCTGATCGACAAAGGCGATTGTCGATCCATTTGTCAGCACCCATATCGTCAAACCCCTTACCAAAAGCCACTAACTGAGCAACACGTTGACGAAATGCTCGCGGCGAGATCATTAGGAAATCACACAGTCCTTGTTCACCACCGGTAGTCCTCGTAAAAAGCCAAATAGGACTTGACATTTCTGCATCAACTTTCAAAGAGTCAATGAGGTGACTAAGAAAGAAGTGACCACTTGCCATGAATCGATGATATTCTCGACGTGCTTCAAGGTCAAAATACTTCACGACACTTGTTCTAACATCAAGCTACTCGCAAGTGGGCATCAAGGAGGAAAATGAGCAGAAGACTGCATTTGCCTGTGAACTCGGCCTGTACCAATTCATTGTGATCCCTTCCAGCCTGTGCAATGATTTCACCAAATTTAAGATTCATGAACCAAGTCCTCAATGGCCTGCTCTGGAGTGTATGGTTGGCCTGCTTGATCGACATCGTAATTTTCTTCAAAGCCATGGCAGCTCATTAGGACGATTCGAAATTGTGTTTTTGGCTTTAAATACAGCAAACATGCAATCAAATCCCGAAAATTGCAACTTGCCCACAGGAACATTCAACATCTCAGACATATTCCCACACTGTAAGGTATCCGGCCAGATCCATACAAAGTAAAGCAGCCATCAAAATATTATCGAAGCCGCGAAACAAAAACGGCGTGCAGAGTTTTCTCGGCGTCTGTAATTACTAACGGCGATTCATCAAATATTTTAACATTTCTCGACTTCTGAAAACTTAACTAAAAAATGTGTTCCTTTTGTCTATGTGCAAACTGCGAAGCACCAATGCAATCACTCAAAAAGAAGCTAATCAGAGCCCGAGTTTCGCGTTCACTTGAGCCAAAAAAGGCGATAGAGGTGTACAATGATATCAACGATTTTGGCATTGGCGTCATCCTTGTTCAGAAAATTGGAGTTCTAGAAACACTCAACGCTTATGCCAGCTACCATCTTGACAATGCGGAGATGAACTAAAGCACGACTGAGAAAAAATGCCTCACGGTCGTGTTCCCCTGCGGACAGTTTAGGTCGTACGTATTTGGCGCTGAATTCATGGTTGTGACTGACCAAGTGAGTTTGGCTTGGCTAATGAAAGTAAGACATCCGAATGCTCGCCTTATGCGGTGGTTTCTGCTGCTTCAGGAAATCGACATAACGTTGCGACACCGCCCTGGCTTCAAAGAAGGAAACGCCGAAACACTTACCCACCTTCCTCATGACCTCGTGCTGGTCAGTGAAGAAGACCCCTTTATCATTCCTAGTCCTTGATCAGGTGGACGTTGGAGAGATGCAGAAAGCAGACCCCTAGATTTGGGATATTGTGTAGCACTTCAAGCACCCAGATGCCGCTGTTGTCGGGAAAACGAAAAGAATGGCAAGGAGCTTGCGGTTGATCTACGGTGTACTGTATAGGAGGGCGAAAGGCTTTGAGAAGGATTGCTCAGGGCTTGTAGCTCCATATGCTTGAGACCTGAGATTTTATGGCACTCTCATGACGACACCACGGCAGGCCACAGGGGGGGGGGGAAGCACACATGAAAGCAAATGCGTTGCTGCTATTTCTGGCCCAAGATGTGCTCGCACGTCCGCATGTCCACCCTTACTCTAACTGACAGACACGAAAGCAACAACCGGTGAGGTCGGCTGGTTTTCTCCAACTAATCCCACGTGCAGGTCGACTGCTCAGCAGGTGGGCATGGCCTTTATTGGACATTTCACTGAATTCAATGCAGGGAACCCCTACACTGTCGTAATAACATACTATACACTTTTAGCTGGGCGTACGTAACGAGGCTACGTACGCAACACTGCCGCGGGAGAGCACTGCGCATGTGCAGCACGTTAATTATTGATTCCAGAGATGTGCACATACGCCCGTATACAAAACAATGCCTACGTATTGCTACGATCAATATGTTATATTCTCGCCAGACCTCGAAGAAACAGAAATGAGAGTAAATGGTAGCTGCAGTGGCGTTCGACGTGGTCAGCAACATTGCGCCGTTGCAAGGAATGTGTACTTGTTTCAATGCCAGACAAGGTACATTCAAGCGGCGCGTTCCGGCATGTTGACTATTCAGAAGAAATTGCCTGGCGTCTCACAAAAATTCTCAAGAATCGCCTTCGCTAGGTTGTGTACAGGAACGCGTCTCTTTGTGGAAGTCCTCTCGGCGAACGAACCAGTGAACGGCAGCTTGGTACGTGCAACGTAATACGCCTTGGACGTTGTGCAATATTTCACTCCTTGAATGTGCTGGTAGTACATCGCAAGGTCACGAATACAAGGAACGCTACGAATTGCTGCGAAGTACGCAAACCCTCATCCAGAGCAGCGAAAAGTTCAAAACAGCGAAATTGAACAGCCACATTCAGTGCACCTAGGTACGATGCTAGACATACACACAGCGAACGCAACAGCTCACTTGTACGCTAGTGGCCCTTACCTGGCCGTCACGATGTTTATTGCGTGGATCCGAAATGTCACGTAATTGCTAGGACATAGCATTCTTCCAACGTGGGTGGCGCTGATAAGCATTCCAAACCCTTGAATCTTGCATACGACTTATCTAATTGAGTGAAACGCATCAGGGTACGTTAAACTAAAATATTTGTCACACGCTTCATCTGCAGCGTGCGCAACGTAGTTTTCACAGCGTACGCAATTTCTCCGTACGCCCAACTAAAAGTGTCTAATACATCACGAAATGGGTCGAGGCTGTTGCTGTAACTTGGCCACTTGCAAAGGGGCAGCAAGAGCGTTCGTAAAACACGTCGTCCTGCGTCATGGTGCACCAGAGAAAGTGGTAAGCGAACGTGGATGACATATTGTCGCCCACCTGACGAAACAATTTTGTCATATTGTGGGTAGCAAACACACTACCACAACAGCATATCACCCACAGGCATCATTGGGCGAGCGTATTATGCACAGATTGGCTGATATGCTCAGCATGTACACTTGTTCCCACCACCGCAACTGGGATGAATTCTCGCCGTAGGGTCTCTTTGCGTACAACTCTTTCTCTCACGAGACGACTCACTCCTTTCTTTCTTCTTCACGGAGATGAGTCAACGCTACCAGAAGAGGTTGGGCTGGGTGCACAACGTGGATTGTACTACATCCTAAAAGCTATCAAAGTGGCTCAACGACTGCGCCAGACTCGAAAAGGGGTAAAAAATTGGAGAGGCGTGTGCAGATGAAGAACGAACGCAACTATGATGCTAAACAACGAAGTGCTGTTTATCACAAAGGCTACTTGGCGTACTTATGGAGTCCCTCCTTGGCCAAAGGGAAGATAACGAAGTTTTTTTCAAAGATACCAAGAACCTTTTCGTCTCGTCTGCCGGGTAGCCGAGAAGAACTGGAAAGTGGTAGGACAAACTAGGAAAAAAACGTTACGTTCTTAGTGTTGAGCATATAAAGCCCTGCCACGTTCGATTCTCTTCCGATGCCGGCAATGCAGACGATCAAGCTTGTGATAATCAAGAGGTACGCAATCCAAGTGGCGATGTGCGCGAGTGCAGTGCAAGGAGGGATGTCCGCGAACTACAGCAGTGTTCGCATGCATGAGCGCTCCGCAAACAGTGATGACAAGGAATTACTATGAAGTGTGCGCGAGTGCAGTTCGTGATTGGGCCAAGAGCTCAGTTTGCGACATGCTGTGCGTACAACAAAAACCAAAATGATCCATTGCGACAGTGCATAGGCTCACACACTGAAACTGAACTTTATTCTAATTGGAAGACATTTCTGAGTAGTAAAAATGCACGACAGAATGTCGGTGCCTAGGACACGGACATTGACTTTTAATACAGTGCCGACGAGTGAACTGCATTGATTTATGTGTTTCGTGATTTTCTGTCTGTCGAATGTACACTTGTTTTAGGGTTTTTCTTACTTTTAAGCAGGTCTATAGACTTCTATAAAACGAGCACCCTTCCTACTACTTAACGTAAAATTGTTTCTTTTTTTTTCTCTGTTTTGTATTTGTGATTCCGTGCAGTATAAATTCCAGTTGTGATAGACACAAACGCCCAATGAGTGCTGTTCGATCTTCTCCTATTGATTAGGTATCGCTCTCCTGTTCGGAATTGCTCCCACACTTCTTCGTCTGGCTGGTCTTCAAATGTGTCTCGCTTAGACACCCCGAAACTTCACTACAATACGTAGTCCTGCGATACTGCTGTCACACCATGTTAATACCATACATTGTTAAGCGAAATGCACTGAAGTTTACTTCAACAAAAGAACGGTGCGACCAGACATTTGTTATGTAAATTTGAGAGTCTTAAGAAAACTCAGTCCATCTCCACTAATAAATGACTCAAGTGGGCTAAGCAATAAAACCTAAGGTTCATATTATCTATCTTGATGTCACTGTCTAGTATAAAAGATGGAAAGAATGACGGATGAATGCACGAACCGACGGACAGGAGGTCGTATGGGCGGACGAACGGACAGGTGGACGTATGCATGGATGCAGGAATGGTAGGACGCGTGGACGAACAGATACCGGGACGGACAAACGGGCGGTAAAAGGTATGGGTGGAAGCACAGAGGGACTGCCAGGGTGATCACGTATTGTGCTGCCGTATAGTTGATTAAACAAAAAAGTCGATTGTTTACACATTTGTTTTTTTTTTGTGCAGATATTCAGTTTCGGTATTGGTTTTGTGGGGCGTGATGCATGTCGACTGAGTCGGCCCTAAGCAGCTTCGCCCTCCCCCAAGCTGGCATCGGGAGCTTTGGCCCAACGAACACAAAGAATAAATATCCTGCTTCCAGCTAGATTCAACCGTCCGTATTTTGCGCAGCAATCAAACATTCCACCACAGAAGCACCCCATGTCTCGAAACTGCTTTTGAAGTAGACCGTAATGTTCGTGAAACGTCAGTTGAGGTTGCAGTGCTGTATATCCAATCATATAAGCAGTAGATACTGCTATCATACAGCCGTCATGTCGGATTAAGTACAATTGTAGAGAAGTCCACCCACTGAAGCTCATTTATCTTGAAGTCTCCGAGGGCGTCATCCTCGCTGGCACAAGCACCACATATCAGCTTACTGTTTTCGTGTTGCTAATATCTACCTTGCTGCTCGTATTGTTACATTGGTGACTGTTTAACCTATGGCTGTACGCACATCATTTGTAGATATATTTACCGTCATGCCGTGACGCTTCGACCAATAACAAAAATATATGCATTGTCACCTTCCACCTGCATGCTTAGCGATTCATCGATTCTTAATATACGTGAGATCTGCCAAATCGTTTTCGTCCTTTCATAAATTTATATGCTGAATGTTCTGTTATGTAAAACAGAAATATATCTCAGGAACTGTTCTGTTCTATTCTAACTGTTTTGCTTTGGAGAGGTTAAGGTCCATATTGCCTCGGCTACTCCCTATAAATCAGTTCTGCAGCGAAAAAAAAAAAAGAATACTGAATGGTACCCAAAAAACTCCCAATCCAAAAAAAAAACGTTATAGCACATTGAAACTAGTTCAAATGTGATGCCAATTCACAGTTTGCTTGAAGCTGTTCACACTGTCAAACTGTTAACACGCACACCTTCCTTTTTTACTGTCAGTATATGAACTAAAAAATTTCATACATATCAATCCCAGGCTGTCTATCACAGGCGTTTATCCAGTCCGGCCTCCACTAAGAAGTCTGTCGGGAAGATGTTTGCCTTTTCGGAAGATTCATTTCAGACCATTGTCCAAGTACTTTTTAATGCATTTTAGACTTCCACCGAATGTATTTCGATATTTGTTTTTTCGGAATACTTTTTACAGCGAAACCTGTTAGGAGAGTACCAATGACACAGCGAGGCTCGAACACGGGTCCACTGCATACCATCCCAGCATTGAACCACTGAGCCACGGCAGTGCTTCGCATTTGATCGCATTCTCGTCTTAGGCAAGCTAGACGTCGGGAAAGTAATCGCGTCAATATGAGTAATCAAGTGTTTAAGATCAGCAAAACAACAACCAGGCCTCACGAATGCGTATAGCGCAACAAGTTGGTCGTATAATGCTCCAACCAATTACAAAAGCTCGCTCTTGATCACCGATTAACTGTGGCGCATACCCACTTCAGGCAAACTTTCTCATCGTCTTCCGCACTAGCTTTAACAATTGGCAGAAAATTCCTTACAAGTGTTTAGCGGATACAAAGCTTCTTGGAAGAATGACAAAAAATAGCATAGATAATGCCAGCCTACTACCAAGAAATATAATAATAACAATACCGTAGCGGGTTCCGAGATACTGTGCTTGCAGCAGTTACCCAATGAGTGTTTAAAAAAGGCTCTGAAAGGCCGCTCTCCTAGCTTTACTGATGCTGATGACCTCTGATGGATGGCACTTACCCACCAAGGAAGATGGGCCAAGAACCGGGTGGCAGGATACTTAAATGAAACTAAATTGAAAATCAAGCCAATCTGAAAAAGTAGCTTAAAATATTACTACCAAAAAGCAAAAATGTTTGCTGAGCAAGCGGCCAAACCATCTTTTGTTTTTGAAAGACATAACTACGAATTATAAACTAAAGATCTGAAATGGTAGGGGTTCACTAGCATGGTAATCTTTTAGTTGCGTCAAAGCGGAGCATACATCCCTGTGGCAGTAACCAAATGAAGTTCCGCCAAGTGATAAAATTACTGGTAGATTTACTTGTATTCCTAGCTTTTGTGATGGGGCTACTAAAAATCTTTTTCTCTGATAAGAATAACGATGACAGAATAAAAAAAAATGTTCAATTGTTTCAATTTCGTTGCACCAAATGCATAGCGGTGATGCCTTGAGCAGAGCTTTATTAAGGTAATAATTTAGTTGGGGAACTGCACAGCGCAATATGGTGTAATTGACCTCTATCTGGTGAGATACACACCACTGTTTATTCCAGCAATAGCTCAAATGCTCGAAATCTTTGAATTTATCCAAATTACCTTTTCCCCATTGCAGGCAAGCATTTCGGAACCTTAGCGTGGTTACGTAAGCCGTATCTGGCAAAACTGGGATGGTGGGCCCACCCAGGGATACTGCTGCTAAAGAGTCCGCCTAGCTTTACCTGTGACTGTGGTGCACCTGCCGCGCAGGCCTGGCGTTTTTTTTTTTTTTTCTAAGTATCTCCGTCTAGTTCTGCCGCCACTGCCCTGTTATTCTTCGGCTGACTGTAAAACGAAGACCACAGCTGTCAGAGTGTTTTCCGCACGACCTCTACGTGTACAAAAGGAAAGCAAATAAAATGAAAAAGGTATAAACATGACCGGCTCGTGTCTCATTCCAGCGCAGTACGGCGGCGCCGTGGTATCACGTTGCGTCGCTCTTCGCTTGTTTTGGTTTGATGCCGCCGTGCTCTCTGCAATCCCTTTCAAACTACGCGCACTTGAACGGAACGTTTGCTGGTATTCGAAACCCGATGCGTGAGCTTTTTTCTATACATCTGAGGCAACTCAAGCTGAAGGCTACCGGGTGACAACAGCACCTCACGTAGGCTCCGCCTGGGGGCTCTGGCGAAGCGTCACAGAAACGATTTGTTTCAGGGCAACGAGAGCACGTGATGTGGTCACAGAGCGCCTATCTGATGCTTGGAAAATTCGAATGCCCAGCCATGCACCAGGTGTTTTCGCAGAGCATCATCGACCGTAATACTGGTGGCACACCAGCAAGATAGACCAATACGGAGAGCTTGGAGTGGCGTAAGCATGTTGGCAGGCTCTTCGAGACAGTTGGGTTGTCGCGCTGATACAACTTGCAGCGCTACGAAAGGCGACCATAGATAGATAGATAGATAGATAGATAGATAGATAGATAGATAGATAGATAGATAGATAGATAGATAGATAGATAGATAGATAGATAGATAGATAGATAGATAGATAGATAGATAGATAGATAGATAGATAGATAGATAGATAGATAGATAGATAGATAGAATGATAGATAGATAGATAGATAGATAGATAGATAGATAGATAGATAGATAGATAGATAGATAGATAGATAGATAGATAGATAGATAGATAGATAGATAGATAGATAGATAGATAGATAGATAGATAGATAGACAGATCATCATCATCATCATCATCATCAGCCTGACTACGTCCACTGCAGGACAAAGGCCTCTCCCATGTTCCGCCAGTTAACCCGGTCCTGTGCTTGCTGCTGCCAATTTATACCCGCAAACTTCTTAATCTCATCTGCCCACCTAACCTTCTGTCTCCCCCTAACCCGCTTCCCTTCTCTGGGAATCCAGTCAGTTACCCTTAATGACCAGCGGTTATCCTGTCTACGCGCTACATGCCCTGCCCATGTCCATTTCTTGTTCTTGATTTCAGCTATGATATCCTTAACCCCCGTTTGTTCCCTAATCCGCTCTGCTCTTTTTGTGTCTCTTAAGGTTACACCTACCATTTTTCTTTCCATTGCTCGCTGCGTCGCCCTCAATTTAAGCTGAACCCTCTTTGTAAGTCTCCAGGTTTCTGCTCCGTAGCTCAGTACCTGCAAGGTACAGCTGTTATATACCTTCCTCTTGAGGGATAGTGGCAAACTACCTGTCATAATTTGAGAGTGCTTGCCGAATGTGCTCCACCCCATTCTTATTCTTCTAGTTACTTCAATCTCGTGGTTCGGCTCTGCGGTTATTACCTGCCCTAAGTAGACATAGTCTTTTACAACTTCAAGTGCACTATTACCTATCTCGAAGCGCTGCTCCTTGCCGAGGTTGTTGTACATTACTTTCGTTTTCTGCAGATTAATTTTAAGACCCACCTTTCTGCTCTCCTTGTCTAACTCCGTAATCATGAGTTGCAATTCGTCCCCCGAGTTACTCAGCAATGCAATGTCATCGTCGAAGCGCAGGTTACTAAGGTATTCTCCATTGACTCTTATCCCTAACTGTTCCCATTCTAGGCTTCTGAAAACCTCCTGTAAGCACGCGGTAAATAGCATTGGGGAAATTGTGTCCCCCTGCCTTACACCCTTCTTGATTGGTATTCTGTTGCTTTCTTTATGAAGCACTATGGTAGCAGTTGATCCCCTGTAGATTTCTTCCAGAATGTTTATATATACTTCATCTACGCCCTGATTCCGCAGTATTTGCATGACGGCTGATATTTCTACTGAATCAAACGCCTTCTCGTAATCTATGAAGGCTATGTATTGGGGTTGGTTATACTCTGAGCATTTCTCTATTACCTGATTGATAGTATGAATGTGGTCAATTGTTGAGTAGCCTGTTCGAAATCCTGCTTGTTCCTTTGGTTAGTTGAATTCTAATGTTTTCTTTACTCTGTTAGCAATTACCTTTGTAAATAGCTTGTATACTACAGAGAGCAAGCTGATCGGCCTGTAATTCTTCAAGTCCTTGTCATCTCCTTTCTTATGTATTAAGATGATGTTAGTGTTCTTCCAATACTCTGGTACTCTTCCCGTCAGGAGACACCTCGTAAACAGGGTGGCTAGTTTTTCTAACACAATCTGTCCTCCATCTTTCAGCAGATCTGATGTTACCTGATCCTCACCAGCAGCTTTGCCCCTTTGCATGCTCTCCAAAGCTTTTCTGACTTCTTCTATCATTACTGGTGGGGTGTAATCTGGGTTACTGCTAGTTCTTATAGTATTAAGGTCGTGGTTGTCTCGGCTACTGTACAGATCTCTGTAAAACTCCTCCGCTATTTTAACTATCCTATCCATATTGGTAGTTATTTTGCCTTCTTTGTCCCTTAGTGCATACATCCGACTTTTGCCTATCCCAAGTTTCCTCTTCAATGCTTTGACACTTCCTCCGTTTTTCAGAGCGTGTTCAATTCTCTCCATGTTATACCTTCTTACATCGCATACTTTACGCCTATTAATCAACTTCGAAAGCTCTGCCAGTTCTATTTTGTCTGTTGTACTTGACACTTTCATGCTTTGACGCTTCTTAGTTAGGTTCTTCGTTTCCTGGGAAAGCTTGCCAGTGTCCTGTCTAACTACCCTGCCTCCAACTTCCACTGCACACTCCGTAATGATACTCGTCAGATTATCATTCATTGTATCTACGCTAAGGTTGGTTTCCTCACTAAGACGTGGAATCGGCAATGCGTAAGGTAAAAACACAGTATACTATAATGATGGGCGACTTTAATGCAAAGGTAGGGAAGAAGCAGGCTGGAGACCAGGCAGTAGGAGATTATGGCATCGGTACTAGAAACGCCAGAGGAGAGCTACTAGTAGAATTCGCAGAACGCAATAATTTACGGATTTTGAATACCTTCTACCGAAAACGAGGAAACCGCAAGTGGACATGGAGGAGCCCTAATGGCGAAAATAAGAACGAAATAGATTTTATAATGAGTGCACACCCTGGAATCGTGCAGAATGTGGAAGTGATTGGCAAGGTACGATGCAGTGACCATAGAATGGTACGGTCTCGAATTCGCCTAGACTTGAAGAAGGAACGACAGAAACTGATACGCAAGAAGCCAATCAATCAGCTAGCACTGAGAGGGAAAGTACAGGAATTCAGAGTGTCGCTGCAGAACAGGTACTCGGCTCTTAGTGAGATAGATAGATAGATATGCTCAAAGTCGCCGAAGTTCGCTAAGAAATACTTCGCATTTATAACATTGTCAGAGCTGGCGTCGAACCCACTACCTCAGTGCTCCACACGTCCTGAGTCTGACACGCTGCCCGCTATACCACACGTGACAGACGCGTCCAATGTATCTTTCCTTCATCTCAAAACTCATTCAGGTATCCAATATTTTGATTTTGTCGCTTGGAAACGCAGAGTTTCGTATCTTCGTGTTGAGGCCAACCTAACAGGTGATTTTTAGCTTCTTTATAACAGGTGCCCTTGGACCACATCTATCTGCCATGTATTGCCGCAAAATTAGTTTGCGTCACCACAGATTTGTTAAAGCAATCACAGTGTCTCACTATGCGGTTAGTCATACCTAATTAGAAAACAGCGTGCATCTGAACTGCTCACTGAACATAATAGATTTTGTCACTTGTTTGGAAGTATTTTATGTTCTTGTTTACATTTCGCGTACGACAGCCGCAGCAGTTCACACTGGCCAAAACGACCATTAGGCTTAGAACCGTACTTCGTGTGCCACGTTCACTGTGAAGACCACAGATATTCAGCTAGAAAGAGTTTATTAACCGCTCAAATCTCGTTTCAATCATAACTGACCCATCAGTGGTCATATTTGCACCTTCGACTACACAAATCGGAAGCTAAAAACACCGAGATCGGGTATTGCAGCGGCAAACTGCAGCTGGGGGCGTGCGGTTTTCTGCAGTACAAGCCGAAACGACTCTGCTAGGTTGGCCTTTATTTCTTGATTATCAGACTAATACCACTGTCAGACTGCGTTTGCGAATTATCATTTCTCTCAATACCGTTTATGAAATACATGGACCTAGCTTGATCATACTTCAAGTAAAGCGCACTCGCGCCAGGGAAGGGGGGGGGGGGGGGTTCATGGCTGGGCTAGAGCCTTTTTTCTTCCAAAATTCTCGCGTGGCTCCTCTCTCCTCTGCTCCCCCCTCCCCACAAAATCAAGCATAGTCAACACATGACGCATAAGGTTTGTGTCTATACAATTGTGATCAGTGCCCTCCCCCCCTCCCCAGCATTATCCTGGCAGCACCTCTGACCTTCACGCTTGACAGATGATTGCTTTAGCGTACTCGCACATCCACTGCCTAGCTAAAACTAAAGCTATATATTTGTAGCACATAAAAATAAAGTATCATCATATTCAGTATATTTTACGCTCGACACCACGCGATTAGTTTTGAAGTCCTACTGAAAGTGCACCGATCGTGCCTAGTTTCTTCCAATGTGCCGCTAATGTTCCCAGTGTGTGGGAACATTACTGTACATTACTGAACAGACTGTACAGCATGACCAGTGCCTCCCAGCGCGCTTCAAGACTCTATGCTAATCTGTACAGTGTGTTCCGGTGGCTCCCAGCACGCTGTAGTACACTGCGACACACTGTACAGTGTTTCCAGTGTCACCCAGCGCGTCGAAATGCACTGAGAGACACTTGAAACGCTGTTTTTATCCAATAAGGGTGGGTAGGCACCAATTTAATGAGCCTAAAAAGGCTAAAAATCAATCAATTACATTATGAACGAATCTTTTATTCAACGTGCCCTCGATCTACAATGAGGTCCTAGTGCATGCGCACGCAAAAATAATTCAAATAAACAATAAAATACACTCTTCAGAAAAATCAAGTAAAAAGATTGAATATACACACACAAAGCGAAATCAGCGCCAAATGGCAAGACTAAAAATACGAGATGAGAATCATAGAAGGAGATTGAAAAATAAAGCGAAACATACTACACTATGTAGAAACCTCCTTGAAGCAAGGAAAACGAAATGAATCTGAACTTTGTGAAAACTACGTAAGACAGTACAGAGGCGAGATAAAAAACATTTGGCTATGAAAACATCAAGATCATGAAAGCTTGCATTATATAGACTATGTTCTGGGAATAGCAGTGTGTTGAAGGAGGTTGGCAGGTACTTGGAATGGATGATTCTCTCCGCCTAAGTAACGCATAATCTGAAATTTCAAACAACTGAGAATAAAGGGCAGGATATTGTATTGTGAGCTAGTCGGTAAAAAAGAGAAATACCAGGTCAGCGCGGTTCTGTCGAGAGTGAAGTGATGGCAATAATAACAATTTGGCAGTGTTGAGCTAGATCCAGAGTGACATCTGGCAAACCTGTGGTTGCCAATACTGATTATTCTTTTTGGACCAGGTCAATGACGTCCCTACCAGATTGAGCAATGCCACTGCGGAGAACAGTTACATATTCAAGTTGAAGAAGAGGTAGTGTCGTTTACAATTTATGGGAGGCTGTTGGAGAACTGAATTTTGAGAGATTCTGCAAACAGGCGAGAGAACACAAGCCACGCATGGCAGCACAGTTAGTGTGAGCAGAAAAAATATGAGCAGGCATGGTTTCAAAAGAACACCAATATCACTGAATTTTTACACATTGCATAACATCATAACGCCATAAAGTATTCACAGACAGTATATTGTTGTCACAACATTCAAAGAAAGAACACAGATCTCACTTCACTAAGTGACAAGTGTTTACTAAAAGAATTACCTTAAATATTTTGATGCCGTGTGTATACAGGAGAAAAGAATAATAACATATTGGAAAAGAATCTTTGCAAACGTAAATAAGTGAGAGTGAGACTAATACCGAACCTTGAGGGGCCCCACTTTCTACGAGGAAGACGTTGGTCATTTACGGCAAAATAACATGATTTAACAAGCAGATAGCTGTGCAGGAGATTACATAAATATTAATAAAAATGACAATTGCAACATTAATAACAATGAAAAATAATCAGCTGTGCTGTGAGGGCAAAGCAATGAGTGATATGACAAGAAATTGGAATGTAATGCGAAGGACGACAAGCGGCTCGACACATTCAGCACTCTGCTGAAGCGCGAAGAAGGACGTTCGAAAAGAACGCCTACGTGCTGCTTTGTGTTTCAACAATGCGCTGCAAGGGTCGTCTATGAGAAGGTGGCGCTCAAACACACACCCACTCGTGCAGAGTATTGACGATCTTCAATATTCGCATCCAGATAGCTTAACGTCTTCTTAAGCCACATGACCTACATTCTCTACAAGCTTTCTTAAGTGTGGCTGCTCACTTCAGCGCATTTATCAAGAACTACGCAATAAAAGGAGGAAGCTTAACAGCACTGACCCAAAACAACCACAGCATATCCACGGAGGGAATGATGATTGGTGGGCTGAAGCGTTCATCTGTCCGTCCGTGCTTTCTTCCGCCCATGCATCCGTCCGTGCATCCGTCCGTGTGTCCGTGCATCCATGTGATTGTTGGTGCATCTATCCGTCCGTGCGTCTCTCCATGCGTCTGGCCGAAAGTCTGCTCTTTCTTCTGTACATCCATCTGTCCATGTGTATGTTCGTGCGGCGACCCCTCTGTGTGTCTGTCCGTCCGTCCTTCTGCCCACCCATCTGTTTGTCTGTGCACCTATCTCTATGTCCATATGTATGTCCGTTCGTCTATACGTCTATCTAGTGAACACTCCAAGTACAGCCATGTCACATCTTTTCATCAGGTGTTCATCATATGCAAGTGTCGCCATCCATCAGACATTCTAAGGACTGCTTTTTCGGGTATGTGCCATCGGTGGGTACATACACCATCGGAGGAAGGAAAGAACCACACCCGAAGGAGCTCGGCCCCTAAAACAGATCAGTTTATTGAGACGGAGGAGTGTGAACAATGCTACATAGATTTTGTCGAGACTGTTTCACACGAACCAGTACTGTCATCACAGCATTTCAGGGGCGAAGCTCTTTAAGGCGTGGGAACATCATCATCTCTATGTATGCATATATGTTGTAACCACCTCACAGCATACCCACGGAGTGAATGATGATGGACGGATGCACGCACGGATGGAAACACGCATGAATGGATGCACGGCGGACGGAATATGAAACGAACGAATGGAAGGAAGCGCCGATAGACTGACGAACGCTTCGCCCCACTCATCATCAATCACTCCGGGGATATTGGGATTTTTCACTGCTGTTTGAAATACGAACCCATGCTCCTCACTACGTAAAAGGAGCCGCCCCGCCGTGGTGGTCTAGTGGCTAAGGTACTCGGCTGCGGACCCGCAGGTCGCGGGTTCGATTCCGGCTGCGGCGGCTGCATTTCCGATGGAGGCGGAAATGTTGTAGGCCCGTGTACTCAGATTTGGGTGCACGTTAAAGAACCCCAGGTGGTCAAAATTTCCGGAGTCCTCCACTACGGCGTCTCTCATAATGAAATGGTGGTTTTGGGACGTTAAACCCCACATATCAATCAACGTAACAGGAGCCGTACTTTATAAATATCAGATTCCAAAGCCTACTGAAAGGCAACAACAAGTAATTGGATATCACTTCTATTCATTCTCAAGGGCAAACGTTCACTATGCCACCACTGAAAAGAAGGCACTTGCTATTGTGATGCCCTGAAGATACTTCAAAAGTTGCCTAAAGTTCTCAAATTTCAGGGTTTTTACTAATAATTAAGCCTTTACTTACCTGCTTAAGCGAGCACAGCCAAAAGAAAGGCTGGCTAGGTGGATAAAATAAATCCAGCAGTACAGTCTCGCAGCTGCCTATCAACCGGGGCTCAAACATTGAGACGTTGAGGCACTTTCAAGATTTCACGTGCTAAGGGATTCCAAGTGCGAGAGCGTAAACATAATGGCACTTGAGGAGGGCACACAGGATTTACAATTTAGGGATGATCGAAAACGTGTACCTAAGAAGTGTGCCATTTTTGTTAGGTTGTACCATAATAGCCCCAGAGTAAGGGGGTAATGATGGATTTCAGAGAACTTACCCGACGCTTAGGCAAAGATTCACGAAGAAAACATGAAAAAGATGTTGCACACTGCATCAAATTATACCACGAACGTAAGGCACACAAGGCCAAATACAAGCCAAGGGTAAATCATATTCTTACGAGTAACTTACTTATCAATCTAGATGTTATGCACAGAGCTCGGCGAGCAAGACGGTGCCAGTTGATCAACAACCAGCCATTATCCTCGTTTTTCTCCTACATGCAGAAAGGCTGCAGCTGGCTGTTCTGTATCGTAACACCCTCAGTGGTTGAAGCACCGTCTCCGTGCTTGGGTAACTCGTATTCGGTCAAAAGAGGATGATAAGGATTGACTCGAGCTATGTCCACTGTGTCCCTCGAGGCTGAGGATGTTGATGTTAGATCGGCTGGAGCAGTCTCATCACGTCCGTCACCTAGCGAACGATATGACAGCAGCGTCAGAGAAGTTTTTGAGAAAGACCTATACGCCGAGTGGGGAACCAGAGAAAGACAAGAGAACCCGGTGAAAGGTGCACGTTTCGATTATGAAAATTGTGTAGCTGTCTTTGGTGCTTTTGTGAGGCCTGCAGATGGCTGCGGGTGAACTGGCGTGCGTGGTCGGCTCGCGCGATGGGTCGCCGGCATCATCAGTGACCGAGGGCAGCAAGGTGCCAAAGGTTAGGCTGCGTTCTCGGCCGTATAAAAGATAGAATGGCCAATGGCCGCAGTGTCGTGACGCGGTGTATTATATGCGAAAGTCGCATATGGCAAATGAATGTCCCAGTCCTCTTAGTCAGGCGCTACGTATTTAGAAAGCATGTCGGTTATGGTTTGGTTCAGGCACTTCATAAAACCGTTCGTTTCTAGATGGTACGATGTGGAAAAATTGTGCTTCACAGAGCGAGAGCACAGGATTTCATCAACGACAGCTGAGAGCAAGGTCTGGTCCCGGTCAGTGAGGAGTTGGCGCATAGCTCCGTGGTATAAATAATATTTAATACCATGAAGTCTGCCACATAGGTTGCGAAAGTCGTCGTAAGGGCTCTTGCGATTGCGTATACCGTCTCACCTAGTCAGTGGCGGCAGCAAACCATTTGTTTTGCCGAGTCTGAGACGGGGAATGGGCCAAACAGGTCGAGGCTGACTAGAAAAAAAAATGTTTGGTGGGAATGTCGATCGGCTGAAGGAATCCTGCTGATAGGAAAGATGGCTTTGTGCGGAGCTGACAGGACTCACAAACAGCGAGGTAGCGTTAAACAGAGCGGGCAAGCCAATCGAAAGGAAGACGTACGTGGTCGTATGTGCGAGACGCACCCAAGTGGCCCACCAAAGGAGCGTCATGAAGTTGGTTGAGGACAGTCGCATGAAGATGTGCTAGTATGGTGGGTAGTAAATCATAGCCATATAGATTTAGGTTACGGCAATACAGGATTTTGTCTTTGACCAGGAACATTTGTAGAGATGCGTGGTGAGGCACTGACTCAAGCTTGTGAATGAGGGCTCGCAGAGAAGCCTCCTGGCGTTGTTAGTTGCCAAGGTTGAGTAACTGCGTCACAGACAGAACATCTGGAGAGGTGTCAATATGGGCGGCTTCTTTCACAGGGTAGCGGTATAAACAATCCGCATCTTCATGCAACTGCCCTGTTGTGTACGTTACGGTAAATGTGTATTCGTGTAAACATAGGGCCCAACGAGCGAAGCGTCCTGTGGGATCTTTCAGTGAGGCCAGCCAGCAGAGCGCGGGGTGACCGGTGACTGCACTAAATTGACACCCCTATAAATACGGGCGAAACTTGGCGACTGCCCACGCAATAACGAGGTACTCACAATCTATGATTGAAGAGTTGCGCTCGGCGGTAGATAGCAATAGGCTTGAATAACACGCTGATGTTCACATTGCTGTTGCAATAATTTTACTCCTATGCCGTGCCCACTAGCGTCAGCGCGAAGCTTCATTGAAGCTGAAGGATCTAAATGAGATAAATCGGTGGCGTTGTAAGCAGGCTCGTGAGCTGGGAAAAACATGAAACTTGATTATCACCCCAAGAAAACGCGGCGTGATTTTTCAGGAGGTTTGTGAGTGGGCTCGCAACGGTGGCGAAGCTCTTAACGAAGTATCGGAAATAAGAGCACAACACTAAAAAACTGCGAACGTTCTTCCTGGACTTCGAAACAGGAAAGTCCTTAACTGCGCAAATTTTCTCTGGATCCGGGTGGACCCCCATGGCATCGACGAGGTGGCCAAGTATGGTTATTTCATGACGAGCAAAGTGGAACTTCAAGGAGTCCAATTGAAATCCAGCTCGATGGAAAACGTCAAGAATTGCCGATAAACGATCAAGATGAGAGTCCAACGTGGGTGAGAACATGATAACGTCGTCTAAATGCCATATGCACATTGACCATTTGAACCTTTGGAGCATTGAGCCCATCATTCTTTCGAATGTGGGCGGCGCGGCAAAGACACCAACGAGCATCACCTTGAAATGAAAAAGACCGTCAGGAGAGATAAGTGTGGTCTTCTCGCGGTCTATCTCGTAAACGGCGGTCTGCCAATAACCGCATCGAAGGTCGATAGTGACAAAATACGCAGCACCATAAAGACAGTCTAAGGCGTCATCATTTCTAGGGAAGAGGTAAACATCTTCCGTAATTTTCTTCAGATGCCGATAATCTTCACAAAATCGCCACGATTCATCCTTATTTCTGATCAGGGCGACAGGAAAAGCCCAGGGGTGGCACGAGGGCTTGATTATATCTTTTGCAAACATCTTTCCGAATTACTGCTGTATGACTGTACGCTCGGACGCGGAAACACAGTAAGGACGTCGGTGAATGGACTCACGTCGCCAGTATTGATGCGATGAGTAGCAACACTCGTTCGTCTTAAGGACGTGCTGGCGAAGTCGAAAATGTCACTGTAGGACTCCAGAACGTGACGAAGGTCTTCATCTTGTTCAGGGGTGAGGTCTGATAGCATCATGCGTTCAACGTCGATACCTGATGAACGTGATAAAGTTTCATCATGGTTTGAGCTGCAGCAAGCATCCGCTCCAAAGGGCTCAGCAGTATGGTCTTTTCGGGTCTTAATTTCGGCCAGGCAAATAAATACATTGGGGAAGGATTTGGACAGCGAAGGCGAAATTGACAAGAGGAAGGCCTGTGTGGTTTCCAACAATTGTCTAAATCGTGTGCGAAACAGCAACGCCATGCGTAAGCATCACAGCATGAATTGTTGCAACCATGTAATCGCCGTCAGGTACAGGTGGCGTAGATGAGAGGTCGATGCGTGTAACACAGTTAGGCGGAAGACGTACAAAATTGATGCAGCAGTAGCGGCTTTCAGGTGGGTCATCGAACCGAAAAGTAGAGAGACCTGAAGGTCAAGACAGCTGCCTGAACTGTCTGTAAAGGCAGAGTGAGCGGTTAGATAATCCATACCTACAATTAGATTATGAGGGAAATTTTTTATGACGGTGAAAAGAACAGCCGAGCTTCTATCTGCAATAGTCACACGGGCAAAGCACATGCCAAAAATAGCGGCAGTTCCCCCTTCGTAACTTGAACGGCTCGTTTCAAGGCGGGTGTGACATCTTTTTTTATTCGGCGACGTAGAGCCGCACTCATGATGGGCACATGCGCCCCAGTATAGATCAACGCGCGTACAGGTGCGTTGCCTAAAATAACATCCAAAAGATTTCGGGTGGTCAGTAATGTCACATGAGGATTTCTACCAGAGGTCGTCACCAATGCATCTCGACCTCCAGAAGCTGTACTGTCTAGTTTCCCGGTGAGGGGCGCTGCGAATACGTCGGAGAGGCCGGATGGCGTTGCGGAGCCGACCTAGATTGACGGCGAGCAGGGGATGGTCAGTGGGCGTAGCGAGGTCTCGTCAGAGGTGCGGCCGAACTGGAGAAGGTGGTCTGCATAGGGGAATCAAATGTTGAGGACGACTGGTGCACAGAAGTGGCCTGAGAGGAGGGCCTTAATGTGCCAGCGAAGCCGCATAATAGACGCATTCGCCTTGTCACCACGTCAGATTATGTACATCGGCCATACATCGAAGAAATTATAAGTGTTAATTGCACCGACATTGTGGATGGTGACGTAATAGTTCTCCCTTAAGACCATACCCTACGTAGGGGCATTGTGATCACACCAGGGCTTATTCGCTTCTTCGATGAGTGTGCCTACCTAACCGCCCCAAATCAAACACACGAGTATGTACTGCTCCCCTGTGGTTCAACAGTAGCTTGCGCAGTCAACAGTGAGCCTGTTGCGATTGTTACACTTCCGAACAACAACCACAACGATGTTCCAAACTCACAATCACTGCCATTCAATGCCTCTTCAACACCTGTGTTGGCAACCATAAGCGCTGACTTAATACCTGATCAAACTGAAGATTGGCTCGCCCTGTTGAATAGACACCGTTCTCTATTTGACGTGATCTTGCCCACCCTCAGCATGACTACCACCGCTACTCACAGCATCCAGACTTACGGCTCTCGTATTCTACATCAGCGTCTATATCGCGTGTCTCAGGCAAACCGCAAGATCACCGAGGAAAACGTCTCAGACATGCTACGACGCAACATCATACGTCCTTCCTCGAGTCCCTGGTCAGCCCCAGTTGTTCTCGTTCAAAAGAAAGGTGGGACAGTGCGTTTTTGCGCCGATTACAGTGTGCTAAACAAAATAACGTGCAAAGGTGTTTATTCTTTCCCTCGGATCGCCGATGCACTGGATTCATTACAGGGTGCAGAGTATTTTTCTAGCCTCGACCATAGGTCAGGATACTGGCAGATACCAATGTCGAAGTCTGATAAAGAGAAGACCGCCTTTTCAACGCAAGATTGGTTGTAAGAGTTAGATATGACTCTTTTTGGACTCTGTGATGCGCCCGCCACCTTCGAACGCATGATAGACAGCGTATTGAGTGGTTTGAAATAGAAAACGTGTCTGTGCTATCTCGATGACATAGTAGTGTTTTCATCTACGTTCTCGCAGCATCTACAACGTCTTGACGAAGTCCTCACAAGCCTTGCAAAAGCCGGTCTACAGCTTAACACCAAGAAATGTACCTTTGCTAGCAAGACAATCAAGGTTTTCGGCCACCTCGTCAGCAAAGAAGGAATTCGGCCGGACCCCGAAAAGCTTGCGGCTGTCCTCGATTTTCCTCGTCCACTACGTCAAAAGGACCTGCGCAGCTTTCTTGAGACCTGCGCAGCTATCTGCGCAGCTATCTTCTTACTTCCGGTGCTTCATACGTGGCTTCGCGGAACTTGCGTCTCCGCTCCATCAACTCCTCGCAAGAAACGTCCCCTTCATTTGGTCCGAAGACTGCGAAAGCGCTTTCACGGCATTCGAGCAAGCCCTCACGTCAGATCCGGTACTGTGCCACTTCAATTCCACCACACCCACCATCCTTCACACCGACGCAAGTAGTCATGGTCTAGGTGCGGTACCCTTGCAGCGTGACAAAAACTCACGCGAACGCGTCGTTGCTTACGCAAGTCGCGCTCTTACCGCTCCAGAGAAAAACTACACTATCACCGAGCAGGAGTGCCTTGCTGTTGTTTGGACAGTGCAAAGATTCCGACCATATCTTCACGGCCGTCATTTCACCGTCGTTACCGACCATGCCTTATGCTGGCTTTCATCACTGAAAAACTTATCGTGACGCCTCGGTCGCTGGGCGCTTCGCTTGCTGGAGTATGATTTCGATGTCACCTACGGATCTGGGAAAAAGCATCAAGATGCTGATGCTCTATCGCGCTGTCCTTTGCCCAGCGGAAGCCACTCACCTTCGATACTCCAAAACAACAGCACCTATCCAATCGCAGCGCTAAGTTCATCACCTGCCACCCTATCCATCCGTGTTTCACAACAACGTGTCGACCCATACTGCCGCACCATTGTTGACCGCATGACCGGCTCTACTACTCCTCCAAACGCCAGACTCCATCGACAACTTGAACAATTTAAGCTTGTCGGTGGTGCTTTATACCGCTACATTTACCACATCGATGGCAACAAGTGGGTACCCGTCATCCCAAGTTCTCTCCACCGTGAAGTTCTGGAAGCCTTTCATGATGATCCAACCACCGCTCATCTACGCTATCACAAGACGTACGACAAAATACGAAGTCGTTGTTTTTGGCCTGGCCTCTCTTCAGCCATCGCTAAGTATTGTGCCTCATGTGTTCATTCCCAACGGCGAAAATGACTGAACATGCTCCGGCTGGCTTAATTCAACGAAATCATTCAACGAAATCTGAGATCCTCCCCTGCTGTCCTAAAGAGTACTGCGTATATTTCATTTGTTCGCCCGATTTTAGAATATGCATGTTGTGTGTGGGATCCGCGCCAAAAGTCCTTGATTGATCTGATCGAGAAAATACAGAACACAGCGGCAAGGTTCGTTCTAAGTCGGTATAAGCGAGGTGACAACTTTACTAAATTGAAAAACGAGCTGGGATGAGAAGCGCTCTCCTCTCGCAGAAGAAAATTGCGTTTGAAATTGTTCATTCAGTTATACCATAAGCAGACTGGCATCAATAAAGACAGTTACCTTGAACCACAGCATTATCTGTCTAGAATGTCTGATCATGACCCTAAGATTCAAGAATACCGTACTGGAACGAACCTTTATGCTAATTCTTTTTTTTGTTCATACTGTACAAGAGTGAAATCAAATCTTGTGACCAAGTGTGCTGTCATAACGAAGACTTGTTTTTTTTTTTTTTTTTCAAAGCTGTAACCCCCCCACTTACATGCCTTTGGGCAAAGCAGGGTATTTCTGAATAAAGAATAAAGAAAATAAATAATGCAAGCTCGTCCTTGTCCCACCTCGCCTTTTGAAGTCGTTGGAATTGACTTGTATGGCCCTCTTCCTATATCATCCGATGGGAATCACTGGATTGTCACGGCCGTCGACTACCTTACCCGCTACGCAGAAACAGCTTCTATACCATCTGGGACTGCCACTGAGGTCACCGATTTCTTTCTTCGCCACATCTTTTTGCGTCATGGAGCTCCACGCATTCTCCTGTGTGACCGTGGCAAAGTCTTTCTCGCTTACATTGTCGAGCAAATTTTGCGTGCCTCGAACACTGTTCACAAGACCACTTCTAGCTACCACCCACAGACCAACGGATTGACTGAACGGTTTGATCGGACCCTATCGCACATGATCACCATGCACATTCACCCCAACCACACGAACTGGGATGCAATTCTACCTTTCGTGATATTCGCCAATAATACGGCTGCTCAACGCACTACCGGCTTTTCTCCATTTTTTCTCGTCCATGGTCGCTCGCCGAGTTTCGCTCTGGATGTCTCTTTCCTTCCTTCCCCTGCAACCTCGATGGCTCCTTTCTCTGAAGAATTTTTATCTCGTCTCGCGCACAGCCGTCACCAGGCCTGTGTTAACACCGGCCTTTCTCAAGACACTCGAAAATCTCGCTACGACGCGTCTCGCCGTGTTGTGAGTTTTTCCCCTGGTGACGAAGTTCTTCTATGGACTCCACTACGCGTCCCCGGCTTATGCGACAAATTAATCAGTCACTTCATTGGGCCGTACACGGTGGTCGAACAGACATCTCCTGTCAATTACCGCGTTTCTCCGCTTAGCCCTAATCCTGATCATCGTTGCCGAGGAACAGAGAGAGTGCACGTATCTCGTTTAAAGCCTTATGCGCGGCGCATTTCATAATACTGTCAAGCGACCAGGTGGCCGCTTTCACAGAGCGGAGGAATTATTGTGAGCGCGACAAGCGAATGACTCTTCATTCTCTTTAGATATCATCATCACCTGTACATCTTCATCATCTGTAAATATCATCAACAGTGTGATCTAGCTCGAGCCTGGCTGAATAAACCAGTGTCTCACAATACTAAAAAATTCTCAGCGAAAAGACTGAGAGAAGCAATCTTAAACCAAAGCATATAAAGCACATTGCGAAGAGGCTAGACCACCAATCGGTCATGTAATGCCCCCAAGAGAGGAAACGAACGAAATGAGAGTAGCCGAGGCATAAGGAGCGCGAACTCGAGGTGACAGGGGGTGGTGTAGGCGGAGCAGGGAAAAGTCGTACACTATGCTGATACGTGCACTGGGGAAATGGCACGACAGTGCAAGAAGACAGGACGAACCCGTCGTCTACCTTCTGCTCGCGTGTGTAGTCCTCAGCGCACTGGTACCAATGCATTCCAGCTCGTCTTGGATAGACGAAAGTTACCAACTAGGAAGGGCTGGCAGTTCAGCCTTTTCTTTTTTTTCTAATCCTTTCCTGACTCTAGATATGAAAGAGACGAGTTTTTCGGGAAGTAAACTGTTCCGAAATGCACCAGTGACGTTCCCATGTTCAGAAGGGTCCAGATCTGAGCCAGTTGGTGGTTGTGGCTTAGCAAAATAACAGCAGTAATCAGTTGGTCTTGCTGGCATTTGTTCAAGCTCTAGTATTGATTTCACACGAAAGACTTACCTGCCTTGGGATGCCAACTGACGGTCAAAATTTCATGTTTGCCATTATTATTATCGCATCGTCACCTCCTCGACACTATCGATTGTTAGGTAGAATTATCTATCACCGAGTTATCATCTCATCCTAAATATCTGCGTGTAACTACCTCTGTGTTGTCGTATCAACCTGCAGATCACATTTGCGCCGAAATATAATTTAGGTCAGCACTCTTTCTCGTGGCACTTTTTGCAGTGAAGTCAACGCTCACCGGTTCACGTGACCCATTGCGAGTCTTTTCAAAAATATATAACCATTGAAATGCCTCGCAATGTCCAATTTTAATTGCTATTGCAATTATATGATGATAATGATGATCATAATAAATCAAATATTAATAACAATAGACTGACAAGGTAATCTTTTTTTTGCTATAATGTACGCACACACGGCAGAGTAAACCTCTCTGTGGCTATAACCTAATGTAATCCCTCCGAAGGATAAAATTACTTCCATGTTTATTTTTAAACCTAGCTTCTCAATCGGTTCAACCACGTATTTTTTCCTTTGATAGGAATACCGTTGACAGGATAAAAAGAAATTATGTATTGATTCTAATTCCTTGCAAAAGATACATAGCGGAGATGTTGTGAGTCCAGCTTTATGTAGGTAATAATTCAGGTGCGGAATTCTGCATCGTAATCTGGTGATTGTAATTTCTAACTGCCGAGATACACACCACTGTTTGTTCCAGCAAAATCTTCAATCTACGAAGTATCTGACTTAATCCAAGGATAATTTTTTTTATTTCCTTGTGCAAACAAGCATGAACACTCTAAGCTTTCGTCGCCCATGCTGAAACAACTTTCTCTTCTTCTTTTGCAGGAGAACTATTCAGACAGTGTACATATATATACCGATGGCTCCATGAACTGCCAGTGTTCTTCAGGTGCAGTATTTGCCCCTGACAGAGGTGTTACCATCAGATTTAGGACTGACCACTCCACGTCATCTACAGCAGCGGAACTAGCTGCTTTGCGCGCTGCAGTTTGTGGGGTCAATCGGGAACCAACGCAACAATGGTCCATTTTCAGCGACTCAAGGGCTGCCCTACAATCTTTGCTCACAGCACTGCGTCGCGGGCCGTACGAAAAGCTTGTTTTTTGAAATCCGATGCCTTCTCCACACTTGACACGAGAAAAAGCCTCACGTGACGTTTCAGTGGCTGCCAAGTCACTGCGGCGTCATAGGGAACGAACATGCCGATACTGCCCCACGGGCAGCTCTTGAAGGAACACGAGAAGAAGCCATACCACTTTCGTGGACAGATGCTGCTGGCAATCTTCGACGACTGGGGCACGAAATCACGTATTTACTATGGTGCCCACCAATCAACGAGACGAATCGTCAACACCACCTGTCCTCTTTGATGGCTCTCCGCATGCCCACTGGACTTGACCGAAGGAAGCCACCCTTTTTCATTGCTTACGGCTAGGGTGGCATTTACAAAATCTTATTCATTTGCCATTTGAATAGCTGACAACACTCTCTACGATTCATGTCGTGGCGAAGAGACGCTACACCACCTCCTGTGCGACTTTCCGTTGTATGACATCCAGAGGCAGTCACAGGCATTTGTTCTTGCCCGCATCGACATCAGCCAAATGTCTGTGGACACTATTTTTTCAAGTGCCCGAGAGAAGACAATGGGACAGAATGCAATAAAAGCACTGTTGAAATTCCTACGCGACCCAGATTTGAACAAGCGGCTGTAACAGCAATGTCACGCACCACGAAATACTGGACTGTGACGCAGTGCGCGCGCGTGTGCTGCCTAATAAGCTTTGTTTATCTCTTTTCCCTCTCTTCTCTCTATATTTCATCTCCCCCATCCCCCATCCAATGCGCCGGGTAGCAAACCGGCTGCCTATAGGCTGATCAACCTCCCTGCCGTTTTTTTTCCTCCTATTTTCCTTCCTTTTCCCCTCAGCTGGATTTTGCCGCCGGCATCGGCGTCACTCGACGTATATGTATACGTATACATATTTATGAAAACGCTAAAAAGAAAAAAAAACCTAAGAAAGAAACCGGCACGCGGAATCTAACTTGGAACATCTGCGTCGTGGGTGCGAGGCGTTAGCCACTGAGCTACCACAGAGCACGTTCTTCTACGTGCAAACGAAAAGTGAGTTATATCTACCGCTTACCGCTAATGATGGGCATCTCGGAGGGGAAATATCGTGTTTATAGCATTAACAGAAAGATTGCAGTATGAGCGCACAGTGGCGTGCGGCGGCGCACGCCCTCATCTTCGACGCGTACTTTGCCTCGCGGAGAGGAGTGGGTGGTCGTATAGCCCATAAACGCACATTCGCGCGCCCTTATCTCGCGGTTGGGAGTATCTTCTGTCTTAGCTGTCCATAAGCTTCCACCGCAACAATTCTGTTCAGTTACAGGTCGCACAAAGATCACTGATATCGATGCACAGTCCCTGTTTGCCAAAAAAAGAGCGCGTTTCCGACACAGTGAAGCAACAACTGAGACGCTTATTCGCGCTCATCTGTGCGTGTGAATACGTTTCGTGCGTTATTTGCGCGTTAGAAATGTGGGACACGTCTTGATCTGCTTGCCATTTTGCGCGTGACCTTCCAATTTGTTGCTATCTCGTTCAGCGCTTCACCTTTGCGTCAAAGCTGTGACTCTTTTTCTACTAGTACTCATTTTACAACGACACGCAAGAGTGACGATGATAGTGGCATACCAGTGCCTTGCGCAGCTGCCATTAGTTGCATTGCTTTCCAAAGTTCTTTGCTGTACCTCGCTGCGTACACTACATCCTTTATCTCACTTGTGATTCACTGTCGGTCACATGACAAACAATGTGCACAGAAGTTAGCAATTCTTGTTATAAGCTATAACGTAGATTTACACAGCGAAAAGCATTTTACTTAACTAAAAGTTGATCAGGCACCGAAACAGGAATAACACAAAAGCAAGACAACAACAAAAAGCAGACCGTCACTCAAATGTGTTCATTAGTGGCATACAAAAGTATCACCATAGTATCTTCGACATGCTTTTCAGTGTCTGCATTGAGGAACCATGAAAAAAAAGTATTGGTATCTCTGTAAACACTTTTACGACGTACGGATTCTATTGCAGTTATTTGTGAGACGTGGGAAAAAGTTACTTTTTCGTCATTATTGATCACAAGTGTTTGCGTGCTGTTTTGGGGATAAGCAAAGGAAATAAGCACGACGGTCAGCGGCACAGGCAGGGTGATCAAGGGTTTCCCACAAGCATTGAAAATCTCATGTGGTAAAGCACCCAATGCCGCTTACGGCACAAGCGCTGAGACAGCTTTGTCACTCAGACTTGCCTACAAGGTCACTCACTAATGTTGGAGGCTGTTGGAGCAAGCATGATTTTTTTGGTAGTCTGACAATTCGGGCTTTATGAAATTTGGGCAGACGACGAAATGATGCTGTCTCGCAGAAAAATGACAAGCTGATGTTGTGTGAGCTCAGTTAACGGAATAACCATATCATCGAGCCACACCTTCATAGTTAAATAAATCTCCCCTTTACCCTGGAACGCTATTGTTTGATAGTAATCCGAATGATATGATTTATTTGTATGTTTAGATAAGCTGTACCATTATTCACAACATCGTGCTGGACGTATTGCTATATATTCGGAGCATAACCACCCCCTTCATGAAATATTTTCCAGTAGCTGTATCAGTATTTCTGTACCTGTATTTCGCGAAATACTTTTGAATGCCAAGCATTTCGTTGCATACTGCAAGCACTTTGGCATCTATCTATCTATCTATCTATCTATCTATCTATCTATCTATCTATCTATCTAGTTATCTATCTATCTATCTATCTATCTATCTATCTATCTAGCCACCTACGACTGGGTGCACTCGTCATAACTCTTTAATCTTAGGTTAAAACAAAATGAGTATGGCAGGGTAAGATCGTCGGGCGAATACGACTAGGTGGTCATGACACGAATAATGTCACAGTCCCGTAACGTACGTCGTGAAGCACTTTTCCTCAGACAGTGGCAATACTCGTGGGCTGGTATGTACCACTGATATGAGGGTATGTGTTGCTTGCTGGATTTGGGGCCGACCGATCGTGCGCTCGCGCGCTCCGCGCGCTTGCGACCTCGGGCGTCAGCGTGGCTCTGGCCGACTGGGCTCGCCCTACGTCACCTCCTGCCGCCGACGACCTTCCACCTCCGACGACAGTGCAGCTCTGACTTACTGGACTTGCTCTACGCCATCCACCGACGCCGAAAGGAGCTCTCGCAGGTGCGCCCCGTCCTCGGACTCCAGTGACCGTGCTTCATCTTTCCTATCTCTTCTATCCCCTCATCTTGTCGTCGCTCGCTCTGGCTCACCACCTCACGTCTCTTCTTCTCTTCTCCTTCTTCGGCTTTCCTACATCTTTACTCCTATCCTTTTTATCCCTCCTCACCCCCATCCCTCGTGAGTTACTGTGGCGGTGTCGCTCACTGAAGCAGACAATAACGGGGCTCACTTTTCTCTTCTTTTCCCTTTTTAAGAGTCACTTTCGAGGGTATGTGTTACAAGTGATTGACACTTTATGCATACCCAGGAAAAGTGACAACTCACGTGAGTAATTTTGATGCGTGACCGTTAAAAGAAATTGGTGACATCGGGCATGTTGCCCAGACGAACGTCAAGACCAAAATGTTGTGTTGCAGCCGTAATCGAATCCTAGCACTTTGCGTGGCAACAAGGGAGCTTACCACAGACCACCACCAGGCGCCCGAACTGATAGCTATTGAAGTTTCTTAACAATGCATATCATCACAAAGGCATTGTACCGCTGTTTTTTTTGGCTAATACAGCAGTTTTCTCTTTGTCAAATGCGCTATTCTCGAAAAGAGACTGTCAGAGAAGGATGCGAATAAAAGGGGGCAAGCTGCGTCCAGATGGTCAATGTGTTGAACTCCAGACGAGGAAGCCGCGCTGGGGCCTTCAGGATGATCGGGGACTGAGACTAAAGCTGACGTTCACACGTCGAGGCTGCTTTCGATAATGTGCCGTTTCAAGAAACTGTTACAGTTTTAGATGCGGAGCATCTTATACTCGCGCCTTGTAGTGCGCCGTCCGCGCCGTCCGCACCGCTTCTCGAACATTCGACAGCTGACGCGCGCGCATGCGCCGTCGCGCCGTCGCCCACTCTTCCACCATCTGTGCATCCCTTCCTCCTCTACACACCGCGCGCGCTTCACTCCTCCACCATCTGTGCACCCTTCCTCCTCTACACACCGCGTTCGACATCTACAATTCTCCTGATTCTCCAGTGGACGCGCATGTGGCGTCACGCTTCGAGAACATTCAACAGCTGACAGTGCATGCGCCGTCGTGCTGTATATATACTCAAGGTCGGCGCTCGCTCGCTCAGTTGCCGCTCGTCGGTTGATTTGTACGGCGCGTCGACGTCCAAGGTCGCGGTGAAATGAATTCCAACGAATCCACAAACACAATGATCGACGTCCCTTCGACCAGCGCCGCCCTTTCGCATACGTGTGTACGTGTTCACTCATTTAACACCCCCTCCTACAACCACGTTAACCAATTTAGCCATCGACGCAAGTAAGTCGCAATTTAACACCCCATTTCACAACCACGTTAACCAATTTAGCCATCGACCTAAGTAAGTCGCACTTTAACACCCCGTTAACCAATTATATGGTCCGCATCCTCCTCAGTGTTCCCCCGAGGGAAGCTGCGGGCAATTTTTTTTCCACGAGGCAGGATTCACGTCAGCCCGTAAACTTCTGTTGTGATTGGTTATCTTCGGCTTGCCTGATTGGTTCGTACGAGCCGGTTTTTATTTGGTGGAAAATGGTGGCCTTCCACGCGGTTTACGTACCCGTGGATGCCGCTAAATTGCATTTAAGCAGTGGCGTAGGCTCTTTTTGACTGAGCGGGCTCGAGGTCAACAGTGCATCTCGCCAACTCTGACTAAGGCTCCAGTCATGCAACCCGAGGCTTTTGCCATCATTTTCTGTCTTCGGTATTTGTTATCAGTGCAGTGTAAATTCAGTTGCGATAGATAACTAAATCCCTAATGAATGCTCTTAAAAATTATTGTATCGATTTGCTATCCCTTGCCATTGCGTAATCGCACCCACACTTTTTCTTCTCGCTGGTATTTAGATGCGTCTAGTTTATACTCCCCGAAACTTCACTACAAAGTAGTGGAGGTTGCTCAGTAACTGTATTATCACTCTAAAATGATGTCCCGAGTCAATAAGTATCAGTAAACTACCTAGGATTGCTTTACTGGGACGGAACCTCCATCTTTCTTCTCCGCTATGACTACGCCCCAAGCAAAACCTTTTGTCGGACCTGCAGACTTGAGAGGCACGCCGGATAAGTTATTTTGCAGTGGCTACTTTGCTACGAACATGTAGCGTCACTCAACCATTGGGACCAATCCACGAAGGTTGAATTTAAATATGTGGCACTGGACAGTGATGCGGTAAAGTGGCACACTACTGAAATTTTAATGCGTGCCCATAATTCATCGGAAGAGGGGGCGACGCTTTTCAGGACTTTGTTCACCAGTCAGCACTCACTTGATATCACCAATTTGCATTTATAAAACCGAACACAGCTGCCATGCGAGTCACCGAGCAGTACTACAATTATTTTGTACAACTTTGTGGTAAGGTGAAGCCGTCGATGACAGAGGAAGCCAGGTTGCGGCACCTTTTGCGCGATTTGTATAGGGATGTTCAGGAGAAAATGATAATCACGAACCCGTAAACGTGCGCTGCGTTCCTCCATATTTTTAGCGCATAAACCAAGCAGCCTAATGAGCCGTGCGTCATGGCCATTGTCAATGGCCACCTACTGTTACACAGAGATGCATTTGGGGATGCATGACTTCGCACCTTCTGTTGGAATGACACCCTCTGCAACAACAATACAGCCTCCTCGTGTGTGTGTCGCCACTTGCGCCGCGGCCGAGTTGCGTTGCCCGCGAGGAACCGCTCACCACGAGAGAGATCTCAAGGCAACTGCGAGCTATTCGGCAGGCTAAAAAGCGTCGATGATGAGATGAGTCACCCCCAAATGCCTTGGCCACCTAGAACTTCCAGCGCCAATGACAGGCGTTTCCGTTGCCAGATTTGCCACCGCTTTAGTCACATAGTGCACAAGCGCTGGCCTTTGTTTCGAGATGGCAGGAACTATCAAGCGGCGCGCGTTGAGAACCATAAAAAAACAGCATAATCTTTCGGGGAAACAAGAACGATCATGTCCAAGGGGTTCGCTCAGCCGCCTTATCGGCACGTTGTCGCAAGTTCAGCTCCTCCCGGTCTTTACACGAGTCAATGGCAGAGAAGCAAAACTTGTAATTGACATCAGCTTGCCCGTAAATGTCATCTCAGAAGAATTACCTAAGAAATATGTGCTCCATTCAAATCGAGCAAAGACATATTCATGAGAAGAATTGGCGGATGTGTGAAGCTCAAGTAATAACTTAATTTGTCACCACTAATATTCACGAGAAATGTTTGCTAGCGAAGGATTGCCTGTACGAGCTTCTAGGTGGTTTTTCGTTCTGCATAGCATCACGACTTTTTATTGATTTCTCGAGGAAAGAGCTCAAACATATTGGGAGAATTTTTCAGCTATATTTAGACTCAGGTGCCCCCGAACAAACTAACGGTGCCATGAGCGCATTCGCATTGAACCACGCACAGAATTGGCTGTTGAAGTTATGTCGCAAAAAACAGAGTCTGCCTTCTCGAATCAAATAGAATGCTCTGAAGTGGACTCCAAGTTGCATGCACAGAAATGAGGCTCATGCGTAAGTATGACCTGATTAGTTTCTATATACCACCATGTCGACAGTGAATCTTCTCGGCAGAACAGAGATGGGCTTCGTCTATTCACGACGCACAGCTGGCAATTACAGCTCCTAGAATTATCAGCTGTCCCAAAAATCTGACAAAGAGACTCGTGATAACATACAGTAATCTGAACGGGAGAACCTGCTGTAGGTCGCTGAGGAGTACCGTCATCTTTTTACATGCACTGACAACCACATCTGGCAAACACATGTCGCTGAACAGCTGATCGACAAAGGCAGTTGTCGATCCATTTGTCAGCACCCATATCGTCAATCCCCTTTCCAAAAGCAACTAACTGCGCAACACGTTGACGAAATGCTCGCGGCGAGATCATTAGGAAATCACACAGTCCTTGTTCACCACCGGTAGTCCTCGTAAAAAGCCAAATAGGACTTGACATTTCTGCATCAACTTTCAAAGAGTCAATGAGGTGACTAAGAAAGAAGTGACCACTTGCCATGAATCGATGATATTCTCGACGTGCTTCAAGGTCAAAATACTTCACGACACTTGTTCTAACATCAGGCTACTCGCAAATGGGCATCAAGAAGGAAAATGAGCAGAAGATTGCATTTGCCTGTAAACTCGGCCTGTACCAATTCATTGTGATCCTCTCCAGCCTGTGCAATGATTTCACCAAATTTAAGATTCATGAACCAAGTCCTCAATGGCCTGCTCTGGAGTGTATGGTTGGCCTGCTTGAACGACATCGTAATTTTCTTCAATGCAATGGCAGCTCATTTGGACGATTCGAAATTGTGTTTTTGGCTTTAAATACAGCAAACATGCAATCAAAGCCCGAAAACTGCAACTTGCCCGCAGGAAAATTCAACATCTCAGACATATTCCCACACTGTAAGGTATCCGGCCAGACCCATACAAAGTATTTATTCATTTATTTATTTATTCAGAATACCCCTAAGGGCCCTCTCACAGGAGGGTATTACACAGGGGGGGGGGGGGGGGCTATAACACATACAGGTACATGAAATGATTAATAGAACCAGAAAACACGCAAACTAAACACCATACAGCTACTAAATACATTAGAATAAATATAAGGTCAATATTCTTACCGCATAATCTTAAATAATCAGAAGAAATAATATGAGTCAAACAATAATAAAACTAAAAAAATATTTTAAAGTTGAACTACAAAAAGAAGGAAATAGAGTCACAAGAGTACAATAAAACGCAATCTAGTTTACTACAAACACACGCGCCATTAAGCATAAAGGAATAGAAACATCACCAAAAACACGGTGAATAACTGAATTAGGCAAACACAGCAATAAATAACACGAACCATGAACATACGCAGTTTCTACAAAAACACGGTTTGCAGAAAAAAGAAAAAAGAGGGGGGAATACCGCAAAAGGTTCACACGCTTGCACTCATGTTTAGTAGGTTCTGAAATTCAGTGATATCGGTGACGGTTGCAATGTTTGAAGGTAAGTCATTCCACTCGGTTATTGTGCGCGGTATGAAGGATCTAGCATAATGAAAAGTGCGACAAGGGAAGCGTTCGATTTTAAAGGGATGATCGCGGCGCGGAAAGATGGCAGGGGGTGGCCTAAAGAAGTCCTCGTGAAGTGATGTGTGATGGTAGAGCTTATGAAGTAGTGATAAGCGAGCAATTTTACGGCGACGTGATAAGAGTTCCAGTTCGGCACGAAATTTCAATGAAGTGACGCTGGTGTTACGTGAATAATCAGAAAAAATAAAACGTACAGCACGGTTCTGCAGGGCTTCGATGTTTTCAATAATGTAGTCTTGATCGGGATCCCAAATGGCTGACGCATATTCTATTTTAGGACGGATTAGGGTGATATAAGCCAGTTTACGCAAGTGTGAGGGGGTGTGTTTCAAATTACGTTTAAGGAACCCGAGCGAGCGATTTGCTGAAGCAAGGGTGACGTTAATGTGGTGATGCCATGACAGGTCAGACTGAATGTTAACCCCAAGGTATTTATAAGAAGTCGTAAGCTCCACGGAAGTATTATTTAGTAATACGTTGGAATACGGGACGCTTTTTTAGTAAAACACATTAGCTTAGTCTTTGAAGGATTTAGTGTCATTTGCCATGCTGTGCACCACGAAGTTAAAGAGACAAGATCAGATTGTAGAGATTGTCGATCAGTTTCATATGAAATGGTACGGTAAATGACACAATCGTCAGCAAAAAGCCTAACTTTAGAATTGACTGAGGAGGGTAAGAGGTTAATATAAATAAGGAAAAGCAAGGGACCAATCACACTTCCTTAGGGAACTCCAGATGAGACTTCAACAAAATGAGAGTTAAAGATATTGACAGACGTGAATTGTTTTCTACTGGAAAGAAAGGCTTGTAGCCAGGCAAGAACAAGTGGGTGAATATTAAGCTGCCTAAGTTTCAGTAAGAGCTGATGGTGAGGGGCACGATCAAATGCTTTTGAAAAATCAAGGAATATAGCGTCAGTTTGAATGCCGGCGTTCAATGATGAGTGCAAGTCATGGGTAAATCCCGCGAGTTGAGTTTCGCATGAATAGCCCTTGTGAAAACCATGCTGGTATTTAAAGATGATATTGTGTTCCTCTAAATAGGAGATTACCTGGGAGTGTATAATGTGTTCCAAAAGTTTACATATGGTACTAGTTAAAGATATGGGTCTGTAATTAAGCGGGGATGTGCGATCACCAGATTTAAATAGCGGCACTACCTTATAAAATATAGTAAGTTACGCTACGCTACACTCACGTACTAGTTTCTTTATCAACAGCAACTATAAAAAAGAAGTATGTATTTCTGCGTAATAAGATTAAGAATATATAACTTTGTGCACTCTGCTTAAGACGTGAGTGCGAGTTCCACTATGGAAAGAGATAAGAACACGAGAAAGAAAGCCAGCGTACGCAACTATGATGTGGCCGTCCAGAGTTCCATGCGTCCTCCTTCATTCTCACTCCTGTATTTTTCTTGCTGGCATTTATTCAACCTGCAATATTTATTTCACACAAAGGACTTTCTTGCCACAAACAACGCTGAGGGCTGTTGTTAAATGAGATAATGAGGTTAATTCGCACGCATACAACGGTATCTGCTCGCCCAACGTGGTATCGATTGAAAATCTTCAGGAAAAGTCGTCATTCTACGTTAAATGTAAAAAAAAGTGTATAGTTATGTCCCCGATAAATGAACACGATTATGATTTAGAAATAAAGAAAATAGTACTTGGAACATTATACGGAAAGGAGAAAATGAAAAAAAGAGCTCGATTTGCACCGAAGTCGGACACAAACTACATTGCGCCACCAAATCCACTTGGTAGCTAGGGCTGTCTAGCAACTGCCGCAGATAGCGGCATGAATTTCTTGCAGCATTACTTTAAAATAGAAAAGGGGGGAGTGGAGTAATGTATTCGAAAACAGTAATTATAACGGCCAACCTACGTCATGACCACTTTCCCAACTGCACGCCAAGGCACTATATACGCCACTAGAGCAGCTAGACGGTGGCGTCTAAAACGACTACAAATTTACGGCAACGAACTTTCTCATTTTTACCATTACACTACTATGGTGGCTTAACATTACGGTAACGGTCCCCCTCACTACAGTGTACTAGAAGAGGGCAGTGGAATGAACTAAGGTCTCTAGTTTCATCTAGGGACCTCAGAATGAAAGAGGCGGCCACGACGCATTTCGGCTGATTCTCCGGCGGGCGACAGTAGCGGCGGCACTGCAGTCCCATGGTACAGAAGATCTCCGGAGCATCTACATTGGGAGCGCGCACGCCACAGCCTGCGAAAGCACGTAATTGCTCGTTTTTAGCGCGTTTATAGCATTTCTGAGACTTTATCAGTGTATGCACGCCTGCTAAGCGCCATGGTGCACGAGTGAATATGGAGGCACGCCGAAATCGCGTCGAGGCATTCAGTTTCAAGAGCCGGCTGATCTCCCCCCCCCCCCTCCAAAAAAAAAAATGTCAATCGGAATTTGAACGAACTCGCCTATGTTATCACTCAAGCAGTGCCTATAGCTGCGCTACATCATAAGTGGCTACTGCCGATCTACAAAATGAGAAGTACAAAAAAACGCGAATTAATCATACGCACATTTTGTAGGCAGTATCTACGATATCCATAGCACAGTGTTCCTTATATGAGTCTACATGCGCCCGATTGTTTCACGAGAAACCCGAGTATAAGTAACGTTTTAAACCCATTTATGTCGGTGACGACTCAGTTTTATCACGTTAGTTTTGTGGAAGATAATAATTCTTGCTTTACGAAAGGCTTATTAAATATAAACATTTTAAAAAGGGCTAATTGTATATATAGCCCATCTGTTAATCTGCGTAAATTCAAGGTAACTAGTTCTCATTTCGTATCGACAGCTTGAATTGTGATGCTTTTTAAATATTCTATTGGTGTAACAGCACTGCAAGCCAGCAAATATAAGACGAAGTTTAGTAATGTAAGCGTAGTTATATTATTAAGTGTCAAAAGTGTAGGCAGGCAGAGAGGCATCTTGTTTTCAGCCGATTGTCAGCGGATAAAATGCGTTGACTTTAGTTTACTGCTAATATCTACGCTCTTTTCTACTGGATCGGTGCATGATGCTTATGAAACGTTAACATTACTCGCGAGTAAAGGGCATTAGGACTTTCATAGGGATGCTCGGCCTGGGTGCCTCTATTTACGCGTTCGCACTAAAAATCGCGCCTTTGCTGTTTAGTCTACACGTGGTTAGCCTGTGTTCCACCTTCTACGCACTGCTGTAGCGTGACTGAACTACTTTACATCTTTGTCATCTGCATACCACAAAAAAGAGAAAAAAGGTTACAGAAAGCCCACATATCTGTGCGATTGGTTGAATACCACCGTTCACACCTTATGCACCTATGATTTCTTTTTCTCTCATTCTGTTCACCATGAAATGTGGGACAGTCAATAAGTCTAGTCGTAAAAGCTTAGTGGTTGATGGCACGTTTCGCTAAATTGTATTTACCACGTATACGCACATATTCTTGCACTAGTAGTAATATAAAAATATATATAAGAGCTCAGCAGAAAGGTTTAATTGATATATTATGTGCATGCAAGTGCTACAACAAAGGTCTGGTGAATAGGACAAGCATGTTTGCTTTTTTTTTTTCAGACAAAAAATCACTACTGCCTTCCATTGAACATTAACGATGCCACACAAACGCTGAAGACAGTGTAAAAAACAATTTTTTTTTCTAAAACCATACGACTTTACATATAAAGCATGGCGTCTGAATTTTCAATGCCTGAGCTCTTCAAAGCCACTTAGACACAGGGTTGCGCACGGTAACTATGTTTTAGGTACATTATAAGTACCGATTTGTCACAGTTTATGTGATGCGTCACAGGCGGGGTGACCAAGGGTTCCCCACACGCACCGAATGGCTCATGTGGTAAGCCGATAACGCCGTTTACAGCACGAGCACGGAACCAGCTTTGTCAGTAAGCCTTGCCAACAAGGTCACTATTTTTAAGATCGGTGCAGCACGTCCAATTTTTTTCGTTGGTCAGACAATATTTCGGGAGTTCATGAATCTCGTGTAGAAGCAGAAGTCACGCCCTCTCGCAGACAGACTGCCAACCTGCTGTCACGTGAGTGCAGCTAACAGGACAACCATCTGAGCAAATCAGAACTTTTCAGTTGATTAAATTTATGCTTCATCCAAAAACACTGTTGTTCAATAGTGATCCAAACAATATAATATATTTGTAAACTTAGATACACTGGAACATTATTCACATTATTTTGCGGCACTTAATCGTATATTGATGGAGCATAACCAACCTCTCGAGGAAATAAAATCCAGTAGCCCCGCCGCGGTGGTCCAGTGGCAAAGGTACTCGGCTGCAGACCCGCCGGTCGGGGAATGAAATTCTGTCTGCTGTGGCTGGATTTTCACTGGAGGCAAAAATGCTGTAGGCCTGTGTGCTCAAATTTGGGTGCACACTGAAGCACCGCAGGTGGTCGAAATTTCTGGAGCCCTTCGCTCTCATAATCAATTGGTGGTTTTGGGACGTTAAACCCCACTACAATCAAGTATACTCTAGTAGCTCAATAAGTATTGCTGTATCTTCATTTCGCGCAATACTTTTGAATGCCGAAAATTTCTTTGCGTACTAGAAGCCCTTTTAGCATGTATCTGTCTGTCTGTTTATCTATCTATTTATCTATCTATCTATCTATCTATCTGTCTATCAACTATCTATCTATCTATGTACCCACCTTCGTCTGCGTGCTGTCATCATCACCTCTTTTACGGGGGGTAAACCAAAATCGGTATGGAAGGGTCAGGTGGTTCGACCAATACAACTCACTGGTCATGATATGAATATTGTGACAATGCCGTCGCGTAAGTCATCAAAAACTTACCGCCAGACGGTGGCCCTTATCCGCGGAATGGTATGGGCCACTGGTGTGAGGGTGTCATTGGTAATTGACACTTTATCGAAAGCCAGGAGTGCTGAGAACACGCGTGAGTAATTTTAACGCGTGACCGTTAAGAAAAACGACGGCACCTCCTCGAAAGTGATCGTGAGGAAATTGGTATTGCTGTATCTTCATTTCAGAAAATATGTTTGAATGCCAAGAACTTCTGTGCGTACTAAAAGCACGTTTAGCATCTATCTATCTATATATCTATCTATCAACTATCTATCTATGTACCCACCTTCGTCTGCGTGCTGTCGTCATCACCTCTTTTACGGGGGGTAAACCAAAATCGGTATGGAAGGGTTAGATGGTTCGACCAATACAACTCACTGGTCATGATATGAATATTGTGACAATGCCGTCACGTAAGTCATCAAAAACTTACCACCAGACCGTGGCCCTTATCCGCGGAAGGGTATGGGCCACTGGTGTGAGGGTGTCATTGGTAATTGACACTTTATCGAAAGCCAGGAGTGCTGAGAACACGCGTGAGTAATTTTAACGCGTGACCGTTAAGAAAAACAACGGCACCTCCTCGAAAGTGATCGTGAGGAAATTGGTATTGCTGTATCTTCATTTCAGAAAATATGTTTGAATGCCAAGAACTTCTGTGCGTACTAGAAGCACGTTTAGCATCTATCTATCTATCTATCAGTCTATCAACTATCTATCTATCTATGTACCCACCTTCGTCTGCGTGCTGTCGTCTTCACCTCTTTTACGGGGGGTAAACCAAAATCGGTATGGAAGGGTTAGATGGTTCGACCAATACAACTCACTGGTCATGATATGAATATTGTGACAATGCCGTCGCGTAAGTCATCAAAAACTTACCGCCAGACGGTGGCCCTTATCCGCGGAATGGTATGGGCCACTGGTGTGATTGAGGGTATGTGTCATTGGTAATTGACACTTTATCGAAATCCAGAAGCGCTGAGAACACGCGTGAGTAATTTTAACGCGTGACCGTTAAGAAAAACAACGGCACCTCCTCGAAAGTGATCGTGAGGAAATTGGTATTGCTGTATCTTCATTTCAGAAAATATGTTTGAATGCCAAGAACTTCTGTGCGTACTAGAAGCACGTTTAGCATCTATCTATCTATCTATCTATCTATCTATCTATCTATCTATCTATCTATCTATCTGTCTATCAACTATCTATCTATCTATGTACCCACCTACGTGTGCGTGCTGTCGTCATCACCTCTTTTACGGGGGGTAAACCAAAATCGGTATGGAAGGGTCAGATGGTTCGACCAATACAACTCACTGGTCATGATATGAATATTGTGACAATGCCGTCGCGTAAGTCACCAAAAACTTACCGCCAGACAGTGTCCCTTATCCGCGGAATGGTATGGGCCACTGGTGTGAGGGTGTCATTGGTAATTGACACTTTATCGAAAGTCAGGAGTGCTGAGAACACGCGTGAGTAATTTTAACGCGTGACCGTTAAGAAAAACAACGGCACCTCCTCGAAAGTGATCGTGATGAAATTGGTATTGCTGTATCTTCATTTCAGAAAATATGATTGAATGCCAAGAACTTCTGTGCGTACTAGAAGCACGTTTAGCATCTATCTATCTATCTATCTATCTATCTATCTATCTATCTATCTATCTATCTATCGGTCTATCAACTATCTATCTATCTATGTACCCACCTACGTCTGCGTGCTGTCGTCATCACCTCTTTTACGGGGGGTAAACCAAAATTGGTATGAAAGGGTAAGATGGTTTGACCAATACAACTCACTGGTCATGATATGAATATTGTGACAATGCCGTCGCGTAAGTCATCAAACACTTACCGCCATACGGTGGCCCTTATCCGCGGAATGGTATGGGCCACTGGTGTGAGGGTGTCATTGGTAATTGACACTTTATCGAAAGCCAGGAGTGCTGAGAACAGGCGTGAGTAATTTTAACGCTTGACCGTTAAGAAAAACAACGGCACCTCCTCGAAAGTGATCGTGATGAAATTGCTATTGCTGTAGCTTCATTTCAGAAAATATGTTTGAATGCCAAGAACTTCTGTGCGTACCAGAAGCACGTTTAGCATCTATCTATCTATCTATCTATCTATCTATCTATCTATCTATCTATCTGTATATCAACTATCTATCTATCTATGTACCCACCTACGTCTGCGTGCAGTCGTCATCACCTCTTTTACGGGGGGTAAACCAAAATTGGTATGGAAGGGTAAGATGGTTTGACCAATACAACTCACTGGTCATGACATGAATATTGTGACAATGCCGTCGCGTAAGTCATCAAACACTTACTGCCAGACGGTGGCCCTTATCCGTGGAATGGTATGGGCCACTGGTGTGAGGGTGTCATTGGTAATTGACACTTTATCGAAAGTCAGGAGTGCTGAGAACACGCGTGAGTAATTTTAACGCGTGACCGTTAAGAAAAACAATGGCACCTCCTCGAAAGTGATCGTGAGGAAATTAGTATTGCTGTATCTTCATTTCAGAAAATATGTTTGAATGCCAAGAACTTCTGTGCGTACTAGAAGCACGTTTAGCATGTATCTATGTATCTATCTATCTATCTATCTATCTATGTATATATCTATCTATCTATCTATCTATATATCTATGTTGCCACTGACGTCTGCGTGCTCTCGTCATCACCTCTTTTACAGGGCGTAAACCAAAATTGGTATGGAAGGGTTAGATGGTTCGACCAATACAACTCACTGGTCATGATATGAATATTGTGACAATGCCGTCACGTAAGTCATCAAAAACTTACCACCAGACGGTGGCCCTTATCTGCGGAAGGGTATGGGCCACTGGTGTGAGGGTGCCATTGGTAATTGACACTTTATCGAAAGCCAGGAGTGCTGAGAACACGCGTGAGTAATTTTAACGCGTGACCGTTAAGAAAAACAACGGCACCTCCTCGAAAGTGATCGTGAGGAAATTGGTATTGCTGTATCTTCATTTCAGAAAATATGTTTGAATGCCAAGAACTTCTGTGCGTACTAGAAGCACGTTTAGCATCTATCTATCTATCTATCAGTCTATCAACTATCTATCTATCTATGTACCCACCTTCGTCTGCGTGCTGTCGTCTTCACCTCTTTTACGGGGGGTAAACCAAAATTGGTATGGAAGGGTAAGATGGTTTGACCAATACAACTCACTGGTCATGATATGAATATTGTGACAATGCCGTCGCGTAAGTCATCGAACACTTACCGCCATACGGTGGCCCTTATCCGCGGAATGGTATGGGCCACTGGTGTGATTGAGGGTATGTGTCATTGGTAATTGACACTTTATCGAAATCCAGAAGCGCTGAGAACACGCGTGAGTAATTTTAACGCGTGACCGTTAAGAAAAACAACGGCACCTCCTCGAAAGTGATCGTGAGGAAATTGGTATTGCTGTATCTTCATTTCAGAAAATATGATTGAATGCCAAGAACTTCTGTGCGTACTAGAAGCACGTTTAGCATCTATCTATCTATCTATCTATCTATCTATCTATCTATCTATCTATCTGTCTATCAACTATCTATCTATCTATGTACCCACCTACGTCTGCGTGCTGTCGTCATCACCTCTTTTACGGGGGGTAAACCAAAATTGGTATGGAAGGGTAAGATGGTTTGACCAATACAACTCACTGGTCATGATATGAATATTGTGACAATGCCGTCGCGTAAGTCATCGAACACTTACCGCCATACGGTGGCCCTTATCCGCGGAATGGTATGGGCCACTGGTGTGAGGGTGTCATTGGTAATTGACACTTTATCGAAAGCCAGGAGTGCTGAGAACACGCGTGAGTAATTTTAACGCGTGACCGTTAAGAAAAACAACGGCACCTCCTCGAAAGTGATCGTGATGAAATTGCTATTGCTGTAGCTTCATTTCAGAAAATATGTTTGAATGCCAAGAACTTCTGTGCGTACCAGAAGCACGTTTAGCATCTATCTATCTATCTATCTATCTATCTATCTGTATATCAACTATCTATCTATCTATGTACCCACCTACGTCTGCGTGCAGTCGTCATCACCTCTTTTACGGGGGGTAAACCAAAATTGGTATGGAAGGGTAAGATGGTTTGACCAATACAACTCACTGGTCATGACATGAATATTGTGACAATGCCGTCGCGTAAGTCATCAAACACTTACTGCCAGACGGTGGCCCTCATCCGTGGAATGGTATGGGCCACTGGTGTGAGGGTGTCATTGGTAATTGACACTTTATCGAAAGTCAGGAGTGCTGAGAACACGCGTGAGTAATTTTAACGCGTGACCGTTAAGAAAAACAATGGCACCTCCTCGAAAGTGATCGTGAGGAAATTAGTATTGCTGTATCTTCATTTCAGAAAATATGTTTGAATGCCAAGAACTTCTGTGCGTACTAGAAGCACGTTTAGCATCTATCTATGTATCTATCTATCTATCTATCTATGTATATATCTATCTATCTATCTATCTATCTATCTATCTATCTATCTATCTATCTATGTTGCCACTGACGTCTGCGTGCTCTCGTCATCACCTCTTTTACATGGCGTAAACCAAAATTGGTATGGAAGGGTCAGATGGTTCGACCAATACAACTCACTGGTCATGATATCAATATTGTGACAATGCCGTCGCGTAAGTCATCAAACACTTACCGCCAGACGGTGTCCCTTATCCGCGGAATGGTATGGGCCACTGGTGTGAGGGTGTCATTGGTAATTGACACTTTATCGAAAGCCAGGAGTGCTGAGAACACGCGTGAGTATTTTAACGCGTGACCTTTAAAAAAAAACAACGGCACCTCCTCGAAAGTGATCGTGATGAAATTGGTATTGCTGTATCTTCATTTCAGAAAATATGTTTGAATGCAAAGAACTTTTGTGCGTACTAGAAGCACGTTTAGCAACTATCTATCTATCTATCTATCTATCTATCTATCTATGTTGCCACTTACGTCTGCGTGCTCTCGTCATCACCTCTTTTACGGGGGGTAAACCAAAATTGGTATGGAAGGGTCAGATGGTTCGATCAATACAACTCACTGGTCATGATATGAATATTGTGACAATGCCGTCGCGTAAGTCATCAAACACTTACCACCAGACGGTGGCCCTTATCCACGGAATGGTATGGGCCACTGGTGTGATGGTGTCATTGGTAATTGACACTTTATCGAAAGCCAGGACTGCTGAGAACACGCGTGAGTAATTTTAAAGCGTGACCTTTAAGAAAAACAACGGCACCTCCTCGGAAGTGATCGTGAGGAAATTGGTATTGCTGTATCTTCATTTCAGAAAATATGTTTGAATGCCAAGAACTTCTGTGCGTACTAGAAGCACGTTTAGCATGTGTCCATCTATCTATCTATCTATCTATCTATCTATCTATCTATCTATCTATATATCTATCTATCTATGTTGCCACTTACGTCTGCGTGCTCTCGTCATCACCTCTTTTACGGGGGTAAACCAAAATTGGTATGGAAGGGTAAGATGTTTCACCAATACAACTCACTGGTCATGGTATGAATATTGTGACAATGCCGTCGCGTAAGTCATCAAACACTTACCGCTAGACGGTGGTCCTGATCCGCGGAATGGTATGCGCCACTGGTATGATTGAGGGTATGTGTCATTGGTAATTGACACTTTATCGAAATCCAGAAGCGCTGAGAACACGCGTGAGTAATTTTAAAGCGTGACCATCAAGAAAAACAACTGCACCTCCACGAAAGTGATCGTGAGGAAATCGGTATTGCTGTATCTACATTTCACGAAATACGTTTGAATGCCAAGAACGTCTTTGCGTACTAGAAGCACTTTTGGCATTTATCTATCTATCTATCTATCTATCTATCTATCTATCTATCTATCTATTTATCAACTATCTATCGATGTATGTAGCCACCTACGCCTGCGTGCTCTCGTCATCACCTCTTTTACGGGGGGTAAACCAAAATTGGTATGGCAGGGTAAGATGGTTCAACCAATACAACTCACTGGTCATGATATAAAATTTAACAATGCCAACGCGTAAGTCATCAAACACTTACCGCCAGACGGTGGCCCTTATCCGCGGAATGGTATGGGCCACTGGTGTGAGGGTGTCATTGGTAATTGACACTTTATCGAAACCTAGGAGCGCTGAGAACACACGTCAGTAATTTTAACGCGTGACCGTTAAGAAAAACAACCACACCTCCCTGAAGGGGATCATGAGGAAATGCGAATGCACACATGTCAGGATCTTCGACTCGTCGTTGGCGTTTCACAGTGGCTTCCCGAGCACGAAGTTCCGCATCGGCGGCTCGGTTCAAGCGCATGCGTTCGGCATTATGCGCTCTTCGATTCGCTGCAGTGTCTTTTTCTCCAACCGATGATGACGTTGAAGCGACTGGAGTGACGCCAGCACCAGGGAGAGGCGTGATGCTACAGTTGCATTTTGTTACACCTCATTCTAGTAATATCTTAGCCATGACAGATTGGACTTCACCGACTTCCATCGCTATGAAGACTACAAAACGCGCGCTTTGCGCGTGATATATGTATATAAGTCCGAACGGAGAAGAGGAGCGCCCGAGCTTTGTCTCCGCCGAGCGAGCTCCGCGAGGCAAGCGCCTTCGCCGGGCACGCTCCGCTTTTTCTTTACCTTCCGCTGCTCCACGATGCGAGAGCCGGCGCACACCTGCACGCTCCTCCTTTCTCTTACCCTCCACCACTCACCACCTGTTCCAGTTGCTAGGCGCGGTGCCGCTGATGCTAGGGGCGAGGAGGAGCGTGCGCTGGGATCTGTGCGCACGCCGACCAGGGACGCCCGACAACCCCCGACTATGAAATGCATTCGCATTTAAAAGCTGACATCCGGGGTGTTGACTCGACGACTGTAAAGGAACTGTTACCGTGCCAGCAGTAATCGAATCTTAGCTCTGTGAATGGCGACCAAATAGTCTACCACAGAGCCAAGCCTGATTTTCAAATAGACCGTAATGCTCGTTAGGCGTTAATAGGTGATGCAGCGATCGCTATTCGATTTCATAAACAATATATATGTGCTCCTACAACACAGCCATTACGTCAGGTGGAGATCAACTGCTGCTAAGCGCAATGCACTGATGGTGATTGACGGTTTATATCAACAAAAAACAGCATGACTAGACATTGTTATTAATGATTCGAGAGTGTAAAGAAATCTCAGTGCATATCCACAAAGTGAATGATGACGAGTGGGCGAACCTATAGAACTTAGAGTTCATAATATCTACCTTCATCTCGCCGTCTAGTATAAAAGACGGACAGAATGAGAGACAGACGCACGAACCGATGGACAGAACGACTCATTCCCGGATGCAGGATGTGTTGGAAGCGTGGATGGACGGATGTGGGGACGAATGAACGAACGTAGTTTTATGGGCGAAACGACAGATGGATAGCGAGGGTGACCCTACATTGTGTTTTGTAGCTGATTACCAAGAACGGTCGGTTGTATACACGTATCTTGTCTTTTTTTTTCTTTTTGTTCCGCAGATGTGCAGTTTCGGTTTTGATTTTGTGGAACGTGATGCACGCAAACTAGGTCAGGGCTACGGGGCTTCGCCTTCCCCTCAAGCTGGCATCGGCAGCGTTGGCCCAATGAACGCAACGAATAAATATCATGCTCCCAGCAATAATCGACCATTCGCAATCTGCACGGCAATTGAACATTCTACCAAAGAGACACGTCAGGTCTCGAAACTGTTTTTCAAGTAGGCCGTAATGTTCGCGAGACGTCATTTGCGGTTGCAGTGTTGAATATGCAATCTTATAAAGCGTACATACTCCTATCGTACAGCTGTCACGTCAGGTTAAAGACAATAATAGAGAAGTGCATCTATTGAAGGTCAATTGTGTTGCAGTCTCCAGGGACGCCATCCTCGCTGGCACAGGGGCTACATATCAGCTGATAAGTAGCGCTGATACACATGTTACTGTTAGCATCGTTACATAGGCCACGTACTGTTTATGATATGAATGTGCGTACAGAATTTGTAGATATCTTTAGCATCATGCCATGACGTTTCACCTAATAACTAAAACATGGCGCAGTCACGTTCCACCTGGATGCTTCGCGTAACACGGATTTCCAAGGTATGTGGAATCTGCCAAACCTTTTTTTGTCCTTTCGCAAACAAAATATCTCGCTATGTAAACCGCTATGTATCTCGCTATCAGTAAGCGATTAAACTCGTGGAGTCGGTGGTCAGTGCTTACTCAAAAGTGTTTTCGAGTTTCGGCAAATCTCGGTAACGACGGGCGTGCCGTCATGCAGTGGCCAGCATGCCTTCGAACACGGCGCGGATGAGGCGACGCTGATCGCTTTACTTTTAGCCTCAATACCCGAACGTTCGCAACACGCGACCTATTTGAATGGTAGAGACTGCTGTGCCGCGCGGCGCACAAGCCACCCCCATACAAAAACGGCTGCTGCGCCGCACGGAAGTGACGTCATGCACTTTTTCAGCTAGGTGCTTCGTTTGAATAGTCGGAGTGTCTAGCGGTTAGTCTAGACGTAACAATATAAGCCGTAAAAGTTACGCCCAAACGTAAAAGTAAAAAACAAAATGTTAGTTAGCTCCAGCGTGACAACAATACACAACCGGCTTGTTAATCGTTTCCCACCGATGGGCAGTTGTGACGTAGTCAAAATAAAGAGAAAAATTGACAGCATATCCACGGAGTGAATGATCGAGAGGGGGTGAAGCATCCATCCATCCATTCGTTCTTCTTTCCATCCGTCCATGCGTCCATTGGTGTGACTGTCCATGCATCCATCCGCCCATCCGTGCGTGCGTCTCTTCGTGCATCCTCACGTTCATCCGTGCATCTGTCCCTGCGTTCGTCCATGCATGTGCCCCTGCGTCCGTCCATGCATCCATGCGTTCGTGCAGCCATCCGAGCGTCAGTCCATGCGTCTGTCTGTGTGTCCATTCGTCCATCTATTCAACACTTCAAGTACCACCATCTCGCATCTTTGCAGCATATATTCCGCATATAGAAGCACCGCCATAGAGCGGACATTACAAGGACTAAACGAGAGGCGGCACACGCACACTTTTTTATGGCTTGCACTTAGTGCCTACTTCCCACCTTTAACCACCTCGAGTTCATGGTACATACTAGTTCACTGTATTCATGGTCCTGAAGTTCAACGCTCGCTAAACCTTTCTAAAGCCAAGAAGGTTACGCCAAGCAAGTATAACGTAGCAACCCTTTCTTGTCAGATAGTGCTCAATGTACATGCCAATGGCTGCTGATGGGGAATGAGAGGCAGGAAAATTTGGCTTTTAGTTAACGCGCATGTTCAAATTTAACGACCACGTTGCAGAACGCACGGGAGAAATCTCCCACCAGCACCACCTTGAAGGTCAAAACGTAAGACATGTTACGCACTACTACGAGGGACGAACTGGTGCAGCTTTAAGGAGCTTCGCCCCCTTCGTCCTTAAAATCAAGTTGTGGCGTAGTTGGTTAGAACGGCCCCTCAAGAACTGGTAATCTTGGTGGTTCGAGCCCCTTTCCAGGCTTTCCCCATAGGAAAAAAATGAATGGTGGGTATGGTGGAAACCACCATCCGCCATTATAGTGGATAATTGTAGTGGGTGGATGGCGGGTGAGATAGCAGATGGCGGGTGCTGGGTGGGATGGCGGATGTTGGGTGGGATGACGGGTTGCCGGGTGGGATGGCGGATGCTGGGTGGGATGACGGGTTGCCGGGTGGGATAGCGGGATGCCGGGTGGGATAACGGGTTGCTGGGTGCGATAGCGGGTTGCTGGGTGGGATAGCGGGTTGCCGGGTAAGATGAGAGATGCTGGGTGGGATGGCGGGTCAGAGGTGTGGATGGCGGGCGAGGTGGTGAATGGCGGGTGAGGTAGCTAGGCGAGCCGCAGGCAATGAATGCACATATGCAATGTATGCGTTGAATAAAAATGATTGAGTTCATGATGTCTCCCATCAGTGTTCATAAATACATTGTTGTGCATCTCCAATCTCTATGAGTATTTATGAAAAAAAGAAAATTTACCACAAAAACACTTTTAATTGACTTATTTTGCCTCGAATTTGTTTCGACAAACAACAAGTACCATGGTTAATTTATATATAACAATAAGAAGCTTACAGGCTTGCTCATTAACTGTACTTTTATTAAGATGGCCCATTCTTTGGTAGTGTTCCGTATTCTTTTTCCTTGCCTGCCGGCTTCCGTAAAGAATCCACGCAGGTAGCGTCGCACAGCTTTGACGCGGACGTCCTCCGGTTTTCCTGGCTGTTTGTTTGCTGCCACAAACTGCTTCAGGCACCATGAAAAACGCCAGAACAGTGACATGTACACAAACTAAAAAAGAGATTTCAGAGTAACTCTAAATATTTAGTTAAAGAAGGAGAAGCTGTGATGTCCCTTGTGCTACTCGTTTTGCTCAAATAGATGTATACAGTGAATCCACCTTAAAAATACATGACTCAAATTATTCAAAACACAACAACCTCTACCTAAATTAATTTAGTCAAAGCAATTTTAAAAAATGTCATAATTTTACAGCAGGCTCACTTAATCTAAATTTCATTCAGTGAAATGTATTCAAAGTTGCAATTCATTCTTTGGTCGTAGGAAACAAATGTGTCATTCAGTGGTGTGTCATGAAAAGTATTTCACCTAACAGTGCGAGGTGTTAAGGCAGTTCAAACTTGGACAAAATAGCTTATTTGTGCCAGCCAACCAAGACAAAATGGACGGTGCTATTCTCTCGGAAACTGCACCCTTCTTCACCACAATGTGCTAACGAATTAAGACGAAATCCACGATTATGCAGAACATGTGCAATCCATGCAATCAATCACTCTCCATGATGATGCAAAGCAAAACAGGAATTGTATCCAAGTGGCTACCATCAGTTCAGAACCCCAAAGCAGGCAAGGCCGTGAATACGGAAAATCTGAGGCCCATATCACTGACTTCGTGCGCGGGCAAGCTTGTGGAGACAATGGTACGGGATCGCCTCTCCCCATACCTTGAGGGCAAGGGCTTCTTTGCAGACACCATGTTTGGGTTTCGCCCACACATGTCTGCACAGGACGTCCTTCTCCAGCTCCATAGGGCCGTCATACAGCCCATAAGTATGCAACACAATGATAAAGCCATCCTCGCCCTTGATCTGAAGGGGGCTTTCGACAATGTTAAACACAGCAGCATCCTGGCTAACTTGAGCTCCACTGATTGCGGGGCTAAGGCCTTTGCATATGTCAGAGATTTTCTCTCTAAACGCCAGGCACTTCTTCGGATCGAGGACGAGGAATATGGCCCGTACATTATGGGAACACGGGGTACCCCACAGGGAGCAGTGTTATCACCACTCCTTTTCAACATTGCTATGATGCGCCTTCCAAGCGAATTGGCCAGGGTGGAAGGCACACAACACGCAGTATATGCCGACGATATTACAATCTGGACCACTGAAGGGAGCCTTGGTGAAATGCAGGAACGCCTTCAGCAGGCCGCATCCATAGTCGAGGCGTATGCCAACGATTGTGGACTCCAATGTGCTCCAAACAAATCAGAGCTTCTGCACGTTAGAGCGAAGCCAAGAGATAAATCAGCCATACACATCTCCCTGTCTGGGGTTCCCATCAGAGAGGTGGAGGAGCTCCGGGTTCTGGGCCTGTTCATTCACCACAGACTTAGACCGGACTCCACTATAGCGAAACTTAAGAGAATAGGCGAACAGGTAGGGCGCATGATCCACCGCGTTTCCAACAAGCGGGGTGGTCTGCGGGGCAGGGACGCGCTTCGGCTCGCGCATGCCTTCGTGACTAGCCGGATCCTCTACGCCGTCCCATACCTTCGCACTAACAAGCAAGAGGACGAAAGAATAGATGCCATCATTCGTAAGGCTACTAAACGAGCTCTGGATCTCCCGGTGGCCACTTCCAACGCCAAACTGAGGGCGTTAGGTGTGCTCAACTCCTACCAGGAGTTGCGGGAGGCCCACCTTATGAATCAATATACGCGGCTCGTGCAGACGGCTCCCGGGCGCCGCCTGCTAAACCGCTTACATATACAGCACACTTGCACTGCAGAGGAGGCGGAGCGTATTCCGGAACTATGGCGGCATATGCTCTCGGTCGCTCCACTCCCCAGTAACATGGATAAGCACACGCACGAAAGCAGACGACAGGCGCGGGCTCGCACGCTTGAGAGGCAACACGGCTCCCGACCTGGTGTATTCTACGTAGATATAGCAGGGCCTTCGCCCACGGGATTTTACACGGCCTCTGTAGTTCACCGGGAAAAGCATGTCAATGGGCTCTCGTTCCAAGCACAAAATCCAGAGCGCGCTGAGGAAGTCGCGATAGCGCTTGCTGCTGCGGACCCCAACTCGAAAGTTATCATCACGGACTCCCGGAAAGCATGTACTCATTACTTGGTAGAAGAGATATCCCCCCTAGCCAGCCAAATTCTAAAACGGGCTCTCGCTGATCCAGCCCCGAAACGCATCGTATGGGCTCCTGGCCATCAGGGCTTACGAGGTAATGAGGCCGCTGACGCGGCCGCCCGAGCGCTTACCCACCGGGCTCCTCACCTTGGCTCTTATGACTCGGAGGCCAATACACCGCTGCTGCGGTTCAAAAAAATTGTGACCTATTATCGTGACACTCACCGCATTTACCCGGCTCCTGCAAAGGGGTTGAGTAAGGCGGAAGAGCGAACTCTAAGGCGCCTGCAGACAGGTACTCTACTCTGTCCTGCAATCCTAAAGCATTTCGATTCGAACACAGATGGGCGGTGCCAATACTGTGGGGAGACGTGTGATATCTTCCACATGGTATGGGCATGTCCGAAAAATCCCCACCTACCCCCTTCCCCTACCCCTTCCTGAGAGGCATGGGAGACTGCCCTCCTCAACTGCTCATCACTAGAGTCTCAACGGGCTCTGGTGAGACGGGCGCGAGTAAAGGCCTCGTCATGCGGTGTCCCGGACTAAGGACGCCGACCATGTAGCAGGGTCATGCTTTGGCCCCGTACCTCTCTCTTCTCTCTTTTATAATAAATGTTTTTCATCATCATCAGTTCAGAAAAGTTAGATGTGACCTATGTTGCAGCAATTCGCTGAATGGCTTCAACACAGGTCACATTTATTTCACAATTTAAACACACTCACTGAGCACAAACGTCTGCTTCAGCCCAATCCACCATTTTCATAATACCAAGACGCATGTGTCCTACTCCTACTGAAGAAGTCATAAAATGACTTTGGTTCTCCAAGATTTTCATTTTAATGATGACAGTTACCTCAGCCCCTACCAAAATGGCAGATGGCCACCCAGGAAAAAGTAAAAGCTTTATTCCACTGATTCAAGCTGTCACGCGAAACTGCTAATGTAACAAAAGGTACCATTTTTCTGTGAGGATAATCAATGTGGCAATCTGTTGATAAATTTTAACCACCTTGCATTTTCAGCAACGCATTTAGCTTTTGTCATGAGATGTGTTCCTAAGGTAGACAGGCTGAAGCTTGCGCAGCGCCGTTCTCTGTCCTAGCGGCGAGAGGGCAAACACTCTAGTCGCTTAGAGGGGCCGCGCTTGCTTGATTTTTCCCTTGCACGCAGAAAAAACGTGTTCCTCTGGGCTTTTATCTCTCATTTTGCACCCTATGGGCACCGCTCCTTCGTCATCCTGGGAAGCACGCACACACTACTGCTGCACTGTGAGCAGCCGCGAAAGTTTAAAAATATCGCAGAGCTAAAAACTTCCCGTGAAGTTCTACAGTTTCATATGCAAGCAGTGCGAGGAGCAAATGCATCAAGAGTAGATTATGGCAGTTCGTCGATACTTACGTGGTCTTGTCACTCTGAAGAATTTTTTCGTCGTGCACGGTATTACCAACTATTCACGGGGAGAAATGTGATGGCCGGACTCATATAAAAACAGAGCATTTGTAAACTGAAGCTACAACAGCAAACAGACAACCACTGTACATTTCGAGATTAGCCACCGGCTTTCCACGACAACCATTTGTAATGCAAAAGCGGCACAGCTCGCTAGCTTAATACACTACCGTTTAAATACCGTACCGTCAGCCTTGCTAGTGTTTTATTCAGCTGACGGCTGTAGACTTCTCATCGCCGCTCAGTGTCAACAGATTTATGCTGCGTGTTCGCATTGAGGGTTTATACGTACAGGTCTTGCAAGCAACACCCATCGAGCAAGTTTAGGTATTGCAATGTTAGGATCGAAGTCCTAAGTTCACTTCCCACCAAGGCCAGCTGCATTTCTATGGGAGCGAAACATGGCAACACTGTGCTTAGATTTAGGTGTAAAAATGACGGGCAGGGCGGGTTGGTTTTGTATATTCAAAGCGTACGTTCGGATGACCCTAAATGTAAACAGAAGTGGCACTCGGTGTGTGTGCACCCTCTAACCATTGTCGTCGTCCCGCCTTACACTTCAAATAGATTTAGGTGCACGTTAAAAAAAGCCTCAGGTGGCTGGAATTAATCTAGTCTCACACGCCAGCGTGCTTCTTAATGATGCCATGGTTTCGGCCCGTAAAATGTTATATCCTTGCATGCGCCTGAGCTGGGGGCGATATACACCTGCCGCTATGAAAACGAGTTTAAAAAGAACCAAGGCGGTTATAAAATTTTCGGTGGTATCGCTAAATTACACGCTGTTATCAGGGGCAAATCCCGGCGTGACCAAAAACATGCTCAATCTTAGAGGGTATTGTATACCATGGACCAAGCGAGGTGTCAGAACAACCGAAGCAACATCCGAATTGGTGAACACACTGCGTGATCACGCATGCATATTATTCGAAATCAAACATGCGCTACAAGAAACACGCATGGTAGAAGTGGGCATAAAGTATTTTTTTTTTGTGTGCATCATTATGGCACAAAAAGTCCAAAATGGCATTGAACTTACGATACGACGTAGTTAACACCCGATAAAAATCTCGACAAAACGAAACTTTTGTGAAAATGAACACTGCGCATTGCAACGGTGCCAGCAACTCAACAGGGCAGACTTTGTTTCTGTTCTTCACACTGACTTCCTAAGAAATTGAACGCCGCGCGACATACTTCGCATTCAAGCAAAGTCCGAATGCTAAATACAAGCGCACGCTAAAGCGTGGTGGTGGTATGCCAACAGCTCCGAGAAGACGTGACTGCCACAGCAAATGTGCGTTTTACCAGTTAACGTATACATAGAGGATTCGTGCTGTCACCTTACTTTTATAATCATATAAATGCGGCTGTTCACCATCGGCAAGCACATAGCACTCCCTCAAAGACATTGTGGCGACCAAGCTTGTTGCGGCAAGTGGCCGTGTCACACCAGGCTTATCAGTGACGAGACAGAGGTTGCGCAGGTTTGTGCGCAGTGGTTGCCACAACATCGTATTTGACTTACTTGGTCCCGCAAAGGTAGTCATTGAATCGCTCTCGGTTCTGGTGATATTCACACTGTGAAAATGTTTTTAAACCTTCAGAGCAAGTCACTGGTGAAGCTGCACGAGCCGGGCGTTCGGAAAACAGCATGTGCAGAGCACGTGAACGTGGTGAGAGAGTGTAGGCACAAGGTGGGAGTGGGGTACTAAGCGACTAGTTTTTGCTAGAAAGGCAGCGAAACGCGCGCGGCGCAGCGTCCCATGGGCGAGGTTGGGAGGCCTATGAACAGGCGTCGAACCTTCAGTACCACTCACATTAAACAGCGAAACAACGTGCATTGCACCGCAATAATGTTTACGATAATGTGCAAGTTGCTTACCTTCCATCATCTTCACTTTTTCAGGGGTGGCCTGAAGCTTCATTATGCTTGTGAATAGGCTCCGGCATGCCTGACCTGTCAAGCTGCGTTTGGCAGCTCAAGCTGTAGGCCAGAAGTGCTGGCCAGCTCCAGGCAGAACTTCCCGTCACTCGTGTTCCGCATGATGTGCTCCCATTTCTCTAAAGCCATGAATGTGTTTTGGCCAATTTTGACCTACATAAAAATAACCATATATCAGTTATTTCCAGAAGATATACCCATCTATAAGCCAATAAGTTAATCAGGAAAAAAACATTATAGCATAAACCTGCCTGCCTAGGGCTACACAACCAGTAGATGATGATGATGAAAAACATTTATTATAAAAGAGAGAGGTACGGGGCCAAAGCATGACCCCGCTACATGGTCGGCGTCCTTATTCCGGGACACCGCATGACGAGGCCCCTACTCGCGCCCGTCTCACCAGAGCCCGTTGAGACTCTAGTGATGAGCAGTTGAGGAGGGCAGTCTCCCATGCCTCTCGGGAAGGGTTAGAGGAAGGGGGCAGGTGGGGATTTTTTGGACATGCCCATACCATGTGGAAGATATCACACGTCTCCCCACAGTGTGGGCACCGCCCATCTGTGTTCGCATCGAAATGTTTTAGGATTGCAGAACAGAGTAGAGTACCTGTCTGCAGGCGCCTTAGAGTTCGCTCTTCCACCTTACTCAGCCCCATTGCAGGAGCCGGGTAAAGGCGGCGAGTGTCGCGATAATAGGTCAGAATTTCTTTGAACCGCAGCAGCGGTGTATTGGCCTCCGAGTCATAATAGCCGAGGTGAGGAGCCCGGTGGGTAAGCGCTCGGGCGGCCGCGTCAGCGGCCTCAACACCTCGTAAGCCCTGATGGCCAGGAGCCCATACGATGCGTTTCGGGGCTGGATCAGCGAGAGCCCGTTTTAGAATTCGGCTGGCTAGGGGGGATATCTCTCCTACCAAGTAATGAGCACATGCTTTCCGGGAGTTCGTGATGCTAACTTTCGAGTTGGAGTCCACAGCAGCAAGCGCTATCGCGACTTCCTCAGCGCACTCTGGATTTTGTGCTCGGAATGAGAGATCATTGACATGCTTTTCCCGGTGAACTACAGAGGCCGTGTAAAATCCCGTGGGTGAAGGCCCTGCTATATCTACGTAGAATACACCAGGTCGGGAGCTGTGTTGCCTCTCAAGTGTCCGAGCCCGCGCCTGTCTTCTGCAGAACCAGTAGAATGCAAATAGCCAACATGCGTACACAAAAGCAAGCTTCAGTAGGAGATGTTCATTGCTTGTATGCTATATGTAGCAATGTAGGCATTATTTAAGCAGTTTTCTGACATTTACCGTCACCTGTGCACATTAGCGCGCTGCAATGAAACCACGACAATTTGTGAAAAATGACTATATCTTTCACTAAACAAGCACAAAGAAAAGGGGAGGAGTGAGAAATAACTTTTAATACCACCCATATTTGAAGTGGTTGTACTAATTTTAATCTGAATAATACGTGTGCAATGTCACCTGGCCATCAAAAACCTGGTACAGGTCAGTGGGTGCAGTGGGTGCCATCGCCCTTGCCTGGCTTGCGAGTGGCTTCATTGCTGCTAGCTGCTGCTGCTCGTCTTTTTTACTGGTATAGTCATTTCTCTGCTTGTTGTTAGTATACTTTTTGACTTAGTGTTCACACAAATAAGATAACCCTGCCAAGTTCAAAGAATCTGAATCTGGGAGATTTCCAAAACAGAAAGTGAGAGGGGGGCGTTAATTTGCCTCGCCCTTTCCCTGCCCCCACTTTAAAAACACATCCAAGAAAGAGGGGAGGGGGGTACCGAACTGCCTCGCAAGTGCAAACATCAGTTTTGTGGTCTTACAATGGCTTATAAGCAATGCAGGCAGGGTTCGCAACTACAGATAGCTCTTGGTTATACAAATCTAAGGATAAGCGCAACTATTTGTTTCACCCGAAATTAGGTACAAAATAACTAGCAATATCGGTTTTCAAACTGAAACACATGCACGAAATATTTGGTAATAAACATTGGTAATAGACGCAGTTCTGGACATGTATTGCTGGCCTCGCACTTATCTCTGAAGCATCCAGCATGCTGCTCTCAGCCATAGCTCGACAGTTTCAGTACCAATGATCATATTACCCGTTGCGACACGGTAATGTGTTTGAACAACCAAGATATTATCAATATTATTGTACGTTTACATTAACTACTCCTAGATTGGTTTAGGTGGGTCAGATTGGGAAGGAGGTTTTTGAAGTTGGCCAGATCAGGCTAAGAAATTTTCATTTCATATAAATCTTCTTGCCATTCGTACAATGGGAAGAAATGGTACAAATATGGGACACTTGCCAAATATGAAATAAAGCTCTGTCCCTTTTGCTATCATTTATATACAGTGACACCTCATTAGCTAGAAACTGAGAACACTGAGCTGTTGCTAAAAACATTTACATCAGTGACAAAAAGGTGAATACTCTGCCCACGTATGTGCCAGAAATCATACTTTGCAGTACCAAGTAATGTCATTCCTCCCATACAAAAGAAATAATTTAGGCACAAAGCGCTCACCGCAATGTGAAAGGCTATCGTGGCTGTGCACGAAGTGATTGTCATCATGGCCTGCACAAAAAGTGAAAGCATTGTCTGAATACATCACAAGAAAAGAAACCAAACTACTGTAATATCTCTGGCTCTGAATTTCCTAATATTAGCAGTACTAATGAAGGCTAGATTTTATTGCAATTGCACAGCTTGGCTCAATAAAAAGATGCATGCTATCTTGTAAATAAATTGCAAAGGCAAAAATGTTCCAAAATTTTGATGAATCATGGTATAAAACATTTACTCTGACTTAAAAAGGGGTCACCTTTGAAAGCGAATTTCAATGTTTGGTTGTACAGAAGTGGTAAAATTTGTATGATATACCAAGGGTATATGCACATTTTATAAGATCGGCAGTAATAGAGCTCCATATTAGTTTCCAATTTTGTTAAGAACATTCAATTTTTCTACAATGTACTTTTTTATTAACATCTGACAACTGCAAAGCATTGTAATTTTTCACAAAGGTAGTTAACCTTTTACAATTGTGGAACTAAAATTGAAAACTGTACAACAAAAACCAGATTTGTTACACTGCTTTACTTTTGTCTATGTATGAAAATTTCCATCTATGAATAATTTTTCACTACTAAAAACACAAAAGCACTTGAGCTGCTGATTCTAGCTACGTACAGTTATGGAAATGCTGCTTGTTAACACACTTTTTGAGAAACTTGGTTTGTTTTTGTTTGATAGCTCACAAAAAAATATAGATAATGCAGAAGTTACTTAAGGGTACATGTGGATTCCTGTAAATGTGCCAAAAAAAAAAAAAACAACAAAGTATGTTGAAAACTGCGAGGGCCTGAGTGCGATATATTTTTTTAAATATCGAGAAATTCTCTATCGTGTCACAGCCAAATCCCAAAATCGAATTTTTTTTTCACCAAAAGCAAGTCTCACCCTACCTTCACAGAACAATCATCAGCAAAATAATTTACATGTATTGCTACCTATACATTCTCAGTATGCATACACTGGCAACAAATGAGTGTAGGTTCACGAGTCACGTTCTTGTAGAAGCCAGTCGGGTGCCATAGTTACTGCAACTAGCCGGTGCGAACAAAACACAATTTCAGGAATAGCCATCGTCTCTGCATAACCTCTTGTACAGATGCATTCAACAAGCACTGCATAGGAACACGTTGCATGCGTGGCTTAGCAACATCCCCTTTGTGCTCAAGCCTCAATGGCCTTTTCCTGTCAGTTTCACTAATCTACGTCGTGTTGCGATCTCCACATCATATGGAATTGCAACTTACTTCAGGTGTGCCAACAAGATTTACTTTCAAAGTTGAAAGGTGCCCTATAAGAAGTCCTGTTTCTGTTGCCATGGCAAACTTAGTGATGGAGCACGTGAAAACATGCAGGCTGAGCTCACTAGCCTTGCAGGTGAAAATTTATCGTTGACACTTTTGTAACATTAAAAAAAAAAAACGAGTCTGGATGCTTTCTTCGTGATACTGAATAGTGCACACCACATCAGAAGGAAAGACAATATTGTGCCCTTTTTTTTGGACGTGCTTGTATGCAGGACCAATAATGACAGTGTGTAAACAAATATCTGCCTTTGTTAATAACGGCTGCATTCTGTTAAAGCAAGCAATTTTTACTATCATACATAGCAAATGTCAAACTGCTCATTGGTGACTCATAAAAAAAAGTTTCATAACCTATTCATTTCCGAACAAAACATGGCTTCGATAAAGCCTTAGCACCTCAGTGCAAAGGAATTTCGCGAAGATTTCGATTTTGCAAGCCACGATATAGTGTCAATGTTTTCAACCAACCACCTCGCTATTGCACATCCTTCAAGTAGATATGTGCCATGTCTGAAACTTGTAATTGTAACATGCTCACAATATCTAAGAATCTTCTTGAAAAACAAGCTAAACACTAGATAAAAATTAATGTTAAACCAGTATTGCAGTAATATAAAAATAAAACGAAAAAACTTTGTGTTACGGTATACGCTCTGAATCCCAAGTTTGTGTTCACCCCAAGTTTTCCTCCATGGTGTTCATTCAACAGTACACTGTATCCAGGTGGTCTGTTCATTTATATTTCTCCATGCTGTTGTAGCACCATAATGCGCATATTAGTTGTGAAACTCCCCCATATATCAAAACTCAAACAGGACATTGACCCCCAACACTAGGAATTAACAGGTTATTGCGTTACCTGTTAACAGAAAGATTTACTATTAAACGCATAATTTGTATAGTGTAAAGTGGTTTTCAGAGTTTCAGGTATGGCGAAGGTCAGCTAGCTACTAAAAAAGTTGAGCCGACTGCGTGTCCGGATTTTTGAACGCAGTTTTGCAACTCGTATAAAGAGCTACATGCGTTTCGTGTGCTTGGAAGTTGGAATAAGAAGTTTAGTTCGCAACAAACGCGGAGACTCTTGAAGTCGTACCACCTATTTATGTTGAGTGCAGCCGCAGAAAGCTATGTCGCAAACTCGCCTCATAAAGCGACGCAAGGTGTACCTGGATCGCGACCAGTTCTTTGAGGTTCTGGCGTCAAGCTTTTACAAACGAGTGAGGGACCACGCCGTAGCAACATCAAATGGTGCTAGCACAAGTCGCTGTAATGAAGACGACGACTCGGCAGACGCAACGGCGCCTAGTATTGTGCACAGTGACGACGATGGTGGCGGAGATGTGCCCGATTCCAGCGTACATAGTGATGACGACTGTGGCAGTGACAGCAGTGCGTACTCTACTAATGACGAAGGGCATGTATACAGCAGTTTCGTGGATGACGACAGGAAGGACAGACCAGAGGATGAGCAGGATTTTTTGTCTCAAATTTCCGGCTTCAGCCAGGAAACCGTGCCTGGCTCCCAAGTAACCAAAGCCGGTGCAATTGCAGCGGTCATGGCATATGCGGTTTCCCACGGACTGACTTGGACAGCACTCGGTGACCTGACTATGCTCATCAACTTTCTCTTTGGTGCCACTGTTTTACCGCGTAGTGATTACATGCTCCGGAAACTGTGGATGAGAGAAACAGAAGAAGTTTTGCAATACTTCTACGTCTGCGAAGCATGCAGCAATGAGATGACAACACAAGGCAAGGTGGCAAAGTGCGCTTTTTGCCAGCGCACTGGAAGCCTGCAGTCATTAAAAGAGCGAGGCTCTTTTTTCATAATCCTCAATCTGCACATGCAGCTCAGCTTTCTGCTCAAAAAAACAAAATCAGAGTTGGAACCAAATTCGGCAAAAGCGCGACAACCTCAGACAACAATAACTGACATCACAAATGTTCAGTGTTATCATGACCTACAAAAAGCAAGAAACATGGGGAATGATGATTTGGGCTACCATCATTAACTCTGATGGTAGCCCAGTGTTTAAATCCTCCAAGACATCTGTGTGGCCCCTACAATTCATTGTTAATGAGCTTCCACCACACCTGCGGCTGAATCATCCGGTCCTTGCAGGACTGTGGTTTGGGAAGACTCATCCAAATATGCAACTTTTTCTCGACTAGTTTGTTCGTGGAGTGAACAGTGCCAAGCCAGTCCAGTGGGTTCATAACAACAAGGTTCACTTGTCATGTCCATTTGCGTTGTGCTGCTCTGTGGAAGCGCCTGCGAGGGCAGGTGTTCAAAACATGGTGCCCTTCAACAGATACTTTGGATGCCCATGGTGCCTTATTATGGGTGAACATGTTGAAGGTGAGCACTGTATCGATTACTTCGTCTTTTGTAGAACTAACTGAGCAAAAAAAGTTTGGTGGAGGTGAAAAAATGGTAGAAGCCTGTGTACTGTGCGATGTTAGTACACTCTACAGAACACCAGATAGTCAAAAATTTCTGAAGCTTTTCACTAGGACGTCCCTCATAATGTAGTGGTTTTGGTACCTTGAATTCCAGGCATTATTTTTACTGAGGGAAAAAATAAACTCTTTGTTGGGGGCTGAAACGAACAGATAATGAAGAAAAAGAAGGTATATAGGATTATCCTGTTTTGGGGCACTCAGTTATAGTAACTACCATATATAGATGCGAAGAGGTGGAAAACGCAACTTGCAGCTAATAGGGACCAAACCTACAACGTTCAGCTACTGCGCCTGATGCTGTCACTGTGTCACTTACAGTAGTGGTCGTCATCCCATCCACTCTATTCGGCATTTCCTTGGATGTAATCGTGGGAGGGTAGCCAGCACTGCTCGTAGCCTTGACAGCAGGTGACTTTTTCTTGTCAGCGGCCATCACGTGCCATCTGATCTTTTTCAAATTCACAGTTAGCCTGTCATACTGCCTGGAGGCATCAAGTCTGCCCGAACTTTACCCCTAGCTGTGAATGAAAAAAGGAAGTGGAATTCAACTAGGGTTTCTTAACAGACAATAAAGCTGATGAAAGAGAATTGGCCCGTGATAAATTCCACTTTTGTTCATTCGGAGCCAACGTCTTGGGTGAGTAGACATGCCTTCTGGCAGTACGCAATGTATTGTTTGTCAGCTGCCAGTTTGTAATAAAACCATGCAATACATGGCGCCAGCGGACAAAGAAGAGCACATGTCATGGCTACACGCAGGGCAGGCTATTACTTGCATAGTTACATGAAAAAAAATACCCAGTAGAGTGAACAGGAAGACACCACCACTGTATCACATTTAGTACAGCATGCGGTGCAGTATTCATAGGTTGTAGGTTCAGTACCTACCAGCAGCAAGTTGTCGTTTCATACAAATGAATTTCACATTTATATCATAATCACCACATTACAGTTAACGACAAATAATGAACCTAAACTTTCAGTGGTCTCACTACCTATATGTTTCATTGTGTTTCATAACAAAGACATTGAGCCCTTGATCAATTCCTTTTTTGGTTTTGTTTTGGGAAGCTTGTTGACTTATGTAATGTTTCTCTTCATGTTTATTATTTTATAGGGAGCATGAGATATGTGACAAAGGAGCCTCCTGAAATGAGGACAACTGAGATTCTCAAGAGAGATATGAAACTGGCGCTTCATTACAAAGACATAATCAACAGCGTGAAGGGATCATCTGCATTGCTCAATTTGAAAGGTAATGAAAGGCTCAGTGTGAATTGTTTCTATGCTTAGCTACTGAACTGTCACAATTTGAAAAAAAAAAATTGTTGTAAAAAATATGTTGGAAATAAATATTATATCTCTTTTTGCGCCCTAATATGACCAGGATAGCTCCTTTTAAAGAGTACTTACATGAATTTAAAAAAATTCAGCTTTTTGCACTAGATGAAAGCTCAAGTGTCGAGAACCCAGAAAAGAGTGTTACAGTGCCTAGGGAATGCATTGCATATATTTTCAATACTGATTCCTTTACACCAGCAGTTTTGATTTGGAGAAGGCAGTTTCATAGTGATGTGTCAAGTGTGTCACGGGCAGATTTCAACCCATGAAATATGCACCTGCTGTCCTTTGATGTCAGTCAAACGTTGTTCATGATTAGTGCACTGTCGTGCAGTGCCTGGGACAATAATTTCTCTGATTTAGACTGCATGCAGGAACCAGATTTTGCAAACCAAGTGAGCTGGCTTGAAACGTCATAGGACTGTTCATGTAGTGAAGCTGCCTTGCAAACGCTGGGAGACGAAAGCTTTAAAAATCAAACTTAAATAATTATACGTGTTTTCCGGCTGCAGTGCGTGGAGAGAATTCACAATACATGCCAAGGAAACCAAAAGCATCCGTGTTACTGCACTTCAAAATTGTGTTAGTACTCCTTTATGCGAGCACTAAAAGCCATATAATTACAGTGGAGAAATCGTGTCCCCTGTCACTGTTGCAGCCTGGGATGGTAGTGTTCCACTACGACAATTATTACCATTTTGTTCACATTTGCTTACACTTGCTTTGATTCCTACATCATGGAGCACAGAGTATGGTGAATTTAGAATAAATATAACTGATAGATATGCTCTTAGATGCTGCCGAATGCATATTTTTGAATATACAAACTAAGAGGAAAGAAACTCCAGGAGTTTACATAATGTTTTGTACATTTTTAATTGATTAGTTATTATACTGAGTTGTATGTTTTCGATTCTGTATCAAGACTTTAACATGTCAGCCTTCTTGCATGTAATCTGCTTTTATCATTAAACTTTCATATTTATAGGTCATTAGGCACTCAGATTTCTTTGTATAAGTAACACAATGTTGAAAACTTGCTTTAAAGTCAATATGAAATTTGCTAATATATATGAAAGTTAATGAGTAGTCTTAGAATGTCTCTATCTTGTTAATTGGTTACTTGAACATCGTACAATGGCATATCAACTTTTTAATTTTCATATTAAATTTTAAATTTTTCTCATCATATGGCATTCCTCATATGATGAGGAAACAAAATATTTGAGTCAAATGCAAGCATGAAAAGTACTACAGTACTAAAGACAAGATGGCCAAACTGCAAGAGCTGCGAAAAATTGCATTTAGAAAAAAGAGCACGTTAACGATAAAATTGAAAGTTTTTGAAGCGACAAAGTTGTGATGAAGTCAGAAACTGTCTGGGGGCAGTGCCTTCCCAGAAGTTCTGATGGTTGTGTAGATATCATCAAAATGACTAGTTAAAGTGGGTGTTTTTCAATGTTTAAGCAAGTGCACCCCCCCCCCCCCCCTCCTCCTGAAAAAATGCCTGGCTGCACGTCTGCGGCAAATACATGCCATTCTTATTGGCTCTTGTTGCAGAGGAACTTGGGAACCATGGTTGTTTTGAGAACACAGATTTTTATGGCAAGCAATAGCATTTTGTTGACCAGGGGACTCTCGACAACGTGCACCTTCCAAAGTGGGACGTGGCATCTTCTAAAGGCGATTTCAACAAGCATACACTTTCAATTGAACTGTCAAGAAGCTGAATGTTAGTTCTCCAGTTCATGGTTTTTTAAATTCTTCAATCTTAAGTCACTCCTCTTTATTTTTCATGTTCAGGGTACTTGAAATACTGGATTAGAACTGTCTGCCCAGCAGGGACAATTTTTTTATACTGCACAAGACATTCAAAATGTTGAAGTTTTTTTGCTTTCTCGGGTCATGGCTATCATTAGATATTCCACCAACTTAACGACTACTCGACTTTTAATATTTCTTTATTTTTATTATACTGTCCATGTTTTTTTTGTTGTTGTTGATTCTGTTGTTAATTGTATCAAGTCGCACAATTTTTTTTTTCTAGGCTTGGACCTCGTGAGTTGTCAGAGTGTGGAGTACATGCATTGTGTTTTTCAAGGTGTTGCCAAACAGCTGACAAAGACCATCCTGTCTTCTTCAAACTCCCATGAGCGCTTCTATGTTGGTAATGTAGTACAATGAAGCAATATTTTTATCTGGCACTTTGAAGTAATATGCACTTTGTTTCTGTATGCTCATTCATTCAGGGACCATTTGGAAATCTGACTACATTGCTTGCAGTGCAACATCACTGCCAAAATTTCAGACCTTTTTTTAGTAGTCATGAAAAATGTGCAGTACGCAGTGATTACTTGTGGACAAAACAGAACACTGCTACAACGGCATGTAACTCTGAAGTTCCAATTTGTTTGGCACCGCTGCATCTTACCCATAGCTAGTCAGAAATACCTTTGTCTCGGTGCCCAAATGAACTATGAGGAGGATCAAAGGAACTCTGCATAATATTATTATTATTATTATTATTATATCATTGAAAAAGTGGTATATTCTACACTAAGCAAGCTCTTGAAATTAGAATAAAGGCACTATCATTGAATAAACAAAGGGAAAAAATGAGGTATTGTACTCACTAAAACTTATTATGTATTGAAGAATCGGTGCATATATATATGGGAGTAAGGTTAAGAAATCGAATACACATAACCCATAATGAGGTGATAATTAAAGTGACTGACAATAATCGTGTATTGGATCTTCTTATCTAGTAGTGTTAGAGGTGACATGTGCAATTCTCACCCCTTTAGCTGCTAACCAGAGCCCTTCATGGTTGTGCTAAAGGATGGGGATGTCACTGAAGGGTGGGTTGCTACTATTCACACATGATGTGATGAAGTTGCTTCCTGCTCTAGATTGCAATGAATAAACATACTGTGTAAGTGGATCGTTAGTGCAGCATCCTCTCTGGCCTATGCATACCCAGCCCTGTACAATGTTCAACAGTGTACAATAAGAATATTCCTGCCCCTTAGTTTGAGTAAGTATCCATAACACTAAGGGTGGTGCACAAATTAAGCATGGGTAAATTTTTCATTTGTTTCAATTTATTAAAGTTCTTGCCTTTGAAAGTACTCTGTGCTCTTTGAGAAACCCACAGCGCATTAGATATAACACACACACAACAAAGTTGTCTAATCCATGAATCCATGGAGAAAAAGAAGCCATGAGTGGTTTCCAACAAACGAAGATATTGTCAGTAATTTTATTGTCAATTCCCAGTCCACATTGTTCTTTCTGCCCTGTATGCTTTTTTTTTACATGAAACCATGAAGTGGTACATTGCTGTCTTGCCAGTACAATCACATGTATTTCAGCACAATGTTATAATCTTGGGACATGACTTTTTTACGAGCTTGTGGCAGAGGGGTGACATTTTGAGAGCTCTGCAGCAGCCTCTGAGCATGCTTTCCTTTAAAGTTTAACCTTGGATAAGGTCCCACTAGGTGGTCCAAATGGTGTAGAAGTACCCAGAATTGTGACTTGTTTTTTTATTGTAACACACAATGTGGTGATGTAGTTAAAAACTTAATTCACAGAGAAAGTTCACATCCAGCCATCTGCTACAATAGTATTACATGAAATCATGCTCACAATTAACCTTGATGTCAAGCTGGTATGTGCTGTCTACTTCAATGTAAGCACAATGTCTAGTCACATTTGGCAAATGCAGCTGCAGACAGGTAAATAGTAAATTAGTACCTTGTTACAACATGGTGTTCAGTCATTGTTTTTTTTTGTTGATTATTTACACCACTATATTTCTGTTTACAGGTGCACCTTCAATTTTGGCCAAGCTAGATTCACGTCTTCTTGCCATAAAGCCCCCACACTGCGTGACCAGGCTGCCACGACCACTGAAAGATCGTGGCCACTGGAAGGCATCTGAGTGGAGGCTATAGATATTATTCTATGCACTCCCTTGCCTTCACGGTATCCTGCAGCCTGAATATTGGAGGCACATGTCACAGTTCTCAGAAGCAATCCACATCCTTCTTTGTGAGAAATCAGGCCCTTGTGACATCGATAAAGCAGGTAATTTCGATTTGACTCTAACATTTGTAAATATTGCATTTACTTGAATATAGCTGGGGTGTTATCCTGTATGCAGTCTGTGATAGAATGCAATGGAAGGTCACAAGAGGAGGGGGGGGGGGGGGGGGGCAAATTGCCAACATGCGAAGGGCGAACCGAGCACCCTGAAAGAACACGACATCTTGGTCATCTGCTAAGAGAATGCAGACATGTACTGAATGCATGAATATACTAGAATTGTCTTGAGTGAACATCAATACTGGAGGGCATCGTTTTTCAAGGCTGGAAGCTGAATAGTATGCTGACTTTAAAAATTTATTTTTGTTCCTGGTTGATAAATTGCTATGTGCTTTCACAATCTCACGACACATTCGCTGGGAGCACCGCCGCATGAATCATTAGCACAGCACTGGAGTAAGCTAGACTAAAAGCTAGGTAATTTGATTCTGTGGCCCAAGTGCTCATGTTTAAATCTATTCGAAATCATTCATAGATCATTCTGTGTCTTCATTACTTTTGTGCCAATTCTTTGCCAAAATAATTGACAGCACTACTTCGTTCAATGTTGTGACGTCAGATCATTGTAGCCTCGACCAAACCCCTATGACGTGATGTTTGCTTCCTCGCGTCCTCTCATAGCATTTTATTCTGTTCTATCACAAATTTTGTGCAAGATAGCTTTCTTGATATCTTATAGTGTACTCTTGAACTTTGACAAAGTTGAGTTATAAAAAGCCTCGAGTAGGCAAAAATGTAGTGTTTTAAATTTGCAAACTACAGGCTTTTTGAGCCAATCTACTTATCTATCTAGCCACCTATGTCTAGGTTCTGTCGTGATCGCCTCTTTAACTTGTTGTAGACCAACGTTGGTATAAGTGGGTAAGAAAGTCTGACAACTGTCTGGTCATCGCACGAATATCATTAATATGTTGCTGCATACATCTTCAAACTTTTTCCTCTAGTCGCGTGTAGCGCATACCCTGTTTCGTTTTGCTGTTCAGAGGTTGAACTCCACACTGCCTCGGCTAGTCCTTATCAATAAGCTTTCCAGCGAAAAAAAAAAAAAATTATGCTGAATGGTACTCAAAAATGAAGTCTGAAAAAAAAACCATAATAGCACACTGAAACCAGTTGAAAAATCATGCCAATGTACAGTTTGCTTGCAGCAGTTCACACTCTCATAAAATGTTCACATGCCCACCTTCCTGTTTCTACTCTCAGTATATGCACTAGCATGTCATTTTATGTATGTCAACCTCTGGCTGTGTATCACAGGTGCTTATTCAGCCCGGTCTCTACTAAGAAGTCTGTCAGGAATATGTTCGCCTTTTTTCTTTAATGTGAGGGGCCGGCTGTCCAAACTTGCTAGTTTTTTCTTTACTTTTTCTCTTTCATTCGCATACTTTATGCACTTCAAAAGAATATGGCAAAAATTTTCTTCTGCATGAACACAATAGCATTCCGGTGAGTTGGATTGATGTATTTTGTGCAGGAAGCTGTGTATCCTACTTCCAGTCAAAGTCCGTGGATTAATGTCTCTAAATGTCGTGGGAGATCTGTCCCTATTGAAAATTTTCTGTGCAGTTCAACTTCATAAAGTACTGATTCCTTTGATTTAGGGCTCACAAACCACTTGTCTATAGAACAATGATTAGATCCTTGCATTATAAAATGTCGTATATCCATTCCAGACATAGGAATTGCTCAATCTCGTTTTTTGTTCAACGCTTTTTTTGGCAATGCTGTCAGCCTCTTCATTTCCCTTTATTCCTACCTGTATACCGTGGGCCGCGGTATGCAGGTATAGCCCGCAGGTGTTGACAGTTCTATATTTACCCAGGATTGGTGAGAAATGATATTAGTAACTTAAATGTGAGAGCGTCAGAATAAACTGATATTGGCTACGTTGAACCGTTGAATGTAAAGATAAAAAAAAAATCAGTATCTCAACAGGAATCGAACCAAAGCATTCTGCAAGGCACTCCAGTATGCTACCACGGAGCTACACCAGTTGTTGATACTGCATTAGGAAAAGCACTATGCAGGCACAAGTTTGGTGCAACTTCAATTGTGAGTGCAGTGCTGGTTATATAGTTTTCTAACAAAGGAATGAACATCACATATGTAAACCTATGAGACAAACACCATGTCCGGTTAACGTCACTTGTGGCTTCCGTGTTTGCTTCTCTTTTATAGCAATCTAATAAGCATTACATTTGTATTGCTATGATTCAGCTAGCTATATTCTTGCTCTACCCCGGGGGAGCATGCCATCGAATCTAACAAAAGTTACGTGAGTGCTGACGTTATGACGGACCCCAAGTTACTCAGTGTATTCACCAGTAGACCGCAATGTAGGTAGTTGACATTCCTAATAAATGCATGATGTGCACCCAGCTAGTGCCCTTAACGTCCATCCACCTAGTAACACTTGGCTCAAAGCGAAAAAAATGCAGCATAGACATTTATTTGCTTGCTAGCTGCTTCGCGTGAAACTGATTTCAATGAAAGGTGGATCTGCTGAATTTTTTGTCAGTGCCATCGTTTGTAGTTTACAGTGCAGCATGCTGGTGTGAAGCTTTATAACTCAGATTGATTGCAAACACATGGACTAAGGCCTATGAAACGTTTATCACAGAAGAACAATGGAGTATGCTTGTGCTTTTCCTCATGTTTGCCTCCTTTCAAAATGTTTCTGTCTTTTTCAGAGACACTCCTGGGTAATTTTGTTTCCCGCTGTGAGGCACTCTATGGTACGGCATTTATGACATTCAACGTGCACGCTTTGCAGCACTTAGGAAACTGCGTTCGATCACTTGGTCCACTTTGGGCACATACGGCCTTTGTCTTTGAGGGAGGAAATGGAGACATAGTGCGCCTACTATCTGCTGACCATGGACTGGCACAGCAGATTACTGAGCGCGTCATAATGATTCAAAAGCTGCATCAACGTATGAAAAGCCCTCTCCTTTTTTCCTCCGAGAAAGAACATTGCAAAACTCTTATTGGGTATCAACCACTGAAAAGTACACTAAATGTGTGTAATGTGACATTGCTGGGAAAAGGAGAAGAGCAAGCTCTTAATTCTCATGAGAGAGAGACACTTATGCACTCTTATAGTATCTGCATAACACAGGTCACAGAGTATGAGCGTTTCATCATGAGGAGACAAGTTTTCTATAGTACCACTTATAAGAGAGCATCAAAGTCGGACACCACATTTGTCAAGACAGAAAGTGGTTTTTATAAGCGTATTTAACGCATACTGTTTGTAAAAGAAGTAGACATGTGTGTTCTCTTCTGCCGGCCACCAATAATTGCTGATACAGCTGCAGTGCCTCCTCATGTGAAGGAATGCTTCCTGTCACCAGACAGAGATTTGGAGCTGTTGCTACCAGGAGAAGTGAGTGACTGTGTTCTGTACATAAATTTTTCACACGAAGAGAAGACCTTCATTTGCGACCTGCCTAACAAAATTGAAAGAGACTGAAAGACTTCACAAGTTTTTCACAGATGTTTAGCCTTTCGAGGAGTGAAGGTTGTGTCCCACAAAATTTTCTTTTCTTTGACAGTTTCAATAATAATAATTGTTCCAAATTAAGGTTCCAAAACCACAATTTCATTATTAGAGACACTGTATAGTGAAAGGATCTGGAAATTTTGACCATCCTGTGTTTTTTATGGTGCACCTAAATCAAACTACAAGAGCCTCAAGCCCATTTGCCTACATTGAATGCAGATGCTGTGGCCACAATGTGACCCCACGACCTGCGAATCAGTAGTCAAGCACCGTAACCACTAGACCAACGTGGCGGATATTTTGACAGTCTTGTTATTAGTGCCAAGGTCAATCTGGTCTGCGATCGAGGAATTTCAATAGTCTCTAAATTCCAAAGCTTGGCTGCGTAGTCAGTCATGTGCAAAACAATGTAGTACAGCAAATCAGCAAAGAAAGCAAATCATCACTAGTTTGTTGAAGATAACCGCTTCGATAGCTACTGCCTCAAGAAACGTCTGAAGCGGTAAATGTGTGAAGCCTGTTCTTTTATTTGAACACCACTGGATGATGCAATCACATCATCTCGGTTCTTTAGAAAAATAATGTACCTGTGTACGAAGTTGGTGTGTTTCGATTTTAAGTGTGTTGAACACAGCACTACTATTGGTGTATGTTTGTGTAAAAGTTCTTGGATATTCTCAAGGTTTCTCAGCAGTCCTCTGATGTTCCATTGTAGTATTAAACGTCTGAAGCAAGCGGTAAATGTGTGAAGGCTGTTCTTTTATTTGAACACCACTGGATGATGCAATCACATCATCTCGGTTCTTTAGAAAAATAATGTACCTGTGTACAAAGTTGGTGTGTTTCGATTTTAAGTGTGTTGAACACAGCACTACTATTGGTGTATGTTTGTGTAAAAGTTCTTGGATATTCTCAAGGTTTCTCAGCAGTCCTCTGATGTTCCATTGTAGTATTTGTGTCATTCTAAAGTTCTGTGGTGCTCTGTGTACAAGTGTTGCCTTAGGTGACGGGGCGTTTTGGGTGCCCTGTAATGAGGGGTTTTTCTTTTTTGGTGCGCTTCAAAGAGCTGTGCTTGTCCTTTGGCGTCTGAGGTGCCGGACGAGTGTGGCTTGTATTCATCACATCTCTGTGAAAGTGCCATCACAGGCAATTTCAGAGGTTTCGGACCTAGCCATGATTGCAGTGGTCCGTGGTCCGGCGGACTCCGAAGTCTGCTGGGCCTATTTGGCAGAGGGCAGAGTAGCACAGGTTACTTCAGCCTTGGGCGCAGATGGCGCGAATGTGCTCACACTGATGCGCTAGCCACAGATGCAGCAAAATGTGGCGCGGCGCCCTGACACGTCACATTGCTACAGTGTTAGAAACACTGCAGCACCAGAAAAGCTGTATTTACATGGTTGGTGCAATATGGTTAAGCTCGTGCACTGTAAGAGTAATGTTACCACTATTCAAGAATGCAAGTGCTTCTCTTGTTGTGCTCTGTGTATTGTACAAAGGCAAGCCTAAATTGATTTAAATATTGCTCATGTTACTGCAAGTACTACCACAAAAAGAAAATGTATCCCACTGTATGACCCATGTCACAAGGTGTAATGTGTATCAATAAATTCCGTGTGTCTCATGTAACCTTATATGAGAAAGTGAAGGGATTAGTTACCCTTTTATGGTTCGTCGAAAGAGCATTTTCCATAGATGGATCCAGAATTTTGGCCTGGGCATCAGGCTTCCATCTTAGGAGCAGGAAGGAGTAGGAATCTTCGTTGAATAGCTGTTTAATGGCTTTCTGTTCACATGCTGGAAGTTTAAAAGACATGCAATAGTTTTTTCTGAGGATAGTGCTTACGTAGGTTTACTTTTTTTTTTTCATTTGAACGGCAATCTTGCTATCTGGAATATCGGAGTTAAAAGAATGCTTAATAATCCATGCTTGTGCCTCTTTTTTTGTGATGTTGAGGTAACTTTTTCTTGCATAATGCTAGCACATATTTTAATGAATGTTGTATATACTGTAATTTTATTTGTTATACATCTTTCATTGTATGTTGCATATATACAGCGATTTCATTGTTATAGAATTATATAATTATATTTTCACTTGTGCTTTCAAGGTGTGTCTAAACATGCAACAATGTGTGTAACATTGTAATGTGTGATATCGTACTTTGTTCACAACGAGAAACAGTATCTCACTCCCTACTGCTGCTTAAGACATTGTTATAAATTCATTAGGAACATGAAGGTACATAAAAAACAAATTCAAACTGCCATGATGGCACAAAAAAATGCTAATGAAGTTGGTCATTAAGTTGGACTATGGGGGCTAAAATTGACAAGACTTCACTTAACAGGTGAACATTACAAAAGGGAACACATCTTCCTCTTAAACCATGCCTAGAACTGCAAGAGTTTGTGAGCTGTGACAGAGTTTGAGTGAAATACAGAATTATTAAAGCTATTCAACTGCTCCGTTATCCAAGTTTCCTGCTTCAAATAAAGTACTTGTCACCTAAAAAGTGTCTTTTTTAACTGTTCTGAATTCACAAAGTTTTCTTCTAAAACTGAGATTTATTTGCTGCGAGAGTTCGCGCAGCTGTTTCACCATTGGTATGGAAATTTGAAATGATTGACATGTGGGTTTTATCATCCCGAAACCACCATATGATTCTGAGAGACGTAGTTGTGGAGGGCTCCGGAAATTTTGAACACCTGTGGTTTTTTAATGTGCACCCAAATCTGAGCACATGGGCCTACAGAATTTTGCCTTCATCAAAAATGCAGCTGCCGCAGCCAGGATTTGGTCCCGTGACCTGCGCGTCAGCAGCCAAGTACCTTAGCCAATAGACCACTGAGAAAATTTTTAAATGAATGCTCGATTTCTTGAATACAGCATTATGTAGCTGTGTGGAGAGTGCTGAATAAAACTGCCTGGAAAACTTCACTTTGTGACAAACTGCTTCTTGGTGTAATAATCAATTTGCCAAGTGAGACAACCAATTTGTTGTTGGCTTTCTCTGCGCCTACTTGAAAGCATACCACAGCAGACACAAAGAAAAAGCAAGAACATTGGGTCAAATGTATCACAACTTTGTCATTCTAGATTTAAATATATGCTGAACACAATGTGCTTATTTGTTACTTATTGTTAACTCGTTTGCACATCCAGCGGTAAGTGGCAGCTTCAAGAAGCATTTTTAAATTGTTCACAAAATTTCGAAAATAAGTACAACAGAAGACTGCAATTGTGATGCAAATACAACATTGCAAAGTAGAATAAGTTTCACATGAGTAGCGATAATGGTTGTGAATTATTGTCGAGACATCAAGTTAAACATACATGTTGAAATCCTGGCAGTATTATATTTACCGAAAGCAACATCATTCATTTGAGCATTTTATTTCTCATTGAGTGCATGTGCAGGGATAAAAACAGCAAGGTATAAATTGGGTTGAAACAGCTGTCACGACTTAAGTATCAACCACACTACTTAATATTCTATAAGAATTGTCACCGAATATTTCCTTGGAAAATCTAGAGGAATATGTAAAGTACGATGAATGATATATATGTTTATGTGTGATATATGTGTATATACTCTGTGGGCCTAGGCACTTCATGCAAATTAAATATCTCCTCATGTCTGTCACATCAAACTATGTATATAAGGGCAAATTTTTAGCTTGAATGACCACCATATGCTATACATTCCAGCTGGGTATGCTATATGCCAGTCACTATAAGCCGTATCATCTGCTTAGTGCTTCCCAGCATTATCGCAATGGGGGCAGAGCTTCCCAGCTTGGTACACCATGTAGCCCAGTATAATGAGCAGCACCCACCATCTGCTTAGTGCTTCCCAGCATTATCACAATGGTGGGCAGAGCCTCCCATTATTGCCCACTATCTAGCTACTACTTTCCACCATCGTTTCCACTTTACCCATCTTCTGTACACCATGCCACCCAGTATGTTCCTGCATACCCACCATAATTTCCACTACGTCCCACAATACCCACCATAATTTCCACTATACCCACTATTATTTCCACTACGCCCACCAAGTTTTCCAGTATCCACCATGGCAGTTTTTCCGATAGGGAATTTTTATTACTTTATTTTTTCTTGTTCACGCATGTATTGGTTTAAAAATTTCGCCTCCTCATCGGCCTCCCACCGCCCGACTTGCTGCTGGTGGTGGTCCTGTCCACAGGCCCTTTATTACGGGATGTTTGATGACTCTCGCAGAATTGACTATATTTATTATGATAAATTGTTTTGTGAATTAGTGCTCGTAATCGAGGAGATGCAAAACGACGTGGCAAACTTAAATACAGTTGGCTGCATTGGTTTCTTCGGCACAGGTGTCAGGAATGTTGATTTTGACGGTTTATCAAAGTTTTGGTGACAGAAAGGTGCACTGCAACGTAGTCTCAGGGAACTTTTTTTTATGACACTCAGTGTACCATCACCTGACGAGGTAACAAGCAGGGCGCTTCAAAATACTGACGTGCCACCGCAATGGTCTAGGCGATCAGCACTTGATAAACGATGCCCAAGGGCAAGTGCCGACGGCGTTTTGCCCTGACGGCGTTAGCCCGTGTAACTACAAAACTGCTTGCCTGCCTTGCTGATAACACGCACGGCCTATGAAAGTACAGGAGCATTTACGTAGCAACGGACGAGAACAGCCGTATGTGTTCGCATTTAACAAAACAGCCGGCAATGCAGCAGCTTTGGCCTTCGGAGATCACAAGCTTCGTAAGAACACTACAATAAAGCTGTTTCTATTCATCGTAAGAACACTTCGCAGATGCACTGGGGTCCAATGCACGTGCGTCCAGTCACACGTGAACTGTGCAAAAGCATTTATATCATCGTCGACCTTGCCCTTCACGACAAGCAAAACTCGGCAACAAGGACACTTTCACCTCTTTGACAACAGCACGCTTGGCATTGCAATCTAGAAAATGCACTACGTCCAACAACAATAATCCACCCTTCATACTGAGAAGCTTTATGGCACACACACTCAGATGAAGCTGCGGCGCGGTGGACGGCCGCGCTAGCTCCAACCTCCAGGTTCAACTCGGCATCCAGCAATCACATGAAGCAGCGACGACAGAGTGTCTCCGGTCCTCCTTGAGGGCGGCCTAGGCCATGGCCACGATTTTGTCGGAGTTTTCACCACCACACATCGCAGGCAGCATGGCACGCAGCTACCATCTCACACTGTTTACCTTTAGCAGCCGCAGCGGTCATGCCGCCCCTGTTTTTAAAATATTTGTAATACGTGTTTAATTCACATATACTGGTTGATTGACTCGTTAAACACCTGCTTAGTAAAATTTTTGTCGGTTTAACGCACTATGCATTATTATTATTACATTTATATAGCTTTATGTTATAAATTTTAAAGTGACGTCACTTTCGTGCGGCGCAGGAGCCACTTCTGTGTGGGCACGGAGGAAGGAAAGGTGTGTGTGGGTCTTGCTGCAGCGCCGTGCGGTGCAGAAGACGCTGCGCATTTGAATGGACATCCCCCACAGAGGGTATGAGCCGCAAGTAAAGGGCAACAAGAACAAGACTTCCTATGAGTGGCAGGTTCAGTGAATTAGCCATATCTTATGATGATGTATTTCCTAACAATGCGAAATTACTACCTATAGTAATCTTCTGAATAGCATTTTGCAAGAGCACTTCAAGAGCACAAATCAAATTGGTTCCACGGATGTGATAGCAACTGATGTTTTGCAGTGTGAAGAAAAAGCCTGAGTAAGAATTTTTTTTCTACACAACTAGACTAGTCGTTTTCAGTTAGGCTTCCTGATTAGAGCCAAATAGTTTTGGCCGAGTTCTTAGCTGTTAAATTAGGTCTACGTAAAATTCCTTTAACCATCACTTCTGTGGCTATAGTTACAGATTCATTGTCGTTGTGTTCAGCACTAACTGCTTCAACAGATTCGGAAATTCTAAGATTATGGCGATTACTTGTTCCTCGTCATTTGCGAAACTTGCCATTAATTTGGGTGCCGAGACACAAAGGAATTGTAATTTTGAAGTTTCGGACTCTCTGGCGAGAGCTTCTCTGACAGGTACAGTTCTCTCTCTCCTTCCTGTTGTGGCGTTACTGCGGCAAGGTTCAGAACACGGGTTCAGAAAGTATGCATTACCTGTGTTTACTCAAAGTATAGATTCATCACTGCAGACTTCCTGCACCTACAGTTCTCTTGGAGGAGGATATGGAGAGCAGCAAGATAAGCTGAAGTTGCAATAACCAGAATGCGTTGTAGAATTCCAAAACTAAATTTTTACATGCACAGAGTGGGTTCGGCGGTCTCCCATTATTGCTCATATTGCAACGAACTCGAAACTATCGAACACTTGTTGTTGAGCTACCAACTTTTTTCCTTACACAGAAAACGTATCGAAATTATATTGCGGCAATGTGGTCTACCGGTTACGTCGGCCATTCTGCTATCATTTGGGGCCTTTGCGCTGGGGCAATAATATTCAAAGTTGTCGAAAGGTTAATATGCGACTCGAATAGATTTAGTAGGTGTATCAACTGCTAACAATTCTTTATTTAGTTTGAAGTTTATTTTACCACAGTGTTACACCATACAATGTGAGGAGTGGAATGAGGGAAAAAGGCTGCGATAAAAACGCAGCTTGACTAGCCCCGCATCCCATCAATACAAGGGAGAAAAAGTGACAGCATTCATAAAGTCCTGGAAACAACTAAACAGACGCATATACATAGTTTAAAGTGGCACGGATAAGAAATACTGCATACATAAAATTTTAAGAAATGTTGATAGAATCGCACTTTTTGAGAAAATACGAAAAAATAGAAATAAGCAGAACATAAAAACAAATCTTTGGAAATGGCTAAATCTCTCTTGCGTCATGAAAGTAAAAAAAAAATATTCGACATATCCTGTCGCGAAAGAAGGCGCAATCGTTCTAATGATAAATTGAATTTATTTATTTAGCCTTCCTAGTCAAAAGATCTTCAGTCTCTGCGAGAATACAGAAAATAGTACGACTTAAAATTAAAATTATTCCTAATTAACGTTACATTAAAAAATCGTTCCAAAATTATTTTAGCTCTTACTAAATAATAATCATAAATTCAGCTTGCATGATCCGCCCGACTGATGGCCGATTCCTCAGAGTGGGTAGATGCCAATGATCCAAGGAGCAGCATCATCATCGTCAAGACATCCTCGACCATAGCACGAATGGCAAATGAACAAGGGGGCCGATTCAAAAAGCTCGGACTGGAGCAAGCATGTCGGCGGGCGCTTGGAGACAGTCGGCATGTTGCGCTGACGCAACATACAGGGCTACAACCGGCGACCACGTCGCTTCTATGACCGTGTACGATACTGTTGACTGGTGGCGAGGTGAGTGTCCCAGGTTCGGCGAACCACGCGAGATCGCGAACTTCTCGCGAGTGGGCCGAGAGGGCCGTTACGTCGACAGTTCAGTGCAAAGGAAATACTTGATTGCTGAGATCCCCGTGGAGCCCTTGTGGGACCTGAACCACGGTTACGACACGGCAATACGACGAGACTGGACGCGGAAAAGAGTGGCTTACGGCCTATACCGCTCGGTTCTTCAAAACATTGATGTTCTAGCACAATCTCCTTCAAGCCAGACGAAATTCACCGAGGCAGCGTCGCATGGAGTGCACAGGTATGTGCTGCCTTTTAGAACTATAGCTGCCTATCGGCAACACGGTCTCTGCCGTTGAAAACTCCCCCGGTGGATAGGCGCTACCGGGATTAGTTCAAAAAAGGCGTGCAATCAATCAATCATTTATTCAATTTGTCGTTGAACAACCGTGAAGTCTTAGTGGAAGCGCACGCAAAAATTAAACTATGCAAATAAACGATGCAATACAGACACTATGCAGAAAAAATCATATAAAATGTGAAAGCACACAGTCAAAAAGAATTCGGCGTAATTGATGAAAAATAAAAAGACAAGACGAGAATCATAATATCAAAGTGAAAAATAAAGGGGAATATACACAACCTAGTAGAAACCTTCCTGAAGGACGGTAAAGCAAAAGAGTCTGCACATTGTGAAAAACTGTGTTAACACAGTACAGTGCTGAGATAAAAATGATGACAGTGGCGACAGAGATGAAATGATGACAGAGATAAAAATGATGACAGAGATAAAAATGATGACAGTGTCGAAAACAACAAAATCATGAAAGTTGAAACTTACTTTGTATTCTATGAACAGTAGAGTGATGAGGAAGTTAGCAGGTGTTTGGAATGGTCGATTCTTTCAGTTTAACTAACGCGGAATGCGAAAATTTACACAACTGAACATTAAAGGCAGAATTTCAAACCGTAAACTAGTTTTTACAGAGTATTTCTAGATTCGATCAGTGGCTTCACTGCCAGATTTAGCGATGCCATTCCAGATGACAGATGCATTATCAAGTTAAGGAAGACATATATTGCGTTTTACAATTTGTGGAAAACCGTAGGAGAAATGAATTCTCGAGAGATTCTGCAAACGCAGCCGAGGGAACTATTGCCTCAGAAAATTAGTGCACGGAAAGTCAAAGTATGAGTCCTCAAAATTCAAAACTCGAGCAGATGACATTATCTTTTGCATTTCACTGGCAGCATGTTAGGTGTGAGCAGAAAAATTTAGCATGCTATAAAAAAGAACACCAACTTCGCTGAATGCATAAACCTTACAGTGCCATAAAAACACTTTATACGCAAAAATGGTATGGACATGATATAGATATTGTGTAAAAATCACACGATAAATTTTTTGCGGGATAAACCCATCAATTTGATCTTTGAGGTATTCAGAGAAAGGTTGTTCTTGTCACACCATTCGGAGAAAGAACACAAATCTGACTGCAGCAAGCGAGAGTTGTTAACTGAATGAATTTTTCTGAATACCTTAACCCTTTCATTACCGCGCGAATTTGGTCATTTTCATGTGTCTCGGAAAAAGAGTTTTTCCCAGCTTGAAAAGTACTGCAGCACGCACTGCGCCGTACCACAGTTTGCACATATAATGCTCTTTCTAAAAAGTTATAATATATAGGAACAAAGATATTTTGGAATAAAGTTTGAAATCAAACGTGTAAATTTTTGTTCCCAGCTGGTCAACAGTGCCTTAAAACACTATATACGCATAAATATTCAAGACGAAGAAAATTCAGAATATAAATTACAAGGATAAATGACTCAGGAACTGTATAAAAATAGTAATTCTTGTACAAAATGTTTGTATTTACAGTGACAAAGAAAATCGGAACTGAGGCGTTGTTTTGTTTCTCGCGCCATGCGGTGAAGCATTGCTTGGTTTTTCGTGAGACACAAGTGAACTTTTCGTAAGGCACAAGTACTTTTTCGTGAGGCACAGGTACCTTTCTTGTTTTTCGCAATAAGAGTCTGCAGGTGACCAACATAAAAAAACACCCGTGATGTGAATAATTTTTCTATAACTCATATGTTCGCTGAATTTCACTATTTGCTCTACCTTCTTCTTTTTCATGAGCCATCTCACTTCGCATAGGTTGGCGTGTAAACATATGCATCACAGCATATTTCTTTCCGTATTGGCACATTGGATTAAAAATTAACAATATCATGCACAGTTCAAAAACGTTTCGTGCTGCTTCGTAGTGAGAGCCAAGATGTGCTTCGTGGTGATCTTCCTGTAGTGAGGAGAAGCTCTGCAGCCGGCACCAGCACACCGCGTCTCAACGACATATGGACCTTGCACGCAAGCATAGTAGCTATAAAATTGTGCGCAAAGGTCAGCAGCTACGCAATCACAGCAGAGGAGATGACGTTCGACCATGAATAAAACAAACGCATGAACGAGAGCTTCAGGCTCACGCAAAACATCGTCGCTACTAAACTTGAAGCTGAGTTGCTGTCATCATCGAACTCAAAGTTCGTCCTCCCTCAGTTCATGAGTGGTTGCAAAAATGTTTCGAGTTGTGCGTGACTTTCGCAGTGCAGGTGAGCACCCACACACACGTGCGACGACGATGCCATAGGAGCAACTAGTGACAAGTGGTGCAGTCCTGTGTCTGATATAACGATACGAGCCAAATAAAAGCTGCTGTAAAGTAGTTGGGAAGGTCATCTCTATACTTTATACATGGGCAGACCTTTGGGAATATTTTTTGTAGAATAAGTTTTTTCTGGCTCCAGCAACAGCTCTCTACTGAATGGCTGGCATAAATCATCATCATCATCATCATTTATTTTACCCTTAAGGGCCTCTCTCGGGGCATTACATAAGGGGGGGGGAACAATCCAAGTACAAATTTCAATGAAAATGCAGATTCATGGTTACAGTTCTTGAATTACTAAAACATACAGGTAGCAACAAAAAAAAAGAAAACAGAGCATGTCAAACGAAATATTCAACAGTAAATTCGCGGTCAAAAATATACAGGCGGCAGAGAACAAACAACAAAAAAAGACAAACAGCGATTAAGAGTCAAGGGTAGCTAGTAATAAGTCTCTAAATTTAACAGCAACTTGTTCGCTGACAATAGCATCCGTCAAACCGTTCCACTCATCGATAGCCGTAGGAAGAAATGATTTATTAAAAGCGTTAGTAGAACCGAACAGACGTTGGATACTCAGGGAATTAAATAGGCGACGAGATGTTACTCTAAACACTATATTACTGCATAATGTTACTGCTAAACACTATTAGATTGTGGAGGCAACCCCTTAGATTGATATTCGACTTGCAAATGTTCCTTTCAATACAGATCTGTGATGTTACTGTAGCATAACCATGAGGGGCACGCGTTTAGGTCAAATTCACCAGTCAACTGTTCTTTCGCAACAACACATGCACATTGGTACGCGCAAAACTTAGGAAACACCATCATGTTACCAAAAGGAGCTAACTCGAATTGATTCTGAAAGAAGAGGGGCTGTACTGAGGGGCTGTACTGACTACTAGGAAGTGCTGAGTGCACGAGAAACAATTTCGACATGATAAAATCGACGATTCAAAGCATCGATTACCGGTGATCGATTTGAATAGGCCCGGTAATGAAAGCGTTAATGTCATCAGCATACAAGAGAAAAAAAGAATAGAGAACTGCAAGAGAAGCATTGTTACCATAAATAAAATAAGAGTGGGCTTAACACCGACCCTTGAGGGATTCTACTAGTCGCTTCGTAAAGGAAGACGTTTGGTCATTTACGGCAACATAGCATGATCTATCAAAGGGGCCGTGTTGAAAGCTGTGGGACAGCCTCATTTAGCAGCGGAACCCGAGTAGCATTGATTTCGGAGACAAATTCAACAAATATTATAAAAGTTTGTGCACGGAAAGTCAAGTTATGAGTCCTCAAAATTCAAAACTCGAGCAGATGATGACAAGAAACGTTATTTTTCGCGTTTCGCTGGCCTGCTGACGTCAAAGACCACTTCTAATCACAGTGCGCGTCTCATTAAGGCATACCTGAAGTGTCACATAATGGTGGCCTTCCCACAATACTTCGCTGCCGCTCTTTTTGAAGGCGTCATGAGTATGGTTTCTACGAACCACGTGTGTCGTGTAGCAGATGCTCCCACGGTCCAACTCTTTAAGATGCACATACGCTTTGGGCGGGGTATCTTCTCGGCTTTCTTGCAAGACGCGTTCTATAGCAATGCCGGCACCCACCACGTGTGTACTTTTGGCTCGCTAAAAATGCGGCCTGTGTTTCCACATTCAGTTGCTGGCGTACCATTGCCTTGTTTGCCGACTATGTGTTGTGTTCAATGTTCTGAAAATACATAATTTAGAAGAAGGAATGACTTCTTTCAGATAAAGTGTAAAAAAAAGTTTGCTGTTTTTAGCATTCACTCCCATGGTGTAGATTCCACGTTATAAACATTGCAGGCTATTTGTCCCATCTAGCCAATAAATTGAATGGTTGTCCTTGTCGTCCCGTCACATGACATTACGTCACTTCCCATAACAAAAATAGCCGATGTGTGTCACCGTAGCCTGTGAGTTAAAATTATAACAACGTCGCTTTCGGCGTTGCTACTTGTGAATGATATCGGGGCATTCCACAGCTGTTGTGATGGCCTTAAGATACTTCAAGAGCCATCTATAATGCTGGAGTTTCAAGCTTTTCACTCACGATAATAGCCGGTAATCAGGTGTTCAAAATGGATTTTAAGATTAACGTTTGAAATCATGAAAATAGATGTTGCACACGGCATCAAAACATGCCACGAATGTCAGGCACAAAAAGCCAAATTCAAGCCGAGGGGAAATCATATGGTCGTGCCAACACACTCAAACGGTTCCTTTCATGTATTGCACCTCGACTTCTGCGAGATACAAAACAACAGCAAGTGCATTGGGAAAACGCAAGATTTTCTTGCGGCAGACGATGAGTGTACATGGTGTGTTCCTGCAAGGCTAGGATGCGAATTGTGTCAGTCGCTACTGGGAAGAAACATCTTCAAGATCGACAAAGCCGTATTTGCTGATAACGTACGAGCTTTCCGAAGCGACAAGCTCACTATGTTGGCCAGCAAACAGGTGTCGAGCTTCAATTTTCTGCGCCTTATCACGCCGAAGCCCACTCTTTCTCTGGGAGGGTGATACTGGGCCTGCAGACGGTCATTTCTCTCTACCCACAATTTAAGGAGGTTGGAAGTGCTCACTCGAGGTACTAGCCATGCATCACAATTGCTCCTACACAACCAGATTAGGTTGCAGTCCACATTTTGCGGCCTTTGGAACAAGTCAAATCCTTGGTGCTGATAAACAACTCGACATAGTCGAAAAGCGTCACTTCAAGAAATATTATTGCTAGCAGAAAAGCAGAGGAAGTACTGGTCAAAATTATGAAAAAACTATGGCAAGTGGTCTCTTCCAAGGATGCCGGATATCACACCTGCAGACATTGTCCTCTTGCGTAAAGGTCTGGATGTAGAGTTCTGCATTCATCGGTGCACACACAGTGCTTAAAATGGCAAAACAAGAAGAAGTCATGAAGACTGTGTACTGTCAAAGCCCGAGATGAAAAATTACTGCCATATCCACAAAGTGAATGATGTTAGAGGAGCTTGCTTGGAGTTGATCGGGTAACCTGGGAATCCACTGTATCGTTCCTGTACCACCATATAAAGATGTGGTGGGTATGCTTCTAAGTCAGCATATGCCTCATTTTTAGCATCTAATATGCCACAAAAAATAGTTGGGGAACCCTCAAGCTTCGCTGAACGCGACAGCAATATTCTGTTTCTGGTACGCGCACTTAGTGCGACAAGTATTTTCCAACTTGCTATGCGCCCACTACGCGGCCTCAAGGGTGCAGTAACGTGTGTGCCTTTTGTATTGGGTCACTGGCCTTAAACCATGAAGTCATTATGATAATCCAGTTTTCTGGCGCCTGATGGCAATGCACGCTTCTACTACGCATTATTACGGCAATAGTTCATCTTGTATTGTGAAGCCAGTTTTCTGGCGCCTGATGGCAATGCACGCTTCTACTACGCATTATTACGGCAATAGTTCATCTTGTATTGTGAAGCATGTAAAGAGGACGCATGCGTTTGTAATGCATGAAAGTTACTTTCACTGCATTTCTAAGCAGAGGAATGATGAGTGATTGATATGCGGGGTTTAACGTCCGAAAACCACCATATGATTATGAGAGACACAGTAGTGGAGTGCTCCGGAAACTACACCTACCGGAGTTCTTTAATGTGCACCCAAATCTGAGCACACGGGCCTACAGCATTTCCGCCTCCATCGTAAATGCAGCCGCCGCAGCCGGGATTAATCCCGCGACCTGTGGGTCAGCGGCCGAGTACCTTAGCCACTAGACCACCACGGTGGAGCTCTAAGCAGAAGGTATTTTCACTGTCGTCACTGTTCCCGGTCATTGTGCGAAAATTGCATCAGATGTTAGCAATGATTTTGAGGGGGTCTGACTGAGAAAGGGGCAGTTCCACAACTTTGTTCAGACAGGTGAAGAGTGGAGGCCTTGGGCTAGCACATCTGTTTATCAAGCAGTTAGTAAACAGGTTTTTCCTTTTTTGTGAGACAAGAAATTCTTTCCTGCTAAGAGTATGTCAAATAAGACTAGGCGGACTTTGGCCGAGTTTGCTGTGAGCACTCTAGTTATTACAGGTTCTCTGCAAGGTTACATCAAGGCAGTTCTGGATATCGTGCGGTTTTTGTGTGTCCGCTTTTCGACTGACTACTTGTGGTCTGCTGGAAAAAAAAAGTCAACAAAAATTTATGTGACACTGTGCTCTCTATCCCACTGTGCAGAGTGCTATATATAGCACCTGAGGGTCAGAATGTACTAATTGAAGTAAAATAATGCAGGTAGCCCCAAATACAAAAACATTCTTTGTTAAACTACACAATGAATTCCTCCCTGTAAGAACCTTCCTGTAGTAGCGTGGTTTTTATACGCATGGGGATCTGACTGTCTAATGTGTGACAGACCTTAAATAAGTGACCACGTTTTTCTACACTGTTGGGAAAGAGTAATTCTTTTGGGATCTATTTAGGAGGAAAATTGGAAAAGCATTTTCGTTATACCCTCATATCATCAGGCATTTAGCTGTTGGGAATGATAATGGATTACCTTCTTATTTAACCTTGATGACTTCTTTGCAGTGTATATGACGCTCTCTAATGGCTGGATTTCACTGTGACTCTGACAGGAGTCCAGCACGGCAGTATTTTAAAGAGAGTATCTGAAGGCTTCTCGGTGTAGAAAGAAAAGACGAATGTGTTCCTTTATGACTACAACGATTAAAAAATTTGAACCATGAACGAATATCAAGAAATCATATGCTTTAACAGTGCTTAATAGCCATAGTAATCATCCTGTCTTGTTTGTTGTCTATTGTGCCCGCAGGGGCGCCTGCGCAAGTAGGCGTTTGGTGTGTAGCGACACCACGGACCCGAGCTAACGGGGGAGTTTCTACTCCCTCCCACGCCTAGCCGTGCGTGGCTTTGCCGTGTCCGGGGAAAAGGGAATCCTGGGGGTTGAGCCGACGCTGGGTGATTGGACCTTTAAGGCCCCCGGCAGAGGCAACACACCCCTTTGGCCCCGGCTTCACGTAGACGGCACCCCTGGGCTGACCCACCCAGGGGAAATCGGCAGTCGCCTTTTCCTATCCCTCTCTCCCTACATCTTCGTCCTTATCTCTTACTATTTATCTGTCCTGTCTTCTACTCTTTTCCGTTTACTTCCAAACTTCCTGGCGGCTAGGGTTAACCCTGTGCAAATAGCCTATCTTGGCCTATGCGCATTGGGTTATAGCAGGGTTGTACGGCTGACGTCTGCAAGCTTTTAGCATCCGCAAACTTGCAGCGTCCCCTCGTTGGGCTCTGTGGTGGGTGGCCACCAACGCTGCTGAACAACATACAATTAGCATGCAGAAAGCATTTCCTTTACTTAGTGATCGTGCCTCCTCAAAGCGGGTACGCACCGAAGACATCAATTTTTTCATCCGGCCAAGACAAATGTTTCCTCGTTTCCACGTTATACACTGTGAAAAAACTAACAAGCAAGCCAGAACTGTATCCCCCTTCATAGTGGCTAGATGCTTAACCGAAACTCTCGGTGCTGGGTACAAGTTACCAAAATGGCCAGCGGAGATCTACTTCTTGAGATACGTGACAAAGACCAATTCGATAAGCTGAACACCCTCACAACGTTTGGAGACACACCCATCAGTATTACGCCACACAGGTCCATGAACTCATCTCGCGGGGTCGTATCGGACGTAGATTTGCTTGACCTGAACGAAGCTGAACTTCTGGAAGGATGGAAGAGCCAGAACGTGACAAACGTACAGCGTATTAAGATCAGAAGAGATCAAAAGGAAATCCCAACCAAACACTTAGTACTGACCTTTGCTTCGAGCGATTTGCCGGAAACTATTCAGACTGGGTACACAAAGACATCCGTGAGACCATATATTCCCAACCCCCGCCGTTGCTTCCAATGTCAGAGATATGGCCACGGCTCGCAAAGCTGTCGTGGCCGGAAAACTTGTGCTCTGTGTGGAGTTGTGGGCCATGCGTCCGACAACTGCGAAGCACCTGCACACTGTGTGAACTGTGGCGGTAATCATGCTGCGTACTCACGTTCCTGTTCTTTCTGGAAAAAAGAAAAAGAGATCATCACTTTAAAGATAAAAGAAAACATTACATTTAAAGAAGCAAGAAAAAGAGTCTCGCCATTTTATGGCCCCACATATGCTGATGCGGCGCGCCAGGGGGCAGTGTCGCACCAGCCCTCGCCACTCCTTCGGCCTGCACAGAGCGAGCCATTGGCTGTGGGGCCTGCCCGCAAGGCGGCAGTAGTTGAGTCTACTCCGCCTATTATTGAACAAAGACCAGAGACTCCAGGGTCCTCGGGTCTCAATGCCTCACCTCGCCAGGGGAGACCCAAGCTTCGAAAAACCAGCTCGCATGAGCGGACATCCAGTGCCTCCGAGGAGGCAATGGATACGGCGGCACCCCTTGTGCCAAAAGAACGGCACGGCTCTTTGGAGCGCGCCAAGAGAACTAAAAAGCTCATAACAGGGCCTGATAATAGCCCTGTTATTTGAGCTCGACCTTTCAGCTTAAACAAGTCACTCCCTTAATGTACACACAGCACTACTTTACTTCCAATATGGAAACACAAGTTATACAGTGGAACATCAGAGGACTGCTTAGGAACCTCGACGACGTCCAAGAGCTTTTATACAAACACTCACCTCAAGTGCTGTGTGTACAGGAAACACACCTAAAATCCTCCAATACAAATTTTTTACGTGCTTACGTCATATACCGAAAGGACCGAGATGATGCTGTTGCGTCATCCGGTGGCGTAGCCATTATTATTAACCAAGGAGTAGCGTGTACACGTTTACCACTCCAAACATCCCTTGAGGCAGTGGCTGTTCGAGCGGTACTTTTCAACAAACTCTTCACCATCTGCTCTTTGTATGTACCTCCCCATCACCGTCTTGAAAAACGTGAATTTCAGTCTTTAATAGACGAACTGCCTGAACCCTATTTGCTTCTTGGCGACCTAAATGCACATAGTGGACTCTGGGGCGATTCTCGCTGTGATGCACGAGGTCGTCTCATTGAACAATTTCTCTTCTCTTCCGGTGCCTGTTTGTTGAATAGGAAAGAGCCAACATACTATAACGTTGCCAACAAAACTTACTCGTCTATAGACCTCAGCATCGTATCACCTTCACTCCTACCCCTACTGAAATGGAAAATCATAAATAATCTATATGGAAGTGACCATTTTCCTGCAGTGTTGAGTTCACAAACAACATATGAATGTCCTCTACATGTTCCCAAATGGCTGATAAACAAAGCAGACTGGGAACAGTTCCACAACACTACACGTTTGAGTTGGGCAGACATATGTAGGTTAAACATAGATGAAGCTGTGAAGTACTTCACAGCTTTTCTAACTGACGCAGCAGCCAGGTGCATACCGCAAACATCTGGAATGCCCGGCAAACGACACGTCCCATGGTGGAACACGGAGTGTCGTAATGCGCGAAAGGAACAGAACAAAGCATGGAGATTGCTGCGCAACTCGCCAACAGCGGAAAATCTTGACACGTTCAAGAAAATAAAGTCTCAAGGAAGGAGAACGCGTCGGCAGGCCAGAAGAGAAAGCTGGCAGAAGTTTTTGTCAGGGATCAATTCATACACACAGGAGGCAAAAGTCTGGAACATGGTCGGTAGGATAGCAGGGAAACAAGTACACACACTTCCACTCGTAAACACTCAAGGTGATACCTTGGAAGATCAGGCAAACTTCCTCGGGGCACACTTTGAACGGGTATCCAGCTCGTCCCACTATACTGACACTTTCCAAAAATACAGGACAAGAATAGAAAAGCAGAAACTCGAACACAAATCCACTAGATACGAGGCATATAACCAAGCTTTCAGTCTAGCGGAGCTCCGAACATCTCTAAACTCCTGCAGCACTTCTGCCCCAGGTTCTGACCGTGTGGTGTATGAGATGCTAAAAAACCTACCAGCCGAAACACGAAAAACCCTACTTTGTTTGTACAATGCTATCTGGTTTTCTGGCACTATCCCTACCTCCTGGAAAGAGGCTATTATTATTCCCATTTTGAAAGAGGGCAAGGACCCTTCTTTAGCTTCAAGTTATAGGCCTATTGCACTTACAAGCTGCTTGTGCAAAGTATTCGAAAAAATTATAAACTGCCGACTTGTACATATCCTTGAAACAAACAATTTGCTCGACCCATTTCAGTGCGGGTTTCGAGAAAGTAGATCCACCACAGACCGCCTTGTTCGTATCGAGGCACAGATCAGAGACGCCTTCGTCCATAAACAATATTTTCTCTCTGTGTTCCTCGATATCGAAAAGGCGTATGATACAACATGGCGTTTCGGAATTCTAAGAGACCTGTCCCACCTTGGTGTGCGCGGAAGAATGTTTCATATTGCCACGTTCCATTTCCCAAGTTTTTGTTATCGTCCGAAAACACCGCACGATTCTCAGCGCAAACCGCGCCTGCAGTTTTCTAGAAGGTTCCGGACTGTAGTAGATCATTTCGATAAGATCACGCCCACTGTGCGAACGGTACAGATTGTTCTGGAAGCTACGCCACCGCCAGCGATAACGCTAGAACATTCGACGGCAAGAGTATAAATGCCGACGCGCTTCGCCGCTTGTCTGTTGTTGATCGAAGGCCGACGCTCCGTTCGCCGCTATCAGTCCGAGACTGCTATCTGTGCGAGACTGCTGCTGTAATTGGACTTTCAGTTTACCGGGCTCAGGTTCGCCCAAATAAACAGTTAAATCCTAACACGAAGTCTCCTGTCTTCGGCCACGTCACGACCCCGTGACATCTGGTGGAGGTGCTGCTTCGTTCATGTACCGGACGCCTCCGTCAAGCCGTGAACCCAGCCCACGTCGCGGAGAAGACACCGACACCAACCAGGAGCAGCGAACAAGCCGCCGACAGCAAGGGCTACCACCGGAGTACGGGCTTCTACCAGACAAGGCGCGGAAGACGAAGGCCACGACCGCGACTGCAGCGACAATGACAACCGCAGCGTCCCAGCCCACGATGGTCATGCATCAACCCAGGGAACCACCAATTTTCCATGGGTCATCGTTCGAAGACCCGGAGTCCTGGCTGAAGACATACGACCGTGTGGCCGCCCTCAACCACTGGGACCATGACGAAAAGCTGCGTCGTGTGTTCTTCTATTTGGAAGACACCGCAAGGACTTGGCTTGAAAATCGGGAGTCCACGCTCCGAACGTGGGATGTTTTCTGCGGCGCATTCCTTCAAACGTTCGCGAGCGTCGCTCGCAAAGAAAGGGCCGCTGCTTTATTAGAGACTCGGGTTCAGCTACCAAATGAAAATGTCGCCATTTTCACAGAAGAAATGACCCGACTATTCCGTCACGCTGATCCAGACATGCCTGAGGAGAAAAAAGTTCGTTTCCTCATGCGAGGGGTCAAACAGGAGCTCTTCGCGGGACTGATGAGAAACCCACCGATAACCGTCCAAGAATTTGTAGCAGAAGCGACCACTATCGAAAAGACCCTGGACATGCGCACCAGACAGTATAATCGTCGCCTGACTGCAGACTGCGCTGCTGCTCAAGCCAGTAACTCCGGAGACCTGCGTGAAACGATCCGAGCGATCGTGCGGGAAGAGCTGCGCAAGCTATTGCCTTCGGCCCAGCCTCAAGTGGATTCAATTGCCGACATTGTGCGAGAAGAAGTTCGGCAATCGCTTCAAATTCCCCACGGACCGCTGCCCGAGCCGGAAGCTATGAGCTACGCTGCTGCACTGCGCCACAATGCTCCTCCCCGTCCATGCCAAAACGCCGCCCCATCGCACTTCCGTCGACAGACGCCACCGCCGCCACCACCCCCACCGACGTCATACCGTTCGCCAGTGGCCCAGCGCAGTGCACCGAGGAAGACTGACGTCTGGCGCACCCCTGACCATCGCCCGCTCTGCTACCACTGCGGCGAGGCCGGACACACATACCGCCGTTGCCAGTACCGACAGATGGGACTGCGTGGCTTCGCCGTCAATGCACCGCGTCCACAGCCAGGAGAACGACCACGTGACATCGCCGACTACCTGACAGGAACTCGGTGGACACCACGAAGCCCTTCGCGTTCGCCGTCGCCCAGCCGCCGCACGTCACCGCGCCACCGGCAGTACTCTGGCCCAACGCGGGGCCGGTCTCCTAGCCCGTATCCGGGAAACTAAGGGCAGCAACCGCTGGAGGTGCGGTTGCTGTGCGACGAACTACCGAAGATCCTCCGACGACGACGACGCCGCGACGGAGCTTTCCGAACACAACGCCAGCCAGGCAAAGCCCTGACGGCGAAAGCTCATTTACCGAAGGTGGCCTGACGACGCAGCATGGAAGCAGCGGAACAAGCCGACGCAGCCGTGACCCGACGCCACGCCCTAACTGTAATGCGAGACGGCGAACTAGCGACCTCGACGTTCTTATCGACGGCCACAGTGTGACTGCTCTCGTCGATACTGGAGCCGACTATTCTGTCATCAGTGGGTCGTTCGCCGCGAAGTTAAAGAAAGTTAGGACAGCTTGGAAAGGCCCTGAAATCCGCACAGCCGGAGGTCATCTCGTAACGCCTGCAGGAATCTGCACAGCAAGAGTCACCATTAACGGGCGTATTTATCCTACAGACTTCGTAGTCCTACAGTGTTGCTCGAGAGATGTCATCCTTGGCATGGACTTCTTATGCCTCCATGGTGCTGTCATCAACCTAAAAACAAAGTCGATAACGTTATCACAGAAGAAGCACTACCGCCGCGCACGCCGTCAGGACACCATGCCTTGAATGTGCTGGAAGAACAAGTCACCATTCCGCCTCGCTCAAGCGTCATTATTGCAGTCGGTGCTCCTAAATCACGTGACTTGGAAGGCGTCGTTGAAGGCAGTCAGCATCTGTTGGTCACCCGAAATATTTGCGTCGCAAGAGGAATTGCAGAGCTGCGGGGAGGCAACGCAACGGTTTTGCTCACGAATTTCAGCAATGAGTACAAACATGTGAACAAAGGAACAACGGTCGCATACATCGAAGAAATTGTCGAAGCCACCAGTGCTTTCGCCCTCGCCGATTCTGCGGAACCTGCTCAGAGGAACCAAGCCCCTCCCATAGCTTTCGACGTCAATCCCAGACTTCCGAACGATAAGCAAGAACAGCTCAAGGCCCTGCTCCTGCAATACGAAGATTGCTTTTCGTCGTCATCGAAAATTCGGCAGACCCCAATCACGAAACATCGCATCATAACCGAAGAAAATGCCAGACCACTCCGTCAGAGTCCGTACAGGGTTTCGACGCGAGAACGTGAGGCCATGAAGAGACAAGTTGATGAAATGCTGCGGGATGACATTATCCAGCCGTCCAAGAGTCCATGGGCATCCCCCGTGGTGTTAGTGAAGAAAAAGGATGGGACCCTACGTTTCTGCGTCGATTATCGCCGCCTGAACAAAATCACAAAAAAGGACGTGTATCCCCTCCCACGAATAGACGACGCACTTGATCGGCTTCATAACGCCAAGTACTTTTCGTCAATGGACCTTAAGACTGGCTATTGGCAAATCGAAGTCGACGAAAGAGACCGAGAGAAGACGGCGTTCATAACACCGGACGGCCTCTTCGAGTTTAAGGTGATGCCCTTCGGCCTTTGCTCAGCGCCTGCAACGTTTCAACGCGTTATGGATACAGTACTGGCAGGATTGAAGTGGCAGACTTGCCTTGTGTACTTGGACGACGTCGTCGTGTTTTCCTCGAGTTTCGACGAGCATCTTCGGCGCCTTGAAGCTGTACTTCAAGCCATCAAGACTTCCGGACTCACACTGAAGCCAGAAAAGTGCAGATTTGCGTATGAGGAGCTCTTGTTTCTGGGGCACGTTATCAGCAAGTCTGGAGTTCGTCCCGATCCACGGAAAACAGCCGCCATCACCGACTTCCCGCCGCCCACTGACAAGAAAGCCGTGCGCCGATTTCTGGGCCTGTGTGCCTATTATAGGCGGTTCGTGAAAAACTTCGCCCGCATCGCTGATCCTCTCACTAACCTTACCAAGGCCGACGTGGAGTTTAAGTGGGAAACGCCGCAGGAACACGCTTTCCAGGAGCTTAAACATCGCCTCCAGACGCCTCCGTTACTTGCCCATTTCGACGAATTCGCCGAGACAGAAATACATACTGACGCAAGCAGCGTAGGTCTTGGCGCCGTTCTTGTGCAGAGGGCTGACGGACGTGAAAGGGTTATTAGTTACGCCAGCCGATCGCTATCTAAAGCAGAAGCAAATTATTCCACAACAGAAAAGGAGTGCCTCGCCATCATCTGGGCTACGTCGAAATTTCGCCCCTACCTCTACGGCAGGCCCTTCAAAGTTGTGAGCGACCACCACGCATTGTGTTGGCTAGCCACCTTGAAGGACCCCTCAGGTCGCCTCGCACGATGGAGCCTGAGACTTCAAGAATATGACATTACTGTCATTTACAAGTCCGGCAAAAAACACTCCGACGCCGACTGTCTCTCTCGTGCGCCTGTCGACCAACCGCTACCCGACGACCCGGATGACGACTACTTCTTAGGAACGATAACTACCGACGACTTCGCTGAACGACAGAGGGCCGACCCGGAACTTAAGGCCCTAATAGAATACCTCGAAGGCAGGACCGCCGAAGTCCCGAAGATATTCAAGCGCGCACTTGCGTCGTTCTTTCTACCAAACGGTCTTCTAGAAAAGAAAAACTTTTCACCGCTTCGAGCTAAGTACCTTCTTGTGGTGCCTTCAGCTCTGCGACCAGAACTCCTGCAGGCCCTTCACGACGATCCGACGGCAGGGCACCTCGGTGTTTCTCGCACGCTCGCGAGGATACAAGAAAGGTACTACTGGCCACGTCTTACCACCGACGTCACTCGTTATGTGAGAACATGCCGAGACTGTCAGCGACGCAAGACACCGCCGACAAGGCCAGCGGGACTTCTGCAGCCAATTGATCCACCTTGCCGACCTTTCCAGCAGATTGGTATGGACCTACTGGGGCCGTTCCCGACGTCGGCTTTCGGAAACAAGTGGATCGTGGTAGCTACCGACTACCTCACCCGCTACGCCGAGACAAAAGCCCTGCCAAAAGGCAGTGCATCCGAAGTAGCTAAATTCTTCGTCGAAAATATCGTCCTACGTCATGGCGCCCCAGAGGTCCTTATCACCGACAGAGGAACGGCATTCACTGCCGACCTAACTCAAGCAATCTTGGCATACAGCCAAACAAACCACCGCCGGACGACAGCGTACCACCCACAGACCAACGGCCTCACCGAGCGGCTTAACAAGACGATCGCCGACATGCTGTCAATGTACGTCGATGTCGAACACAAGACGTGGGACGCCATTCTTCCGTATGTGACCTTCGCATACAACACGGCGGTGCAGGAGACGACGCAGATATCGCCATACAAATTGGTCTACGGAAGGAGCCCGGCAACGACACTCGATGCCATGTTACCCAACATCACCGACGAAGCAAACCTCGATGTGAGCGAGTACCTTCAACGCGCCGAAGAAGCCCGACAACTTGCGCGTCTCCGTATCAAGAATCAACAGACGACCGACAGCCACCGTTACAACCTTCGACGACGCTTCGTGGAATACCAGCCCGGTGAACGTGTTTGGGTGTGGACGCCGATACGCCGACGTGGACTAAGTGAAAAGCTTCTGCGACGGTACTTCGGACCGTACAGGGTGGTTCGACGGCTCGGCCCACTTGATTACGAGGTTGTCCCCGACGGCATCACGAACTCTCAACGACGCCGGTCGCGACCTGAAGTCGTCCATGTCGCGCGCCTCAAGCCGTTTCATGCGCGTTAACAAACTGAACTAGTGTTTTTTTTTTGTGTTATTGTTGTATCGTAATTTATTCATTGTACTTTCTTGCATTATTATTGTACTTTCATCTTTAGTTAAAGCATCGGGACGATGCCTTTTTTCAGAGGGGGGCAATGCCACGTTCCATTTCCCAAGTTTTTGTTATCGTCCGAAAACACCGCACGATTCTCAGCGCAAACCGCGCCTGCAGTTTTCTAGAAGGTTCCGGACTGTAGTAGATCATTTCGATAAGATCACGCCCACTGTGCGAACGGTACAGATTGTTCTGGAAGCTACGCCACCGCCAGCGATAACGCTAGAACATTCGACGGCAAGAGTATAAATGCCGACGCGCTTCGCCGCTTGTCTGTTGTTGATCGAAGGCCGACGCTCCGTTCGCCGCTATCAGTCCGAGACTGCTATCTGTGCGAGACTGCTGCTGTAATTGGACTTTCAGTTTACCGGGCACAGGTTCGCCCAAATAAACAGTTAAATCCTAACACGAAGTCTCCTGTCTTCGGCCACGTCACGACCCCGTGACAATATAATCGAAAGTTACCTGTCAAACCGGACATTCCGTGTCCGTCTGGGCAGTGTGCTCTCTCAAACATTTGTCCAGGAAACAGGCGTGCCACAAGGTGGCGTGCTTAGTTGCACACTTTTTATTATCAAAATGAATTCTTTGCACTTGTCCATTCCCCGCAATATGTTCTATTGTACATATGTCGACGACGTTCAGCTTGGCTTCAAGTCATGCAACTTGGCCATGTGTGAGCGGTAGGTTCAGCTGGGTTTAAATAAGGTCTCCAAATGGGCAAATGAAAATGGATTTCGCCTGAACCCACAAAAAAGCACGTGTGTCTTGTTCTCTCGAAAGAGAGGCATGCACTCGGAACCTGACGTTCGACTGAACGGGCAACGTCTGTCCGTCAAAGCCGAGTATAAATTCTTAGGCTTAATCTTGGACAACAAGTTAACCTTCGTACCGTACATCAAGTATTTAAAAACAAAATGTTTAAAAGCCATGAATGTTATAAAAGTGTTGTCACGTACTACGTAGGGTAGTGATAGGCAATGCCTCATGAACCTCTATAAAAGCCTCATTCGCACCCGCTTAGATTATGGGGCCGTTGTCTATCAGTCTGCTACTCAAAGTGCCTTGAAGATGCTGGACCTTGTGCACCATTTGGGCATCCGCCTTTCTACGGGTGCGTTTCGCACCAGCCCCGTAGAAAGCCTTTATGTTGAGTCAAATGAGTGGTCTCGCTTCATCTGCAAAGAACCTACATGTCCTTTGTATACTTTCTTAAGGTGAAAGCAGACAAGAGGCACCCCTCATACTCTACTATTAATGACTTGTCGAGCTCCATTCTTTTTCAAAACAGGCCTTCAATGAGGCAGCCCTTCTCAGTTCGCCTGAAGGGTCTAGCTGAGGACACTGGAGTGTCACTCGAACACAGTTTAATGGCTCCTGTAGCATACCCACCACCGTGGCAGCGGCAGACTATAGACTGCGATGTGTCTTTTCTAGAAGTTTCAAAACATGCGCCCATTGCCCATATCCGAACATATTTCCTGGAACTTCTACACAAGTACACACGTCCTGAGTTTTTTACAGATGCCTCTAAGTCTAACTCCTCTGTGTCCTACGCTGCTGTTGGCCCTGCCTTTTCGGATGCTGGCCCTCTACATCCAGGCACAAGTATCTTCACAGCAGAAGCTTACGCGATACTTGTGGCAGCTAAACACATTAAACAATTACAAATACAAAAAGCAGTAATTTATACAGACTCCCTCAGTGTGGTAACGGCTCTGCACAGTCTTAAAAAACAAAAAAAGCCTGTCCTTGTCTCATTTTACTCCATATTTTGCACACTCTACACACTCAACCAACATGTTGTGGTGTGCTGGGTGCCAGGGCACTGTGAGATCCAAGGCAACGTGAGGGTGGATCAGCTCGCTGCGTCCGTCCACAAAAACACTGCCCCTACACCCATATCAATCCCGGTCCGTGATCTGAAGCCGTCTCTCAAACGAAACCTCAGGGACTACTGGCAGAGCAAGTGGGATAAACACACACAAAACAAACTACACGTTATCAAGCCACACCTTGGCCATTGGCCACCAGTATCAAAATCTCGTCTAAGAGAGGTAACACTAACAAGACTCAGGATAGGACACACATACACGACACACACACATCTTTTGTCCGGTGGTGATCCACCACTGTGTGACAATTGTGGTGAGGCATTTACAGTTCTTCACGTTTTAATCCAATGTAAACAGTTAGACACTCTAAGAAGACAACACTTTCCATTACCCTACCGACAACATATACCGTTACACCCCGCAATGTTTGTCGGTAGGGAACCACTTTTCACCCATAAATCATTGTTAGCTTTTTTAAGAGATTTAATTTTTACCACGTAATATACCCAGGCATTGCGTAGCGTGACCTCTCAAGAGAGGTTGCTGCTGCAGTGATTACGTTTAAAAGCACTTGCCTCGCAGCCCTTGGACACAAGGGCGCTGATGAGGCACGTGTGCTAGTGCCAAATATTTTTACATGTTTTTATTATCAAAATCTTTGTCACCCCTTTTAATATGCATATCACGCCACTGTCATGATCTTAATACTTATGTTTTTACCCTCATTATCGCGAGGAATTTTAAGGCCCCTATACAGCCACGCAACATATCATTGTCTCATCTCTACTCATCGAAATGGCGCTCTTTGGCCATCAACTGGCCCTTGCGCCACAAAGCACCACACATCATCATCATTGTTGTCTATTGTAATGTACTGTTTTGTCCCCGTGTGTAAATAAGCTGAACAATAAATAGAGAAAAGAGGCGTGGCTGTGTGATAGAACACCCGCTTGCCACGTAAAGTACGTGGGTAAGATTTCTTCTCAGACCCAGAATTTTTTATTATTTATTTTATTTACATCTCACTCAATTTTTTGGTCCCGCAAGATCAATATTTCGCTCACAACGAACAATGCGTATTCCAGAATTAATGCCAAACGACCTCTTGGACCAAAGTGTTCTTATTCTGATTTAACACTCACCTAAATAAGGTGGCCGGGTCTTTTAATAAATATTTTGCAACGATAAGAAAGAAGCTGGGCACAAGTACAAACAAAAAACGTAACTCTCTATTCCCTTCTATTTATGAGGATAGGTACTTTTTTAAAAGTACCGAAGCTGAAATTATTGCAGTTGTACATCAGATGTCATCACATAAGGCCATGGGACATGATAGAGTACCAGTTGAAATATTGAAGGACAATATCGAAACCTTAACGACGCGTCTAGCTGTTATTTTCAACCTGCCCTTCAAGACAGGCGTGTACCTTGAGCAGAGTAAGGTAGGGAGGTGGCACCAATCCACAAAGCCGAAAGCTCGGACAACATAGCAAATTACCACCTTATAACAATTCTATCACGTGTGAACACTCTTTTTGAGAAGCTTGTGGCCAAAAGAATGCTGGACTTTACTACGAAATACAACATTCTAACTCCTAGTTAGCATGGATGTAGAAAAATACACAGTACGGCTACTGTGGTAAGGTTTGTGGTGGAAATATTAAACTGCGTGAATCGATAACCAATTTTTCCTCGGCCTCTTCCATGACATGAAAAAAAAGAAGCTTTTGAGTCATTGGACCACAATATATTGTTTAGAAAACTTGAACGCTAATAATTTATAGGAATATCTTCAAAGTTCTTTTGTAGTTATTTGTCCAAACAGTCGCCCCGCCCCGGTGGTCTAGTGGCTAAGGTACTCGGCTGCTGACCCGCAGGTCCCGGGTTGAAATCCCGGCTGCGGCGGCTGCATTTCCGATTGAGGTGGAAATGCTGTAGGCCCGTGTGCTCAGATTTGGGTGCACGTTAAAGAACCCCAGGTGGTCGAAATTTCCGGAGCCCTCCACTGCGGCGTCTCTCATAATCATATGGTGGTTTTGCAACATTACACCCCACAAATCAATCAATCAATTGTTCAAACGGTCTCGGTATGCACAAATACTTGGTAACAAACTAAACAGGAAGCTTGTTGAAACTGGTGTGCTGCAAGGTTCGGTACGTGGACCAATTTCGTTCTCCATGTTCATTATTGATTTTCCTCTCTCCTTAAACCATGTGCAAGCAGCTCTGTATGCAGATGACACTGCTTTACTCATAGCTCTCTTCAGAAAGCCACATCACTAGCCAATGAGGAGCTGCAAATGACTTCTCAGTGGTTTAAATAAAACTACATATTAATAAATTAAAAACAATTACATTGTTTTCACGTCTAACCGAAAAGTGGTATCTGACATAAGTGGTGTGTTCACCGGGGGAAACTCCCATTAATAAAGAAAATGCATATATTTATTTCTTGATTTACTTGTTTATTTATTTCTATACCCTAAAGGCCCAATTGGGCATTTTATAGGGGGGGATGTAAGTGAATACATACGTTTCAAGCAATACGAACAGAAAACAGATTAATTACCAAAGAGTAAACCATAAAAAGGAAACAGTGAGTAAATCGAATCATAGCATCAAGTCAAATACATTTACCAACACTAATCGAATACATATTCATTAGTACAATAATAATGAAAACACCTATGAAAATTACATGGAAGAACACTAAGTATTGGGAGCGAAAACAGCAGACGAAGCGAGGGCAATCAGACACAGGTCAGCCATGTTCTTCTCTATGCAAATAGCCCTGAAGCATAGAGTTAAATATGAAAGGATCTGTTATTTCTGCGATGTTAGGTGGAAGAGAATTCCATTAGATTATGCGTAATGATAATGGCAAATTTTGAAACATTTTGTTCCTAGCAAAAATGGGGGCCACTTTGTGTGCATGATCGAGGCGGGTTGAAGTATGAGGCGTTGGAAAGATATGAGACTGGGCTAAGGATGAATTGCTGTGATAAAGTGAGTGAAAAAACCATAGTCGAGTATGTTGCCTGCGCATGGCAAGTGTGGCAAGGCTAAGGTCCGTTTTCAATAAAAACTTATGTAACGTGAGTAGGATGATGAGATGAACCGAGCAGCTTTATTCTGCACCATTTCGAGCATGTTAAAAAGACCGATTTGGTGCGAAAACTTTTTCTATCGGAGAGCTACCAGTTGCCAAATAATTATTATTGAAATGTATGTATATGTTGCATAATTTGTATTTTTTTCTATTATGACCGTATTTGATTTTGTGATCTGTGATGGAAGTAAATGTGTAAAGATTCTACTTGCTAATTAAACCACAACATGCCTTGTCTATAACGGATCCTTATCTAGCCACGTTGGCTACGGATCCAGATGTTTTCACAGAAATGCGTTGTAAATAATTTTGAAAAGTAAAGCATTCTACTTCATTTAAAAAAATCTTTGATAGTGTTGTGAACTTCAGCACTAGAAGCCGAAGATTCATCATGATTCAGACTAAACTGAACATTCCCACACAAAAACAATAGCAGCGAGAAAAAATGTCCACACAAGGCTTCGGGGCATGCAAGCAGTTTTCTGCTTCCATGCCCCGAAGGCAGTTGCAAGGTAGTTGGTACTGATCACTAACCTGCAGAGTGAAGAACATCAGCGTGAGCCCTAAATTGTTAACGCGATAACAGTAAAGAGCTCATTTCGCAGAAATTCCAACGTCAGTGTCAGCGTCGTTGGTTGGCCCCGCCGCAGTGGTCTAGTGGCTAAGGTACTCGGCTGCTGACCCGCAGGTCGCGGGTTCGAATCCCGGCTGCGGCAGCTGCATTTCCGATGGCGGCGGAAATGTTGTAGGCCCGTGTACTCAGATTTGGGTGCACGTTAAAGAACCCCAGGTGGTCGAAATTTCTGGAGCCCTCCACTACGGCGTCTCTCATAATGGTTTTGGGACGTTAAACCCCACATATCAATCAATCAAGCGTCGTTGGTTGTGAGCGAAAAATTGTCTTTTTTGCTTCATCGAAAAATTGAGCATCGGTGCATGACAAAAAAAAATCGGGAAAGATGCAAATAAGAAAATTTTGTGTGCCAGGAGAGATCTATCTTGAATCGGGTGGTTTCTAGTGGGGATTGAACCAGGGTCATTTGCATGGCTAGCGGATGTTCTAACACCAAGCCATACGTCCGTTTTTTTTGTAATATTTAAAGCCACTTGTCTGCTTGAGAATGCAGGGAAAATAACTTCCCCGGCTTAGTAATACGATGAAAGTAACTTTGATGCTTTAGAAACACACATGTCCTGTATCAGTGCTTCACGATATGACATGAAATATTGCTGTAATAATGGATAGTACAAGAAGCAGAGTCCTTCAATACTTTACTGGTCGTGAAGCTTTGCCGTAACTCGATGGGAGAGCTTTGTGTGCTCTGAGCGGCGGCCGCGGGGGGTTGCTGCGTCACCGCGCGGTGTATCGGGCAGATCGGAGGGACGCTGGCTGCTCGTGCCGCTATGGGGTCAATGCATAATGCTACGCGTGGCAAGCCATCACAAAGTTTTTCACCGTATGATTACTATTGTGCCTAATGTCCTGTACCTGATGATTGGGAAGGGTGCCATATACCTACTGGGTACCTGGTTGTCGATCCGGTTACCTAATAAATATGACGAAAAAGTCTCAGAGTTCTCGCTGCGTACAGTGATCGGCGGAAAAAGTGGACGCGTGCAATGCCACGACAGTGAACTGGTGGTTTCACATTTGTTTCCCTGAATGTGTGTGTGGCGTGTGCGAAAGGCACTTCTATGAGAGTGGCATCATTCGCGTGGACCAGTGGCTTATCGGAGACATTGTTGTCAAGTCACCAAGCGACGTTCCGAAACTTTTGACAACTCTGTGTCAAGAATTTACCACAGCCTCACAGCGTATTTGTATAGTGGAAAAAGATGCAGAGCTTGCCTACCTACCAAGCGTCAATGGGAATCGACAGCGAGCTGGAGAGTTTTGAGGCTGCATCGAACTGTGCGTGAGCTCTCTTGACATAGCTGCAATGAATAATGACGCATTTAATGAAGTTGAGCATACCGGCCGCCTCTTCTTCTTGTCTATGTCTGTAGGTAATACAGAAGCCCGATGACTGAAATGCTCACCGTTTTTGTTTACACAGGCACTGAAATGTCCAAAAGAGGTGATATGCCAAACAGGTCGAGCTACATGCAGCTCTTCACAGCTTGAAAAAATCAATGCAACAGAGACTTCAGCGCTACCAATAGATGTTTGCTAGGGTGGCGGCGCAAGAGCGGTTGCACCTCAACAATGCTGTACGAAACTTGCACAAGCTGTAAAAGCGGGCAGAGTTAATTTTCGATATCAATGCATCATGAGCACGAGAAGATAAGTTTTTGCGTCACATGGTGACGCCTCTGGTGTGGGACCCAGTCGGTAAATTTTCACGTTTCAGGAGTGATGTAAGACATTCTTCTCTACACTCTTTATTGTGAGGTATGAAAAAAAAGCTCAGCCTGCACCATAACCATACCAATCATGCCAATCAAAAAGAAAAATTAGTAGGGTAAAGCCAAGTGAAATTTAGAGGGGGAAGCATGTGCAGACGAAGCGGACTGCGCTCCCAGTCGAACCAGACAAAAAAAGCTCTTTGTTTGGTTTAAAATGTTGTTCTTGCTGTTTTTACTGCTAACATGTTTGGCGGAGCTTAATCTTCAGTGGTGAATTCTTGTGGTGCGCATCTTAATGGGGCTGTCTTGAAGTTCTTGCTTTTCTTGTTTGCTGCGAGAGTAGGAGTGTCCTGTTGATTTAAACTTCTCTTCCAAAATGGGTGCTCTGTAAAACTAAAATACTTTTGATTACTGCCACCCCCTCCCCCCACCCCATTAGTGTCAAGTCGGTTTGCGTACTAGTTTCTTTACTTTTTCCTAGTAGTAGATGTGGAGTAGGTAGAGTGGAGATGTGGAGTAGGCGTAGAGTTGGATTTATTCTTGAATTTTTGTTTATTTTGATATGTAATGATAATTAGGGGATTTAATGTGCAACAAAATGTCGAGTTTCTTAAAATATTAGTGGTTGACTTGTAAGTATTCATTACACTTTTTTCTAAACTTCAGAGACATAATTGCATGATTATATTTCAGAGGAAGAAAATTTTGAATCGTGTCAGATGGTCCTCGATAGTAAGAATATGACCCTTTGTGAGGGCAATGCATAGAGTTCTCAGCACTTTTGCTTCAACTTCCTTTTCTTTCTTTCTTTCTTTCTTTCTTTCGCTCTCTCTTTTTCTCTTTCTTTTTCAAGCCTTTTTTTCATGTCTTGATGTTTTTCTTTTTTTTCTGTTCTCGCTCTGTTGTCTTTTTTTCTTTCATAAAGCAAAAATCTTGTCGGGTTTTTTGTTTTCTCCTTATTTTCTTTTTACTTCTTCTCCCTCTTTTCTTTTCCTGTTATCGCTCTCTCTTTTTCTCTTTCTTTTTCAAGCCTTTTTTTCATGTCTTGATGTTTTTCTTTTTTTTCTGTTCTCGCTCTGTTGTCTTTTTTTCTTTCATAAAGCAAAAATCTTGTCGGGTTTTTTGTTTTCTCCTTATTTTCTTTTTACTTCTTCTCCCTCTTTTCTTTTCCTGTGCTTTTTTTTTTTCAAGCATTGTTTTTTTTAACATGTTTTTTTTTCTTTTACATTTATTTGAGCAGTTTCAGTTTGATAGTACCTAGGATAGACAATCAACTCCTATTAGTAAGAATTTTTTCTTGTAGAATATGTTAGGAGAATCGCCTTTACAGTAAAAACAATAAAGAAGTACAGGAAAGACACTGCATGAGTAAACTACACAGCAGAGTAAAGGACAGAGAAACTACACTGCATGGCCAACCAAACTTAGAACTTGCTATGGCACCATAGTGATAAATATAATGCAGAACAAAAACAGAAACACGAAATAAAAAAAAATTTCATATGAAGTATTACTTGACCATCATTATGTGCTAAATTAAAAGCACTGACTTATTCGCGGTGGCCGTTGGTTTAGTAAGTGCGAGGCAATCTTAAAATATGTATCTTCATATATAGCCTAGAAGGTTGGATAAGCGCTGTCAAAAGTTGCAACCACTACACTTCCGTGACGCGTCAAAAACCACCAGAGCCATTGATGAACTCTGGATTGTACACAAATGTTCACTAGATGCATCAGGGAAAAAAATAAGCATGTTTTTATGGAGGTAGCATATCTAACAATAGAATCTGCGTGCCGTCAAGTTTCTAGCTTCAAGAATTCATTTGACGCTGAATTTCACTGCATTAGAGCTTTCTCAAATTTCCTGACATCTCTATGAAGACGTATTAATGATTCACAGCTCCGGTGCGAGCCGTACAGTTACAGCGCCGTGGCCGCTCCAATGTCACACACTGGGTGAGGGTGCCCCTAGTGGTTGCTCCTGTCTGTCAAACTTTCGCCGAAGCTTCATGACCAGTAAAAGTAATAATTGACTCTATTACAAGTGTACATTGCCATCGGGCATCAGAAAATTCGATGTCATAATGACTTCATGGTTTAAAACCAGTCACCCACTACTGAAGGCATGCATGTTACATTGCACCATCAAGGCCGCATAGTGGGTGCATAGCAAGTTCGGGGTCATACGATAGGTCTTTGAAGTACGCACAAAGAACAGAATATTCTAATCGCTTACAACTCCTAGAGGTAAAGCTTAAGGGTCCCCTGATTGTTGATGTGCTTCGATCGCCGTTAATTGGCAACTGCAGAGTGCTTGGTTTTATACGGTATTTAGTGGGGCTGTCGATGCTCCTACAGCTACCAAAATTGAGGCAAAGCAAGACAGGGCAGGAAACCTTGAAACTAATCATAAAGGCAATGCCTGCTGTAGTTTTTTCACTGCTAGCGCAAACGCTCGCTCCACTCCGCCTTAGTTTAGGAAATGGTCGTGATGTGACATGACGTAAAGAGTGTGGCTGCTACCGTCACACTACGTCTGAGTTCTTTCGCAAGGAGATGCGATAGATGTGCCCTCCCTCGCTGATAGCATTCATATGTCAAATTTCTTCTTTTGTGCTCCTGTTTAAGGGGACAGGGTAAGCAAAATTATTGAAAAAAAGCATGTTCTCATATTGTGTTATTTAAATTCTATAGTCTGTTCTATCCAGAATTAGTCGTTAGCTTGTCTCAGTTGTTTTTTTTTTCTCTAAAAGTGACAAATTTCAAAACTTGAGCGGTGACCTGTCATGCCCCAATTTTTACACACCAAGAGCTTCCTTGTATTCCAGGTGTCATCGTCCTATGGAAAAGTTCCAGTTTGCAAGCTCGAGTGCATTTGGCACACCCAGAAAAGAATAGGCCCAAAGCTGAAAAACAAAAAAAAGTACATAGTGGCATCAAAATTTCTTTTTATGAATTTATATTTGACTGGAAACGTCTTAGTAGTGTCAGAATTAGTAAGAAATAGATCTATTATAATTTGGCCTATATATTTTCATGAAGTCAGCTTGAACGACATGCACAAAGATGTGTGGACCACATCTTCTCACATGGCATCAATTGATATTAACATTGCCCCGCCACGGTGGTCTAGTGGTTAAGGTACTCGGCTGCTGACCCGCAGGTCGCGGGATCAAATCCCGGCTGTGGCGGCTGCATTTCCGATGAAGGCGGAAATGTTGTAGGCCCGTGTGCTCAGATTTGGGTGCACGTTAAAGAACCCCAGGTGGTCGAAATTTCCGGAGCCCTCCACTACGGCGTCTCTCATAATCATATGTTGGTTTTGGGACGTTAAACGCCACAAATTAATCATTGATATCAACTCATCCCACGACCTGTGCTTGAAGGAAGCTGAAAGTTGGTGCGATTTAAACAAAACCCAGTTTAAAGGTGAACGATTCGTTCGTAAAGAGCACCTTCTCGCATCAGTTATTAAGGCAGGTAAACTATATTATCCGGAACTAGCTCATCCCGAATTACTTGCTAAATGTATCTATGGGAAAACTAGAAACCCTAATGAGTCCTTGAATATTTGTGTGTGTTGGGGGGCGTTAAATCCCACATGTCCATCAATCAATAAAATTTTTGTGTTGTAGCACACTCAAAAAAAAAAAAACGTTTTTCTCGGACACTGAAAAATGAAAATATGCACTCTTGATGCTGTGCACCCTTTTAAAGATGACAGTATAGCCTTTGTGAATGCGCTGAACTTTTTTGGAATTTTGCCAGGGCACTGCCTGGTGAGAGACCTAGGCACCCTTGAGCTGCGTCAACAGTCATTAGTTGACAGGTCTGCACAGCAGGTGATAAGGAAGGGTCACCAGGCAAGACGTATAAACATAAAAAAATGACATTGGTGATGTGTATCTGGCTGGTGCGTATTGAACAGGCCCGTCAATTTGCTGTCATCTCGTGCTACTTTTAAATTATAGGTCCTTTTTAACTTGATATGCAATTATTCGAAAACATGCTTTTTTTGTTCGTGTTCTATTATCTCAGCAGCCACAATATCTAGAATCAAAATGTGGCTAGTATTTACATATAGTAACAGGCTATATGGTAAAGCAGAATTATTATGTTGTGAGGAAGCGCTCTTTTTAAACACACCTATTTTTTTTATTGAGCGATAATTATGTATCCGAAGTATATACTTACAAAAAGTAGCATTACAATTTTCACCGCCAAATCTGCTTCAATGAAAAGAGGAATGGCTTATGATCTCAATGATAGAAAAATATTTACTGTAACTTTTAAGAGTATCGAGTGAAAGGTACATAAACTTTGCCTAAAATGCATGGCTTTAGTGCTCACTCTGTTCCCTTAATGCTCGAAGCGATGCCAACATCGCGTCACAGTGCCCACATGGCAGCTTCTAAAGGGAACGCATTCGGCAGTGTCACAGTGGCGAGTCTCCGTTGGTTTCGCGCTTGGCGCCAGGAACAGACACGCTATATCTCGAAACAAAATGCTTTAGAGCCAGTGGGATTGCGAAGATAATGATCAGGAGGAATGCAAAACGCCACCCTATGAATCTCTACACAAGTGAACAAAAGATTACTTTATCTGATTTTCGGTGTTAGACACCACAAAAAGGGTTCTCTCCATATGAACACGAAGTACACGCAAATGCAATGCCATGGGCTTGAGGAAGACAGGTCTGGAGGATAAGGTGGTGAATGGTCTGATCAGACGCATCTGGCTGGTATTGAAAAAATAGAGCAGGCGTTGCAACAGCAATTGAGCCACTATAGGCACCCGGCAATGCAGTTTACGAGATCTGATGGTAGCGCCAGAACACACAGTGTAGCGAGTAGACGTAGCAAACCTGAGTCTTCCGATGCGTAGCCTAGCGAGCAGACGCAGCAAAACCGAACTTGCATGTGCACATCATTTGCTTTTTTAGTTGTGAGCAAGGGGGTCACGGCTGATTATGTAAGCGCCCAGGAAGCGTTCTTTAAAAACGTGCCAAAAAGGACACTGACACTTCAGCGTGTCACTGTGTTCAGCGAGCGTTCCATTTTCTTAGTATCCCTGGCGGTTGGTACCAACACTGCTGAGGTGGCCCAAAGAGCTTCGTCGCGCCCTCTGATATCAATGTCGGGTGTCTATAATCCAGGCGAAGTGAAACCGCGGACACATCCGGGAACACAGCTCTAACATATTTACATGGGCGGCCTGGGTCACGAATTTGGCTGAAACAACCTCCTCGTGGTTAACGCTCCTTAACTATATACTATTCCTCCTAGGGACGGTAGTAAAACCTCAATCTAGAGCTCAGAACTGGACTTGGCTTTCAAAAATGAAAGATTCCTCAATCTCTCGCTCTCCGGGGCTGTAGGTCTACTGGCAAACGCAGCTGCTCAAGGCAGTTGCGAGCATTTTCCGCAGCCAACTGCACCGAAGATGAAATGCATGTGTGTTGTTACGCCTGCGAGTCCACACCGAACTTCAATGCCTCTGCAAAGGCAATCTCTGTCAAGGCCAGCAGTCGAGTCCGCTTGATGCGATCAACCCTGCGACATCACGAAGCGGCGGCGCCGGTCTGTCACGCAACGCACAGAGAGCTCCCTCAGCCCACGAGCCCGGTGAAGCAATCGGCGCCTTCCAGTCTGGCGAGTCTTACGTAATGCGTTGTGACGTCACTCGTCCTTGGGTGCAACGACGCGCAGCAGCTCCGGATTTGATGAGCAAGACGCGGCCCAGCGATGGGCCCCATTAGGGGATTCTGACATCACGGCCAGCGGCGGTTCTGGTTGGACGTTGGTGACTTCAAAGGATCCACCCGGTGCCTATGTCGCCGGCAGTAGACCTATGTCTCAGAGAAGCCTCTCGTTCTTCGAGCACTTTTCGCAGTCGGCGTGCCCAGTGTCCTTGGCAGCAGCGAGTTTCGTGGCACCCATTGTGACCTCGTCGAGGATATGCTTCGTAACAGAGAGAGAGGCGGACGGATGCATGCGAGAGAAGACATCTCGGCTCTTTGAGTCTCTAAGCTGTCAGCCCCAGTGCCGAATTTGTAACGCTTCTATTTCTGTGCTGTACGTAAACCTTCCCTTAACTCACCGTTGTTTCGTCCGCTCGTCTATCACCTCTGCGCCGAAGCAGTCGCGAGCTGAGTAACACATGCTAACAAACGGCTGGAGACCTTGGCGGTGGAATTCGGAGCAATGACGCCTTTGGGACCGTGTTGGCGTCTCGCTTTCGTAACAATGTCAGCCTCTGTCACTATTGTGTTTCCATTCCCATTCATACTGCAATGAAATTGGTGCCATCTGGCGCTCCAATTAAATATAAAATGTGGCTAAGTCAAAAGCAAATTAATAGTCATTTTAGATGGCAGAAGTTATTTTTTCATTTTTCTTTTAAGACACAAACATAACATTTATCATTCCCTTTGGTGGCGATGAATAATTTCATTGAAGGAGCTGCCATTTGAAGAGAACTGAAAATGCGAAGACATTCGGAATAGTCAGAAAATCAGATTTCGTTTGCGTGTTGTATACGTTGTGTAGGACTTAGAGGAAGTACAATCATATTTCTTATTTTATAGTCAGCATCTTACTAATATTTTGAAGTTTTGATATGGGTCAAATATTGTTTCGTATTCCGAACGCTATCTAAAGGGCCAGTTACGAAGGTAGTATGATAAATATATTTAGGTCAAAGTCTTGGGTGTCTCAGGCAGTGCGAAAAAAATTATCAGAATCATGCGTCGATATCACAGGCCTTCAAAGTTGTCGCATTAGTATGACCTCAGCAGGACATGACGAGACGTTACATGATTAGATAATCAGGTGACATCGTCGGCTGGCCAAAGGTACGCCGATCCTGGAGACCTTGCAAAACCATTCGAATAAAGGTTCTACGGCCTCCAGTCTTGGTGGCAGTGCATAACCACATTATATGCAGAAACATTTCTCGAGGTAGATCGGTGCAATCGAATATGATGTGCAACTTAGGCTGGGGTCGTCTTAGGCAAATGCGTGAGAGCTTTATTTTATTTTTGTGGTGACAGCACAAACAGGGCTTCAAAGCCAGGAACCCAAATCTATACGCATGCAGTTCTTATTACACTTTGTGCACAATTACACTTGCACAGTGAATGCTCTATTTAGCTGTCATCACAATGTTGCTATGTGCAAGCACATACCCGGAGTGACACTAACCAAAACGTAGATCGTAATGTATTTACTGTTCCAGACATCTGGCTTGAATAAAGTCAGTTGTCATGGATGGGGATGACTGGTTACCCCAAGAAACAGCCAACTAAAGGGCTGCTGTTCACTGCCTCTACTATCTTCACTTTTCCTCGCACCTTGTGTTATCGGTTGTCAGGCTTGCTCAATCCCTGATGCACATATTCGCCCGGATTTGTGTGAATGCCACTGGATTGACCTCGAGCTTAATACAGCTTCATTGTTGAATGGCGTCTTTTGCGGTTCATACTCGGCTTGCACGTTGGGCAAACTTGGCGTGGTGGCTGCATGTATTGTCTCTGTCTGTGGGCGCAGTTCAAAAGCAACGCCTTATGAGCAATGGCGCAGACAGGCGTTTGCGCACACGCGACATTTTACGTCGAGCTTTAGCAGCTTCGAACATGAAACATAGATTATTGTCACTCTAAACACCTTGATCAAATCAACATGTTCATTTTCGCAACAATTTTGTTTGGGCCAGGTCGGAACGAGCCGGGCAAACTTCTGCTGGCATAGTGAACACGTGAGTCTTATTCTCAGTAAATAGGCCTACCTTGAGTGGTGTAACTTTGAGTCGCATGCACTGGCTGACACTCACGTACCACAACATGCTCTATTTGTCACTGCTTTGCTAGCCCTGTTTCATGGAATAACGTTAAACATGCTACCTTGCTTGGCAGCTCCAATTAAGAACCGCGCTAAATAAGCTGAATTCAATAGTATGAATCACAATATAAATGTAGTCACTGCCTTCTTTTTAGTTGCAGAACAGCAACTACTGAAATAGTATAGATACTGTTGCATTAGCAAAGGAGTTAATTTATGTACAACTTGTGCTTCTTACTGTGAATGCGATTTACGAGACTATAAAAATTCTACCAACATTGCAATTGTTGTCAAACAAGCTAGACTTTCCTAAATGTGGTGTCGGTGTGTGCAGCCCACTCCTGGACTTTGTGATCTGTCGGTCTTCTTCAGTGGCGCAACTTCTGAGGACGCCATTCAGCGAGAGTGCTTGGGAGTTTATGGCTTGCCGTTTCCGGGGCGCTGTCCACCTTCAGGAAATGATGACGCAGAAATGGCGCGAGGATCGCTATCGCCAGATGATGGATTCTCGTGAAGACCGCACCACTTACTGGGGCATGAAGTTCCCGCAGTACATGGCCAGCTGTGAGTGTTCACACTGCCGATTTTCTGTTTCTAGTATTCTACACGTCGATGCATTTACCATCTCTGTTTTTGTTAACCGTATTGTTCGTCATATGTTTGAATAGTACTCTGCCAAACTTGACAGTTGACGGTCAATAGTTGCGGGTCTTACTAGAAGCAGAGAGCTAGCAGTACTTGCTCACTCAGGTCTGATTCTGTTTGAGTAGAGTCCACGATTTCTAATGACCGGCGATTTAGCCTCGTTTTATATATGCTGTCCTCTAACACTGGCACCATCTCCTAGGGTACCCTAGCCTAGCACTTCTGCCCTCTAGCTGGCAATATTGATTAACTGGCTTGTTGATTGATTGATATAAAAATTAATCGTGAACTGGAAGACCATAAAGAGCAGGTCCTACTTTCTGTTTAGTCTCTGTATTTCGTCGCACTTATTTATCATGAATCGATGGTTGAACTCTGCTCAGGGGCGTAGACAAAGATATTTTCTGGGTTCAAAGAGGAAAAGTGTACCTCCATGATTTGAAGTGCAGACAGGACAAGGAAATGGTCATTTTGCACCATATATGCCATGATGAAAGCAGAGAGGCCAGTGCGATACCAGAAGTTTGAAAATCAAGAATTCTGCCTCATTTCTTTTTAGAAATAAATGTTCGTAACCCCTGAACCTCAATGATACCTTGTCAGCCTCTATATTAACTGTATTGTGATCGTACGCTTATTTCCTGTACTTTTTATAACACTCATAAGTGAGGTTCTACTTACTACAAGCTTGCTTTCTGTCGCCAAGCCTTTTGACAAGGTAGCTCCCCAAGAATCTACATTAGGAGTGCGGCTATGTCTAATGTCATTTCCGACTAACATAGGTGAATTCATAGATAACACAAACTGCTGCACAATTTAGAAAGAATTTCTAAGATATATATTGTAAACATGAAGAGAGAAGGATAAAGCGTGCTCCTGTCTCATATACACCTCACGCGCGAATTCACTGACTCGTCTTGGCCCTACGTCACCACTGTCACTGTTATTCACGCATATTGCCCCACGCATGCTGTGCAGTCGAACCCGGCACCACCCCTGACGTGCAAGCAGTGCTGAACGAGATGGAGGAGTACAAGGTTGTTGTGCGCAACTGCTTTGGGTCTCACGCGCTAGTGATGAGTGCCACGATGAAGGCGGTGGACCCTAGATACGAACCGGGCTCCACACAAGGATACGTCGTGTTCCGGACGAACCAAGTGCTTTCTACACATAGGCAGCACATTAGGTTTGGGTGAGTTCTGTATACATTATGACACCTAAAGCAACAGCTTAACTCTCATAGTACAGAATCCACCTAAACAGTGACGTACAAAGGAAATTGCACTTGGCAAGAGCGCCCAACGGGCCAGATTAGCTGCCGTTTCCTGCTGAAATAATCAAGAGCCGACGCTTTAGTCATGCCTAACAAGTTGTGTCGGACGCTAAGTCCTTGTGCTGTAATTTAGGCCCGTTGTTAACGTCAGGTCGCAGCTGCAGAAAATAGCAGCATGCACAGCCACGTGCTCCACTGCTTTATACAAATGTAATTTAGTACGCACACTACTAATATTTTCGCGACCATTGACGACTACGATCATCATGAGAATTTCGAAGAAACTATGTTATGCCGACTGTGCTTGTCATCAACAAAATAAATCGCAACGTATCCATGGAGAAATGATGATAAGAGGTCAAAGCGTCCGTATGTTCGTCTGTTCTTCTGTCGATTCATTCGCCTGTCTGTCTCGCCATCCATCAGTACAATCGTCAACTGTACGAAACTGTCAACCATACGGGAACAACTAACGCCATCGAGTGATAATATTTCCAAGGGCAAATAGACACGTCATCTAGTCAGCAATTCCTGAATATAACGAGGTGTGGTTGCATGCTACTGCTGCTGCTGCTGCCGTTGCCACCGAACAACAACAACAGAAAAGGGAGAGACCCATGGCCCAAGGACCTTCGCTTCTAAAAATGCTCGCCGTGTAGCGAGAAAGAGTGAGTGGCAGTAAACGGCAGCGAAGGGAAGGCATGCTCACGCAGGCATGGTCCGAAAGTGAGTTTCTTGATTGAAAAAATTGGACGCGTATCTGCGTGTTTGCTGCAAACGCCTCTGAAAGACGATAGTCGTCTGCCTGCCTTTTTTCGTGCAAAGCGTCGCATTTTCAGTGCCGCCTAAAGAACACTAGAGTCTTCAGAATTGCTTATCCACATAGCATGTAGTCTATAAATTAGTTTTTATATTACAGGAGGATTACAAGGAGGGTTCAATTTAAGTTGAAAACGACACAGCAAGCAATGGAATGGTAAATGATAGAGGAAATCTTAAGGGACAAGAAGAGGGCGGAGTGAGTCTGGAAACAAGTGTGCGTTAGAGATATCATAGCCTAAATTAAGAAAAAGAAATGGACATGGGTAGGCTACATAGCTTGAAGACAGAATCACCATTGTTCCAATAATAAGAATCACAGACTGAATTTCTAGAGGAGGCTTGCGGGTGAAGAAGAGACAAAAAGTTAGGTGAGCTGATCAGATTAAGTAGTTTGTGGGTATAAATTGACAGCAGCAAGCACAGAACAAAGCTGATTGGCGAAACATGGGGAGGCTTTTGTCCTACAGTGGGCGTAGTGAGGCTGTTATAATAATGCTGATGATATTTTCTAGTCGACGAACACACCACCTAATGCATACGATTCGATGTTGCGCCTCATATATGCGTGATTTTTGGTTTTTGATCAACAGTGATGGCTAGTATCAACGCAGCCACCAATTCAAGATGACCTGGCATTCAGCAAGTGCCTAAACTTTGGACGAGTAGCTGAGTCATGTGCGTCATACCAACCGAGGGTAAGACAGACAATTTAAACCAAAGCGTGGGCGAAGCCCCGGAGGTACATCAATAAACGGTGAATCCTCCATAGGTTCTGACTACTTGGTTATCAAAGACGTGATGCTTTATATGTTCGTCCATCTCTCTGCCTGTCTGTCTTTATGTCGGTCGTCCTGTCTGTCGGTGAGTTCATTCTACCGTCTGACTCTCTGCCTTTATGTATGTCTGTACGTCTGTACATTGGTTGGTCTGTCTTTCTGTCTGTCTGTCTGCCCATCATTCTGTTTGTCTGTCCATCCGTCCATCTCCATACCACTAATGGTGAATTCCAACCTCCCTGTCCTTCCTCATTTATTCCTCCTGCTCCTCCTCCTCCTCCATTGGGAGAGCAGAAGCACTCAAAAGCACACTGAAAGTGCTGTCTTTAGAGCCGGCGTGTTTCAGTGGTTGAACAGGTGGAATAGCACTGTCATCCATTGGCAGAGCGAAAGTGCTTTTGCTGCGTCGAGGGCAGCCGGAAGCAGTTTGTAGTGCTCTCACGTAAAAAGCGAAGTAGGTGCAGTACGACGAGCCATGTGTCACTGGAACGACACAATAACCGCGTTTTTCTTCAGCCGGCGAGTGCGGCGACAATGGTGGCAGCCATGCGTAGTTTCAAACCATGGTTTCACTGTCTTGTACGGGTGGCGACGATGACAGCTGGATGCCTCCCAAATGCGTCATTGCACAAACATACTAGGTAGTAGGAGAATGAAGAACATGTGGCCAACCAATTTCACAGGTATTTTGTCGCTGCCCTAGAGAGAATATGCGGCAGCTTGGAATGTTTCGATCACATGGTTTTCCGCTTTTCACCCTCTCACCTGCTCTCCGGGAGCGTGCTGCATTCCAGGGGCAGATCGAGTGGCCCTGCTCTCAGTATTCTGCCCCCCACTCCTCACTGCCCTGCCCCTCTTCTCCTGTTCTCTCAATGAAAATCGCCGTAAAGCACACCTCTTTTATGCATCGGAGTGAAGCAAGCACCGCAGCGCCATCTAGTGGCACTCCAGGTACTAGGAATGGCTACAATGGAAGACCAGAGACTAGCCTACGCTCTAAGGAGCTCTGCCCTTAAAACCGCGTGTTGGTTACGACATATTGGACTGAAACAGCACGAAGGACAAAAGACCAGACAGAGAAGGACTTATGCCACAGCGCAGGCTTACATCAGAAGTTCATTCGTCAAACGGTGCCTTATATACCTGTTCACTACCACTGAGCTACACCAGTGCTTGTGCCTTGTCAAACTTGCTTTAGGCTGGCTTGATGTCGGGAAAGCAATCGCGTTATTACGACTTATAAAGCGTTTTACAACAGCGAAACAACATCCAAATCGCAAAAATTAGCGTAACGAGTGGGCCGTGCGATTATCCAAACCATCACAAAAGTTTGTTCTTGTGCCCCTATTAACTGTGGCACATACCTACTTCAGCCATAACTGCTCATCGTAGTCAGCTGCTGCATAAACAATTGGCACAATATTCCCTGCAACTGTTTAGCAGATGCCACGCTTCTCAGAAGAATGACTGAAAATAGCATAGCGAATGCCGGCCTACTACCCAAAAGTTTATTATTATAGCCCTAGTGGGTACCAAGCAAGTGTGCTTGCAGTAGTTACCCAATGAGTGTTCTAAATAGGCTCTGAAAAGCCGCTCTTCTAGCTTTCGCTGTGGTTGTGCTGCGCCTATCACACAGGCCTTGTGTTTTTTATTCTTAAATAATGCACAAGAAAAATGTTCCATCAAAACCATTCTGGAATTCAAAATCCCGCGCCTATATATACGTGGTGGCCAGTGAGTGGCAATGCAGCGCGATCAGTCGTTTTTTTTTTTTCTATCAAGAAATTCGCTATCAGACGCTGCTTGCTTCGGCGTTGCGAGGCGAGGTAGAAGTGGAAGCGTTAGAGAGGAGAGTGAGGGGTCGAGTGTGTATTTGCGCAATGTGGGCATGATCATGCAGGGAGAAATTCCTAGAAGAGAGTGAGGGAAAGCGAGCAGAAGCCTGCAGACGCTGTTTTCCGACGTTGCCATGCGAAGAAGCGCAGTAAGTGTGGTCACGCTGGACACCGGATTGAACTAAACCATAAGATGCTTCACTTCTAGAACAACATCGACATAATGCGTACCGGTTATTCTCTTCAAGTTATCGGCGACGCCGTGAATTCAAGGAATGATGGCATACTTTCTTTTTCCTGGGCTATTTTCATGAGTCAGAGTGGGCATCTCTGGAGTCATTATTTTATTCCTTGAACAGACGCGCAGCCACTGCCATCATTATGTAAGATTGATAATCAGAATCGCTGAGGCGATAAGATAACTTGCCACTGGCATAACCTGCCTGGGGCAAGTTATCTTTTAGTCCACTTTACTTTCTTCGTATTTACATTACAATTGTATCGAATACCTGGCAGAAAGAAAGAAGTATAAACTGAAGCAAATAAGCCCTTCAGTTTATACTTCTTTCTTTCTGCCAGCTATAATGCAGCACTATCACTTCGCTGAAAAGAACAAACATTCAGGAAAGTTTTAAAAACCAAGCCTAAGCTTATTCACATAAGCAGCCATTTCTAAGCTCAGGCAGGACACCATCTTTATAGATGTTTAGTTGGGGCACGTTTCACATATATTACTTCTAGAATACACCGGAATAACTTTACGAACAGGTTTCACATTGGTTTTCTAGCGTTGATGTTGCTAATATCTTTCGGACAAAATTTGGAAAATATATTTTGAATAAAGTGTTAGATGCCGCAGTGCAAGGCTGCGGCATCTGGCAATCGCTACTGGGTCGCCATGCAGAATTTTCTGAGCTTGGGGAAACCGAATCCTGCTGAGCTCTGGGGACACCCTTTTTGAAAGAGCCGACAGTACGAAAAAGTAAAATCTACCTCTTAGCACGCGTTACGATCTGTTAGGATGGAACGCGACTTTATTTCAAGGACGGTTGACGTGGTATGGTGGTTTTCTCAAAGCAGAGGCATCTTCTTTCATTGCTTTTTTTTTCTTTCCACGGAGTGCTGAAGGGCACTCATGCACTAAATGCTGCAACTTTTCCTGATGATATCTTCTTAAAGGCGTGGGCTGTTTCCGCTCACTTTTAAACTTTTCGTGGCTGCTCTAAGTATTGCTTACAGTAATCAACACGGTGGCTCCTGATAATAGTTCAGGCTGAGCGCCCTAAAACATCGCGACCACAGCCGAACCCTCGAGGCCACATGTATAATCGTCATAATCAGTTTGTACAGTGTCATTTTTTATTAAAGGGAACACGGGAGCGCGTGGCCTGCGCACTGCGGCGGCTGCAGGCAGCGTGTTCAAGTGAAAGCGAGAGCAACCACAGTCTCTTTTCGCGTCATCTCGCGGCAAGCGAAAGAATCATTCGTTGCTGATATGGAACCAGCGGCAACATTGCGACCATATCAGCAACAAGATTGCGACCATATCAGCAGCGAATGGTTGTTTTGCTCACCACGACATGACACGAAAGGAGACTGTGCTTGCTCTCGTTCCTGCATGAACGCGCTGCCAGCACCCGCCGAAGCGCGCAGGCCACGCGTCGTCGTGTTTCCTTTCATAAAACTTGACACTGTACATGGTGGCGCGCTGCTCGACCGGCATGTGTCATTGTCGTCCTATTCATCAACCACCAGCTCCACGAGCACTTGTGGCTGGTTGATTCGTTGACTGGCTGGGCAGCATACTTGGCTAGTTAGGATGGCCAAGCTAAGTAATCTATGTCATGTGGAGACTGATGTAAGTAAACCTTATCTTTTAAGACAATGCTAATGAAGTCACGTAAATCTAAGACCGTGCAAAGTCCGTAATAATCAACGTGACATAGGTACGAGCCCGCTAATTAATGCAAGTTAGACCTTACTCACTACTACGATGCCTATAGGAATGAGCTCATTAGGATTATTTTGATGACCTCGATACTAGCCCCGCCGCGGTGGTCTAGTGGCTAAAATATTCACTCGGCTGCTGGCCCGCAGGTCGCAGGGTCGGATCTCGCTTGCAGCGGCTGCATTTTCGATGGAGGCGAAAATGTAGTAGGCCTGTGTGCTCAGATTTGGGTGCACAATTAAGAAACCCAGGTGGTCAAAATTTTCGGAGCTATTCATTACGGTGTCTCACATAATAATATGGTGGTGTTCGAATGTTAAACCCCGCATATCAATCAATCAATGATTAGCTAGATACTAATCATAACATTGATATTTTAACTTGAGGCAATTGTTGCCATCGTAATAAACCCATACAAATGAGGAAAAATCTGTTCGATATTGACATTAATATTAGGTCCGAGCTAGTGTGCTCTTAACTTCAAGGTAACCGAGACGATTGAACACACGACCGACACAAAGAATAGGTGGATAGCAAAATCGTGGCTCAGGCAATGGATTGTGGTCCACAGAGCCGATCTGCACCAGCTTCCGGTTCGAGGCGCCGTAATGCCATGCGGGCATTCTTGCCAGTAGCGGCGTTTTTTTTTTTTGCGTGTTTCACTTTGCACTCATGATGCCCTTCTCTTACAAATTGCTGCGTACGACTTCGGAGTGCTGTGCAGCGTAATCGAATGACTATTGCTTTCACTACAAGACAGTTATAATCGTGTGAGAGGTGACTTTTTCATTGAAGTGGCTTGCATCTCCGCACACATGCTTGTTGTTTTGCAGCGAAGGTTATATCGTGCATATTTTGTCACATGAAAACATTTTCTGCGCATCATGAAATCGCGAAATATTCGTTAACTTGTTTTCCCGTTGCTCATGTACCCGTAAAATGGTTTATCAGCTTTTGGGTTGCAAAAATACCATTATTAATGTGTTTTGAACGCTATAAATGAAACATGCTCCTAGTTCTCTGACTTTTTTGACGCCTCTGAATGTCTCTTTAAATAAGGTGTCATCCCTCACAGGCTCGAACAATGCTTTTAATGCATGCAAAATTATCCACAATCAGCGTACAGTTGTGCGAGATATAGCCTTTAAGGCTATGAATCAGAGTATAACATGACCTCTCCGCACTTCACGCTTGCAAGTCTCATACAACAGAGACGCTATATCATGCTACTCGTTGTTTCAAAGGCGACTTCGATCGTGTCGCGTCGCACGATACCATTATTTGAGTGCCCATTTCGTTCTGTGGGATTTTTACGCACTCACCTGTTTCAATCACTTTAACAGAGATTTAGCAATGTAGATTATACAACAAAAATAAACTATATCCGCATAATTGATCGCGCAAACTACGGGTACATAGGTAGACATCGTACGTATATTCCCATGTGACAGCATGTGAACATATGTGTGAGTGACATTAAAGTGTTCTCGGTAAGTGTATGCGCTCGAAAATATTAAATCGGGGTGACTCTGCAAAAGATTACTGCGTGTTTCAAAGCATATCCGCTCGCTGTGCTCATAACCCATCTCTCAACGTTCCTCGTTTTTCCCATGTCCACGTCTCGCTTTGTTCCCTAAAATGTGTGAAATATCATCTATCTGTTCGCGAATAAAATTGAAGAACGCAATCATTTGACAAGCGGCTGCAAAAGCGTCACAGTATAGCACGTTATTCCAACCCGATTACACTGCGCAGCAGGCACCTTGAATCACAGAAGAGATGGGCTTCGAACCGGAAGCTCCATAGCAGACGACATGCCGTTTTGCTATCCACCTATTGGTCGCATGTCTGCGTGCTTTGCAGCGAATGTCGAAATATAATAGTCTTCTGTCTGGAGGCATTGCCTGAGATACTGATGTCATCTGGTAGTATTGTCTGGAAATGAAAGCTTGTGTAAAACACAGAGCCACTGCTAGGTGGCAGCAGCGTATTGTCTCAGCGAAGAGTAGGAAACACCCTCTTTTTCTTTCATAACGTCGAATTTTCAGCGCAGTGTAAGAAACACTAGGTTCCTCAGAATGACGTCTATGCATTATGAATTGTGTCTATGCATTATCTTATAAAAGAAATGTACCACCTAATACTTACGTATGGATGTTGTGCCTCAGATATACGTAATATTTTATTCTTGATCGACAATGTACGAAAGTATGAATGCAGCAACCAGATCAATCTGGCTGGGCGTTGAGGGATTGCTTAAACTTTGGCTTAGTGGTTGAATCATTTTGAGCGACAGACAGACAACCAAAAAAACAGGCAAGCAAAAACTTTTGAATTGAAGTGTCCCGAAAAACACTGTCACCTTTAAAACTAGGTGATCACAAGCTCCTCTAAGGCTTCTTTCTTGCACAGGTAATGCATGCTGATCAAATTATTTTATATACAAAAGAAGCTGCTACTTAGCATTCCCTGCAAAAAACGTTTAACAGTCAAACTAGCATCATGGCAGTGACGAGTCAACTTGAGGCCTTTTCAGTATCAGCAGCTTTGTAGCCGAGTTGACGACGCATCAGTATGCTTCATGGATAGACGTTCGTGGCGGAGATCGGCTCCGCCCACCGCATTTGCTCTTAACAAGAAGCAGTGTTCACGCTTCTATGCGAGTGAGGGCCCCATTCGTCTATCACCCTCATCTTTTAGACTATGCACACAAACGCAGAAGTAAAAAGTGAATCGTCACATGGCTACCGTGTCTCACATTCAATTTCACCCCACTCAGGACGCAACACTCAAAGCCACGCTGCAACCATGATGCTAGCGCTCCTAGTGATAAGCTGACTGTTTATTTATGCGCAATGTTTGACGGAAGCGAAACGAACTGCCCAATATTGCAGCGTGTGCACCCTTGCTGCATCCGAGAGTGGGAATCTTCCTGCTGCTAGTGGAATGAAATAAGCCTGCCCGACTTGGGACAAGTACCCACGAGCATGCCTGTGGAAGGGGTGGTGTTGAGTTAAAGAGATGGCAGGAATCGCGCTGACGCAGCTGCATTGTTAAAATGTTAACAAAGAGGCTGCGCTGACGTGGTCGCATGCAGTGTTTCTTTGGTAACCACCGCAAATGCCCCTCATGCGTTTCAATGCTACGCTTGTTCTTGTAGTTTTTTTTATCAACGCTGTTATGCACTTCGCACTGTCTTCGCCCACGAACGGGGCAGTGGGATCTTTGAGCTAACTTTTGTATATAGAAGCTCGAACCATCTTGCACAGCATGCAAGGTCTGTCTAATAACGAATGCAGTGGTTCACATTCTGCCTTTCTTGCCCCTTGCGCAGGAACAAGCTGCTGGAGTGGTGGTCCGTTTCGGTACCTATTGGCGTCCCACGCATATTGGCCGGCTTCCGCAATAAAGGTGGGATCGTGCAGAGCGTCGAGGAGTTTCAAGTGCACGAGATACCCGCAAAAGCAAAGGTCAGTTGTGTGTCCGTTTTAAGGAGCTGCTTACTCATTTGGCTACTTCCAAGTAGTTAGCAGAAGACTATACGAAAACCACGACGCTTCGCTTGTGCCATGAAATCGTGGCATACCCTACGTTTCCTTACCACGCGCCTGTATATAGCCTATGATCAATTTCTGTGTGAAATGTTCACATTTATTTTGTGGTCATACCTGGAACCAGCATTGCTGCTACAACGTGATGAGCTTCTAGCGAGAACTGTGTAATCGCGTTCCATCCTTTTAGCTACGGTTGCGTTGGAGCAGGGCAGCATGGCAAACCGGCAGATCCGTGATTTAAGTGCTGCTGATAGAGTGAAGCTAGTTGAACAATCATGAAACCTTTATTAGATAATATTGACGGTGCCAAGTGGCCCCCGGGATGCACCAACAGACGTCGGTCACGCCGGTACCACTTAGCTTTGTATTCTACAGCACTTGCGCTTTGCTCATTAAGCGTCGTGCTCAGCGTGTCCACTCATGCAAGGAAGAAGACAGATGCATCATGTTCCAATCAGACTGACCCCATCTCGTGGCCACAGGCACTCGTTGAACACACTTTGGAAATCAGGATGTGGCAGACAGATGCATGGACGGACGAACAGATTCATGGATGAATGCACGAATAGACGGACGAGCAGACGCATGCACGCACGGATTCATGGACCGACAGATGCACGGGAAAGTATGGGCGAATCTACGTTTTCGCATGTTTCACTTTTTGATAGGACTGGACAGAGACGATGAAAGAGATGGAGGAAGACAATTAAGAGAGGGGTAAGAACGGTGATGCCGCGGGTAGCTTTGACGGCGGCTACGGCGATAGTGGGGTGCAAGTCTAAAAAGCTTCGCTTTCGAAAAAATTGGGGATCCTTAAGCCTCACCTTACGAGTTGAACGCGATAACGATAATTTGTTCTTAGAGTGCATTTCAATCACTTATTGTGATAATTTGTCTGAATAGTGCATTTCAAACACTTAGTGCGTGAAGTTTAAATTATCGATTACAAGAATGTAATCGATAAAGTTGACATTGGCTTGTGCCAGTGAAGCTATATCATATGGCTTTGTTATGATTAATATGCAGCATGTTTTAAACCACAGACAATGTGCTCGTGAATTCTTTTCGAACTTGCTATGTATTGACTACGTGACCTTAAAGAATAGGCGCTATAGTGACTGTATAATTTGTAGTGGGCGGGCTGCTTTAAACCACGAATTGATTATGATGTTCACTCTTTCTGACGCCGGATGGCCATGTACCCTTGTACCACGCAATATTACTGCAATAATACTGTAATAATACTGCAATATTACAAGTTTTACTGTAAAGTATGTCGACTGGACATGCGTGTTCATGAACCAAGAAAATTACTTTCACTACGTTTCCAAGCTGAAAAAAGTTTTCACTGTAGTACCAAGCTGACGCGTGGCTGTAATGTATTAAAAAAAAGACGTGAGGTTCTGTGGTAAAACACCTGCTTGTCATGCCAACTACCTAGATTAAATTCTTACTAGGAACAGATTTTTTTTATAACCTATTTTATTTTCATCTTTTGAATATCGTGGTAATTGACAACATGATGATCCTTCGCTCAGAACCAACCACGCCGATGCTGGAATTTTCGTAAAATGAGCTCTTTAGCGCTAGTACGCTAAAAACTTTATTCAACTTTGCTTAGCGTACAGTGATGCGAAAGTGAAGCTTGTGCCTCGCAGTGGGTTTGAGTCAAGTGGTAATGACGTGGCGCGGAGTGGATGACTGAATTGTAAGGAGTGGTGGAATTAGTATTTGGCGTCGGGGTGAGTTGTGGGAGTAGTGAGTTACGAGAGGTGTCAGGAGGGGCACCTACCCGTTTATATTCTTATCTATAAGGAACCTCAGACATGAAAGCCTCGACCAAGAGCCGTTTCACTGTTGAAAAATTCAACCACCTTCGCTTGGCGTACACTGTAATAGCTTTCAAAGAACCCGTCGTTTCGCAAATTAATATAGCTGCTTTAATGCAGTGGGATTTGGATGCAGTTCAACTAAGCCAATGTTTCGTTAACCTCCCTTCATTTCCTCTACGCTTCTTTCAAGCAGTTCGCCTTACTTCTACTGTACGAGAAGTATCATGCAAGACTACCCACGTCAACACTGACGGCTCCGTCCTGCCGAGCAGCTCAACAGCGCTAGTCGTGATTCCAACCCGTGCCACAACCATCAGATTGAGGACAGATCATGCAACAGCATCAACGACAGCATAGCTTTCAGCATCTGTTGCTGCGCTGCTTATTATTAACAACAAGAGGATGCAGCGGTGGACGATGTTCTGCGACTGTAAGGTGGCACTGCAGTCACTTCTGTCAAGTATACGCCGCGGTCCGCACGAACAGTTGGTTTTTGAGACCGCAGGAATTCGGCAACACATGACAGAGAAAGGGCACTATAATATATTTCAAAGCCAATTCACTGTGAAATAATCAGTAATAAACGGGGCGATCCAGCTGCCAGTTCAGCTCACACAGTAGACCTTAACCTATCATTACCTCTCTTGAAACAACAGGGCTGGGAAGCTCTGCATCTTTGCTCACCGATGCGCCATGTTGCATTAGAATGAGTCTCATTTTACGCATGCAAGATTACGCATCCTTGATTCGACAATAAGCTTACGACTTCCATTGAGACTCCGACAAGGTGATGCAACTGTTCTGGGCAGACTATGGTTGGGCATCGCATTTACCCGTCTGTACGCCTTCCGCATAGGGATGACCGACACTGCCGCCTGCGCACACTGCGCACACGTCCTGTGCGACTGAGTGGAATATAGCACACAGAGGCAGCTTGTGTCAGAGCAAAGTATATGATGAGATCGTCTAAACTCATCTTTGCAGAAAAAGGCCTCGCTAGCGCTACTGGGCTTCTTTTTAACTACTGGCCTATCTGAACGACTCTGTATGGATCGATTTCGCGTCTGCGAGTTTGTGTCCGTGTTGTGTTCTTATTTTTTTTTATCTCTATTTTTTTACCCACTGTTCCTCAACACCAGTGCAGGGTAGCATACCAGAGCCTAGCATCTGCTTACCTCCCTGCCTTCCTTTTTCTTCTTTTCTCTCTGTCTATCTTCTCTCTCTGGACGGAGTGGGCTTGAATAAAGTAAAATAAAGCGTGAATGAAGAGGAGTGTGGATGAAGTGGTAAGGATTGCGGAAGCAGTAGTAAGCATTAATGGTGAGTAGCGGGATCTCTGAAAAGTGCGAATAATGGGAGGAGGGGCACATAATTGTAGTGTGATTTCCACACTTTCTTGGAAACATACCCGCTTATAATCTACGGTGGCTCCCGTACATGAAAGGCTCTACTCAATACAGCTTTGCTCTTAAAAAATAGGTTGCGCCTCCATCATTTAGGACTCGCAACCTAATGGACTGCGCCAAGTATTTTTTTTTTTTGTTTTGATGCTTAGGTCGTGTGTGAGGTTGTTCTTTTTATTGCAAAAATATTTCGATGCAGTCACAAACTTTTACATCGAGAGAGGCAATGATAACACTGAAAAGTTCTTGGAACATCTCACGTTTGTTACTGTGTGCGAACTAACCGAACAAGTGTGCACACTGAATGACAACTGCATTCTAAGAACAAACTTCATGTTCTCTCTTGCGCATGCACACCACTTGGCTGACAATATATCAACTGGGATCTCTGGTGCAGAGCCAGACTCGAAATTAATTTCACTGCTTTCCAGAGTGCCACACAGCCTGCGCACTGTCACTGCACAGAAGGTCACTTTGACTTTTTGTCCTGGCTACACTGAAATTCATCGTGCGGCCGCACTTGATATGTCTGCTGCGAGCAGGGATCAATGAAATTAAAGAGTGTAACCATAGTGTCGCTGCTGATGAGTTCGCTCTGTCTAATGTTCTTACAACAAGCTCACTAAGCACACATGTCTAGGCAGATGGAAGTTTCCCTTCACAAATAAGATATCAACGTGCAGCCAGTCGGTCACTTTACGCTTGCTTCAGACGAGCTTCTAGCACCTGCGCATGAAGCACTTCGATCCGTGTGCGTCGACCTTCTTCATGCGCTGGTGGTATACAATGGTCATGTGCGTGAACTGTACAGTGAACGTATAGCCTTGAACCATATGCTATGCGGTTGTGCCTTGTGTTATGTTTATGCCACAAGGAACATTAGTATAGAGTGTTCAAAAAGTGTTTCACTACAAAATGACTTGGTGCTACAAAATGGTCTTCGGCGTGCAGCCTCGAGCTCTGCATCCTCACGAGAGGCGCCTTCTGCGCCTTGCACCTAGCCGACTTTCCCTCAAGACCCCTTCTTTGGGAAATAAAGCTGATGTCCACTACTTGTCGTCGGGAAGGCGCTTAAGCCACGTTGTTTTAAGAACTTCAAAAGCCTTCCTGTCGAGTACACAGCGAACAGGAAGGCATGGTTGACATCGAACACTTTCGCGGCTGGCTGCAGCAGTTGGACCAGCACTTCATGTCGAAGGACCGCAAGATAGTTATGGTTGTTGACAACTGCAGTGCCCATAACTGTACAGTCGAACTGAAGAGCATCAAAGTAGTTTTTTTGCCGCCCAACACTACGTCTGCTCTTCAGCCGATGGACCAGGGTATCATTCACTACGTGAAGTCGAATTACCGCAAGCACCTGCTAGAGCGAATAATCCTATGCTCAGAAGCTGGAAAGTTGTATCAAGTGGACTTACTCGGCGCAGTGCACATCATCGCCCACGTGTGAAAAAACACTCCGCTGCAAGTCATCGCCAACTGTCTTCAGCACAGCGGTTTTGTGAGGCCCAACATGCAGCTGTAGCTGACGATGGCATCGAGGAGGTGTCAGCCGAGTCCAGCGACGATGACTGCCCGACTTTCGATGCTGTCCTTCCCACAGATGTGACCTTTCAGGACTACGTCGCGATTGATCTTGGTGTCGCCACGAGTGGTATCCTGACCGATCAAGAGATTATTATTGATGTCACGGGCGCCCATGAAGACCACGATTCCGACGAAGAATCATGCGAGGAGATACAGCCGCGACCTCATCGCACCTCACGGGAAGTCTCGGAGGCGCTGTTAATATTAGAGGACGCTTGCCTGAACACTTCTGACAGCTTGCGTGCTGTTGGCCATTTGGAACAGTTAAGAAAAATTGTGATGTCAGCCGGAATCTGCGCGAAAACGCAGACGACAATTACAAAATACTTCAACAAATAAAGGTATGCTTCTGCAGCTTGATTTTAAATGGTTGTTTTTCCTGTTCATTTGTTAATTTGGCATTCGGTTAATTTGGACAGTTTTTCCGGCCCCGTGAAATCCAAATTAACGAGCTTTTACTGTAATAAGCTGGGGCACTCTTCATTTCGTGATACGACCAACCAAGTGAAAGGGCTGATAAACATTATGAAGTTGGCTTCCACGACATAAGTGCGCCTTTCTTAAATAACTGGCAGATGGACTATCATAGATATCTTTCTATGGCCCGGTTGTTTATGTATTTTCAACATTCACATTCATTAGAGGTACTAGAATAAGCAGAAAAAATGTCTTAGAAGAAATTTCGGCATTGTTTTTATGGCCACATTAGACTTTCACCACCTCAAACGTGGTTACTCTACGCTGTGCTAAATTACTTTAGGTGCCGTCTGTCTACTATTTAGACTATATTTAAGTGTGCCAAATGCATTTTCTGCTTTGTCTCTTGGCCCAAATGACAGGAATGTTGCCATTCCCCTGAGGAGTTGATTAAAGAATGAGACAAATTAGGATCGTATAATTGTTTTATATTCGTTTCTTTTTAATTATTTGCTGTTATTTATTACTTTGTTTTTCCAACTGTTCACCTCAATATTTATATCTGCACTTTTTATTCATCTGTTTTTATTATCATTTTTGATACATTCTTGTTTCTTTCATGTTTAAATAGACATCTAAACTAATACTTAAGACTTTTCTTTAACAACAACCCAGTTCTTGCCCAATCTCCAGCGTGCGTGTGTGCCCTGGTTCAAAGATCCTACTCTACTCTACTCACACTGCTTGCGATATACGAGACCATATATGTAAAACAAGACAATTGTATGTCCCACCACACAGCTCACTTGAAGTGGGCGAAGCTTGCAGCCTTAGATAAATTCAGGTTAACACCTATCCAAATTAGAAGAAGCTGCCATCACATAATGCCTAAAGTATATAAGATCAATGGCCGGATGAGGAACGACTAAGCGGCACAAACATGGGGATACTGGAATGAACCTATGGAGGTGAAATCGCCTCTCATGCTTACGATGTTGAGGATCATCAAGAGACCATCCTGGCCCACACTGACCTGGAGGCACAAAGGGCTCACCACCAAGCTGGATGAGCAGCGGCAGCCACTATTGTTATGAAATAGAGAACGCATGCCTGATATTTTCTCTTCAGTTCTTCTTCAACAGCGAAAATGTGCCGAATGTCGTTCCTTGTCTTGTATGACGACCCAAGAAACTCAGTCAGGTATGCGCTACAGCAGCTCAGAAGACCCGCCACCAAGCAAAAGCGAAATCAACTTTCCTCGCGAGCAGGTACACTCTAAATCACCTAAAAACTAACATTTTCATGAGCATGACAACTCAGTTCCAACGCGGTTGCTTTCTCTTCATCCTCGGCTTGCCTCTGAAAACGAGTATGTTACATTACAGAGCATGGGCTGCACTGACTCGAATGCACAAGAAAACGATTACAGAGGCGAGGCAGAAAGAGAGAAAGTCAGAGATATAAATTAAGAGAAACAGTGGAGTATAGAAAAATGAAAACATAAATATTCAAAAGACACATAAAAGAAATTGAGAAGAGAAAGCTATAAAAAAACAGACACGAAGTACAGAGAGTAAAACAAAGAGAAATACAAAGAAAGCGAATGAGAAAACACAGGAAGAGAGGGAAAAGATATAAAGAACGAGAAGGAGAAATCAAGCGTGGTAGAAAGAAATAGAAAATATCTGTGCTAGACACTTAAGACAGTAATAAATTGAAAAAAAAAACAGAAAGAGAAAAAGTAAATAGGGACAATCAAGGCAGCCCATCTCCGCTATTCCTTCAGGCTTGGCATCAGTAGTGCATAGCTGCTCTAAGGTTTTTAAAGGGCGAAGGTCCTAAAGCCGTGGGCTTGTTCTTCTTCTGTGACCGGTTCGTGACCGCCTAGCTTATGAATGACTCAGCAGGTGGCGCTAGTGTGAGTGACAGACAGAGACGGACGTACAGATAAATCGAGAGACAGACAGACTGATGAACGTAGAGACAGACAGACAGTTGAATTGTTGGACGGACAGACAGACGAATGTGCAGACAGACAGATGGAGGACGGATATACAGACAAACAGACAGAAGGATGGACGGACAGACAGAAGGACAGATGAATGGATAGACAGACAGATTCACATTACCGATAAAACTCTCCGAAGCTTTGCACCACATCATCACTCACTCCGTGGTATGCTGTGATATTTAAATATCTTCAACAGCTTCGCTGTTAAGGGAGCCTTAATTTGTGCAAACTCTCGAGTTTATGCCATAGAAATTTTGTACATCCCAGAACTCTCCCCTGGCCGACCACAATTGAAGAGAACAGCTATAGCCTAACAGACGAGTATGTGCCACATTGATTTTGGCGGCCTATCAGAAAACTGTCGTCAGCATATACAGTTGACTCGTTAATTAAAACTTCAAGGGACCTCACAATTTTGTTTGAAGTATCTAGAAGTATGAATTATCAGAAGTTCTCAATTGATGACTCGGGGGGAAGTCACACCACACATTATGTTTAGGCATTGATTTTAGCATTTGTAAATATTTTGTCAAGTACTTCTAAGCCCTAACTGCATGCTGTGCACAGAAAGCAGAGTTCCGAAGTCCACAAGTTTATTACACATTTACGGCTGATCACAACTCTTCAAGAAATAGCGAATTGCCAACAGCTTCATAGCTGTAGGTTTGTGCCTTCAGCACAAAGCTTTCTATACCAGTTGAGAAGCATTGCAGTTCACCATGCGTGTCTTTTGTTTCAAATATTTCTTTACTTGCAAAGCCTTTTTTATTGAAAGCCTCGCGTGCTTATTTATCATTTTTAGACATTTATGAATATATAAGGGCTCAAATTTTAAATGGTAGCAGGGAAGCAGCTGATATTTTTTGGTATGGACCTGCAAAAAGTATAAATTAAGCAAGTGATGGAGTTTAAAATAAGAGGCTTCCAAATACATTAAAAATTGAGAACCAATAAAAAAATATCATTTTGCTTGAACTAACCGAAAGTATGAATTACCAGAGTTTGAATTATCGTGAGTCTACTGTATGTTTCATGCTAATCCGGTAAGTCCCTTTAGTTATCAGTGCTACACTAAAATGTAAGTGGGCAAGCTTAAGCCCAACATTATAGGCAACGGAAAAGACAACACCAAATGCGAGTGGGCCTCGAAGCAATTGAAAACCCACGGCAACAACTACCTGTCCAAATCTATGAGATCTACTAGCATTCAGCTCTACGCTGAACACCGTCCACTCTCCGAATGACTAACCTTGACTGATTAGGGTCCCAGATTTCACTGACGTACTTTATTGCGTGGGCCGTTGTTAGGTTAAATAAGCGGATGGTTTCAGTTATTGCGAGGCTAAATGCAATTTTCTTCGTAGGAGCCAAAAATATTTTCTGCACTTTCACATACTTCTGTAGCGTGGATGGACCATTTTATTATCTTGGATACACTTAAGTATCCCAGCATATGAAATGTGGAAAATACTGGTCAGTTCACTGCATATATGAGGTCAAAGACAAGATTAACATTACTGGTTACGCATAATAAAACTGTTTAATTCTAAATCATTTTCATTTTTCATTTGTCGCATCATTTCGCATCATTTCCATTTGTCGCACCTATGCCTAATAGTGCTGCCGTGCCCTAGGCAGTTTTGTGCCCTATGGAGTGACATGTGTGCCTGTATCAAGGAATTACTGTTGCTCAGTGGCGACATTGAAACAAACCCGGGACCCGATATGAACAAGATCATGAAACAGCTTCAAGTAATTGCAGATGACATAAAAGAAATAAAAGAAGAACGTTTAAAATCTATTGAAGCAAAACTTGAACAAGTAACGTTACTGGAAAACAAGATCACGTCCTGTGTCTCCCAAGTAATTAATCTTCAAAAAACTGTTCAATACTTGGAGTTCAAAATAGACGACTTAGAAAACCGGTCTAGAAGGTCAAACTTACTTGTGTATGGCGTACCGGAGGAGGCAGACGAACACCCCGAAACCCTCGAACAAACTATAAGTGAGCAGATACTTAAGAACATACTAAAGATCAAACCCGTTCCAATAGAAGAATCCATAGGATAGGAAAACAAAACGCTTAAAAACCTAGACCAGTGATGCTGAAACTCCTCGACTTCCGAGACAAAGTAACCATTCTTAGAAACTGCACGAAACTAAAGAGCACCACTTTCTCTGTTAGAGAGGACTTCTCAAATAGAATAAATACATCAGAAAAAAGCTTTGGTAAATTGCAAAAACCAAAAAAGAAGCCGGAGACAAAGTATTTCTGGTCTATGACAAGTTAAAAATGAATGAAGATCTGTACCGATGGGATGACGATACAAATGATATTGTGCTCGTAAGCGCTGGCCGTCACACCATTAACCATGAAAAAAAAACGACGAAGCGGAAGCATCAGGCGAGCCACAACGCCGCAGCCAACGAAAGAAATAACATTTCTTACCATAAACACCGGCAGCATGCTTCAAAAATTAGTATCGCTTGAATCCTTACTTCTTGGAATTGAACCTGACTTCGTAGCTTTGACAGAAACGTGGCTGACAAATGAAATAAAGGATTTTGAGGTAACACCCCCCAACTACGTCATCTTTCGTAAAGATAGGCAGACACGCGGTGGAGGTGTGGCCATCCTACTTGAAAAAGAGCTTTCCTTTGAAATACCTCCTGAGGTTATCGGAGTCGAGGCAATATTTTGCAAGCTTCTCTTCCCTTCTCGCCCAGTATTTGTTGGCTGCGTTTATCGCAGCCCATCTTCAGACAAGGATAGCTTGCAGGCATTGCACACGTATATGCATCGGTATGTTCTCGGAGCCAGGCTAATTTTGCTCGGCGACTTTAACTTACCCGATATAAACTGGCGAACAATGCAACACAACAGCGCATGCACGGATGCACTCATTCACATCATGTTGACATTTAATCTGTCCCAAATCGTAAAACAGCCTACCGGTATCCAAGGGTGCTGTTCTAATATACTCGACTTGGTGTTCTTAAGCGATCATTTTCCTGCAGATAATGCACAGGTTGAAATTCTTGAGGGCATATCAGACCACGAAGTTATTCAGGGCTCCGTTTCTATAGCTGACATCCCTATACCGTCCAACTCCTTTTCTGCCTATCTTGACTTTAACCATGCCGATGACACCAGTATACTTGATCATCTTTTCCATGAACTTGCTTCATTTGAACTACTTGCGAATGATTCAAACACAAATGTGGAAATACTATGGGCAAGCTTCAAATCAGTCGTAACACATTGCATTCTTAACTATGTGCCATCTAAAACAAAGAAAACACGAAAACATAATCCCTGGATAACGCATGAAATTATTCATTGCAAGCGTAAAGTAAAGCGCCTCAGAAAAACTTTGAAGGCAAAACCTTCTCCACAAATTCGGAACAAGTTGAGTCAAACTATTACTAAGATGAAATCCCAAATAATCCAAAGCAAACTATTTTACAAGTACGCTACCCAACTTTTTGAAAACGTCTCCCCAGAAGTTCTGGAACTACCTTAATCTCAAAAACCGTATTAGGCCCGCGGCCCTGGAAGAAAGCAAAGATAAAGCAAACTCACTAAATAACTATTTCCAATCTGTTTTCACGATTGATGATGGAAATGTGCCTGATGTTGACATTTGCAACACCCGACATATTGAACCACTTGTGACAGAGTCCGGAGTGCTTAATTTGTTGTTAAAATTAGATACTAAGAAGGGTGCCGGTCCCGATAACTTGTCAAATGAATTTCTTAGGCGATATGCTGAATGGGTAGCCAAATACTTGTGTATACTTTTCAATAAGTTCTTATCAACCTGTTCCCTCCCCCAAGAATGGAAAATCGCTAAAGTAGCTGCTGTTCATAAATCTGGTAGCGAAGCTGACCCTTCAAATTTCAGACCCATTTCACTAACCAGCACAACTTGCAAACTACTGGAACACATTATTCTTAAACATCTAACGTTGTACCTTGACCAGAATCACATCTTATCGCCACTACAACACGGTTTTTGCAAAGGACTATCTACAGTTATCCAACTGGTTGAACTAATTCACGACATCTCCCTCAATGTAGACTGTACAAAACAAACTGATTTAATTCTATTAGATTTCTCAAAGACGTTTGATCGGGTGCCACACAAAAAACTTATAAAAAAATTAGAAGCAACGATAGGCGCAGGCCCACTTACTGACTGGATCAACAATTATCTGAGTAACCGAACACAGTATGTGCAAGTCAATCGCGAAAGTTCTACCATAGCCAACGTTACGTCAGGTGTACCGCAGGGCAGTGTTTTGGCCCCCATTTTATTTTTGATCTTCATTAATGATTTACCTGCTGGCATTGGTGCTAATGTGAAGCTTTTCGCCGATGATTGTATACTTTACCAGGAAATTAACGCTTCAGGAGATCATGTAAAACTGAACAATGTCTTGCAGTTCATATCTAAGTGGTGTGCTCTTTGGCAAATGACCCTGAATGTTAAAAAATCTGCTCTCTTGAGGATAACAAGAAAAAAGCAAGTATCTGAATTTGTTTACGTTATAAATAACTCTCCACTTCCGGTAGTGACTGAACACAAATATCTAGGTTTAACTTTAACGCAAGATTTTAGATGGGATATCCACGTTAGTCATGTCACATCAGCTGCATTAAAACGGCTGTTTTTCCTTCGTAGAAGTCTCGCTTCTGCGCCACCTGAAACGAAACTCCTAGCCTACAAAGCATTCGTCAGACCTGTCTTAGAATATGCAAACGTCGCGTGGTTTCCCTTTACAAACAATCTCATAAATGCCCTTGAACGAAAAACAACGAAAAGCGATAAGATTTGTCTATAACAAGTACAGAATAACTGACTCACCCACAGAACTTTTAAAAAAAACAGGTCTCTTAACAATAAAAAACCGCACTCAACTGGCACGTCAGAAATTCCTATATCAGTTAGTTCACCAACAGCTAAACATAGACAGTTCAAAGTACATGTCATTTAAAGAAACAAGGCCAACACGACAAAAGCATTCTCAGACACTGAATGAATATCAGTGCCGGACGGACTGTCTGAAATATTCTTTTTTTCCACTAGCAATTCGCGAGTGGAATAACTTGCCAATCATTATAACAAACAGTCAATCATTGGAAACTTTCTCATCCCTGCTCGAATGTTATTTATTGTCTTCAGAATTGACAAACTCTGTTTTTTTCTTGTCCACTGTTTGAAGTGCTCACTATTCTTTTTTTCAGTACTAGTTGGAATTGATGTCCTATGCTACTGAAGGTATTTTAGTGGTACTGATGTAGTCATCAAATGTATTTCTGTTGGCTTTGTCTCACTCGTTATTATAATAATTCAGTGAGTACCCTCTGTATAAATCTTGCCCTTTCACAATGTATGTGCCCTTCCTGCAATAATCGCTAATTGGGATTGGCAGTATATGTAAATAAATAAATAAATTTCTCTGCTGTCTGAAGAGCATCACTGAAACAAATGTTAATCTAATCTTTTGTACGATTTGTTTCTTTCTACAGTAAAAAATTCGCGGTGAAAAGTCATACCATGAGGCTGCCATTTATTTCAGAGGCGATTTTATTGATATACTCCAAGAATACCACAGGGCCCGACACTGACCCCTATGGGACGCCACGTTTAAGAGCCCTGATTTAATATGGTTCACTTCTACGTATTGCGTTCTGTCATGAGGGTGCATGGTTATCCATTTCACTACTTTCTCCTTGATTCTCATCACTGTCAGCTTCACGAGCAACTATGTATGAAGCACTTTGTCGAATGCTTTCCACAGATCAAGATAAATGACATCTGTTTCTTTTTGTTGAAAGTCATGGCAAAGCCACTAACCATTTCAAAAAGCTGCGATATTGTGGAAAGGCAGTATCGAAATTCATGATGGTTGGCGATATTGTGTTTCATTTTTAATGTAAACGCGAGTTGAATGAGATACAACACATTCTAAAAGGTTGCAGCATACGTAAGTAAGCGATATCGGACGAAAAATTTCATTTACCTGCCTATCACCAGATTTTTGCGCAGGTATATCTCTTGCCTTAAGCCTATCATCTGGAATGCAGTATTCTGTGCATGATTCGACAAATAAAATCCTTATCTAATGGCTAAACCATTCCTCGTATCCGCGGAGAAATGCGTTATCTATCTTACCTGGCCCTACTGAGTTTTTAGGTTAGTATATATCAGTAGGAGCACAATTTCTTTTTGTGGGACTTCATCTACTGGCATCTTTGCCGAGTGAGAAAGTCTAGACAAAGTGAATTGTGCCTTAGATTGTGCCGGGGTACCAATCAATTTCATTAGTAATATAAGCAACCACTGCCGGGTCAGTAAGCAAAAATTTAACCACTACATTGCTGAGGGACTCTTTATCTTTTTTCGTCGCAAGACACCAAAATTTGTCATGAGACGTCGTCATAATTGTTGACATAGTTTAATGGTAACATTTGTTTCTGGCTTCAGAAATCATAGATCGTAGGTGCGCAGACAAATCGCAAGGTCTTTAGTTACTTTCCGGCTGTGATGCTTATTCGGCACTTCCGTTAAATCATTTACTTAGTTAACAAAGGGTTTCGCTTAGCGTTCCTTTTTTTATTTTTGCATAGTTTGGGCTTCTTTATACAATGTAAGACAATGTCAGTGTTCTATTGTAATATCTGTTTTTGGTTTGAGCTTTCATAGAACATAGGTGCGCAGACAAACTAAAAACTTTTGTGTGGTCTTAAGTCACTTTCCGGCTGTGGCGCTTATTTGGCACTTTAGTTAGATGATCTCCTTTCTTATTCAAGGGTTAGGTTTAGCATTCCTTTTTTTGGGATGTACAGTACACTCTCATTCAACTGAACCTGAAGGGACTAGTAAAATGTGTTCCGTTTAACAGGAGTTCCGTTTACTGAAAGATTAACAAGGCCACACAATTCAAGAACGAAACCAATCTTGCCAGAAGTATTTGTTGCATTTAAGCAGCAGCTCTTTTAAACAGATTTCTGTTTACTGAGAGTCTACTGTAGTAGGAACCATCTTATACAATGGAAGACAACTAGCTTAAACAATTCCCTCATTGGCGTGACGACACCTTGAGAATAAAAACTCTTGAGAATAAATTATTAGTAAACAATGATACTTGTGTCATCGGCAGCAAAAAAGTTGGGAAGAATCGTGAGTGATGCTATGAACTAAGAAATAACTCTGTGATGACCTGAAGTATAATGACATTGGCTGATTTGAGCATAGTGCGTTCGGGAGTTACACGTCACAGACATCCCGACATTACTGAGTGAAGACTCGGGACGGCTCTGAAAAGCCACCTGTTCACAGTAAAAAAAGTTCTCAAGGACACAACACACGCATAACGTTTATTCTTTCCTCGTGCAATCTATCAATGCCTAGCTTTTAGTACTTTTGTCGGGACAAGAAAAGTGACTAGGCGCTTGTAGTGTGCGGCAAATCTTTGTGACTAAACTGGTACTAGACCGATTTGAAAAGTTATTGCGGTGGTCGATCCGTGAAAAAAAAAAAAAAAAAAAAAAATGTGCTTCACTTATTTTATTTCATGGCTACTTCAAAATATGTTGCAGAGCTCGTTTAAAAGAACCATGAAAACAATACTGCACGGGATGCTGACCATGGTAAAAGCATCTTCGACGACCTCTCTAAAGGAAGTTCTTATTAATGGCTTCCGCGGCACCTTCAATGATTGGGTGAAGCATTGACAAAGATCTTATAAACTAAGGGATCAGTGCTTTGAAAAGTATTGAAAACATTTTAAACTGACATTGAAAAAATAATTTCTAAAGTTGTAATTGCAGAAACTTCTCAGACGTACCCTGTATGTGGTATCTTAAATATTGCAAATATGTTATTCACCTTTTGCTTTATGCAGGGCATGTGGTCGGACGACGTGTGCTTGGGATTCCTCGACCAATTTCTGTGCTTCCTTAAAGATCAAGTCCGAGAGGATGACGGGAAGTAAGTGCCAGGCGTTGAGGCCACATAGCGTCCACTGTTCCAGACATGCGCTCCGCTCCCCGAGCCGCAGCACAATTTGCACCGCCCATTAGATAAAGTAACTCTCTCTCCATGTGGAAAAAGTTGAAATGGTTGGAAAAATTATTTCAAGAAGCATTGCACGTCGCCTGGTGCGTTCACAACAGCATAGAGTAGTGTTTTGAAAAGAACCACGTGTTCAATACGCCATTTTAGACAGAATTTTCGTAGCTTACAATGAGATGCTCACTTGCGTTTACTCACATAACAACAGCGTTATATTTCATAAGTTTTACAATATGCCTTAGACACTGCATTGCGAGTGTGTCAACGTGCACGTACTTTGTATAATTATATGCTAACTAAGCGTACGCCGAAGGCGAAACCACATGGGCCAAGTTTTTCAGTCATTTTGATGCTGCTGTTCATTGAGTGCTTTTAGCTGTACACAGTATTTTTGTAACATTGGTGCCTACTGACTTGCAGGACGGTGTACCACTTCGAGTACCAGCCGCATTTGCGTAAAGTTATCTGCACCCGCCTTCCAGGCACCGACGAGTGTGCCATCCTGCCCAGCTGGTACCTTCAGGCACACGACAGGAAGGAACTCTACAGTACGAGAACACAAGACGAACCCCTTCTCTAGCTTTTAATCGCATGTCTAGTCTATAGCGAACTGCTACGAATGTATCCCAATGAGTCTCAGAATCAAAATTACTGGTTAGGAGTGTCTGACAACACAGCCTTCTGTTCACTTCTAACTCTCTATCAACTCTAAGAATGAGAGAGACAAATTTGGCACCAGTTATATTGTTCCAAAGTGCACTAGTAACGTTCCCATATTTCTAAGCGTTCGACAGCTGAGCTGGTTCGTTAATGCTACTTCTGGAAACGACAGCAGTACTACGGAACTTGAGGAAGAAGACTAATGTACATAACTCCAGTGGTGTGGCCGTCCAGCATTGCCTGCGTCTGCTTTTTTTGTGGTGCCCAGTGTGTTTTCACTGGGGTTTCTTCGAGCTACAATATTCACTACACAAAAGACTTGCGTGCCTTCGGATACTACCCGACTTTTGAAATTCAATGTTTTGTATAAGTGTTATCACATGACCTCTTCGAGACGGTCGATCACGTCGTACAGTCTTGTGTCTAGGAGTTGTTATCTCTTTTTTTTCACATTTGAACTACTGCACGTTAGTGTGGGCGACAATGACTAAAACTGATTTATGAACAATTTGATCTCTTCATAAAAATATGCTCCATATAATATATAACCTTCCTCGCAGACAGACAACAAGCCAGTTATTCATCTAACATAAAATCATAAATATTCACAACGTATACTTTTACAGGTTTTTACTCCACTCTTAGGTCGAACAAAAAGGTTTATCTTTGATCACAGTTTTCGCTTCCATGAAACGTCAATCAAAACACCTACCGTCATCAGCAACCTTGGATGCTTTCTCATGCAAGAACTAAGTTTAGCAAACAAAATATTTCTGATGAGCTACCCTTGCAGGTAAACAGACTCTATTTATCATGGGTTATCACAGCAGATATCACCCTTTCTCAAATTCTTAATAACAGTTCTGACAATTAGGATGTTATCTTCAAAATTTGTTGCTAACAATTAGTAAAAACAATAAACAGAAACAAAAGGGATGAAAATGCAATCGCCACTTTACGTAAATGATGTTTAGTGTATTTGTGATTTACATATTGTAACTTTTGATATACATTTATATCTATTGTTGTGACACTGTGTGTGTATGTTTTAGTTTTTATCACCGCAACCATCTGCAGTGAGTTTGAAAGCTTTAGAGTTCCTAATTTGGTTAATGTTTGTACTTTTGTCAGCTGTGGCGTTTTCTTGCCACCATCGCCACTGCTTTATGTATATAGGGCGTCGAGAACTTAGTAAAGCATATAGTCACATTTATTTTCACCACCTCCATCAACTCTGTATTGGGGCAAGTAAAAACATTATTATTATTATATTGTTGTTGTTGTTATCTTGAATCTTTGTGCACAAGTATGTCTTCGTGAACGTATAAACCTTTACATCACAAATTACCAATTGTATTGTAAGCCTCCAGCGTTATGATATTTTGGCAGTGAAGTTAGCTTTTATGAAGTCGCATGATTGATTGAGTGCCTTTTGGAAGATACGTAACTCTCGAATAGACTACTGATGTGTCACTTTTTTTGTATTTCTGGGTTAGGTATGCTGCACGGGGATGATGATGAGTTAAGGGCACCAGTGTCCTGCATAGTTTGAAGTGGTTGCTTTTCTGTTCGAAGTTCTTCAATATACTTGCCTGCATAAGCTACATGCTTCATCTTACTCATGGTTTAAGCCCTGACATCACGAAACACATCTACAGGTTTGATCAACCCTTTCAATGTGCTGACGAGATCCCGACGAGATCCAGCTATAGGGGGCAGCATTGTGGGAGGGTGGATAGGCAGTTGGAAGCGCGTCTACTAAAGTACGCAGCAGCGCTTTGCTGCCGGTGGTTTCATTCTATTGTCAGCAAATGAAGCACGTTGTTTGCTGTGTAAATGCGATATACACGACCTTCACTATATCAATATGCACGAATTTGGGCTAACATTCCTATTATCATCAAAATCACTAGCCTGACTACGTCCACTGCAGGACAAAGGCCTCTCCCATGTTCCGTCAGTTCACTCAGTCCTGTTCTTGCTGCTGTCAATTTATACCCGCAAACTTCTTAATCTCATTTGCCCGCCTAACAGTCTGTCTCCCTCTAACCTGCTTGCATTCTCTGGGAATCCAGTTAGTTACCCTTAATGAGCAGCAATTATCCTGTTGACGCGCTACATGCCCGGCCCATGTCTGTTTCCTCTTCTTGATTTCAACTATGATATCCTTAACCCCCGTTTGTTCCCTAATCCAGTCTTCTCTTTTCTTGTCTCTTAAGGTTACACCTACCATTTTTCTATTCATTGCTCGCTGCGTTGTCTTCAATTTGAGCTGAACCGTCCTTGTAAGTCTCCATGTTTCTGCTCCGTAGCTAAGTACTGGCAGGATACAGCTGTTATAAACCTTTCTCTTTAGGGATAGTGGTAATCTACCTGTCATAATTTGAGAGTGCTTCGCAAATGTGCTCCACCTTATTCATATTCTTCTAGTTACTTCAATATCGTGATTCGGCTCCACGGTTATTACCTGCCCTAAGTAGACATAGCGTTTTACAACTTCAAGTGGACTATTACCAATCTCAAAGTGCTGCCCTCTTACGAGGTTGTTGTACATTACTTTCGTTTTCTGCAGATTAATTTTAAGGCCCATTTATCTGCTCTCCATGTCTAACTCTGTAATCATGAGTTGCAATTGTTGGAAATTCAATGTCTGCGTCGAAGAGCAGGTTACTAAGGTACTCTCCATTAACACTTATCCCTAACCGTTTCTATTCTAGACCTCTGAAGACCTCCTGCAAGCACGCGGTAAATAGCATTGGGAAGATTGTATCCCCCTGCCCTGCACCCTTCTTGATTGGTATTCTGTTGCTTTCTTTATAAATCACTATGGTAGCAGTTGATTCCCTGTAGATATCTTCCAGGATGTTTATATATGCTTCATTGACGTCCCGATTCCGCAGTGTGTGCATGACTGCTGTGAGAGAGAGAGAATTTATTTACAGAAAGGTAGAGAGGTCGGCCTGAGCTATAGTTTGCTCTGGCCTGCTACTCTACACTGGGGAAGGGTAACTGGGGAGTGAAAGAGTGATGAATGATGATGGTAAGGTAGAGAGATGAGATGTTCTTATTAGGCTGGGTAACTCTACAGACGTGCATCCAGTTCAGTGGCTTCGTATAACCACATGTGTGCTGCTGGCGTCAGGCCAAGGACCTAACACAACCTCATCGGTTAATGGTCGACTAATATATCGGCCAATCGAAGATATCAGTTGCTGACGTTCGCTTGCATATGCTGGACAGTCGCAAAATATATGTTCGAGCGTTTCTGGCAACCGACAGTGACCACAATTGGGACCTGTGTCATTACAGCCAATCAAGTGGGTGTAACGCCTCTTGTAAGCCACACCGAGGCAAATATTGTGGATAACGAATGAGATGCTTCGCTTTAACTTGTTAGGCATACGGAACTTCATTTCCGGGTCCCATTTGTGCAGCCGCTTGTGCTGGTGTTCTGGTTTCTGCCAGTGCTCTAAGATGGAGTTGCGCATTACGCGTCGAAGTAGGATGTTAGTGTCTTGTCGAGAAAATGCGATGCACACTTCCAGGGCACTATTTAAAGCTCTCTTAGCTTTAGCGTCCGCCGCTTCATTGCCCATTATGCCACAATGAGCAGGTATCCATTGAAATGTTACATCATGTCCATTTTTTGCAGCAATGCCAAGAAGCTCTGCTATTTCAATCGATAAAGTATGATATGGACCTTGTCTCATGAAGCCATCGATGGTTTGAAGAGCAGCTTTGGCATCGCACAGTATCGTCCCTTTTATGAGCGGGTTCTGTCGACATGAAACGTATTGCCTCCCGAAGAGCAACAAGTTCCGCGGCTGTTGATGTGGTCTTGTGATCTATCTTGAAACATCGAGCTATCTTCATCTCCGGGATGACAAAGGCTGCGGTGGAGGTACGCGACGTGGAAGATCCATCAGTATATACGTGTGCCACAGCGTCATACATAGTGTAGCGGAAGCTGCTAAGCACCACCGCATTCTTTTCTATCCCGTCTGCAGCCGGCCGTCGACAGCGCGCCTACTCGCGGCGCCAGCTCCTCCTCCTCCGTGTTCGGGGAACAACGTGTTGTCGGGGCCGGCTCCGGGGATTAGACCGGCTGCATGCTACGTCTGCTCGCTCGGTGGCCCCCTTTTCCTCTTTCTTGTAGAAGAACGCGGGGGTGCCTCATTCTCTCCCTCGTCGAGGGGAGCTCTCGTCACTCGCACGGAGTGGAAATAAACAGTCTTGCCCTGCAACTCCAAACCTGCTTCACGTCTCCTTTCTCGGCTGCCTCCGGCAGCCGACATTTCCGGCCGCTACAAAATTGGTGACCCGAACGCTTCAACGAACACGCCGCGATGAGCTCCGACGACAACGCTGCTGCCTCCACGCCTGCGGTCATCGCCACAGAACTGAAGCTACCAAATTTTTGGCCGAAAAATCCAAGAGTTTGGTTCAGCCAAGTGGAGGCCCGTTTTCAACTCCGGCACATCACCTCGCAGTCGACAAAATACCTTCACGTCGTCGCAGCCCTGCCCCCCGAAATCGCCGACGCTGTCGACGACATTTTGGTTTCACCCCCCGCGCAAGAAGAATATGACACCCTCAAAAAGACGGTGCTGGACTGCCTCGAGGCGCCTGAAGAAAGCAGACTGCAGCAGCTCTTGTGTCGCGAAGAGCTGGGCGACCAACGACCTTCCCAACTGCTGCACCGTATGCGACAACTACTCGGTGGGCACGCGCGTCAGGACGGCCAGCTCCCACTTCTTCGTGAACTTTTCCTGCAACGGCTCCCCCAGTCGGTGCGCGTGGTTCTCGCGGGTTCAAATGAGACGTCCCTTGATCGACTAGCGCAACTTGCCGATCGCATCACGGAATACTCAACTCCAACCTTTGCGCCCATAGCTGCTGCAAGAACACATGAGCAACCAGATCGACTGTCGCGCCTTGAGGAGAAACTGCAACACCTTACCGAGACCATGCAGAAACTTGTGCTATCTGGCGCTCCCCAACAGGACGAGCAACGACGCAACCGATCTCCTTCAAGACACCCAAGCTCTTCCCAGAGAAGCCATGCACGAGATACACAGGACGGAGTTTGCTGGTACCACCGTCGTTTCGGCACGGGTGCTAGCCGCTGCACTCAACCTTGCTCGTTTCCGGGAAACGCTCCGGCCAGTCGTTAACGGCGGCTTACGACATCGGCCCTCCACCCAGCCGCCTGTTTTTCGTAGTCGACCGCGTAAGCAACTCGCGCCTGCTAGTCAACACGGGAGCCGAAATCTCTATTGTCCCGGCAACCCCCGAGGATCGCCGACGTAGCAAGAACACATCGTCGCTGCAGGCAGTGAACAACACTGCCATCGCTACGTACGGCTTCCGCTCGCTGACAATAGACGTCGGACTCAGGCGCCTGTTTCGCTGGGTCTTCGTGGTGGCGGATGTTAATTTCGCCATACTCGGAGCAGATTTTCTCAGCCACTTCAACCTGGATGTGAGCGTACGTGACCGTTGCCTCAAGGATAACAACACATCCCTCAAAGTACGTGGTTTGGAGTCAAACATCTGCTCATCTGGCATCTGCGCCTTCCAGCCAGTATCAGCCTACCACCACGTCCTGGCCGAATTCCCCTCGCTCACCAAGCCCCGCAACACGGAACAGCCGGTGAAACATAACGTGACTCACCACATCGTCACCACCGGGCCGCCAGTCACCGCCCGGCCACGACGGCTGTCCAGCAAAAGGCTTCAAGCTGCACGCAGGGCGTTCGAGCATATGCTGCAGCTGGGAATTGTTCGCCCTTCGTCTAGCAACCATTCATCGCCGCTACACATGGTGCCCAAGGACGACGATTGGCGCCCGTGTGGTGATTACAGAGCATTGAACGCATCGACAACGCCGGACCAGTATCCTCTGCCACACATTCACGATTTCAGCGCGCGGCTGGCAGGTACGAAAATATACAGCAAGATCGACCTTGTAGCGGCATACCACCAAATCCCCGTCGAACCGCAGGACATACCAAAAACAGCCATAACAACTCCGTTCGGCCTGTTTGAGTTTGTCCGCATGCCCTACGGCTTGAAAAATGCCGCACAGACCTTTCAAAGGTTCATGGATGAGGTCACCCGGGGTCTTCCTTTCATCTTTGTCTACCTGGATGACATTTTGGTGGCCAGCAGAACGCCTGCGGAGCACGAAGAGCACCTCCGCCAGCTCTTTCAGCGTTTGGATGAGCACGGTCTGGTGTTGAAACCTCAAAAGTGCGTGTTTGGAGTAGAGGCGCTCAACTTCCTCGGCCACCACATCACTGCTGAAGGCATTATGCCATTGGAATCGAGGGTGGAATCCGTCAAGAAGTTTCCAGCTCCAACATCTTTTCGCAAGCTGAGGGAGTTCCTCGGGCTCTTAAACTTCCACCGGCGCTTCATTCCGTCTTGTGCTCGAGTGCTCCAGCCATTGACCGACCTGCTGCGCCGAGACGACCAAAAGGCACCAGAATTTTGTTGGTCTGACGAACACCAGAACGCTTTCCAGAAAGCTAAGGACGAGCTAGCCGCGGCTACCCTTCTCATTCATCCACGGCCTGAAGCTCCTACACGCCTCATGGTGGACGCTTCCTCCACATCGGTCGGAGCAGTGCTGCAGCAACAGGAGGGCGCCCAGTGGAAGCCACTGGGCTTCTTTTCGAAACGTCTGAAGCCTGCAGAAGCACGGTACAGCACTTTTGGAAGGGAGATGCTCGCAATATATTGTTCCATTAAGCATTTCCGCTACTTCCTCGAAGGCCGTGAGTTCTACATCTTGACAGACCACAAGCCCCTCACCTACGTATTCAAAAACAACAGTTCCTCCTACTCAGAACGAGAGATCCGTCAGCTCTCATTCATCTCCGAGTTTTCTACAGACATCCGCCACGTTCCCGGGGTCGAAAACGAAGCAGCTGACGCCTTGTCTCGCGTCAATGCTTCCAGCACAGAAGTCCTGGACTTCGAAGCTATGGCCGCAGCTCAGCGGGACGACCCCGAGTTGACAAGACTGAAGGGAGGGGGATCTTCACTCGTGCTCTCGGAGGTTGCACTTCCCTACGTCCAGAGCACGATAACCTGCGATACCTCCCAGGCAGCACCACGACCTTTTGTCCCACTGAACTTTCGCCGAGTGGTATTCAACACTTTCCACTCCATCAGCCACCCAGGTGTCCGTGCCACCCAGCGGCTGATAACACAACGCTTCGTTTGGCCCGGAGTCAACGCGGACGTGCGACGATGGGCTCGGACATGTGAAACGTGTCAGCAAGTGAAAGTGACTCGCCACAATCGGGCTGCACTACAGGAATTTCGGACTCCTGAGTCGCGGTTTGACCACGTTCACCTTGACCTCGTGGGACCACTACCGCCCTGCCAAGGATTTAGGTACCTGCTCACATGCATCGACAGGTACAGCCGGTGGCCCGAAGCTATACCAATTGCGGACATATCAGCTGAGACCGTCGCGCAGGCCTTCATTCAAACATGGGTGTCCCGCTTTGGCTGCCCCGCCCGCATAACAACTGACCGGGGACGGCAATTCCAGAGCAACCTCTTTTCCGCACTTTCAACGATCCTCGGCACGAAGCTGCAGCATACAACCCCCTACCACCCCGCCAGCAACGGAATGGTTGAGCGCTTCCACCGGCAACTCAAAGCCGCACTGGCAGCGAAACTCGACCGCCAGCACTGGGTGCAGAAGCTCCCGCTCGTTCTTCTTGGCCTACGCTCAACGGTGAAGGAAGACCTCGGCTTCAGCGCAGCGGAAATGGTCTACGGCTCAACAGTGCGCCTCCCGGGAGAATTCTTCTCCGACCAGACACCTTCCGCCCCAACAGCCTCCGATCACATCGAGAAGCTGCGCGCATGGCTCGCGCAACTCAGGCCAACAGCACCTCGCATCGCCCGCAACAGGAAAGTTTTCACTTTTCCTGACATGGACTCTGCTACCCATGTGTTCGTGCGACACGACGCAACGAAGCCGCCCCTTACTCCGCCGTACGATGGCCCATTCAAAGTTTTGGGACGTACTAACAAAACCATCGCAATCGACGTGCGGGGGAAACGAGAAGTCGTCGCCGTTGACCGCGCCAAGCCTGCTCATATTGAAGTTTCCATTCAAGCAGCCTCTCACGTACGATTTCAGTGCTAACCATTGGACTGTGACCTTTCACTATTCAGCCCGTAACTGCTGTCCTTTAAAAGCTCCGCAATCTAGGGGGGGAGCCTTTGTAGCGGAAGCTGCTAAGCACCACCGCATTCTTTTCTATCCCGTCTGCAGCCGGCCGTCGACAGCGCGCCTACTCGCGGCGCCAGCTCCTCCTCCTCCGTGTTCGGGGAACAACGTGTTGTCGGGGCCGGCTCCGGGGATTAGACCGGCTGCATGCTACGTCTGCTCGCTCGGTGGCCCCCTTTTCCTCTTTCTTGTAGAAGAACGCGGGGGTGCCTCATTCTCTCCCTCGTCGAGGGGAGCTCTCGTCACTCGCACGGAGTGGAAATAAACAGTCTTGCCCTGCAACTCCAAACCTGCTTCACGTCTCCTTTCTCGGCTGCCTCCGGCAGCCGACATTTCCGGCCGCTACAATAGTATAAATGTGCTGCAGTGTAAGTTGCTTTAGGCCGATCGATGATACAAGGGACTTCTTCATAATCCCATTAATCTGAAGTATGACAAGTGGTGTATTTCTACTGAAGCAAGTGCCTTCTCGTAATCTATGAAGGCTATGTATAGTGGTTCACTATATTCAGAGCATTTTTCTATTACCTGGTTGATAGTATGATTGTGGTCGATTGTTGAGTAGCCTGTTCAAAATCCTGCTGGTTCCTTTGGTTGATTGAATTCCAATGTTTTCCTAACTTTGTTAGCAATTACCTTTGTGAATACCTTGTATACTATGGAGAACAAGCTGTTCGGCCTGTAATTCTTCAAGTCCTTGTCATCTCCATTCTTATGTAATAAGATGATGTTAGCATTCTTCCAAGACTGTGGTACTCTTCCCGTCAGGAGACACCTCGTAAACAGGGTGGCTAGTTTTTCTAACAGAGTCTGTCCTCCATCTTTCAGCGGATGTGATGTTACCTGATCCTCACCAGCAGCTCGGCCTCTTTGCATGCTGTCCAAGGCTTTTCTGACTTCTTCTATCATTACTAGTGGGGGTCATCTGGGTTACTGCTAGTTCTTATAGTATTAAGGTCGTGGTTTTCCCATCTATTCTACAGCTCTCTGTTAAACTCTTCTATTTTAACTACCCTATCCACATTGGTAGTTATTTTGCCTTCTTTGTCCCCTAGTGCATACATCCGATTTTTGCCTATCCCATGTTTCCTTATCACTGCTTTGACGCTTCCTCCGTTTTTCAGAGCGAGTTCAATACTCTCCATGTTATACCTTCTTACATCGGATACCTTACGCCTATTAATCAACTTCGAAAGCTCTGCCAGTTCTATTTTGTCTGCTTTACTTGAGACTTTCAAGCTTTGACGCTTCCTAATGACATTCTTCATTTCCTGGGAAAGCTTGCTAGTTTCCGGTCTAACTACCATGCCTCCAACTTCCACTGCACACTCCGTAATGATACTCGTCAGATTATCATTCATTGTATTTACGCTAAAGTTGACTTCCTCAATAAGAGCCGAGTATCTGCTCTGAAGCGAGACTCTGAATTCCTGTACTTTCCCTCAGTGCTAGCCCACTGATTGGCTTCTTGCGTATCAGTTTCTGTCATTCCTTCTTCAAGTCTAAGGGAATTCGAGACCATACCAATCTATGGTCACTGCGTCGTACCTTGCCAACTACTTCCACAACCTTCACGACGCCTGGGTGTGCACTCGTTATAAAGTCTATTTAGTTCTTATTTTCGCCATTAGAGCTCCTTCGTGTCCACTTGCAGTTTTCTCGTTTTCGGTAGAAGGTATTCAAAATTCGTAAATTATTGCGTTCTGCGAATTCTACTAGTAGCTCTCCTCTGGCGTTTCTAGTACCGATGCCATAATCTCCTACTGCCTGGTCTCCAGCCTGCTTCTTCCCTACCTTTGCATTAAAGTCGCCCATCACTATAGTATACTGTGTTTTTACCTTACTCATTGCCGATTCCACGTCTTCATAGAAGCTTTCAACTGAAGCGTCATCATGGCTGGACGTAGGCACGCAAGCCTGTACTACCTTGATCTTGTATCTCTCATTGAGTTTAATTACAATACCTATCACCCTTTCATTAATGTTATAGCATTCTTCTATGTTGCCATTTATGTTTCTGTGAATTAGGAACCCCACTCCCAATTCTCTTCTGTCAGCCAAGCACCGATAGCAAAGGACATGCCCATTCTGTAGCACCGTATAGGCTCATCTGTCCTCCTAACCTCACTGAGCCTTATTATATCCCATTTAGCACGTGTAAGTGGGCCTGCAGTCCGGTGATGAATAACGTTTATTGTGGTTGAAACGAAGTAGATATAGGCAAGAGTGGTGACGTAACAGGTCACGTGATTTTGACGAAATGGCCGGTGACGTCGAAGTCACTCAGCCATGCTACATCTCCCTTTTCTTAGGGAAGCAAATAATTACACTAGTCTTTCTGTTTGTGGGTAGCGGCAGGGCTCCCGGCGTGGCCTTGCGCTTCTCCGTAGCTCTTGAGCAGGCTGGGCGTCGTCTAGTAGTTCGGACCCGTCACGGGGTCTCTCTTCGGCATGTGTAGGTGCGTCTCGCAGATGCCCGCGTGTGCGTCTAATTTTTTGGCCCTCTTCCGTCTTCACCACCACAGAGCGCGGCGTCTCAGCTGGCCTTAGAACGACCGCAGGTGTCCAGGTCTTTTCGTGGGTATCGTATGTAGTTGCCCTCTGGCCAGGTGATAGAGGTGGCAGGTGCCTGGAGCGGCGATTGTAGTAAATCCTCTGGCGTTGGCGGATTTCCTGGAGAGGGGTATGGACGACTCGGTTGGGCACAGTTTCCGGCACCAGATGGCTTGATGGTACGGGCAGCTGGGTCCTCGTCTGCCTTCCCATCAGTGACTGCACAGGGGATTTCAAAACAGAATCTCGCGGTGTATTACGCCATTCAAGCAGAGCCATGTGGAAATCAGGCGTTCTAAGAGAGCACTTCTTTATAGCTTTTTTACTTCTTGCACGGCCCTCTCTGTCATACTATATGAGCGTGGATGATATGGGCTTGACATTACGTGGGTAATGCCGAGCCCATATAAAAAGTCTTTGAATTCTTTGCTGTTAAATGGCGGCCCATTATCGCTGCACAGTTAAGCGGTAATCCATGAACCGAATAAAGTTCTGTGCACCAAGACTTCAGCTGATTAGCCGTGGTATGGCGAAATTCCTTTATTTCAAAAAAGAAGAAATAGAAATCAACAATAATGGCAAACTGTCAGACCCCGTAAAAGAATGGCTCCATTCCTACAGCTTTTCAGGGCAAGTTTGATTGATTGATTTGTGGGGGTTAACGTCCCAAAACCACTATATGATTATTAGAGACGCCGTAGTGGAGGGCTCCGGAAATTTCGACCACCTGGGGTTCTTTAACGTGCACTCAAATCTGAGCACACGAGCCTACAGCATTTCCGCCTCCATCGGAAATGCAGCCGCCACAGCCAGGATTCGATCCCGCGACCTGGGGGTCAGCAGCTGACGGGGCAAGTTTGGAACCTTGTGGCTCAAAAGCGGCATCTTTGCGTTTTGGGGCTGATGCTTTTGGCACATTTTGCAGTTTCTGCGAAATTGCTCTATGTCGCTTGCCAGGCAGGGCCAGAACATGATGCTTCATGCCTGCGCCTTCATCTTATCCGCTCCGGGGTGTGCGACGTGCAAAAGAGCCAATATTTCTGCTTTCATCGAACTTGGTATGATCACCTTGTTGCTGTGAAGTAGGAGCCCGTCTTGTGCGTGTATTTCCTCCTGATAAGACCAGTATGGGCGGATGGCTTCTGGAACCTCTTACTTCTTGTCAGGCCAGTTGGTCAGCGCATATTCTCGCAGCTTGGGGAGAACGGTATCATTGTTGGTTTCTGCGAGAGTACTTTTTAGGCGGGGTTCCGAGGCTGAAACAAATTCCAGCACATCTACTTGAAATTGCGCAGTTTCCTCGTACTTGCTCACTGTGCTCGGAAAACGCAACAAAAAACATCAGCGAGAAAAAGATATGTGCCTGGCTTACAAACCAGTTTAATCGGATAGCGCTGCAAGGTCAGCCTAATGCGTTGCAAGCGAAGGGAACACTGATGCAGCGGCTTGTTAAGTATTGGTACTAAAGGCCTCTGGTCGGTCTCTACAATCGCTTCTGCCTGACCAAAAACGTAGCCATGGAACTTCGTGCAACCATGCCCCGTCGCCAACATTTCCTTCTCAATTTGTGCATAGTTTTGTTGCGCCTCTGTGAGGTATCGGGACGAAAAAGCGATGGGGCGGCTGTTTTGCATGAGAACTGCGCCGACTCCTAATTGACTTGCGTCAACCTAGAGAATGAAAGGCTTTTTAGGGTTGAAGAAAGCCAAAACGGGTGCTTTCGTCAAGGATTGACGCAAGGTCTCAAAATTCTTTTGCTGCGCCTCCGCCCAAACCCATGCAATGTCTGTACGCAACAGTGTTTCAAGCGGAGCGGTTACCTCTGACATGTTGGGAATGAATCGCTGCACGAAATTCATCGTACCAAGAAATACTTGCAGTTCTTTCTTGTTCATCAGTTCCGGTATTCCAAGTATGTCTTGTACTCTCTCCGGATCAAGGCGTAGGCCTTCTGTAGTGAGTATGTGTCCCAGATACCGGACCTCCAGCTGCAGAAACGCACTCTTCTTGGGGTTAAGTCGGAGGTTGTGCTGTTGACACCGGGATAACACAAGTTTTAAGCTGCAGTCGTGCTCTTCTTTAGTTCTGCCCCATACTAATACGTCATCCATCACAACCACCACCAAGGACAAGCCTTCCAAAACGTGGTGCATTGCTGCTTGGAATATTTCTGGGGTCGAAGCTATTCCGAACGGCATGCGAAGGAACCGATAGCGACCATATGGAGTGCTGATGGTGCAAAGCTTGGAGCTCGACTCGCTAAGCCGAATTTTCCAAAACCCTGACGCTGCATCAAGCGTGGAAAAGAATCTTGCTCCGGCAAGCCTAGGAGCGACATCCTCTAACGTTGGCATGGGATAGTTTTCACGGAGTATGGCTTGATTGAGCGATGTTGGATGCAGGCAAATTCGAACTTTGTTTCCTTTAACAACGGCAACCATAAGGCTGGATCATTCTGTAGGCTGTTACCTTTGTTATGACGCCCTCATCCTCCATACGCCAAGTTCCCCTCTAGTCTTGTCCTACAGGGCCACGGCGACTCTTCAAGCTGGTACGACGACGCCCACGGCGCCGGGCTTGAGTTTTATTTCGTACTCGTAGTCCTTGAGCTCACCCAGTCCTGTGAAGACATCTGCGAAAGGTTGGGCTGGCTGGTAAAGTTTATTGTCATCAATGTTCTGTACACGGCGGATAAATTCAAGGCGTTCGGCTGCTGAACCACTCAGAGTCACTGGTACACTTTGCTCTATGATGTAGAATGTTTCCTGGACCACCCTCTCATTGGCTGAAAGCCGCAGCTGCACTCTTGCTTGGGTGGTTGCCTTGTGGCCGAAAAATGCTGTTAGCGCGACCCGGCAAGCTTGCTCTGGAAGATCCGGTAGCTTTGCAACGTCCCTCCTTGAAATGACGCAACAATTAGCCCCCGCATCTAATTTGCAAGTCATTGGTTGGCCTTCAATGTCCACCGTCGCGCTTCAGTGGTCTGTGTTGATTGTGTTCACCGTGAATGTTTGCAGAAAAAAATCGCCGTCTTCTGCGCATAGTTCCCGTAGTTCTTTCTTCTTGTGAGGAAAGGTTCGCGCAGGAGTTGCTGATTTGCATGCTCGGGCAAAGTGGTTGAATCCTCCGCACTTATTGCATGTTCTACCGGTAGCGGGGCATTTTTCGCCGCGGTGTGCGCAATAGCCGCGGCTGCGGCAGGCATCCCATTTCTTTGCGACTGCGTTAACTGCCGTGTCTTCCGCTGTCTCCGCGGTTTCACTGATTTCACGAAACTGCTGTTTCCTTTGCTCTTGCGTACGACAGATATCGATAGTCTTCTTGTACGAAGGGTTTTCCGCAATCACTTTCTGCTGCTAGTTCTTGTCACGAATATCCAGAATAATACGACTGCGCAGCATCCGGACTTCCATTACCCCAAATTCACAGTTTGTGGCTAACATTCGTAGCTCCGTCAGCCACTCATTGAAAGGTTCGCCTTCCCTTTGGTTTCTGGACCCAAATAGAAATTCATGATAGGTCAAGTTCGTTTCTGGCTTTTAGAACTCTTCAAACTTGGCAATTAAGACGTCTACGTTATTTTTGTCCTTTTCAGCCTCAAACGTGAAGGTGCTGTATACCTTCCTTGCCTCTGCACCGATAATCACTAGCAACGTGGCTGCTTGCACTTCTTTCCGCTTGTTTTGTCAACTGGGTAGCAGTGAAAAATAGCGTGAACTCACTCTGCCAAATTTTCCATGCGAGCCAGGTGTTGCCCGATCTGTCCAGCGGCTTTGGCAGCAGCAAGATTGTTGAGGGCGAAATCGCTGGCGGCGTGGCCATTTCAGCTAGGCACCGCTGCCACCATGTAAGCGGGCCTGCAGTAGGGTGATGAACAACGTTTATTGTGGTTGAAACGAAGTAGATATAGGCAAGAGTGGTGACGTAACAGGTCACGTGATTTTAACGAAATGGCCGGTGACGTCGGAGTGACTCAGCCATGCTACAACACGCTGTAGCTCCTCGAACAGTACAGCTAGACTTGCTCGCTAGATAAGATTCTAGCGTTAAACGTTGCCAAGTTCAGGTTCCAATGGCAGCCTCTCAGGATCCAGATTCTTAGCACCCTATGCTGCGTTGCAGATCTTACCGCCGCCGTGTTCATTTGCTTCGCAGCTTCTGGGGACTGAGGGCCGTGAGGTAATCGAGGTATGCACGTGGGAAGTTCCTATTATGTGCGAGAGAAACGGAAACTGCCAATCACTGAGTCGTTGGCCGTCGGTCACAGTCGAGTTCAGCAAGGTGCTCAATGTGTTCTCTTGCTCTGTTTGTACATTTTAAAATTTTGCCAACTTTTCAAAGTAAGTTTAATAGCATTGCGCTAGAATTACGTATATATTTTTTTTATTCACAGCACGCACATAAAAAAGAAGTCTGTATTTCTGCGTAATAACACAATAAATAACTTGGTGGACTCCGCTGATGGCTTGAATATTTGTGCCGCTATAGAAATGCATGGCTTAAGGTCTTTTTTATCGCTAAACGGTTTTTGCAGACGCTCATCCTTTGGAGTCTCAAGAGTATTTAGAAATGGCGAAAACCAGACGAGATTGTGTCGCTGAAATTCAGCATTAACACCAATTAATTTAGTACTTTTTTTGTTTAGGGCAATGGCAGATGCACTATGTGATGTGCTTTAGCAACAAAGTGGCACGCACATTGAAAAGATTTTATGTAATTTTCGGTACCATGATTACACAAGGCGTAGTTCTGACACGTGCATGCACTCATTTATTAGAGTATGTAGAGGTCTTAAAAGTTGGTATTCAATCATCACTGATAAATCAGTTATAAAATACAGTGTAGACATGTAAGGAACACAGTTGGAAAAAAGACAAATAATGCCTCACAAGGTGCCTTCATCTATCCCAGTCAATAAGGCGCTCAAGGAGCAGTAATGAACACAGGGTAAAACAGTATAAAAAAAAAAGAAGTATCCGCACTCACGGACACCAATGACACTGCGCCACGAAATCGACATGGTAGGGCTGTCTAAGAACCGCTGCAGACAGCAACATAACTTTCTTGCAGCATTACCTAAAAAAATAAATTGGTCAAACTGACGACTTGCGACATGACCACTTCCCAAACTGCCCGTCAATCCAATACGCCACCAGAACAGCTAGACGGTGGCGTGTAAAGCGACTGCAGATTTGCGGCAACGAGCTCCCTCGTTATCACCATTACACTACGGTGACGAGACTCCTCACAGTAGGCATTGCTTTACGGCACGGAGGAAGGAAAAAGGTAAGGAGAGGGCATGCCCAGCTGGCGCAGGGCGTAAAAAATGTGGCGGAAATGACATCATGGCGGCCATATTCAGTAGGCGCAATGGCGGCGTTGTTATGGTTACGTGTTGCGCAGTGAAGCTGGTCTAGCAGTGAGCGGCCGCGGCTGGCGGCGGAATGTGTGCCTCCGCTGGTCTCGTGCTGAGCCGTGGCGGACAATATCTGTGCTCGGCGCCGCGTTATTGGTTACGCAGTGTTCGTCTGGCTGTTACATTACTCTTAGCAACGTTTACAAATCTCTTTGTCCATCACGGGTTTTCAACAGTGCGTAGAACAAGTGCATATCCATGTGTCGTGCAGCGGATGACGCGGATGAAGCAGTTAGTGTTCAGCGAAATGGCGTTGGGCACCATGACGAAGCTGAATGACGACGAACGCCTTGCAGGTCAGTGACGGTTGAGCAGTGCTCCTGCTTGTGACAACGGACGACGCTGTTGAGCCCAGCAAGACGCCGTGAGGACCATGTGCACATACGTAGTTTCGTGTTGTGTGTGTACAGTAACAACTTGCATGTGCGTATTAAAACACCTTTTCTGTTCCGCTTGGTACACTCTCCACCAGCATTGCATGTAATCTCAACGTAACAGCAACCATGTTCAACTGTCACTAGCACCGTGCTCAAAGTCACCACGGTCGCAGAATGCTGACGCAGGTGAGTTTCACGCGAAACACGGACACAGTGGCAGGACGCTGCGTCAGTCGCGTGGCGGAATGCAACCGTAGAAGGCGCACGACCGATCGTGTTGTCTGTACAGTTGCTCAATTAATGACGTGAAAGCACTCGCCGTTGTCAGTGCATCTAGCGCGCGTTCTTTCGTAGTTGCATCGTTATCAGCGAGCTGTTACTCTTTGTTATTACTCGGACGAAGCAATTTCGCTGAAGGTGTCCCGCTGGCTCTGAGTGATGAGCCCAGTTCCATTAGTTTAGGATCGTCACGACACACGCGCTGCGCAGCCCACGTGCTTTCCGAGCAGGAGAGGGAGTCGCGCCTTCTGCTTCGCATTCATATGTAAACAAGAGAGGAGAATTCGCCTACTCAATATGGCCGACTTCCGGCTTCATCGCGGCTTCACAACGAGTGACGTCAGGGCCTCTCCTTACCTTTTCCTTCCTCCGTGCTTTACGGTGACGGGACCCCGTCGCTATAGCTACATCGCTATTTTGACGGCCCCGGCACTGTTGAGATTTCACTACGGTGACTCACTTTAGCGATAGTACTGCGCTGACTGGCCGCGTCACTGTAGTTCCGATTACACTTCGCTGACGAGCCTCCTCACTCTTCTGAGTTCACGGGTCCCACCACCATAGTCACTGACGCTGTTTAAATTGCTCCTTTGGCAGTCAATCGACCGTTTGTGGCATCTGCGAGATATGCAAAGAAGCATAAAACTACCAAATTTGAGATAATCGTGCTCCAATTGCAGCTATGGGTGACGGCAGGGGAGCAAGCCTGTGTTGTATCACAGTAAGAGGAAGGAGTTTTGAGAGGCAGATACTGGTGTGACTCGGGTAGCTGGTAAGTTCCACCTTATGGCACCCCCCGATTGATGCAAATGACTGCAGTCTGTCTCAGCAATGTTTGTTCAGTGATAGGGGCATCACGAAGTACTTCATAATATTACCGCACAGGGCTCTCGATTCGGTATCAGAATATGACAAATAGTTATAGCTGATTATATATCTCGGGCACAAGACCACCAAGATTAACGTGGCAAAGGCAAGATGGGTGAGCTTGCATTAACGCACGTAGAATAACGAAAAGAGAAAAGAGCTCCGCTTAAAATGTCTGCATTGCCTTAGGTGGCAACCTATAGTGAATGCGCACTAAACAGCTACAGCAGGTTCCACTTAAAAATGTATGGTAAGCAGTGCGCTGTAAGCACACGCTTGTCTTGGTGAGTAAACTACGTATATATGTACGTACACCAACCAAATAAAGCCGTAGTCTCGGATCTTCTGCGCCGCTCAGCTACACTCACGAGGCACGCCTACCCGAGGCGATCAGGAGGCCACGTCGTTGGCTCCCTGTCTAGGGGCCTTTTCAGGGCTCCCTGTATAGGAGTTTTGGGACGGCATCTCACCTAAGGTAAGTCGACTACACCTGTAGCCTGCGTGCAATGGCTGAAGTAGTGGCGAGGCGCTGAAATATGGTTGCGAGCTTACCGAAGAGGAGCGCGTTGCGTAGGCGTGCGCAGAGTTTTCGCTGATGGGGCGGGGGGGGGGGGGCAGCGAACGTTCATCGCAGTGCCCTCAACCTCTCCTAAGTCAACGTATTCATCAGATCTTGTGCCCCATCTCTTAATTACTAAGAAGACGCACTGTGCCCTAATGAATGTTTGAAGCAGATTTTGCGCCCCCCTCATAGGTGACTAAATGGGGGTGGCTGCCCCCCTCGTGCGCACCCCTATGGCGTGTTGGACGGGTATCAAAAGTCCCTGTCAGAGAAGTGCTTGCTGCACACGGTCGATGAAAGCGTGGGGCGCTTTCCCTTTCTGAGTTTGACTGCCCACCTCTACCTCAGTTTCAGGAAGAGTAGGACAGAATAGAATAGGATAGAGTAGAATAGAACCCCACTATTGCACAGCACTCGCCGTGGAGAATATCGGCTGCAGTTTTGAGAAACAAAGCGCTGTGCTTTTAGAATGAGCATTGAAAATGGACACCCACGGTTGTTAGAACAGCGTTGGTAGCCACCACACACAAGATAACATATTGAACTGGGTCTTTGTCCAGTTTTACCACGACGGGGTTTTTTACACTGCGCAGTGCATCGAAAGCACGCGAATCCTCGAAGTGACTTCATACAATCGCTGTTCGCAGCGCCTCCATTGGTCGCACCCAAGGCCATATTTAACTCACGTGTTCCTGGGAGCATAAACTACTAATCGGGTGCGTTTTCTGAACACGCTAAAAATGTGTTGCAGGGCCCCTTTAAACTGGGCCTGACCTGGAAAACTTTCTCAAGTAACCATGGATTGGATTTACTAAAAGAGCCTATTGGCTCACGAATTGAACGCCATGAAAACTTTAGAAATCCGTCCAGTGCAAACAGAGTTACTAAGATTTGTTGCCTGCTGCAATCGCGTTCTCTCTTCTCTTCTGCACAAGTGTTGCGGTTTGTGCTAAATTTGGAGCAAGTCACAACCTAAAATTTTCTGGCAGTGCGACATCTCGCTGCCCTAACTATAACGGCGAACACTTGGCAACGGACAAAGCATGTCCCACGCTAAAGAAAGAAAAATGGAAGGTCCTGAAAGAGGATTCTTAAGAAATGGCATTACGAGAAAATACGCCTAGTCATAGCACCCATCAAGTAGCTGGCAACGGCACAAGAAAAGATGCACCTGTACGTCCGAATAGTACAGTCAGAGTGAATCGAAGCGACGGAGGGAGTTGCAATTTCAGCATTTCGGCAACATCGTGGCCGGCGCTTCTATCAAAGCCGTCCGACACAACCTCCTCAAAGGTCGCGCCTCAGAAAATTTCGGAACCAGCTTCCGCCAAGGTCATGTCTGCAGTAGAAAATACTGTAAACGGGGCGCCAGAAACGGCTCCAGCCAACGATGATGCCCATCTTGTCACCATGCCTAAGATGCTTGTTAACGTCGTCAAATCTCTCACAGCTGGTCAACAAACGCCAGCAGCATTGGCCGCACAAGAGCTTTTGGCGGCTCTCGTTCCAGTTCTCGACAATCCTCACTTAAAGCAACATGAACATCCGTCGCAAGCCCCGTCCCTATGTGCTGCAATGGAACGCCAAGTATCTACGACCGCGCTAAGCTGGCCTCGTTCTCAGGCTCCTTGCAATGAAGAATCCATTGGATCTTATAGCTCTCCAAGCAGCCAATGTTCCCGGTTACGTAGGCGTTCACAGCAATACCTGATGCATGGTGATGGCGTGTGCAGCTTTCCAGTATACAGAGACCACGCATCTACGAAATGCTTCGAAAGCGTCATTGCACATACGATCTCATGTTTGTTTCGTAGTGATTAACGCACGTGACCTCTGCGAAGCCGACTTTAAATGTGTAGCAGTTGATATTAGTCTGAAGAACACAACTATGACTGTGGCAAGCATATTTTTTCAGCCAGCGCATTCTTCGGTCATCACATTGCTGGAGAGCCTGGTATCTCGGTGTGGTTCGTCATTTCTTCTGTGTGGAGATTTCAATGCCCCTCATCCTCGTTGGTGTTGTCGTCCATAAGACAATCGTGGAGTGAAAATTAATGAACTTAAACATGATCTGCTTAATGAAGGCTCATTCACGTTTGTCGGCAGAGGAAAGGAACAAACCACCGTTGATCTTGCCGTATCAACGAGAGATGCGCGTCTTTCTTGGTCAAGTGAAGCTGACCCATGGGGTTCAGATCATCTGCCAATATGGCTGGTTCCAGAAAATTCTTCTAGCAGCCAAATGCTGCCACCACAGTGACAAATCGGGACAAGTTCCATCAGCTGATTGCAGGGGCGCCATCACATGATAACTTGTTCAAACTAGTGAGTGAGTGTCTATAGCAAGCTACAGTACGACAACTGCGAAGCAAATAGAAGCCAAACTCTGACGTAAAGCTCTCGAGACAACGCGCTTGTCGACGCCGTGGTTACAGGAGGGCACAGCGTTCCAAAACAAGCTCTGATTAGATATTTTATAACCAATTAGATGCAGCCATCAGGTGGCACACAGAACAAATTCGTCGAAGTAGGAGGGCCGCATGTGTAGCACGTTGCATATGGCGAGCAGTTTTGGGTGTGTATGGCGCATATTGAAGGCCCCCGAACACCTAATGTCTGCAAGAACCCATCTACAGCATTGTGCATCATGACTGGACGGTCTCCTAAAATTCTTGCGGAAGATTTTGCCAATATTTTCACCTGTCCTATGTCAAGAGACAATGCCAGTCATAATTCTGTAACAATTTTATATGGACGTCCATGCGAGATGGGGGAGACACAATTTACTCTAGTCGAGCTGCGTCATGCACTTAGCCTCTGTTACGTTCGCACTACCTAAGGCCAAGATGGTGTCACGTACCAAGCATTGCGAAACGTCGATGAGGTCTTTCATCGAAGTATCGTGGGTGAATACAACTATGTGTGGCGAACGAATCTGATCCCTGCTGAATGGAAATCATCTGAGGTGAAACCTATTATAAAGCCTGGTCGCCCTGAACAACACCTGAAATCATACCGGCCAATATTACTAACTTTTAATGTTATGAAGCTGATGCAACGTATGGTACTGTTTCGTCTGCACGCCAGATTACAGGAGCTCACTTTTTTCGCTGTTGTCATAAGCGGATTTAGTCGGCACCGTTCAGCCCCCGACCGCATAGCAGATCATATGACATCGCTTGGATCTCCTCGAGTAAACAAAATTTAGCGTATGTTCTATTTCCTGACATACAGCAAGCGTCATGCGGCAACAAATACAAAAGCAGTACGGGGTTCAGCCGAAATACGCCACTTAAAGTGCGTGAGTGCTCTTGCAGCTCTTTTTTTTTTTCATTTTTGCAGCCCAAATACACGTGGTGTGATGTGTGCGCAATCTCAAGCAAACTCTTAAATTCAAGCATGTCAGGAGGTTCATATGGGGGGATGTGAGGGGGTGCACACTGCGGTCTCAGCAGAGACAGTCTTTTTAGTGTAAACCATTGCCTGACTATCAATTCGTGGTGTGTTGCAATTACGACTTTCGAAGTGCGAAAGCGGGAAGGTTGTACAGAAGTCATGTATACCTTAGTGTATACATGCTTTAGGGAGACCTCAGTGACACAACAAACAATGCGGCTTTAGGAGCACTGGGTGTATTTGTCACGTTTTACAAGGGCAAGCTTATCACGGTGAGGCATTGCCGCTTAGCCTTCGTTGACAATCAGAGGGGTTCAGCATACAAAGTGAAGTTCCACGCAGTAAATTTCGGTAACCAGACGTGACATTTGGAGAATATTGCCCAGTGACGACTCAGAAAAAAGTCGCCTGTTTTGAAATTGACTTTGCAGTGAGGGCGTAGGCGTTGGGAGGGAAGGAAATTCAGTTATTTGTATCCACATGGGTGCGAGTACAGGGTTCATGCGCTTCAAAGCGCCCTTTCTGTAGGTTCACTGAAAGGGTTAACTGGTGGAGAAGGGAGCACGCGAAAAGGCCGGGTTGTGCAAATCTAGAAACTGGAATGCGGGGTGACTGCCCTGATTGTGTGTATATAGGTCGCGTGAGGCGCGCCTTCAGTGCTTGAGTAGGAGGGGAGGGGGTAATAGGATGGCTCGCACATATAACTTTACCCTTGCATTCTGTCTCTTTATGGCCCATAACGACACGTTCCGTGGCTTGCGTGGCTGCAGGTGTGGTGAGGAATGCTGGTGGCCAAGTTTTTTACGCGTACATAGACTTCCGTAGCTATAGGGTAATATAATATGGATGTTAACGGTGGTAGCTGTAGACAGAGAGTGGGAACAGTCGTCAATGTGACGGAGCGACGCAACTCTGGGTTTGAAGTCGGTCCTTACATTCGCAGAGGTGACGCTTGAACTTGCTATTGCAGCACGGTGGAACGAAAAACCTTAAAATATGGATGCATAGGTGGAACGAAAAACCTTAAATAATGGATGCATAGGTCCCACGAGATATCAATGGCACCTAAGCTCCGTTGATTGTTCATGGAGTTTCAAATACAGTACGATGTTTTTGCTTGAAACATTTAGCTCAGCAATTGCAAACCAAGCCATATATACCCCAATAGTTTTGTCTTGCGAACATCTTAGACGTACAAGAGTTCAATATCTGGCGTGGAATTTCTCGCATGCTCCGGGAAACATATCTTTCATTCATTTTCTTTTATGTTACGAAATGTCATCTGAGCTATTGCGAACATGGGAGTAGCGAAGGGGGATGGTTCAGACCCCTTTCTAGAATTTTTCAATTCCGTTTGCTTACAAAAGCAATGCCTCTATACAAACACACGCAAAAACTTTCATAAATATAATCAACCCCCCTCCCGCCTTCGAAAAAAAAGTGTGGCTACTTTTCGGAGTGCGGGCTAGCCTTGGCTCCATATTTCGTCGGGGGTCATTTTTGAGTATTGGTTAGCATACCGTACCATTGAAGTAGCTCAACTCGCAACATGGTAGCGAAGTTTCTAATGTGTAAGCTTCTTTTCTTGACAACCGTGATCAGTTTTCCACTAAGCCAATTAGGCCACCTTTGCGCACAACTTAAAATTGATGGTGGCTAGCCTACTTACGCACATACAATTTTATGAGACAGTCTCTACCTATGCGGGTTTCTTTTCGTTTATAGTGGTTGTTCATATACGTTATTAACGCACCCACAAACAAATGCAGAATAAAAACTGGTATCATGATAGTACTATACACAAAGTATCTCGGAGATGCTAGAGGTGTGAAAACATACTTGCTGATTCTTCCCAATGTTGCAATATCACCGCTGTGATACTCGAAGAACTTGTAGTTGTACGATGAATTCAGCAAAAGGCACTGCTTTCTGCAAATAGAACTTCAGTGTCTAAGGTTTGAAGGTACAGCTTCGAAGTCAATCGGTGCGCCCAGAATGAGGTGGGGATGGCGGGCGCGGAGCTAATATTGCCACTGGGAGTACTTTGACAGCTGGCAAACACTTCTAGAAGTGCAAACACGCCTACGATATGAAGCTAGCGATGACCCACTCTCAGCATGTGATCCACCCAGAAGGAAATGAAGGGAAAGAGAAGTGAACCTTTGGCGTTTCCACTCGATAGAAGGGCTCTGAGCCCCCATCAGGACGCATCCCCAGAAATCGACGGGGATCAGACTGGCAGCCGGTACTGATCTCACAAAAAGGCTAGCGAGCACGAAGATCCCTATTTTTGTTGCATCTCGACGACTCGTATGAATCACCAAGGCCATCGTTTTTTTAATATTAGGCGTAGGTATACCCTGGAAGCACGTATTCTGCGTAGCTGTCCATTCGATCAACGTCGTATGCCCTGCGAATTCTCGTACGTTCTTGCTTGTATTTCTCTGAACTGTTCATATGAAATGCTTCTTCTAGTAAAGTGGCAAACTAATTGTATAATTAAACTTCTACATGTAAGTGTAAAACCTCTTCATGGCGCTATCTGCAATACGATTTGTGGTCATCATTATAAATACAAGCCTCCTCTTTGTTTGAAGTTTGTATGAGGTGATAAAAATGCATGCACATGCAGAATTGAAGGGTCTCAAGTATTGCCTCGTGTATCACGCCATGTTGTACACAGGGTCATAGAGTTTCCTAAATATACACCAGAGGAAACTCTGGCGCTAGTATATATGGGAGTTCTGGGTATGATATGGATTTGTCTTGCCTTCGTACTTTACGTTCCTTCTGGGTTAGCGTGGCTTGAAGTTGCTTTGTCATGAAACAATTGGCAAATGTTCGGCAGTTACGCTTCACAACCTTACTATTTTAGGCTTACCACTTCGAATCGGGTCACGAAGTGAAAGACGGTTTGTTCTTTCGTTTGGAAGAAACTAAAACGCAGCAATAAACGAAGCCACAAGTGTGTTCGCCACCCGAAAGCACGAAGACTAAATCCATGTCATACCCGCAATTCCCATGGTCGCTGAACAATCGCAGTGCCAGTGTCTCCTCTGGTTGATTTTAGGAAACTTTATGCACAGGGCGATTGCGTTTATTCATTGATGCACTGAGAAGAATCCTCGCACGCCCACGCTCTAGGCATTGTGCTTGAAAGTTCGCTGCTTTCATGTTTACACAGTCAAGACAGCCAAAATCTTCGCAATGTTACTTCGTGAGGCAACGAGCACTCATCTCTTTCTATCACCAGCTGGTAGTAAAAGGTGAACGTCATCATTTTTGCCTACGCTTTCAACCCGTTGCCAGAATAGTGGGCAAAGCGGAACTATACCACGCCACATCAGGAAGGAGCTTGGTGCCAGTCCTGATTGCTTTTCACGCGTAAATATCCTAAGCACTAGTTTTGTTTGCAGCCGGACATTTTGCAGCAAGCACTTGGCAGACTTCTGGCAGATCTAGTGGGAAGAAATATGGCTGTGGTGAAATTCGCAATGCTACATGCCCGCTTAGAGCAGTCACTAAGATTCATTGCCTTATCCTGAATAATTGAGCTGCTATAAAGAATAATTATCAAAAACCTTGCTTCGTTCTTTACAGAATAGCTCTCGGCAATGCCAGGCTTCACGTATACGTCCCCTTGCTGAATTCTAAGGAATGCATAAAATTCCAGATTTGTAACGAGTGGACGTCTGTGGCTTTTCTATGCCAAAGACATATGCCCCAATCAATCGTAATCATGGAAGCAGCCTTCTATTCGCAATGGCTAAGCTGCAAAGAGGCGTGCATGCTGGCATTTGGTTGCAGTATCGTTATAACGCGCGAGAACGTGCCTTTGCATTTTGGTTATTTCAGAGTGCATCAAACATAGCCTACCAATACGAGTGGCTCCGCAACGATTTATCGTCATCAGCATTAACGTCAGCAGCGGTTGCTACCCCGAGTATTCACCTGCACAGCTTCCTGTATGTACACTGGTTGCATTTTTAGTACGATTGAGCCCATGGTAGACACATACGTATGTGGGTCATTTCTGGACGAAAATAAAGCTTTTATCATAATCATCATAACGGATAAGTTTCATAGACTTGTCAGCCAAGCACAAAGGGCTCAGTCTCAATTGCTCATTTTGGTTTTGAGCAAACCATTTTCTTTTCACCCCGACATTTCAAAAAAGAAATACAAGCCCCAACATAAAGTCAGAATTGCGTACTTTTTCCTTCTATGTCAAATCAGGGGTAAGTTATGTGGTGGTGGGGAGGGGGGTATGCATTCAAGAATGGTTTGTACTCTAGGGTAAGCATTTCACAACCTAGGTCAGTTAGGACGTCCGCTACCCAAAGCCGTTATCCTGTCTGAAGACCTTCGGTACAACGTTAAGGCTTGGGTAAAACTATCTCTCCACTGACTTACTGCATCTCATTAGTTCTCACAGTACATGGGGCCTGTGTGGGGCCAGTGACAGTACATTGGGCCTGGGAATAACACAGCAATCTAGTCACTTCATTATTTTATCGATAAAGATTTCAATTTATCATCAGCTATTGAGCTCGTCTGAAAAACGCACAAGTGCAGCTGCCTTGCGCATATACTCGGGAATGCCATGCGTTTTATTTTGTTTGTGTTATTTTGATTCTGCGGTAGCTGCTAGTGATGATAGTGATAGATTTATTTAAACCACTTAAATGTTAGGTTAACTGAGTAGCGCGAAAAAAATTTGAAGCACGAAAGGAAGACAATTATTACAGTCTGTCTGCTCTTCTAGTCATCTTCTTTCAGCGCACGTGTTCTTGTAATCGCTTATATGTGTATACTTTCTCGAATAAAGTTTCAGTTGTTAGTACGTGCTGTGTCCAGGTGTCTTCTGTTTGTACTTCAATTTTTTTCGTGCCACTAAGTTAACAAAAATCACCAAATGGCTGAGCAGTCCGTGCTTCTCCTTGTATGCTAGCGGTGTTTTTCGTTACTGTTACTACGGGAGTCGTGAGCCCCCGATCACTGAATACCATCTGGACTTCTTAAGGCAATACGGTGCTAGGCTCCCATCGTTACGTGTGTCGTCAAGGATGTGATCTCTCATCACTTATGACGAACGTAACTCTTTACCAGATACATTAACTCGGTCTCGCTCCGTCGAAAAGTAAATGTTTGCTCCCCGTCCTCCACATATAAACACATACGATGACATCTACCAGCGGCCTCAATCCTCATACCCCAGGAGAGCGACTACACCACTTATCCGAAAGGGGCAAGAAGAAAATAAAAAGACTGAGACAAACACAGCTCGAAAAGCATTGAGAATAAGTAGCAGTTGTATGTTGCAATCCTGAGAATCGCGGCCCACGCGGAGGAAATAAAATTCAACAAACCGCGGAAACCAAGCATAAACGTTAGGAAAGACTAGAAGTCGCGCCAATACAGCGGTATAGTTGTTTTCCTCTGCCGCGCACTGGAGCTGAATGTTATACGGCTGTTTCTTCGTGAACGAAGCAGCGGTGAATCAATAAATAATGCTCAAACTTGCAGTAGATGTATAACAGCTGGAGTGGTTTCCACTCGGTGGATTGCTCGCGATACAACCAGGCATTGTTTTGCGCCTGGAGGCCAGCCTCGCTTTATTGGGCGGATTGTTCTTCCGACGGAGCTAGCGCCTTGCGATCAGTCTGCGTTGTGTATCCTTTAACATCTGTGCAGAGTTCCTGTGGTGTATCTGGCCACTTAGATGGGTTGTAACATTGCCTCGGGAGTAAACAAGTGATATACACATCAGCATGAAAAAGAAAGAGAAAGAAATTGTTCGTCAAAAGGGGTGGTTGGTCGGCACTTTTGATCGTTTGCGGATCATGAAGTGCTAAGGCTGGTACGCCTTCTTTTTTTCCCTACTGCAATTTTTGTTTTAGTGAGCAGTGATTTACACTCCTGATTGCGCTTTTAACGCTGGCAGTCTCAAGCAGCGGCGCCTACTCAATTTTGCTTGTTTCATCTTTCGACGAAAGGTTTGTGGTAAGGAGTCTGCATTTTGTTCTTCCTGGGCTGGCGCTATAAGCAAACATGGAAAGGGTACAGGTAAATATATTTCATATAATTTCGTTTTACTTCATCACATAAAGCAATTTACGAATTATGAATGTTCGGTAATGTACGTGAGCAAGAGGCCAGATAATCATTAGTGCACCTACTAAAAATGAAGTGCAAATACGAATTGGTTTTGTAAAAATTTGAGCACAAAGACACTATACTTATCAATATTACATAGTATAGCTACTTCAACGTTTTTTTTTTCATATTTCTCCGGAAACCACTTATGCTGTAAGTGCACATGCTTGTTTCATATTGCTGTGTATTATGCGGCAAACACAGGGACAAAATCTTTCATTACAAAAAGAAAAAGACGTGTACCATCTTTTTACACAATTTTCGTTGTGGAAAAATCACAGTTGTGAAAATTAGTTTAGCCACATCATTGGGTATCCGCACAAAAGCTTTGTGTACCTAGCTTTAGCGGTTAAAGTATTGAGTAGTAATGAGTAGTACCAGAAACGTAATTTCAACGCAAATAATTACAATAGCAATCGGGGCAGTAAACCAACAGAGGTTATTACAATCCCTGAAATCAAAGAGGCTGCTACCAGAAACTGAACCAGAAGCTTTTAGCACTAGTGCTTCATCAAACGAAGCTAGACTATTAGTTTACTGAGGCTCTGTAAAACTTTAACTAACAATTTATGACCCGGAGCTGGACATCTTGTACGTGATGTCTTGTATGGGTGCACGTGATGGCGGCCGTCAGGTCTCCTTCTTTCTTGAATTACTGCAACGGAGGGCACTGCCAGAGCATGTGACTCAAAAGTGAAATTCAGCTAGACATAACGGGCAAAGGGTATCATTGTCGGGGTGGTGCATGCTCAGAAATCCCCTAGAGGGGCAGGACCCCATCTGGAGCATGTCTATAGCATGCTTGCTTAGTATCTGTTGAGCTTTTAGAAGGGGAATATGAAACTGTTTCTCAGCTCTGTAAAATATGTGATCTCGCGAAAAGTAGCAAGATGATCACTGTGGGCGAGCTCTCTCGAGCTCAATCGAGATACCATCCCATAGCGACATATCAAACTTCGCTGCATATTATCTTGCTAAAAAGGTTCCATGCCTTTTCCGTGATAGGAACGATTCGGCCACGAATATCACTGGACTAACTAACGAAAATTGTTGTCATCAAATTTTGCAGTGTGTTTTCCCGAGGTTGTTTTCCCATTGCAATACAACAACTTATTTCAAGAATTTACCTGCATTATTCTCGTGATTTATCCTTGTGCGGTCTCCCGTGTACTTCCGCTGTTTGGAGAGCAAGCCAGCAAACGTTTTCGTGCGACATTTCCTGAATTTGAGTTGGCGATGCCCCAGGTCTCACTTGGTAGACTACTTCTCCTTCTAGCAGCATTAGCGAATCATTCGGTCCTACCCCTCAATATATGGTGGTTTCTATTCTACGAAAACTGGCATGTTCACTGGAATGAGATGAGATTGATAAGAATCATTCTAAAAATTGATTGATTTGTGGGGTTTAACGTCCCAAAACCACCATTTGAGTATGAGAGACGCCGTAGTGGAGGGCTCCGGAAACTTTGACCACCTGGGGTTCTTTAACGTGCACCCAAATCAGAGTACACGGGCCTACAACATTTACGCCTCCACCGGAAATGCAGCCGCCGCAGCCGGGAATCGAACCCGCGACCTACGGGTCAGCAGCCGAGTACTTTAGTCACTAGACCACCGCGGCGGGGCAAATCATTCTAGAAACATGACTGCATATCAATGAACTGAATGCTGATGAAGGAGCGAAGCTCCATTGATGGATTGGTAAACAAACGATATAAAACAATGTTCGTGAGAATGTTTCACACCAAATGAGCAATGTGTACGCGCTAGGCGCCCTGTGGCGAGCCTCGATGGCACTGGTCGAACATCGTGAGGGTCTAAAGAACGTCGCTCTTAAAAATAACGTACCGCATGGCATGCGCTTATGTTTCTTTCAACACGAAACAGAGATTGTACTAGATTGAAAAAAAAAACTACAGGAAATGGCTCGCCAAGGGGACCGATATGCATATAGTGTGACACCACATGACATATAATGGTAATGAAAAGTCGAAGACCTTACAAGAGAAATATTACTGTAGAAAAACAAAGAACTGTTGCTGACGTTGCATAGAAGTTGCCATAGGTTCCAGATAAGTTCCTTTTAAATTATCTAACTAATTCTTTTCAAAAAACTTCGGTGACGACCACACAACAGCGGTTACTATTTTTTAGGCTTTCATGAGGTCGCGCAGTTGTTTATTTCAAGATATTTTTTTCTCCTATGTCCCATATATGTATCAAACTTGCCAATGTACGAGTATATGTCACATAGTTCACCCTGAGTGGTTGCCTGCCTTTCGCGCAAAAAGCTTGTTCCCGGTCACCTCATCGCTGCTACTGCACTCAGTGTATATATTCCTGTCAATAAATAGCGCCGGTAAATTGTGTTATGATTTTTTCTTGTCAAACATCATTATTTTATTAGTAACAAGTTCATTCGCTCCAAAAGCATACGCTACAATGCGCCGGAGGTCTTCCAACCGGTTTTTTAGGGGAGCACTTACAGGCGGCAACTTTGTTTGAAGCATGTCGGCGTTATTCAGTACCTAGCACTCAATAAAGGCATCGATAAAAGAGAGAGACTCCGCATGTTCTCGCCCTATGTATACGAAAAGTAAGAACAGGTAAGCACTACGTAACATGCGCATAAAATAAGTGGCCAACACGAGTGGTTCAGAGCCTATTTGTGAGGCCACATTCTGCATCGACGTGCCTTAATTCACATTTCTGCGCTTGTTGGAAAGGTGAGCTATAGTCTTGTATTGTCGACCGTTAGTCTGTCGTGCGCGCCGGGCGTGGTGATCATCAATATCGGCCTTAATGATTGACAACGATTATCTAGAATCACGCAAACCTTTATTGATTACAAAAAACGGGTATTCCTAAACTATGGCCTCGACATCGCTGTGAAAACAAATTCATCCAGCTGAATATTTACAAAAAATAAGTATGTTTTGTTGGTCACTTTGGTACAACTTTATTAGCGGCAGAGTATTTTCGCCTCGACATATATAGTTCCTTACATAACAGCCCGACCTAGATAGAACTTTCAGGAGTGATCTGCACTGTTTAACAAAACAGCCTGTCTTCCTAGTACGAGGTATGTGTCTTGATACCAGAGCTGCCTTTTATGTCTACTACAGATATAATGTGAAATTTTACGTTTGAGAAGAGGCAGATGTTACATAATCTTGTGACTTTTACTCGAATAACACTGGTTCACCCACAAATTTTCTCGTTTGTCCAGCGTCTGCCAGAACTTCCATTTCCTGCTACAGGTTGCTACGAGAGCTTCAGTGTGCCAGCTACGCTTCCATTTGCTGAAAGTGGTCGCTTGAAATACCGACGTATTTAGTGATAGAAGCGGGTTTTCCATTGGCTTGACTGAGTACCGCGTCCCTTGCCGAATGGGACACACTAGGGCGATGAAAGCATCTGTCAATCACAACGTCGTGGTAAGGACCCTCTGCCTGCGCTTTCCGGCACTGCCTGCCTGAGCCACTAAAAGCTTGACGAATAAAAGAGAGAGACGAACGTTTCCTTTGTGCCCCATCCACTTCACCCTCTGAATCCAAGCGCATCGGCAAGCATTAAAGTTGCACAAGCTGCGCGCCGGCTGCTGTAGTTTTTCTTTTGTGCATCTTTCCTTTTCTTGCTCCTAGTTAACGTCTCATTGTGGCATGGTGCTTGGAAACAGCCGATCACGGAATGTGTACACATTAAGTGTTTCTAGCAATTTACTTCCTTTCGCGTCCCAGTCTCCCGAGGGCGGTAAGCCTTCTGTACCGAAGAGAGCCCCGTACGTCTTCGAGTACGGTTCTCTATGGTCCATACCTTCGGCACGTTTTCGATTTTTTTATAGTAATGTACCAATGAATATGTTTGTTTCTTTAAAAAGGAAACGCTTCGCCATGAAACACAATTAGCGGGAACTCCCCAGAGGTAACGTGAGCTCACGCATGCTAAATCGCTCCACGTGATTTATGTAATTCTTTGAACCTTGTTCACTTGAACCTAAACTAGGATGAACTAATAAGAAAACTTGGTTTATTCTGAATTGCGAGGAGACCGTTATTTATTTGCCGGCAAACTTAAATTGCAGGCAAGAGTAACCGGGAAAATAACTCTTATGCTTCCTGAGGTGGTTATGTCTTGTACTGTTTTGATGGATACCATAAGAGCAAGTCTTCGCTGATAAGCACATTCTGCGCCTATATGTGACTGCATGTCACGAGCTGTCGATTAATGAAGGCAATAATTTGGCTGATAACGTGTACTTATGGGACTATTTTGACGCTTTTAGCAAAAACCTCGCAATAATTTCATGATATTGCACGTAGTGAGACAACATAAATTACACAGAGGAACAATGGGAGGCACTGCTGTGCAGTTCAGTCATTGCTGATCAGCGCTGGCTGGTCCAACGGGCAGAGATGATGGCTAGGGCCAGCGGAGCCCTGAAATAGGGGCTTGACCTATTGGAATGCTCCGCGTTACGTGCAAATAAAGTTATCTCTCTCTCTCTCTTTGCACGTGGTGAGAACCGTGAGGCAACAGCAAGTTGGAAAAGTTGCTTAGGTTATAGCGGTAGTTGTTCTACGCCAACAAAGCTGGCTGTGTACGAAGCATCGCTTTTTTAAATTATAATACGCTGCTGAGGTTTCTGCAGCAATAACAAGTAACATCCACGAAATGTTCTGGATAATTATTCAGGTAATCTTGTTGAACTGGTGATCGCATGACAATCTAAGGAAATTTACGTTAAGTCATTAAAAGGAAACTTTATGCAGGAACCAACGAGGATATACTAACGTTCTCTCACCACTTTTCTTCTCTTGGACGTCACAAAAGCGAGTTGCCATTTTTCGAGCTCCTATGCGTTTTTGGTGTTTGCTTAATCAGTTCTGTAGCAGTCCCTGCCGACAGGCTAAATGTTGTGGGTGCCCCGATCTTGCACCCCGAGGGAGTCGCAGCGCGAGAAAAATGACAAATGTTACACGAACGCAGAGAGGGAAAGGACGGAAGCACAACCCCGCACACAAACCACGCTTTGCTTATTCACCGCTCGGTCATTCACTCCTGCAGCAACCATCTTATAAAAAGTGTGGAAGCGACTTTTCCGCAGCGAAATGAAAGGATGAATAAATGCAACTAATTAGAGTTCAATACTTACACGAAAGAACTTTATATATTCAATCTACACCAAATGTGTTCAAAAGTAAGTTTGAAATTAATAGTGGAATAGGAGCAAAGGTACTGTATTGCAAAAAAGGAAGAATAAGACATTATCTAGCCCAGCTGTCCAGCCTGTCTTGGCTGCGTTAAGACAGTGGAGCTGCTTCAAATTTGTTACGTTTCACGGACCAGATGTATAGGCCTAAAATGCATGCTACGCGTAAAATGCTGGGAGCGGCTGTTGCGGCGTTGAGACATTTTCGGCTGCTGCCACGTCTGAGCGGCTTTTGTGTTTCTTGTTTTTTTTTTGGTCCAAAATCTTGATGGGAGCCGACAGATCGATTTTTTTTCAAAGGACGGTCCTCCTATCGAAACGTCGGCCAGCCAGTCTGCGACACTCCCACTGCTCATTTCATGAATACCCCACTTGTTTTTTTGTGTTTGTATTGTGTTTCTTTTCTTTTATTCTTCTTTTTTTCTTTTTTCTCCTTATCTAACGTTTTGTTGAAAAAACTCGTAGCAAGTAGAGCTTTATGTTTGGCCAGTGCGTGGATTCCACGTCCACCCGTTGCGAAAGGTGTGCCACCAAATCATTATCATCATATTCGGCTGAGTGCCTAACGCGGCATGAAAGATACGTAATGACTAAAGGTAACAGGAATGCAGATGTAATAAAAAATAGGTCACTGTGGAACTATAATAGGTATGACGTGGGAGAGGGATTTGAAAATGTGTCCTGATTCCGGGTTTGACGTTCGGTAATGCGGCCGTGTGTATGAGATCAGAGGTTCAAGCAAGATTGGAAATTAAACAATGTGGCATAGATAGACTTGCGTTGGGAGCACACGGGAACACCTCAAATCAGGAAGTAGAGGGTGACGTGGGATGGACATCGTTCGAGTGCAGGGAAGCAAGCAGCAAGATAGATTTTAGGAGCAGTAGGGAAAAATGGAGAGGATTGTCGGGCTGGGAAATTTTTAGCTACTTGTACATGAAGAATGTTGATACTATATGGAACAAGCGAACTTGTAAATTGTCAAACAAATATTTAGGAAACTGCAGAACACCAAGCCTCAAGGAAACATTAGCTAAGAAAAAGGTGAAGGAAACAAAGGAGGATTGGTTGCTTACTAAATCATCACTGGAGACAACCAAACCTTCAAGCAGGAAATTGCAAAAGAAAAGAACTACGATGATTCTCGGGGTAGTTCCCCGCTGTTCGAGGCCAGAACGGGAGTATTGAGTACCAAGACGTACTGAGCCGAATACGAAAGCACAAAAACAGCATGTAGTGCGCGTGGAGAGAAGGAGGAAACGGCTGAACATTTGATAATGTTCTGTAAAGGGCTCCACTCTATAGTTGCTAAGACTGGCGTGGAACTTTCGGAAGCATTGGGGTTTAGGCACAGTGAACGCAAACTAGACTTTAAACACGTGGAAATAACCAGGAGGAGGCTATACTGATTGATGGCTACAATAAAGGCGCGAGTGAAATTCAATCCTTAAACACATAATAAGGGTACTTAATTTGATGACTAGGTGACGTGAGCCACTGCCTGATCTCAAGACCACAGCTGGTTCCATCCATCCATCCATCCATCCATCCATCCATCCATCCATCCATCCATCCATCCATCCATCCATCCATCCATCCATCCATCCATCCATCCATCCATCCATCCGTCCGTCCGCCCATCCATCCGTCCGTCCGTCCGTCCGTCCATCCATCCTTCCATCCATCCATCCATCCATCCATCCATCCATCCATCCATCCATCCATCCATCCATCCATCCATCCATCCATCCATCCATCCATCCATCCATCCATCCATCCATCCATCCATCCATCCATCCATCCATCCATCCATTTATCCATCCATCTATCCATTCATCCATTCATCTGTCGGTTTGTCAATTGATGAGTGTTACTCACAAGTAGCAATATTCTCCAAAAACCCCTTAACCCGCCTGCTCTCAACACCGTTGAAGAACGCCCAATAGCTCCGTGTCTGCAATTCATGACCGTTATGCACTTGACTCATGGCAGCGGCCAGTGACGCATAATAGGGCAGGTGGTTAACGCATACTGATCGATGTGGCCAACATCTCGCAGTGCCAGCTGTGGAACGTGCTCAAGAACGCTGCCTTCAAATTACACATCATGAGCCAGCTCGTTAACAAGCCTTCATGTAGCAAAGGTCTCTCCAAGAAAGACCCCATGCACTTCAGAGCAAGCTCCTCTAGCATCGTTCACTTTGTGGATACGGTGGGGATTTTCGCCTACTCACCACAGTGTGATATCGCTGATGAACTAATATGCTATGGCGATTATTTTGTTCAGTAAATTTTAAAAGTAAATACCAGTCGTAGTAGATTGGCTTTCTCAAACTGTCTTCAAGTGGCATGAAATCTGGTCTTTTTAGTGACAACTTGCCATGTTACGTACAAGCTTGGTGTTGGCGCGTATCTCAAGTGAGCGACGAATAAGCAAAACCAAGGCGCCCGTTTTCTAATTCACACACCTCAGCTGCGCTTTCTCATCTGGAGACGAATCTCCCTATGTCGAAGTCCTAGGCTTCCAATGTAAACAAAAAAAAATTAACAGATAGAAAAGTATGCTGCCAGAAAAAATCATGTAGTATAATTACATTTAAAAAAAGAAGAATTGTGAAAAATAGAGCATAGATACACAAAGGAAGCGACCAGAGTACCGGACACGATGCACCAAATAAATGTTTTCAGCTCCTGAACCTCCCTACTCCGGTTGGGCAGTCGGGGCATAAGACACGTATGTAGACACAAAACTAACGCGGGGCCGCTTAGAGAAAGGGCGATGACGCCGAAAACGGCTTTTCATGGGGGTTCCGTCGGAGGTGAGCAATCTGAGTCTCATTGTTGGCCTCGGCTCATCGGAACGCTTGAGCACGCGCCGATCTATTCAAGTCCCACAGCGATGATTCGTTTCCCACCCCCCACCCCCACCCCGGTCTGCTATTACCACACTCCCTGCATTGGCGGAAGAAGCTTGTCACACTGTGGGCGGAAAGCTGATGCGAGTGGGGGAAATGGATAGGGGCGAGTTCATATTTATTCCTCAGCTCGGGAGGGGAGCAACTATTCCGACCGAGCAACAGGCTGGACACCGGTCTCTCGTTATAACGGCACACGATACTCCCTCTACCATGACGTCATCTTCACACGTTTCGCAACACTGGGGAGTCTTTCTTTAGGAATTCCCCTATAAGCAGTAAAAATCAAACTCCGGGATATTTTTGTGCCTACTTTCCTGTGTTTTCAACACAGACCTCCACCCAACGTGCTCTAGATCAGCCAGACTTTGTGCTTCATACTTTGGAATTTTGCTGCATCACTTTACGCGAATTCCCATTTAAGGCGAAAGTCTTCAATGCGGCATCAAACTGACAATCTGCTTCATCAACTCGAGTGTTGTGAAAAATTATCATCACGAATTAACGTGCAGTCATGGTCTTAAGAAAACAAAGATAACGCGTTTCCTGTGCTCTGGGAACCTGCAGTTGCAATATCACCCACACAATTCAACTACGAATATATGTTATTGCATGCAACTTTTGTGACTTATAAAGAAATGGGCATGGGATAACTTTGCGCGTGCTAGAACTGTCTATTACAAATGAACGCCCTGAAGGTAATCATTCAAAAGCGTATCAACGATGTATTCTTAGTAAGGAAGCGCCCTGAGAGGCCTAAATGACGCCATTGTTTGCCTCGCCGTTATCAAGCGTAGATCTACCTACTTCATTTTGCGGCAGCGCTTTCCTGTCGTATCGCAGCTAATCGACGCTCGTGTATCCACCTCCCGCGCTTCGAGAAAACAGTACCGTCATTGAAGGCGTTTTCTGAGTGAATGTTCCATGCGCTGTTCGGTGCGTCAGTTTCAATTTCGCTGGCTAAATTAGCCAGATTTCATCTCCCCACGGGGATTACCAGTGGCTGGCTGCCTTACAGAAATTTCAGAGGTGATATAGACAATTCGCAAGAAGGGCTTGAATTCACCCCTTAATGTTGACCGCTTCTTTCCACTGGTTAATAGATTACTGGGTTATTGTTTTATAATTACTGCTGTAAGTAATGTTGGTACGCATCTTAGTATGCTTTCCGTCACAAGAAAGGGAAGGCCCCAGGTAGGACACAGATGCCCCTTTCTGTAACCTGCCCGCCCTTCCTCCTTCTTTGATTGATTGATATGTGGGGTTTAACGCCCCAAAACCTCCATATGATTATGAGAGGCGCTGTAGTTGAGGGCTCCGGAAATTTCGACCACATGGGGTTCTTTTACGTGCACCCAAATCTGAGCACACGGGCTTGCAACATTTCCGCCTTCGTCGGAAATGCAGCCGCCGCAGCCGGGATTCCTCCTTTTTTTCTCTTCCTCCTTCTTCTTTCTGTAAGTTTTCAATAATAGTGGTTACATTTTTTGAAACACGCAGCATACTTGGATGATTCCAATAAAGTTCGGTCCATATAGCCTAGAGTCATGGAGTCGGTAAAATATTACCCATTTTTCGTGTTCGCAGTCTCGCTCGATCACAGCTAGCTCCGAATTTTTACTGCATTACTTGATCTCAGTGACAGCCCTAGAAATTGTCCCGCGGAACTATTGTTCTCCTGCCGCACTAGAAAGACTCGCGCACCGCATGCGACCCGCGGGCCGTGTGTTTGAGATCTCTATTGTAGATTGTGCACGAGTGACGAAGGTGCCGAACGTATTAACACTGGCCTCTCTAAGCGCTCGCTGTGAGCTTTCCCAAATTATATAAAGCCTGGATGCATGGGTATATTTATTTCGAAAATTACCCACAATTTTTTTCCGATAAAACTCATTAATATTAATAAATATACTTAATAATAATAATATTAATAATAATATTAATAATAATAATAATAATAATAATAATAATAATAATAATAATAATAATAATAATAATAATAATAATAATAATAATAATAATAATAATAATAATAATAATAATGAGGATACGAAGGCAAATTCTACCTGCGTCTTATCAGTGCAAGTTGCAAGTTACAAAATGCACTGGTTTAAGTGTTTTACACGATAAATGCAACGAGGAATGAAAGCCATAGCAAAATCCGAAGAAGCCGGCGTCGGTATAGCAAGAATCTGTGTCCTGGATATTTGTGTGGAAGCCTGTGTAAAAAATGTATTATATGCAGTAAGAGAGGAAATGGTGAAGAAGCAAGTGGGTTCTCGTATATTCCGCGGCCTCGTGCTTCATACAGCACGGGCCATAATCTAATTGGAAGGCAGAGTGTCTTTATCTGTACACATATCTTGGTTGAAAATGCATGCTTATTTCTAACCGTGGCTACAAAGGGCGTACGGTGAGTTCTGATGATCTGCCAAAGTTTCTGGGAACTTGAAATGGTAAGATTGAATGAATAGACACATCATTAATTCAATGAATACTCTGCTTTTAATATAAATATACATTTATGCAGACAAAAGAACAAGCTCTGAATTGCACTTTTCTTCATTCCTGTCACGTTAGCCTGAATTTTCCTGAATATGACATTCACAAATGAGATCATCGTCCTTTCATATTACCTGTCCGAAGAAACATTTTCGGAATACACTCTAGCAACGAGGTTAGCAATGAGTAAGGCTGTAAGAGGTGTATCAAGACATGTTTAATGATGCCCATACTTAATCTTGCCCACTTATATTAACAAGAAAGAGGAATTTTTTAAGAGGTTAGGAGATGACAAGAACAAACTTGAAATTTGGGAAATAATTTGTAGGTTAAACAAATATCACGGAGGAATAACCTTACTGCCTCCTTAGGTGTATTCGTTCGGATCGCGTTTTGATGAATCAGAATATTCCACAAAGTTATGTATGTAAGCATTACACATTCTAAAGAAAAAAATTGTTTCGAAAATGGCAGGAACACTATTGACACTAATGGATGATAGGCCCCGCCACAGTGCTCCAGTGGCTAAGGTACTCGGCTCTAACCCGTAGTTTGCGGAATCAAGTTCAGGATGCGGCAGCTGCATTTTCGATGGAGGCGAAAATGCTCTAAGCCCGTGTGCATAGATTTGATTGCACATTAGAGAACCCCTGGTGGCCGAAATTTCCAGATCCCTCCACTAGGGCGCCTCTCATATTCATATGGTGGTATTGAGATGGTAAATCCCACATATCAAATGAAGTAATTTATGATAGCTCAGGCGTGGTGGCCACGGAAAAACGTTGCCTGGAGGAGAGCAGTCAATTCTAGTTTGTAGATTGACAGCTTGGTTTCGCTTGTTTTGGGAAATGGTGCATGCACTTGATTGGAGAGATTGAGCTTTATTGCATATCTTGGTTGATAGAGTGTTCGCTGCACACTGGGACTAAATCCCTCGACAGGATTGCAAACATCTCACACTAAAAAAAAAAAGTTGGCCCCGTATCTCCATGTAATCTGTAAATGACGTCGAAAGAAGATATCTTGCGTGTGGAAAGAGTAAACAAAACGTTTTTTTCGTGTTCTGCGCAAAAAATTGGTGAATGGTATTCCGGAGGCACTGCATTAGAGTGCCTCGAGCGTGCAGCGGAGGCGAACGAGTGTATCAGGTCCCGTCACACGTGAGACATGAGCGCCATCTGGCAGTTTCTTTTAGAAAACAAAGCGCGTGGCCGTGCGCGGCTGTCTCAGAGGTAACAGGGTGTAGAACGCGAGGCGACGGGTGGGTGCCACCACCATCTCGTCTTAGCAAAGCGTTGAAAACACTCCCCGTTCTGCGCAAGAGTTGCATGGTAAGCGCACCGTGATAAGCGCTACGGTCCTTCAAATTACTTATGTATGCGTTTTCTAGTAAGACATGCATTTGCAGAATATATGCGTGTTATTATGGTGCCCCAGACATGCACAAAAATTGCTTTTTAATCGACAGTTGCACAAGCATGAATGTTCAACCTTGAGCAACATTGGTGGTCGCTGCGGATGGGGTCGGCCGTTTCAAGTACCCAATGCCGGTAAGAGTAGACAAACAGACAAATGTACAGAAAGACAGACCAATATTTTTGCATCGAAGGTCCTCAAGAAAGACTATAGTGTCACCGTCAACGCGAGCGTGTAGTCAACTTCATGCAGGGAACACCTACGCTGATCCAATCATAGAAGAACCGCATCCGCCGTTCCTGTTCGTGAACCCACCTCATTAATGTATTGCTGAAGCTTCTGCATCAAAGTTCAGCATGCTTCAGATTAAAGGACATATTACGAAACGACGCGTCTTCTGGCTTTGTGCCGTGAAAAGTGAAGCAAACGCTCTATTAACTATAGAAGGGACGCAACGCATTTCTCGAGGCCGATCACCAAGTGCATGACAACGTTTTGCTAGGTTGTCACACCTGTTATGCGCACAGGTTTTGGGGCTGTCCCTCCTGAAAGCCTAATCAACGACAACGTGGTGACGCGCAACGCCTTGCCTCTTGTATCGTATTCGTCCAGCTTCAATGATATGCTGGTCCAGTTTTGTCACTCTCAGTCAAATTCGTGTCAGCAGCCATACTGACTTTGCCATCTGATCTCATTGGGCAACCAAAGCCTACGGGCATCACACAATTCTAGGGGCCGATATTTAAGCAGCAGTGCACCTCCAAGCACCCGGTGCACGACATCACTCTAACTATATTCTCACAACCATTATACTCACAGGTCACATGCCTACAAGCTGCGAAATGTTACCGAATTCATAATCGTTGTATGGTAGCGGTGACATCGCCCACAAGTTGTGCATGTGTTTTGCAAAAATGCTTTGTGTGGTTGGATTCTACTTCTGTTGCTGTATCGAGTGTCGCCTGAACGCTATATGGGGTTGTCGAGAGTAACCCTGGCCTAAGAACCAACGTAGCACCCACAGGTGCTGACAGTGCAAAAATCGCTGAAATTAATGAATTCATTAAAACCGTGGAACTGAAGCAGACAATGTAGGTTTCTTCGGGAAATAAAAGTTGTTAAATAACAGAAAAATATTCTGACCACATCGGTGCAAGCCATCAGTATTGCGTAATAATGAGCCGAGCCCTACACCAAAAACAACCCGTTCATTCCACTACTCGTGCCTCAACTTCCTCTTTCTGCTCTACGACGCTGTGCTTTTTTTGCCGCCCATCCACAATCATCAGCAACATATTCCCCAGGAGCCAAGCAAGTGGATTCTGACTGAATTCCTTCCAGAATATACAACTTTTGAACAAGTCGTTTGATTTCCTGTCCAAAGACTTATCGCACAGTACAAATGTGCGCATTACTCTTCATTGGTGCACTGACATAACACTGTTTATCTATCGTGCCACTCGACATGCCCTGTAGTCCCGTACGAGCACGTAGCCTGTTCACACACAAACAAAATCACCAGCACGCAGCCGAGCCATTTCGCGAACAGGGCCATCGCACACGAATTGCTGTAATTGCAGGTCGGACCACTTCTCTCGAACTCGTCGCCACGCTGAAAGACGCTCATCATAGCGCGTGTGGCAGAGAAGGTTCTTTCTTGTAAATGCATTGCAGTCTGAAGAGATAGTTCTTTGCACGTTCTCTGAGCAAGCAGTGTAATCGTCTCAGTGGTTACAATTTTTCAGAACTGCTGTCCAGGTACACAGAAAGTTTGCTATTGACGACCGTTTGAACTCCGCAGGTTTTAGTGACCAGTGCATCGGCGTCGAGACTGTTTTTCCCAAAGAACCATCTCACTTCAGCTTTTGTAGATCGGATGATGCTCTAACCAGCCTCCCTACCAAGAAATTCTGTCGCCCACAAACTTCCAGCTGACGCTTGCCTGACATCGGAATACTGTGAGCATCTGCACAACCTCAACGTTGACCTTTTAACTGTTCAGTGCAGATCCTTCTGGCAGAGATGACTCAGCGCGTGCGGTGAAGCGTCAAACACAGCACGACGACTTGTCATGCCACCTCGGTGAATGAGTTTGTGAGGAAGGGATGCATTTTCCCATGGCTGTAGTTGTTCCTTAACTCAATCTGCGTGCTCTTCGTTGACTTTCGCACTAACTGACGAGGCATTTATCTTCAGCAGTTCGGATGTTTCTGGGAAACTGTTGCACTTAGCTTGCGCGTAGCGCTCGGCTGACTTTTGATTGACGCTGCCTGAAGGTATCTCTGCAATTTACAGATTCGGCGGCCCGTGGGTCCATCCACATTCATTGTGCTGTCATCAGATGCCCCCAGTTTTGGCAGAGCCTTGCCCTTTCTCTCGACAGATGGTTTGTTTTCTATGAGGTCGAAACGCCGCGTCACAGAAGCTTTGCAGTCAGGAACGAATGTCGGGCTGCGATTCCAGCAGGTACCAGCAAGTGCCTACGCCGTTGGTAAACGTCCCACTGGTGCTGGCAGGGATTGGACGTCTGCCTCGATTATAAAACGCCAGAAGTTCGTCACGAATTGTCCTGGCCTGCTTTCCTCCCTGATCTCTACTTGGGTACGCAAAAAAGTAAGCATTTATGCTGCCTGGCGAGCTCTTTCTTCAGGAGTCACGATGATGGACGTATCCAGCGGCCCTTCCTTTACATTCTGGTGAGAGTATTGCGAGGTCTTCAAGCAGGCGCTTCATTAGCACGCGGTTGAGGACAACGTCGTACTGGCCAGGTGAGACGTTCAAGCCAGAAACTCGAAACTGGACCTAGTCGTAAAGCGGCCGAAGGTTCTCAACATGCGCTGAAGACTTCACCGGTGGTAAGGTGAGAGATGGTTAACGTGCTAGTTAATGAGCAATTCGCTCCGACCAAATCGCTCCATCAATGCCTTGATCGCGATGCTGTAGTTTTTTTTTGTCAGTGAAATGCCTTCAAAAACTCTCTTCGCCGAACCGTTCAACTGCAGCTATATAAACTTCTCGACTTGCGAAAGGTCTTCGTTGAAGTGTATGGTAGCACTAAATTGATCCCAAAAGAACTGCCAGTCGCGAAGTGCACCTGAAAACGCAGGGATCACTAGTTCTGGCAGGACCACTGTGCAATGGCGTGGCATGTTTCCTTGACTGGGTGTCACATGAGTTACTCGAGGTAAAGAGGCACTAATCTCGTTCTGGGCGGAGGTACAGGCACTACCAGCATCAGAGTTCAGTGACCCACCCTCCGACCTTGCAATCCTCGTTGTTGCTGCTTCGCTTGCTGCCTCTCGGAGAAAGAACCGCGGTCGGGACGCAGCCTAGAAGAGGTATCGGTCGTACTTTTCCGTGGCCTCGAGCTCATACACGTCAGCGTCGTCGTTGGAGATTTTTTTGTTTAGGCTGGTGAGTTAGACGTTCTTCTGCATCAGGTAGGCTACGTGGCATTCCACTTGAGAAGCATTGGAAACAGAGGACTGCAGCTCGTCAGTCAGCAGCGTAGTAGTTCGCGTGGCGCTGGCCCTGACGACGCCTTGATTCTAGCGCAGCCGCTCAATTGATGCCGTCGGCGCGATAATTCTTAGAAGGGCGTGGCCGGCGGATTTCGACACTAGAAAGAATATCACTTAAGAACAAGCCAGCAAGGTGAATCTTCTAGAGAGTGATACGCATTCTCAGAAAAAGAGTGATACGAGCGATGCAGCGTCCACTCCCGGTACTCTTGACGCCCTTCGTCATGATCTGGTGAAGCTGATAGGGTGTCACTTGTTAGCAGATGAAAAACAACCAAAATATTTTTGGCCCTGCTGAATCAACCAATAAGGTATGGTTCAAGTCAGAAGACAATGTTAGAGAAGCCGTGGCTGCAAACTATATAAGAAAGTTGCTAGAGTGGGTCACAGCAACAACCTTTGCCAGACAATGAATAGAAGTCTATACCCTTGTTTAGACGATGGCGTTCCAGACACTGCGATCAGACTCAACTCCGTCTTTAAGGTATAAAGCAAAAATACTTGTTTAACTGCGTTCGAAAGCGCTGTGCTGTCACTTGAGCGTCCCCGCGTCCCTCGCTCGCGCTCTTCTTCTTTCTCGTTTCCTTGTCCCAGCCCAGAACGTGAAAAATAATCAATATTCCCGGCCGCGCAAAGTTAAACACATAGTTCAAGTGGGTACATTCTTTGTATTGGCCTGATCGCAAGGTGACCGCCTTGCAACTTGATCTTGCAAGAACGAAGGAGACCGTCTGCACTGAGGTACACTTCCGTGACCCTTGCAAGCTTCCATAGCTGGCGTGGAGTGTTGTCCGCATGCACGAGAACGATGTTCTCTTGCTTCAGTGCTGTATTTGATTTCATGTCGGCAAAGTGTGCAGATCGTAATTGCAACAGGTATTCTTTTTGCCAACGCCTCCAAAAACTTTCAACCAGCAGCTTCCTGTAGTTGTGTCTGCGTATGGCGTCTGATCATTTGGAATTACTGTTGACTTCGTCAGCAGTCGTATACGGTATGGAAGTCAATCTTCGTCCAAGGAGTAGTTCGGCTGGCGTCAAAGTGCAAGGTTTTCCTGCATCTGACTCGATGAAAGTCAGAAGCCTAGAGTTTACGACTGCTTCGACCTCCGCCAGCACTGTCGATATTTCTTCGTAGTTCAGACCAGCTTTGCCGATAATTTTTCGCAGCGGAAGCTTCACTGATCATACAAGGCGCTCCCAGCATCCACCCCACCAAGGAGCATTTGGTGCTATAAACTTCCACGAAATACCGTTGGTGCTGAGGTGACCAGCGACGTCCTTTTCAGAGAACATTCGGTTTAGCCGCTTTATGTCTGCCGATGTCTTGTGAAAGCTTCGTGCGTTGTCAGAATAGATCACCCTAGGTAATCCTCTCCGAGCTGCAAATCGCCGTAGGCACAGCAGGAAAGCCTCGGATGTCATTTCCCAGACAAGCTCGAGATGCATGGCTCTAGATACGGCGCACGTAACAAGTGCAATGTAGCACTTCGTGTCCCCTTGCTCCATGCGTGCATACAGAGGGCCCGCGAAGTCGACTCCTACAACTTCGAACGGGTTCGTTGGTGTCACTCGATGACTTGTTAACGGAGCAGTCTCAGCAGTTCCTGGGCCCGCACTGAAACGCTTGCATATATTCCAGCCATGCAGCACTCTTTTTACCAAAGAGCGAGCTCGACAAATCCAGTAGCGTTCCCGAAGCTGCGTAAGTGTATCTCTAACTCCTCCATGTAAGACTTGAAGATGGGCTCTATTTGCCAAAAGTGTCAAAAAGTGGGGACTTGACGGCATTATGATTGGGTGCTTGACATCTTGTGTGGAATGCATGAGAGATAAACGGCCTCCAACCCGAAGAATTCCGTCTTTGTCTATGTAAGGGCGTTGTTCAGCGATTCGAGATGTAGACTCGACTGGTTGGCCGTTGGTCAAAGTGGTGAGTTCTTCAAGAAAGCCTTGCTCTTGTGTACATCTTATCCAATACCGTTCAGCATTCAGGAATTCTGTTGCCACGAGATGTCCTGTATGATTACTTCTTTTTCTGCATCGGTCAGTAAATCTGAAAATCCACGCAGTGACTCTGAGTAGCTGTTGAAGCCTGCTGTACCGTTGAATATCAATTATCGGAACTGAGAAGCGTGTCATTAGTGCGACGTGGACTGTTGTAACTTCACCTTGGGTGGTTTCCGCTATGTCTAGTTCACAGAACTGTAGGGGCCATTCAGACATCGGTTTAGTTAGCCACTCGGGACCATGCCATCATTTTGAGCTGCACAGCAGTCTTTCAAGCGTCGCGCCACGTGTGAGTAGGTCAGCCGGGTTGTCCGTTCCAGGACAGTATCTCCACTTTGATGGATCTGTAGTGCACCTAATTTCATTGACTCTCTTGGCTATGAACTGTTTCCACTTTTTGACGTCACCTTTTATCCATGACAACACAATGGCGGAATCTGTCCACATCGTGTAGTCAACTTGAACATTCCTCAAAGCCCTTTTCACGTATGCCAACATTCTTGAGCCGATTAAGGCAGCCAGCAGCTCCAATCGCGGCAGCGTTGTCTCCTTAATGGGTGCTACACGGGACTTCGCAATCAACAGTATTGGCTCCTCAGTACTTGATACGACGTATATCGCTGTTCCGTATGTCGCTGGACTGGCATCGCAGAAAACATGTACTTGAAGCACATTTGTCTTCCTTGCTCCGCCGCCCACATAGCGAGGAACGACGACGTCTTGCAGTTGCGGCAGCTGGATGACCCAATCATTCCATTCTTTTGGCAGGTCATTAGGTAGTACTTCATCCCAACCAATTCCTCGTATCCACAGTCTCTGAAACAATATTCGTATGGCAATAGTATATGGTCCTACAAATCCCAACGGGTCAAATATTCTTGATGCTGACTGCAAGACAAATCTTTTTGTACCCGTCTGTGCTGTCAAAAACCGGAGTAGATTTTCAACCGAAAAGTTGAATTCATCCTTTGCAGGATTCCAAACCAAACCCAGCACCTTGACCGACGTTTCGTGAAGAACGACCATCTCATTACTAGTAGATTCCACTTGATTTTCAAGCGTGCGCATCAAATTTGCTGAATTTGTTGTCCATTTTCGCAATGTCATGCCGGCCGATTTCATTAATGTGCGTGCTTCTCGGCATAGTTTAGCGGCTTCCTCTTCTGTGTCGGCACCAGTGACTAAGTCATCCACGTAAAACGACTCGGCAAGAGTTTGCGCTGTTTGTGCCATGACAGCCGGTGCTTTTTTCACGTGGTAGAGAATAGTAGCTGTCAGCAAAAATGGGCTACATGTAGCTCCAAAAGGCACTCGTGTCAACCTCCACTCTTGCAGCTTGTCCTTGGATAAATCTCCTTCTGCAAACCAGAGAAAGCGGAAAGCGTCTCTGTCGTCCTCTTGAATCGCAATTTGAAGGAATGCCTTTTCTGTGTCCGCGATAACTGCCACCGGGTGCGTTCTGAAGCGTAGCAGAATTTGCACGAGGTCTTGGTATAAGTTGTCACCCTTTTGAAGGCAGTCATTAGGGACTTGCATCCTTTCGCATGTGACGAAGCGTCAAACACCACTCTCATTTTCGTCGTCAGTGCTTGTTCACGCATGACTTCCTTGTGCGGCATGTAATATAATTTCGTCACCTCTGGAGGTACGTCACTGACTACTTCTGCGTGTCCTGCCCTCAAGTACTCCCTTATGGTACGGTCATACGTTTCAAGCAGTCCTTTTCTGGAGTTGAGACGGTTGACAAGCTTGTCCAGTTGAGTAACGGCTACTTGCCTGTTGCTTGCAAGCTCGAAATTATCCTTCTAAGGGAGGGTCACTTCATATCTTCCGTTTATAAAGCTAATCGTTTGCTCAAAATGCCTCATAGTGTTGCTCATTTCAGGTGGCTTGTTTATCGTTTCCGTAATTCCTATGTTTTCAAGTTCCCAAAAGGAGCGCAAACTCTCGTCGGAATCGGTAGCTTGGGCTTTTAGCACGCACACCATCATTTGTGAAGTAGTTGGGCGGGACCCCAAGTGCGATGTGCTTCCCTGGAAGGTCCATTTAAGCTTGGAGTTCCGTGCGATCAATGATTCGTTGCCTTCGCACCGTGAAAATTCGCCGGTCAACACTTTCCACACCTGATCGGACCCGATAAGTACGCTGATACCACTCTTAGTTATGATAGATGGATGTTGGAGCTCATCGGCAACATCGTTTCCCAGCTTCTTGAAAGACGCAACGAAGGCTACGTCCATTGCAGTCTCTGCGGTGTCTTGGCAGATGCTTGGGATCTCTATTGCAGTTAAGACTATTTCCGCGTCGGAAAACTGGCTTCGCAGTCGTAGTTCTACTATGCGACGCCTCTTAGCCTCTTGGTCCGATGTATTTGCGAAAGTATTGAAGGCTATTCTAGTTGCTCCCACGCTTTTCAGCTTGAGGTGCTTGGACAGATCTTCAGTTACGAAAGTCCTCTGACTGCCACCATCGAAAACACCTCGTATGTAGCGGCAGGTGTCATCATTCATGGCCCATGCTCTGAAAGTCTGAAGAAAAACGGAAGTGGTAGAGTCTTCCTTGACGGGTCTTCTTCCAAGCGATGCATAGACTGTCGTAGTTCTTTCGCAGTTCTTGTTAGCATAGTCTGACTTTCGCGAACACCTATCGGGATCGCACATGCTTGTAGCGTGTCGAGCTTGGCATTTGGAGCAGGAAATCCTCTTTTTGCAGTCCCGTGCCCGATTTCCTTTGGTGGTGCAGCGGAAACACCTTTTGTCGTTGGAAAGCAGTTCCTTCTTCTGCGTCAGTGACAAGTCAGCTGTGCAGGCTTCCGATCCGTGATGGCTGGACGAGCAGAATACGCAGTTGTCCTTTTTTTATCGTACCGAGTTGCTGTGAAGCACAGATGACGTCGGTTTCCCACGCCGAGAGTACGTCGACTGACTGGCCACGGGGAGTGTTCCATGTTCTCGTCCTTTGGCATCCTTAAAATCACTCTTCTCCAGACTTTCCAGCTCGATACACAGGAAGCTGAGCACACGGTCCAGTCCCACGGGTGTAGCTTCAGCTCTCGAGTCATATGTCAACTGGACGGCACATGATCGATGATACTGCACGACTATATCCCGTGGAAGAGCACGCAGTAGGATGTCGCACAGCATTGACGAAAATGACGACTTGTGCACACCCAAAGTCTCTAAGCCTCGGATATTCACGAGAACTTGGTCGTACAAGCTGCGCAGCGCTTTGGTGTCAGTCGATGAACGGACAGGGCTTAACATCCGTAGCTTGGCAAAATATTCTTGCTCCAGGCGCGTCTTGTCCCCAAATCGCTTCTGTAGCATTTTGATGGCGTCACTGTAGCAACTTTCTGTCGTCGGAAGGCCCGCAATTACTGATGCAGCGTCTCCTTTAAGATACGGTCGCAGGTAATGAAACTTCTCTGTGGCAGTGATGCGATTGTTACTATGAACAATTTCGTAAAATTGTTCCCAAAATTTGGTCCACTTGCATAGGTCTCCAAAAAAAGGAGCTATTGTCAGTTTAGGCAATTTAACTCCAGTTCCGTCTGATGGTGCTACGACTGTCTGGGCAACTGTTTCTTGAGTTCCGGTCGATGTCCTTAGCATGCAATCTTTCTTGCTGAGAATATCAGCGAGAATGCGCGTAGCAACGTCCTCGTATTGTAAGACAGCGTTATACTCGACCTCGAACTCCTCGTCAGGTATATGCGGCTCAATCTTGTTGTTCAGGTTTTTAAGCTCTTCGTTATTAGCCTTCAGCCTCTCATATATGAAGTTGAGCTGGTCATAGGAGACAGAGTCGTTAGCGAGGAGCTCACTTGCCTCGTTTATAATCCTCGTGTTCTGTACTCGCCGCGACGTCCGCTTCGACTTCAGACGCTCCATGCCGCTGCAGTTGACTGGTAGCCGTCCGTAGGGTCCTGGTTTTCAATACCAGTTCTTCGGTGTCTTGTGACTGGTGCCGCGCGAGCGTGCCGGAGCACGAGCGGCCCGTGCCCGCGGAGAGAGACGATAAGCACGACAGCTGCTCAACTAAAAAAAAGGGGCCTCCACTTTATTCGGGGCAGAATATATACAATCTCAGGGGCGCCACATGCTAGTGGCAGCCGAACTAAATGACTGAAGGGTGGTGACCTCTACATCTCCCCCCTTGAAGACCAGAGGGAAGACGGAGGACGCCAGACACTGCACATCACAAGTTCAGGCGGTTCGGAGGCACAACACGGCGGCCACTACGTGTTCGTGTCACACCATCACTGCGGTCACCGTCAGCAGGGGGCAGTCCAAGGGAATCGGGTGGTTGCACTGTAGTAGTTCACTGGGGTTCCAGAGGGGGCAGTGTTCGCTGTGGCTCCTGCTCCTCAGACGGCAGTGGTTCCACTTTTGGCGCAGGAGGTGCAAAAGGCACTAGGTGACGCTGGTTGCGTTGTAGGACGCCACCCTGCTCCGTTTCCACGACATAACTTCGTGGTCGGCGTGCTGGGCTAAGCACTGTAGCTTTGACCTGATCAGGTCGTACCCAGACACACTGGCCTGTTCGGAGCGATGACAGATCTTGAGCTCTGTGATGCCTATTAAAGTCAGCGGCCTGTTTCTGCTTGTAGGCTGCATCATTTCTCCTCATGTCTTTCCTCGATGGCCAGTGAGGACATAACTGGGAGTCATGTTTCGGCACTTTGGTTCGGAGTTGTCATCCCATCAAGAGCTGGGCCGGGCTGAAGCCATTGACTCCTGGGGTGTCCCGGTAGCTGAGCAAGGCCAGGCGAGGGTCTGTTGCTTTGCGAAACAACTCATTGATGGTCCTGACCATTCTCTCCGCCTCTCCGTTCGATTGCGCATAGTGCGGGCTGCTGGTGACGTAGTCAAGGCCGTAAGATGCCGCCAATGCTGCAAACTCACGTGAAGAGAACGGTGGACCGTTGTCTGATCTCACTTCTCGCGGAATCCCATGCCGAGCAAAGATGCTTTTGAGAACGTCGATGACTGCCTGAGCCGTTGTGCTTCTCAAGGTTACAATTTCAGGGTACCTGGAGTGGTAGTCCACCACGAAGATGAATGTCTGGCTGCGGAGGTGCAACAGGTTCATGCCGACAAGTTCCCAGGGACGTCCAGGTAGGACCGTGGAGACCAGGGGCTCTGCAAGGTTCACCCGAGTGGAAGCACATTGCTCGCAGTTAGTTACCAGAGAAGTAATGTCTGCCAAAATGCCAGGCCACCAAATGGACTCTCGAGCGAGAGCTTTCGTCCTGTTGATGCCTTGGTGTCTTTCGTGCAACAGCGTCAAAACTGCCGGCCGAAGAGAATGCAGGATGACCATCCTGGCGCCTTTCAGTAGAACACCGTCGCAGACAGAGAGCTCGTCTGCTGCTGAGGCATACTGGGAGAGGTGCAGTGGCAGTTTGGACTTCTGTGGCCAACCATTCTGGCAGAAGGAGGTGAGGGCTCTGCATTCGCCATCAGACTCTTGTGCTTGTCGCACGTCCTCTGGGCTTAGTGGCAAGGCTTCTGACATGCCGCTGACCACTTGAGCTACAAACAATTCCACGGTGTCCAGGGTTAGGGACGCCTTTTGGGTGATGCGTGACAAGGTATCTGCCGTAGCTAACAGCTTTCCTGGCACGTGGAGCATTCGGAACTGGTATCGCATGGTCTTTAACCTGAGCCTCTGTATGCGAGGCGGCAGCATGTCCAGCTCCATTTTGCCGAAGAGAGAAACGAGTGGTAGGTGATCTGTCTCAACATCAAAGGTGATGCTGCGGACGAATTTGTCAAACCGTTGGATAGCCCATGTTGTTGCCAACGCTTCCTTTTCTGTCTGGCTGTAACGCTGCTCTGTCTCGGTCATTGATCTTGAAGCAAACGCAACTGGGTGGCGCTCTCCAGAGGGCCGTGTCTGCAGCAAGACTGCGCCCAGTCCGAATGAGCTTGCGTCAGCCGAAACTGTGGTGGCGTATGATGGATGGTACTTGACCATGCAATGGTCTGATGTCAGGAGTTCTTTGATTTTCTCGAATGCAGCATTTTGTTCATGCTGCCACACCCAAGTCGCAGACTTGTTTAGAAGTGCTCTGATGGGAGCTGTGACCTCTGAGATGCAAGGCGAAAACCGGGCAAGATGATTCACCATTCCGAGCAGTCGCCGGACACCTGCGATGTCGGTTGGAGCCTCCATGGCTTTGATTGCTTCGTCCTTGTCTGGACTTGGCCTGATGCCTTGTGCTGAAACGAGGACTTTTAGGAAGGAGACTTCGGAGACACCAAAACGACACTTGTCTTGGTTCAACGTGATGCCTGCTTTTGCAAGGCGAGACAGCACCTGGCTCAGTCTGGCATCGTGCTCCTCGCGGGTGCGCCCAAAGACCAGAATGTCGTCTATCATATTGGCGACTCCTTCCTGGCCCTCCAGGATCCTGGCCATCTGTTTTTGGAAGTACTCCGGCGCGGAGGTGATGCCAAAGGGGAGCCGGCAGAAGCAGTATCGGCCAAATGGGGTGATGAACGTTGTGAGCTCTTGGGAGTCTGCAGATAGCTTAACCTGATGAAAACTGGCTGTTGCATCCAGCTTGGAGAAAACTGTTGCGTCGCCAAGGAGGCCAAGGACTTGCTCTACAGTTGGTAGGATGTGGCGTTCCCGAAGGACCACCTTGTTCAGCTGAGTCAAGTCAACGCACAGCCGGTAGGAACCATGGGCTTTCCGTACTACAACGAGACCAGAGCACCACGGGGTTGGGTTGTCGACCCTGCGGATCACGCCTCCTTCCTCCAGTTTGTCAAGCTCGTGACGGACGACCCCGCGTAGCGGGATGGGAATCCTGCGAGGCACACTTAGGGAGAAGGGTACGGCGCCAGGTCTCAGAAGGATAGTGTACTCGTCCTTGAGGGTGCCCAATCCCTGGCAGAGCTCAGCACGCAATGTTGCTTTCGGAGTCTGAAGTTCGTCGAGAAACTTTACAACTTTCAGAGCTTGAAGCGCCGGCAGTCCAAGAAAAGGTACGGTGAGAGACTGGATCACGTACAAGCGCTGAGAGCTCATTTTTTCGTGCCACCTTCGGCACCAATGTTTAGACGATGGCGTTCCAGACACTGCGATCAGACTCAACTCCGTCTTTAAGGTATAAGGCAAAAATACTTGTTTATTTAACTGCGTTCGGAAGCGCTCTGCTGTCACTTGAGCGTCCCCGCGTCCCTCGCTCGCGCTCTTCTTCTTTCTCGTTTCCTTGTCCCAGCCCAGAACGTGAAAAATAATCAACACCCTCTCTGAGCAGCTTTGCCTCTTCTTAGACCTGTCGGGGCGCCATTTCAAAGAAAAAAATTACTCCCAAAATTATTTTCACGTTACACGTTTCACTCCATATCTGCTGCGCCCAGTGATGTTCCTTGTTCTAGCGAATATTCTGTTCCGCGGACTTTCAGTTAGGTAAACTATTCACTTGGGTACCTTGAATTTAATTGATTGATATGTGAAATTTAGCGCCCCAAAACCACCATATGAATATGAGAGACGCAGTAGTACGGGGCACCGGAAATTTCGACTTCCTGGTGTTCTTTAACGTGCACCAAAAATTGAGAACACAAACCTACAATATTTCCGCCTCCATCAAAATTGCAGCTGCTACAGGTGGGATTCGATCCCGTGACTTGCGGGTCAGAAGCCGAGAACTTTAGCCACTAGACCACCGCGGCGGGGTACCTTGAAGTTAACTCAAGTGAGAGTTTGTTGCAACGTTTCTAGTTCGTTTCTAATTTTTGTGAGAGAGGTCATGTTGATTTTGTGGAATAAATAAAATAAGAGCTTTAGTGCTTTGAAAGCTGCTACGGCGAATTCCCCAATGACATAATTTCTACATGCCCCTCGCGCTCTTTAAAAAATGCATTTCTTGTTTTGACGATCACTGGTGAACACTCATGGGAACTCTGAGCTAATTCAGCCCTGGTATTTCAATATTTGCAAGACTTCGTTCTATTTTAATTACGCTATATCTGTTATATGGGTTTCACATAGGAGCCCGCATTTATTCACCATCCTTGAACGAATTGGGTTTCTTAAGGCGGTAGGTCACCTTCAGAAGTCATTCTTTTTCGCAAAAAAACTTTCAGAGTTTTATTTTTTTGCACGCCCAAACATTCACTTATATGTTGCAACAAAAATTATCCTCCTAGCGTCATCACTTTGCGAGTTACAGCAAGTTTTTTATACCCTATGCTCCTATAGCAAAACCGAAACCACATTTCCAACTGTGGTTTTGGTTTTAAAAAAATAGCATTCAAAAGCAAGTGTTGTTTCATCTACATTATTGCTCTTAAAAATACTTTATGCATTTTATTGTGGTTGTTATATAATATGATGTCATTAAATACAACTTCGTGTTTAAATGTCTTCCTTATTCTCTGACAACAGCCACAATGGGGACGCACGATGTTCGTCGGAATGTTTGTTGTTTGCCTTCGTCAGGCTTCGTCAGGCTTCGTTCTGCATTTGTTCCACGTGTCAACGCTACTAGGGCTGTATCGTTAGGCCACATGGACCACATTACGACCAGCATGGGGAAGTGCAGAACACTGAAGACGAGGAAGCGTAAGTTTGCCGGAAATCGCTACACGACGACGAGGCTGCCTATTGACACAGACACCGGTATTTCGGCGACCGCGGAAAAGCTTGGGGACATAAACAAGGCGTACCAGGCTCCACTAGAGAAATCTGCGCTCCAAGGGAACAGAATAATAGACATTGGTATTTTTTCTTCAGTGTTTTCATCGCTGGCATGTTCCGAATGCATGAACACAACACTGCAGCTCGAGCAACGCTCTCACCAAGGGATATGCTCGGGTTGTGCGGTCGTGTGTACTGACTATGGGTTCAAGCGCTCCTTTCATACGTCCAGAAACGTGGGTCGTGCCCATGAGAACAATTTACGTCTGGTTTACGTGATGCGCCAGTTACAAAAAGGGCATGCTGGTGTGAAAACTTTTTGTAAAGTGATGAACATGCCTACTCCTCCACGTCACTCCGTCTACGACAAATTGTCATCTCAGCTTTCTGCAGCGGCAGGAGAAGTGGCGTCGAAGTCGATGACTGATGCTGCCGTGGAAGTTCGTCGTGTTGTGGGGAGTGCCCAGAGTGGTGTTTCAGGTGATGGCACGTGGCAGAAGCGTGGCCATTCATCTTTGAACGGTTGTGTGTCCGTGATTTCTGTTGACACGGGAAACGTTATTGATGTGTGAGGCCCTATCTAGTTCGTGTAAGTCTTGTAAAACCAAAAGCAAGTTGAGGCAAGATAGTGCTTCGTACGAGGAATGGAAGGCGAACCACACTTCCTGTCAAGTAAACTATGAAGGAAGTGGTGGCAGTATGGAGACTGTTGGTCTATACCGAATATTTGAAAGGTCGAAAGGCAAAGGAGATTTGAAGTACCTGAAGTACTACGGCGATGGTGATTCCAAGAGCTATGCTGCTGTCAAAGACATGTATGGAAAGGACAGTGCAGAAACTGGAATGTATTGGGCATGTCCAGAAGCGTGTTGGCTGCCGCCTCAGAAAACTGAAGAAGACAGTGCGTGGACCCGGTGGTAAGGGAAAGCTCACTGATGCCCTCATTGACCGCCTGCAAATATACTATGGCATCACCATTAGGGCTTATGTGGGGAACCTTTCTGCAACGAAAAAGCTACCCTTGCCAGTCTTTTTCATTGCAGCTCTAGCGACAAGCAGCTGAGACATAGCCTGTGTCCACTTGGACCGAAAAGCTTGTGCGGATACCAAAAGGTCGAAGCACTCGGCCAAGGGAAATAGGTACACAAAGGAGGACTTCCAAATGATGTGCTCAACAAAGTTAAAACTGTCTACAGTGATCTGTGCTCTGATGAACTTCTAATGTAGTGCCTTCATGGAAAGACTCAAAATGGTAATGAGTGTTTTAATGGTTTAAAATGGCAGCGGGCACCCAAAGAGGTCTATGTAAGCTTGCCCTACAGTAATCTTTGCCTTGCATGATGCTGTGGCACACTTTAATATTGGCACTGTAAGCACCCTAGATATTCTGAGGCGAGCTGGCATAGAACCAGGGTACCACACGACGAAAGCTTGTATCACCAGTGATCACCTGCGCATGCACAAGGCTAAACGCAAGTTAGCGGATGGGACAAAACTGGCCAGGAAGAAAAGACCAGCAGCCACCCGAACAAAAGGAGTCAATAATGCTTCCGCAGAAGGGTCCAGCTATGAATCTGGTGCATTTTAGGCCTGCATGCCAAGATTGTGACCCTTTTTACAAGCTCGGAAATCTTTGTTTACGTTTTTCTGAAAATAACAATTTGCTCCAAATGTTGTGACGCAAACTTTCATAACGTATTTCTCAGCGTACACTTTGAACTGAAATTTTGCACAATGATTTACAACATATATATCTGTGCAGTGAAGTAGAATAAGAGAAATCAATCGAATATTTTTCAGTTCATAGCTGAATTCAACAGGTTCAGTATAAATTGGCTCTTTTGCCCCGTTTCTTTGTTTTTTAGCATGACTGAATTCCTTGATATTCACTGCATAATATTTATTCTAGCTCACTGCATAGCTCCAGCCATTAGTTACACAGATGTCAAAGCTTTACTGAATAAAGCCCCCCATTAGTCACTTATCACAGTTGGCGTGGTTAGTACTTCTAATGCAATTTTTGACAAAGATCACCTCTCAATAAATAAAATTCATTATTTTGCACTTTGGATAGCTGGGTAAATAAATAAGACATGCTGGTTTTGAGAAAAAAGTCATTTCAACGCTGCCTGTCATTAAAAAAAATTTTTGTTTTTGAGTGGCCTAGCACCTTAAATTGAGGGTTGTTGGAGGGCACTACCACCATTGTACACTTATATAGTGAAGTGACACATTTCGAGCGTGGTGAGAAAACAGCCGATTGGTATGGGAGCTTCCCGAGAACACACCTCCCAAATATTACAGCGCAGCCCTCGACCTGGAGTTTCCAATGAATTATCCATGTCAGCTAACGCTTGCTTTCTCTTTTATCGACAATTACGCTACCGCTCAAAATCACAATGTCTCAGGTCTACTATAAGCTCTGGGCTGATTTGAGCATGGCACGGTCGGTCGTTACTGGGGCCGCCGCAGAAAGCCACGACTTGTCCCCGCATGCGTCTGCGATTACTCTGAAAAGTCGCGAATTCACAGAATAAGAAAGGTGCTCAAGGTCAAGCGGTGCGCGTGACGCACTTTCTTTCCCTGGGCCCTCCCTCCCTGCTTAGCTTTCAGTGCTTTCTTCAGAACAAAGGAAGAGAGATTGGGATTGCAACTTGCGACAAACGTTTGTGACTGCACTCGCACTGGACAGGTTCTAAAAAGATTTTGCGGCAGTGAATCCATCAGTTTATAGACTAATTTAAAGAATTCATTACGTGGCTAATTAAAAGTGGGTGTTAGGGCCCCTTTGACACACATTTTGCAGATTAAAGAAAGAATAGTGAAAATTTCTATGTAACTCGAAGCAAAAAAAAAAAAAAACGTGGAGAATACAGACAGGAAGAGGCCGCGAAAAGTAGCTTAAAATTTCGGAATAATGTTTAGAGTTATCTAGAACACTGGGAAGTTCCGCAAAAGTATTCTAAGTGGTGCTATTGAAAGGACAGAAAATACCGCACCAATTAGGTTAGTGTCTCGTAAAAACAGACTTTTCGACCAGTGTTTTCATAAAAAGTTAGAATGAAATACCAACTTTTGTTGACACATAGAAATATTTACAGTTTTTCACAAGATTACTTTATGCAGCCGATCTTTAGATGGCGCTAAATAATAATTAACTGACTTTCACTTATTCGGAACTCATTCATCAACATTCTGAATGTCAAAATATAATGCTGAAAGAGTAATATTGAGATATATTTGTGCTATTCTAGCTTAGAGAACGTTTCACTGCACATTGCTCTTAAATTCTGCAGCATTCATTTGCTGCAGCTTTCGTTACGTTCAAGATTTAAGTGTCTGGTGCCCTATAAGCCCCGCTTATCCTTTGTTTGCAGATTTTGTGTGACGTGATCACACTCTAAATCAAATGGTGAATAGAGACCTGAAAGGAGACTTGCTATCCTCTAAACCAGGCTAAAATAAACGGAGGTTGAAAGCGATGTAATTATCAGAAATAACTCAAACGTAATTCTCATAGCTACCTTCAAAGTCGCAAAAAAGATTTAAAAAACATGCGGGTAAAAGCCGCTCCACGCAATGCAGTGCGCCCCACCACCTCACAAAGCGCGTTGTTGCTCCTGTCACCGGCACTTTCCCGGTGCCACTCATGCTGTATCTCAAGAACGACACAGTCTACCGAAACTGCGCACGATACGTATCTCACACGTCGATAATGCGCAGTGAAACGTAGTCCGCTTGTCGTGCACACACTGTTTCGATTTCCATAAAAAGATTCTATTAGCGCCGCGAGAACCCTGCATGAATGTTTCAATAATTGACGTCATCAAAGGTTTTGTAAATGGAGTATTTGGAACTATACGAACGGTAATAGCCGGGCGCTTAGAGCTGTGCACATCCACAGTTTTCCCAATAGTGGAGCTGATTCGGCATACAATCTACAACTACACCAATCGCTACACACTTATTTATTATCAACATGTTCTCAGTGTATGTGCATTGTCACAAAGGCCATATAACATCAAATGTCGGAGATAATACACGGTGAGTTTTAAAGCAAACACTGTATTCTAGCGTGTTGCCTAATACATACTAATGGCTGGATTCAATGCAGAAGAAGCCATGATGACCATGGTGCTCGTTGAATTTAACGACACTAGAAAGCCTGCAACTGCTTGTACAGTGACTGATATCAAGAATACTTGCGAATGCAAAAACTAACTTGCGGGAGTTTTGAAGCTGCATGGGCTCTTTGGGCTATGTTACATAAAATATTTTGAGATGGAACTCACAAAGCTAGCCATGCGCAATGTTCTTGCTCAATGTTTGCAAGTGACAAAATCTGCGATAGTTTTATCTTTGGTAAAAATAAAGGCGGCTATGTACAAATTTATGTAGCAAGGCCTTGAAAATGAGATCACGGTTATTTTTACGATCAATTCCACTGAGAAAGTTGAGATGAGTTTCTATAAAAAATAATCAAGTAAAAAATTGCTCTCCTATTACTTACAGAACAAGCCTGCCGTATGTATATATATATATATATATATATATATATATATATATATATATATATATATATATATATATATATATATATATATATATATATATATATATATATATATATATATATATATATATATATATATATATATGCTTATTCACGCTGGCATATTGGAAAGAACGCGTGTCTCATGTTATTGGGCTCTCAATCTCAAATCCATGACTACAACCATAAATTTTCCCATTACTGCGTCCAAGCGGCCTGTCTTTGCTTTACCTCACCTAGTAAAAACTTGAAAACTAAAAGTTATTTCATTTCCTTTGAACTCTCCACAATCTAAAATTGGTCTCGTTTTTCATTATTTATTTTGTTGTTTCAACTATCTTTCTTTCTCTTTATTGGCGCAGTATTTATTATTATAGAAGGATGTAGTGCACTCTCCTTCAGCCGAATGCGTGTTCTATAAAGACGTATTTGTTAGTTTTTCTAAAATTTTACTTTGCACATCACCTCGGCTCTTGGCTATAACTGTCCTGAACTATAAATGTTTCAAGATGAACAATTTCATTGCCTGGTGATGGCTGTATAGGTCGTTTTGATTTTTTAAAAACTAAACGAAAAAAACAAGACACGATGACAACACAAAAAGTAGTTTTATCAACTCCTTGAGACCAACCTGCTACATTTTTTAAAGCTGAATGAACGAAATATTTGCAGAGCTTTATTCAATAGAACAGATTGTTGGGAGAGCTACAAATTCAATTTGAGTTAAAGTGCGCGAAAAGGTGAGTATTGGAGCAAACGAACAACAGAAGCACTTGCGTCGTTCGTTTCTTCGAATGTCTACGTTTCTCGCGCAGTTTAACTCGGATACTTTTATGTCATGAAATTTAGGAGCAGCGGTTGAACGCGGGAGATGTAAACTAGCCTATTTGAACAAGTTGGTACATTTGCATATATTTTACTGATCTGGTTATGAGACACCGTAGAAAGCAGGGAAGAGATAACACCAGTGTGGGCTCATGGCGGAAGGTCTATCAAGGTTTTTATGTAGCATGTAACTGAAATATAGAATCATAAAATATTAGGGTCACTCAGTAAGACTATCTCAAGCCATCATAAAAAGAGCCAACGCATTTCGTGCACAATATTTGAAGTACTTTTCGGAAAATCCTATTCTTTGTTATGTGATGGTACCGGCGCCTAGCTTACGCGCCTCGCCTGAAAAGACCACCCTCGCTCCTCTTTCTTTCTGGTAGTGGGAAAGCTCATATGCGACAATCATCAATTGTGGCTTACAAATTGACACCAGCCTTCATACCATCAACACATGTTTTGTACTAAAACTGGGCGGTGCACCACGCCTTCACAATTAGGTATATATAGAGATTCGTGGGATATTGAGACAGCGTCATATGAGAGTTATAGTTATGGTGTCATTCTTATGTTACGTGCTATACAAATATACGCAAATTGATACCTTTGCAAAATCATCGTCGGAGAATAAGAGGCTCATGCTAGCCAGATTTCTCATCGGGTGGCCCACGTGTGTATTTTGGCCAGTCCGCGATTCTATATCAGTGTTCTTTGAAACAAGAAAATTGAAGAGCACGGCTCGCACTACTGGCCTACCATATCAAATGAGAGAAGTTTATTGTGCAAGTCCGCATCATCGCACGCCAGAGGAACACCTTTCACAAAGAAGAAATATGTGCGATCGTTCTGTTCATCCTGTTCATACCCTTCATTGGGACGTTAAAATGATTGCGCTATATCAATTTGGTTTGCTAGTGTTTTGTAATTTGAACTACATGAGCGAAATACAAGAACTAATATTCATCGATAGGTCCCCCGTTTCCTTCATTGTGCCTTTTTTGTTATTGCCCGTTATCTACCCTATAAACACTCGTTTCCAGAAAGGTGCTAGGAGCACGACCAGCCTGTTTATGCGCTGTTTGAGTTGAGGTATGTTAACACCTTTTTGGAAATCTTTTTAAATTTTGATCCTAAACATATTTTTTGTGTCTGCCATAAAAGCGCTGTCTAAATCACGCTTCAGGTATGTTGGGAAAGTAAGTACACTCTATTTACAGAAATCACCCCAAATCACGCAAAGAGCAATAAGTACCAATCTTGTGGTACAAAACAAAACTAGCTTGGCAGCAATGTAGCTTTACAACGAAGCTGCGCAATGAACTATAAAGTTTGTTCTACGAGGTCATCGAAATTGTGTTGCTTCAGCTGGTTCCATTTCAGTCGAAACCTAAATTGATTGATCTGTAGGGTTTAACGTCCCAAATTGATGTGTAGGGTTTAACGTTCTAACAAAACTAGACGAAGGCCAGGCTCAAATTCTTTCCGAACTGAAAACGATAAATGAACGACTAACAGCAACCGAAGTAACATTAACAGACCTTGCAACTCGTATCACAAAATCTGAAGAATTGTGCGCATCTATCCCGGAACTTCTTTCCAGCGTAGGAACTTTAACAAAATCATCAACCGACACAACAATCCTGCTCTCCAATATGGAAGGCAGGCTGAACGATGCCGAAGATAAGTCGCGTCGGTGCAACCTTCTTTTTTATGGAATCCCCGAAAAAGAAGAAGAAACTTGGGCAGACAGTGAAGGGTTTGTTGCTGACATTTGAAAGAAGCACATCAAAATTAACCTTGTGCCGAACGATATCGAAAGAGCGCACAGAATCGGAAAACGTCAACCAGAAAAACCACGTCCAGTAATTGTTAATTTCTCCCAGTTCAAAATAAAAGAAGCAATCTTATCTAACGGCTTCAAACTAAAAGACACGCCGTACAGTGTAGGTCAGGATTATTGTTTCGCTACCCGCACTGCCCAGAGAGAGCTTCTACGCTTGGCACGTGAGCACGGCGGCCCTTTCAAGCTTCGTTACAAGAAGGTAGTTATCGAAAAAAAATCGTACCACTATGATGCAACCCGAAAAGAAGTCAAAGAAATTTTTCCACGCGGCAGCTAGCAATTTCACATCCCAGTAAATGTATCGCCAGTTGCCTCACCCTCTCGCCATACCCAGAATCACCCCGCCAAACATGCAAATGACGTCAGCTTTTCTATTCTCTACACAAACATAAGAAGTATCATGCCGAAACGCGACGAAATATGTACCATAATTGAATCACCTGATTGTGACGTCGTGATGTTGACAGAAACATGGCTTTCTCCTTCCATCAAAGATTCTGAAGTTCTTTCATATCTAACCAATTTCGCATTGCATCGCCAGGACCGTTCATCCGGTCGAGGTGGTGGCGTGCTTATCGCTATTAAACATACAATCCGTCACTTCGTTATTAGCATTACCAGTCCACTGGAAGCCCTTTGGGTAGCTTGCGAAAGTTCCCATGGGCTGATCATACTAGGTGTCTGTTACCGCCCTCCCAAATCAGAGCCCAACTTTAACATCAACTTTAACGACACCCTCGACAAACTTCACAAAATGTATCCCCGTGCAAAGTTCATAATTTGCGGGGACTTCAATTATCCGTCCATAAAGTAGTCAAACAACGTTTCCCTTCGCAGCGGTGAATGCGGCGAATTCCTAGCCTGTTTAGATAACTACCAACTAACACAAGTAATAACTCATGCCACCAGAGAAACATTACACAGCTCTAATATATTAGACCTTATTCTAATGTCGGATCCAAGTAGCCTGCATTATCTCCATTACCTTAAAGAAATAAGTGATCACAAAATTATTCTTGCCTCTTTCAGTTTTACTTTTCCAGAAAATAAGCCTACACCAAAGCAGATAAAACTCTACGGTCGTGGCAATTATGAAAAGATTAACAGCGAACTTGAACAATTTTACATTTCGTACGAGCAGGGATTCAACAAACGCACCATATAAAATAATTGGAAGTTGCTAGTCGAAAAACTCAACCAACTAACTGATGAATATATTCCAAGAATAAAAATTAAAAACAAAACATCCGCTCCTTGGTTTAACAACGCGATTAAAAACTGATAAACCGGAAAAAACGCCTGTTCAGACGTGCCAAAAAACAGAACCAACCGTCCCTACGGAAAGAATATTCCGACTCCGTACGATGCCTCTCGATTAACATTCAAAACGCGAAACGCGATTTTTTTCGAACAACACTACCAGACATGCTCAAAAATAACCCTAAAAAATTCTGGCAAACAATAAACCCAAGAAACATCTTGCCGATAACCTTATCCGGTACTAATGACAAACCGCTCAGTGACGTAGATTCGGCGAATGCCTTAAACCATGCCTTTTGTTCTGTTTTCACTCGTGAGCATAACTTTTTTGCGAACTGCGGAGAGACCCTTGAGTCTATTATAAGCGAGCCAATGTCACCTATTGAAATATCTGCAAATGAAATAAGTAACGTAATTAGAAAAATGAAACTCTCATCTGCAAGTGGAACTGATAACATCAACAGCAAAATATTAAAGAATACACAACTGATAATTAGCGCAGCATTTCAGCTCCTCTTCTCTCAATCACTTTCACAGGGACAGGTACCGAGTGATTGGAAACTCGGTAAAATCACTCCATTGTTCAAAAATGGTAACAAAGCATCCCCATATAACTACCGGCCCATATCGCTTACAAGTGTCCCATCCAAAATTATGGAGCACATTTTATTTACCAACATCATTAATCACCTTGAGCAGCACAACTTCATTCGCCCTTCCCAACATGGTTTTCGTAGAGGCCTGTCGTGCGAGACACAACTTGCTGCCTTCATCCATGACTTGCACACAAATCTTGACCGGAACATCCAAACTGACGCCATATTTCTTGACTTTGAAAAGGCTTTCGATAAAGTTCCTCACCACCGCCTTATGACCAAACTTTTTTTGCTTAACCTCGACCCATTCGTCTTGTCCTGGATTAATAACTTTCTCACTGACAGAAAACAGTTCGTCGTCATAAATACAGCCAGGCCTCAAATCTCTCCCGTCCTCTTCGGTGTTCCCCAGGGAACAGTACTTGGCCCCCTGCTTTTCCTGATTGACATCAACGACCTTCCACACTGTATTACTAACAATATAAGATTATTCGCCGACGATTGCGTTATTTACGCAACAATCTCTAGTCATGAAGACCAAATAGCTTTACAAACAGACTTAACAGCTGTTCAAAATTGGTGCCACAAGTGGCAGATGAGTTTAAACATTTCCAAATGTAGATCAGTGTCTTTTCACAGACGTGCTAATCCGTTAGTGTACAACTACACCCTACATAACAGTTTTCTACAACTGACTAGCTCGTATAAATACCTTGGAATACATATCTCAAGTGATCTATCATGGACCCTCCACATCAATCACGTCATTTCAACAGCTCGTATATCTTTAGGTTATATCCAAAGAACCCTGAAGTTTGCTCCCAGCCACTTAAAAAAATTAGCTTTCACCACAATAATACGCCCCAAACTGGAGTACGCCGCAGCAATTTGGGACCCACACCAGCATTATCTCATCCAAAACCTAGAAGCCATCCAAAACCGCGCTGCCAGATTCGCCTTTCCCGATTACTCATCGTTCACCAGTGTAACAGACTTAAAGAAACGTGCCGCATTCATTCCCCTTAGTCAACGCCGAAAAACTGCGCGGCTCGCATTATTCCACAAATTCTATCACGCATTCCCATCCAGCATTTACGTCACCCAACGCCCACATTTCTCTGATCGTTGTTGCAACACTATGCAAGTACATTACCCTCGTCCCAAAACTACCATATTTGCAGAATCTTTCTTCATTCGGACAGCTAAGGAATGGAACGCCCTACCGGAAACCATTGTTAGCATTCAGGATGCAGAAGCCTTTAAAAATTCCCTGACAACCATCACTGAACTGTAATAGCTAACTGAACTGTGACCTACCATGCTATTTCTTGTATAACGGTTTCTAGTGTCATCTCCCTAGTATGGCATGTATGTATATTTTGTGTACTTGGCAATGTTTCGAAACCTTTTAAGTGGTGCCTGTTGTCACTGAAAAATGTTTTCATCCAGAGTCCTCAAACAAATGTACCTGTTACCGCCCCCCTCTTCTTGTATGCCCACCCCTCATGTAATGTCCCTTCTGTTAGGGACCCTTGAGGAAAATAAAATAAATAAATAAATAAATAAATAAGTAAATAAAACCACCATATGGGTATGAGAGACGCCGTATATTGAGGGCTGCGAAAATTTCGACCACCTAGGGTTCTTTAACGTGCACCCAAATCTGAGCATACGGGCCTGCAGCATTTTCGCCTTCATTTGACACTTTATGGAATCAAAAGTTTTCAGTGGTTTTTATTTATCCTAGTTCATTACGTAGGATTATGTTCCACAAAAAAGCATGGGGAGCTTTATTAAAAATTGTTGGATAGCTTAAATGTTATGATTTATCGCGCAAGAAAATACAAGATAGTTTTATGAATGTTTTATATACATCATTGGAAAGATTTGCGACGCTCAACGCCACCAGGCTCGTAGCTGGGACATTTTTATTTTTACTCTTCGCGAGGAAACAACTATCGGTCATTTGGAGGGAGGACATAGGCTGTAGCGACCAAAGTAAGCGAAGACAACCATTGAAGCGTACCCGGGATCTTCCCGGGGAGGCCATTCATGCAGCTTTTTGGGGTGGGTGCCTCTACAAAGCCCTTCCTCTGTTTGACAAGAAGCAAACGAGCCGTCTCGTCTGTGCGCTTCGTTGGTCGCGATCATCAGGCATCGTTCTCGTTTCCTTATTGAAGCGTAGAAGCTAAGCGACGTGGTAAGACCTTCGGTGATCTTATTTTTCTGGTGTTTGTTCAGGCACCAGGCGGAATGGGAGTTTCCTTACTGCTGTGTGGAAATGTAATCATTGGTGACACATCACCGGCGGTTGAACTTTTGCTACGAAACTAGAGGACTAAGAGAAGGGAGAACTTGGTAAGGCGTATTCGGAAAGCAGACGTCCGTAAAAGTTTCTCCTCTCTTTATTTTTGTCAAGAACGACAGAAGATGAATATTGATGAGGCACCCGATGTTTGTAACACATAACCAACTGTTTACCACATGCAATTAAGTGGAGGAGTGCATATAGTGTTTGATGTAGTGTTTTATGTACATTTAGAGTAATAATTACGCCGTAGGTTGGCGAGAGCTTGATGATAGGTGGGGTTAAACGTCCCTGGCAAGAGCTCAAGTGGAAGTAAAATTTCATGACGGACCTGATGCATTAATGGCTCTTCATAAAAGGCTCAAAGTTTTTTTGTACATCTGACGTTAGAAAAAAAAGGCAGACACCCTAGGACGTTATTGCGGTTACCTCCCTTCATGCATCCCTAAGTACACGGGTGGCTTGATTGGTGCACTTAATTTCTTGTACTTTAACGCAATCGGGAAGGTGCGTGTAATATTTATTGTTGATGGGTAATTTATGGTCACCAATATTGAGTTTTGGTGAACCCGGCTGAGCTTAATTGCCTCATTCAGAGAGTTCTTTTCAAGCTTTGCCTTGTTGCGGTTGAAAAATCTTCACTGGATCTGATTTTCTTATCCTTTCGTTGATTACGTTGTGATAGTAAATGCTTGAATTGGCAATAGCATAAACGTAAATGAGTGTGGTTTTTGCCCAAATTTGTCTGGATATTATGCAGCTGGTTGCTGAGTACAATCACGTCAGCGTCGAGCTAGGATGGGGCCACGAGATAATAGATCATTTTTCTTCTAATTTGGAATCATGTTAGATATAAGATTATATTTAGTGTATGCATAGTTTTTGAGTGTTATCGTAGATCAATGCGGCTGAAATGTGTGTATAGAATATTGCACACCTTTCTATGCACACATTCATTTAAATGCCCACAATCTATGCACACAGTCATAAATGAATTTGTGCATAGCACAATTCCTGAATTGAGAAAAAAAAACGAGGGAAGGCGGGTTAGGGTGCCAGTGAGGTTCGCATAGGAGTGCTTAAATAAAGGAGCGGAAATAGTCCGCTGTAGAAAAAATATCCTTTGTAAAAGTGTAGGGTTGGCCTAGTTGGAAAATAGCTTAAACGAAGATTGATTGATTGATTGATATGTGGGGTTTAAGGTCCCAAAACCACCATATGATTATAAGAGACGCCGTAGTGGAGGGCTCCAGAAAGTTCGACCACCTGAAGTTCTTTAACACGCACCCAAATCTGAGCACACGGGCATACAACATTTCACCCTCCATCGGAAATGCAGCCGCCGCAGCCGGGATTCGATCCCGTGGCCTACGGGTCAGCAGCCGAGTACCTTAGTCACTAGACTACCGCGGTGGGGCTTAAACGAAGATTGGTGGCATCAACTCAGAACGAGAAAAAACAAATGAGCGAAGGCAGGGCAGGTTTCCATTTAATGTGGCTGCGGAGAAGTTGTGACCAGTGACGCTAATGGCCTTTAAGGGCTGGTGACAGAATAAATACGGTTTGTGCTGGCGTGGAATTCGCATTCAAGTTAAGACAACAAAAGCATTCGACACGCTCAATCACTACATTCTTTTCAATAAGTTAGAATGTTATGGTATCTCCGAACCACCTTTAACCTTTCAAAAAGTTACCTGTTTAATCAACAAAATTTAGTCTTCACTAGTGACTCTTACTCTAACACTAAGATTACTAATCAGGGCGTTCCGCAGGGGTCCATTCTTGGCCACCACCTATTATTATTTAAATAAATGATATCCATAATGTCACATGCTCTGCACATTGTGTGCTGTACGCTGACGACACCACAGTATCGTGCAAAGCCGAAACAGTTCCATCTTAAATATCCAAACTAAATTCTATACAGAATGATGTGGCGTTATGGTGTAACAGAAATGGCCTAACTATAAACCCCTCAAAAACTCAGTTTTTGGTTTGCAGATAATCTCAAAAACGTTTGTTAACTTCTGCTGCCGTAACATTTGGTCCTAATACTATCTATGCTTGCAATTTGTTTCTTTTCTTGGTGTAAATTTAGACATAACCCTTTATTTTGGTCTACAGCTGTTAGACTTATGAAAAAATGTTTTTGGTATTCGCGCATTGATTAAAGCTAGGCCATACTTCTCAGCTAATGCATTATTATCACTCTAGTTTTTAATTTATCTATAGTCATTTTAACTATGGCATAAATACCTAGGGGAATACCTATTATTCTTACATCTTATCTATGCAACACATAAATATCAAAGCTATTCGTATTATCACTTTCCAGCCCTCGTCGTTCTAACACTATTTCATTGCTTAAACAATATAATATTCTTTGTATTAGTAAGTTATTCGAATTTCGTTGTACTTGCTTGTTTTTAATATAATGAACCGTCGGCTACCTTTTGATCTCATCAACTCTGACTTACTAAATAACAGTGACCGCACTAACTTCGCAGTAGAAGGAAGTTTCACTACTGCCCCGAGTTCGCACTAATTACGGCATGAAATCATTGTCATTCACAGCCATTTTGTTATGGAGCTCTTTCCCACCTACTATGAGGTCTTTAACTAATCTACACACATTCATAAAAACTTTGAAATTATATCTACTAACAATATAAATTATTCGGTGTAGCCCTTTCAGATTTGTCATACAGCGTTTGTATTGTTGTAGTTGTATCGATTACTATGTTTTATTCAATTGTTGTTTTGCTATAAACCCTGTTATGCAGCATTGTTCTGTTTATACTATTGGGTTTTGCCATTTGCCGTTGCAATTTTTTTTCATGTTTTTTTTATCGTGGGTCCCCCTATAGTCTTCGGACTATGGGACCCTAGTCTGTAAAACGTATCCTTCACTTTATGTATTGTTACTTTGCTAATTATATTTAAACTTCAAACTTCAAACTTGAACTTGTAAAATTAGTCAAGTAAGCTCCCATAATTATCTTTTACTGGGCTGTCTTTTCATGGACTACAGACTAATGGGGCCTAATGTATAATAAAGAGATCTTTCTTTAAATTAATACCATCCCGTAGATTTAACGTGGACTTTGTTGAATGCATGGTTCGGCGCAGTCGCGTCCCAAGCAAGCGTAATAAAATCAATTCAGAGATGCGTTCTTTATGAACGAACGCCCGCACAATACATTTAAATATTGGCTCACCTAATATAGGCATCTCATGGAGAATTTTATATGTGTGTGCCGATGTTGTAGAAAATTCTAGGCTAAAACTATGAAAATGTACGCTGCACAATAAGGAAGCATCGCTTTCTTTTTTTGTTCGTGTTCTTCCTGCTATTTCAAAACTCTCTACTAGGAATACAAGATTAAAATATCAATGCCACGAACTATCAAAAGCATCTTCATAATTCTAGTTTTCATTTAAGTTAACATGAATAGAATAGAATAGGGAGAAAAGGTAAAAACTGCCGCCATTTAGGAAGTGAATGATGATGAAGGAGCTTGCTCGCATCTCATCGAAATAAGCCGTGGATCCTCCGTAGAAGTCATCTATTACCCAATAAAGACGTTACACGTTGTTTTAGAAGTGATTGTATATACACTTGTAAATAAATTGTATGCAATCACTTTTATATTGGTACATTCTTATACAAGAATTACATGATGGAAAAAACCGGCGGAAAAGATGACACAAAAAAAAGGAGGACAGTAGACAAGCGCTGAAAACAAGTGCTTGTTTTGTGTCCGCTTTCTTTTGTGTGTTGTCTTTTGCGCTGTTTTTTTATCATAAAGGTTAACCAAATCGCCCAGTCTTGTACGCTGCTGCAGTTCATTACAATATTACATTACTAATTAAAATGTTGGATGGCGTGTTTTACTCGGAAGATTAGAAGTTTTTGGTAAATGAAGATATGGCGAGGGCACCATGAATAAGGAGTTGAAGTGAAGAGTTTGAAAAGGCTATGTTGATACATGTCCAAAGTCGAAGTTCTATTGCCTCCATTGTGTGCTGCCTCCACTTCGTGAGCTCCCACTTCGAGGTCCGTCTGTCTAGAAGCCTTTTTCGCAACACAAAGTGCACATCCTGCCTCATAGACGTGTAGCAGTTATCTCGCTCATCAGGAGGATGGCAGATGTCATATATAGTGACATAGCGCTTCTTACTTCATGAAAGTTACAGTGGTTGTATAGTAACTACATTGCACAGATAGCCCTCTAGCGTACATGCTCAGGGGCATGCTCCGAACATAAAAAGCTTGGCGAGCAAGATTCTGAAAACAACAATTAGGCGTGAAATCAGCAGGCCAGTTTCATTGCTCCATGTGGCAGAACATTGAAGAGAAATGTGCAAGCAGCGCACACGTCCTATCTTTAGGAGGTCAAAGAATGCCCTTCATTAGGGACAACACTCTGAAGGACACGAGGACGGGTATTTTTATTCACTTTTGAAAGCTCTAATATGAAAATGGAATACTTCGCATTGGGCAGAGCTAGTGCTGTCGGAAACCAAATCAATCGTTCTTGCTAAGACACTGCCTACTGTGCCAAGTGAGCCCGGATCGTCAGGGCGATCGTGTGTTCTCTTTGAATCAAATGGCATGAATGTATTCGGCTTTCTTTTCACGTGTTACCCTTTAAATCGACGGGGGCAAGCGCGCAATGCTATACGCAACGCCTAGTGGTATTTGAGTGCGCACGTCCTAGCATGTCGGCGTAAACATTCAGTAGTGGCATTTTTAACTGTGCTTGCGTACGAAGTCGCTTTGCGACAGTAAGTGAATTGTCCGCCTCCTATTCCACACACAAAAACAACAGGGACAATGCGTGCGTAAATATCACCTGCCCAAGCATGGCGTTTGTATTAGATGCGCTCCTAGCCAGACAGCCCCGCCAGGTTCCGGGCATCGCACTCAACAGTAATATAAAACCCTGATTGCATTGGGCTAGTCAGTTTGTCGACGTCCACCGCTGGACAAAGGCTTCTCTCGAGTTCCGCCAGTCAACTCGGTCATGCGCTTGCTGCTGCCATTTACACCCGTAAGCTTCCTAATCTCATCTCCCTACCTAACTTTCTGTCTCCCCCTTGTCCGCTTGCCTACTCTGAGGATCCAGCCAGTTATCCTTGATGACCAGCAGGTATCCTGCCTACGCGCTACATGCCAAGCCCATGTTCATTTCACTCTGCCCTCGTCTTGTCTCTTAAAGTTACACCTGTCATTTTCCTTGCTATTGCTCACTGCGTTGCCCTCAATTTAATCTGAACCCTGTTTTTAAGACTCTAGCTTTCTGCTCCGAAGGTAAGTACCGGCAAGAGGCAGCTGTTATATACACTCTAAGCCAAAAATGGCCAAAATGGGAGCAACGGCTGTTTTTACTCCTTCAGACCGACTGTTACTCTCCGAAAAGACCAAGCGGAACAAGATGGCCGACTTGTTCGAGAATGGGGGAGCAACTGTATTCATCTTAAGTTTGTAAGGGAGCAACGGAAGGAGGAACCGCTGTAAATGCTCTCGTCACGCAACGGTTACTCCCCGGCAGGACACCGCACACAAATATGCATGCCGCCCACATTGATATTCATGGGCCAGATTATTGTTTGTTCTGTGTGCCAAACTTCACCAAACCAAAACAGTGATTTATTTTAGCATCCGTAGATAATAAGATAGCAGCGCTGGCTGAACACAGAAGGCCTGAGAATACAGTACGGCAAATACCTAACACACGCAGCAGCAGTATGGAGAGTTGGCACGTCAAAGCGGACCGAACGCCGAAACACGTGCAAAACAACGATAAAAAAAGCCTAGACACGCCGTTCGTCCGCGAAGTAAGGGCGTCAAAGTCGATCAAGCACCGAAACACGTGCATAAGGAGCCCCCCCCCCCCCCCCCCGCCCAAATATATCGGAGAAGAAAAAAAAAAGAGGACGCAGACGCGCTTCTCATCAGCCATACACTTAGTAGCACGCTTCACCGTGTAGTTTGAGGGCAGAATGACAAATCTGCGCCATCGGCGCCCGCACGACAAGTGTGGCGCTAGTGTAGCAAACGATGTAAGTTACAAAGTAATTTTTATTCAGTGTTTATGTTGAGTAGCACTAAATAAAAATTACACTCAACTTTTTATATTTATTTATGAGTTTTAGTGTACCTCAGTTTTTTTTATAATTGCATTAGGAGAACACACTGAAATTATTGCGCTGACGCCTGTGCTGCCACTGCTCGACGTTTTTTTTTTTCGGCGCAACTAGGTTCGTGTTCGCACTACTGATATACATATGGTCTGTGGTTGGCGAGCACATGGACGTGCGAGCTTGTGAGCTATGTTTTGATCGTGTGTGTGTGTCGCAGATTTGCGTTTCTACTTATTCGTGATGAAGGTTAGTGTATATTTATCTTTATGGAGCGCGAAGTAGTTGTGGATTTTGCTGCTGGGTGGAACAAACACATCGTAAACACGTCTTCAGCTATCTGCAAGCCTGTTCGCTCGTCGGACAAAGGACTGTGCATGCATCAGCGTGCAGGTGAGTGGCATTTCCAGCAACATTTAATGCTCTTACAATACATTGTTGAGTGGTTGCGCTATTGAAAGAAAAATGATTTGCTCTTATTCACCGTATCCACTGCTAGCCGTATCGGACTAAATTACCTCTATTACCGCCTGCATACCCTCTTGCTTCCCCTGTCACCACTGCAGTGCCAGTGTACTTTTGCAGTTAAAAGTTCATTTCCGCAACACTACCTCGCTTGAAAAAACATTGGGGCGGGGTTGTAGCTGCATTCATACTGGCACTTTTCTACCATTGGCTTTATGTAATGTTAACGGCTGAGTGTTGGGGCCTTGGGCCGCATTTTTTAGAGATGTAAAGTGTATGTAAATCAGTAAGTGAACAAATCATTGTCTCATCACTTCACTGGCATAGCCAGGCGGTTGCGCACAGACTTTTTTTAGGCCGGGCGTAGGGAGCCCAAATGGACGACCATATTCGCTTGCCCGGCCTATTCAGATCAGCGGACCCCCCCCCCCCCTCCCCGCACGCCTAAAAAAAAAAAATCTGCCCACATCACTGCGTCACTTGCTTCACCTCTGCGCTGAACGTACTATTTTATAAGCGCGCCATCAAGCGAGCAGTTTACATATTGACAAAACAATTGGAGGAGGAATGACCCAAATCTTTCAGATTTCTTTAGTGATGCAAAACCTTAGCAAAACTGAATATTGTAAAAGACAATCATAAATGCTGTATGTTCTCGTAAGCGCTGTCATTATTCTGCATCATGAAATCTTTATGCGCTGGAAAACTTGGCATGCCGTTGAAGTCACATATCGACGTTAATACCAATCGACGAAAATTTCGACAACCTCAATAACGCCGTTTAGGATTTGCCGCATGCACATAATTAGGCTGATTCCCACTTGGCTGTTCTTAACCTGACTTCACTGCTACCAAATGAAACAATATTTGATGCACGTCTTTTACTTTTTTTTCAGGGATATGACACAAATTTGGTTATACTGCAGATAAAGATGCTCCCAACGATGCTAAAGTACAGAAAGCAAGTGAATTTTGGTAAGTGCAGACTTTTTGTACTACGTATATGAAAGCATCGCTTTTTAGGGGCAAACTGTGCATGTGTTGGCCAGAGAATAGTTCATTATGCCACATGGTTACACTGGCACTGACAATTCGACATGGCTCCGCTGGCCCGTGTGTGTGCTCACACTGTTACCGTTAAGATAAAATGTTTATGTTTTCATTGCAGGGATTGCTGTTTGTACTAAAAAGGCAACTGCCAAGATTTGTTTACGCTGGTACTCCTAAAAGTATGCTTTCCCTATTTACATGGATTTTGGCTTGCACAAAGCAAAGCACTTGGGCCTAGATTCACAAAGCTGTCCATGCGCAGGCCTTCATAACAGCGTTTCTTGACTTGCCTTTACCCTGTTTTCTGCAGATGTTTCGTGGGTTTAAAAGTGCCACAGCATGTTGACCTCCCCCACTCTGAAATATTCGCGTTCAAAGTTCCGCAAGAGTGGGCTTAACTTTCTTGTGCACCTCTTTGCTAGTCCAAGATACTGAAGTGTTATGCTCTTACTAGAGGTGGCAGTGTTTCTAATGTTTGTATTTCCATCACATTGACCAAGTATGCAATCTTGGCTTGACTGGTAGCACATCCTCAACAAATGTCTTTGTGGCACATGTAGAAGGCAGTACAAAATAAATAGGCAGACATTCACTCCGGGAGCTAACTTCTAATAATGCTTTTTTTTTGGAAACCATGGTGTGCTTATTCCAATTTGTCTAACAAGCAGTAACCTGTTTGGCTGTGAATCAACAAGACGTTGAGCTAATAAAAGCTTCACATCTTGTTGCTCTCAAATATATATGTATTGGCAAGCTATCTGTGACACTGTCAAAGAAAGAATCAGAATATCTGTGCATGCCTTAAGATATACTGCTTCGTTTGCATATCTCGTGGCTGTGACTCGTCAACCGAGTGAACAAATGCACCCTAGTTTTCTAAATTTAAAGCATTTTTTGAAGGTAGCACGGTCTACATTTATTTGTCTATAGTTTTGTCCAGCCGTTTGCGTCAGGTACAAAGAAATATACTGAAGATTATCATGTAGCATCTGCAAATGGTTGCTTTCAAGCAGGCTTTGCATGTTTGGCTTGTGCCTACAGGTATTGCACAATTCAAGACGCAGCAGCGTATGATAGAACAGTAGAATCGAGAGCAACTATGTGCACGAGCTAAATAAGTATTTTAACAAAAGCGGACAGTACGTGTTATTTGCCACACACATGACCTCATTTAGAATGCCCATTGGTGAATGGGCTCATAGAAATGTCACTCAGCTGTGTATAGGAAACAAGTTAACTGAACCTAAGGGTATCTTTAACTGCTACAAATATGCCTTGTTGAGGTGCTGCACATTTTCTTCCAGAATATTGCTGTCTGAGACATCATGTGAAGAGCGTCTACCACATCAGCATTCATATGGCTTGCCAAGTAACGTTTGGCCGAACCTTCCTTTTTTCACATTTCGTTTTGCAGTAGACATCCTAGAATGTAAGCGCTGCTGCAGTGTGTGTAACTCGTTGTTATGAATTGATTCTGGCATGTTTAACCTCACACTTCTATTTTTTTTCTTGCAGCAATGAGATGCTTCACATATGCCTGCGGTGACGTTCTGCTGCGCTAGCCTGATGGAAACACCAGCTGCGAAACTTGAGTTCTTCAGAATTGGAGAAGTTGCCCTTCTCTCACCAATGATGACACAGACTGCCCTATGCTAGAAATTCAAGATTGTTTTTCCACGGATGACGCAGAAAACCTTTGATGTATTATGGTGTTTGTTTAGTGCTGGCTGTGGTGTGGCGAAGTCTACTTTTACGTGTGGTCACACGTCGCCTCATAAAAAGAACAATAAAACATTTATTTTCCTTTCAATATTGTCCACTTTTTGTGTTAGAAGCACCCAAGCAGTGCTCTTCCAAGGAGCTCTCGCCATGTGTTAAGCGTGTGACAAGCATACTCGAGATAAATACTCATTTCCACAAGGAGTAACTGGAAGCATGTGCAGTAGGTTTTCAGAGAGTAACTGCGAACACGTGGGAGGAACGGTAAAGAGTAACTGTTGCTCATAGAAGAGCAACTGGTGGGAGTAATGGTTGGTCGGCAGGGAGCAACTGGTGGGAGTAACTGTTGGTCTGCAGGGAGGAACTGGAAGGAGTAACTGTTCATCCCCCGAAGGAGGAACTGAAAAGAGAGCAACGGTTCCTCCCTCTGCAGTTACTCCTTTTAGGAGAGTAATGGGAGTGGTAATGCAATTGCTCCCTGAAAGGAGCAACCCCTATACCCCTGTTGCTCCGTTTTGGCTTAGAGTGTACCTTCCTCTTGAGGGTTAGTGACAGATTATGATTCATGATTTCAGAATACTTGCCCAATGCTCCACCCCATTTTTAATCCTCTAGTTACTTAAATCGTGTGGTTTGGCTCAGCAGTTATTACCTATCCTAAGCACATGTAGTCTTTTACTACTTCAAGTGCATTATAACCTGTATTAAAGCGGTGTTTTCTTTCGAGATTATTGTACATTACCTCAGTTTCCTGCAGTATAACTAAGACTTATCTTTCTGATCTCCTTGTATAATTCAGGAATCATGAGCTGCGCTTCATCCCCTGAGTTACTCAGCAATGCAATGTCATTGGCGAAGCGTAGGTTACTGAGTTACCCTCCATTACCTCTTATTCCTAATCCTTCCCATTCATGGCATATAGAGTATCTTGCAGATAGTTTGAATCACAATTGCTTTTATCTCACTCCATGTCTTCATCGGCGCTTTTTTTCCCTGCTACTAGTTACTCGCTCTACGGGGTACTGGTAGACCTCCCTGCCTTTCCCTACATTATTCTCTCTCAAACTCTAGTGACACTAGCACGCTAAAAATCACATAAAAAAGAGTGAGTTTCATGGAGCGCTTTCAAGGTCAATGCACGTACGTAACGTTGGCTTTTCACGCGGGGCTGTCTCTATATGTGGAGCTCGTATGGAGACGAGACACTTTAGGACGAAATTCCGGAGACAGCTCCTAAAGCACGTTAAATATTCCTGTACCTCCAATAGTTCTGAAAAGACTTGGCCAATTTCAACCACTCATTTTGTGTGACAATAACGTAGTATTTTCATGCCTATCTATGATGACATAGAGAATAATTTTATGAGCATTCAGGACAAATGTGGGCGTTTTTCTAAATGCATAACGATCACTAAACGACGTATATTAGGCCATCCAAAATGCCTCATTTATTAGTCGATAACTCGTGAACTGCAGCCAGATAGGAGTAGACTATGCAGCACAGTCTTCAGCGTATACTCGTCGGAACAGGCGGCTGCTCTCAAACTAACCACAACCTAGTTTCCTCTTTTGTTCATACTTGCTTAGAATCAAGTGAAAGAGGTTGAATGAATTACATAAATCAAGTGGAAAGTTTACGCACGCACGTGCTCACGCTGCCACAAAGAGGAGTTTACTCTCAACGTGCTTCACGACGACGTGCTTTCGTCGGAGGAAATAAAGCAATTGATGCGTGAAAATGTTGAAAAAAGCTTGAACCTCCAGAGGGATAAACTGAGGGGAACCACGCTCGAAGACGAACGGGGCTGCCTTCGGTACAAAAGGCCTAATGCACTCGGGAGATCGGCACACCAAAAAAGATGTAAATTGCAAGAAACACTTATTGTGTAAGCCTCCCGTGATCGGATTTCCCCGAGCGCCACGTCAGAAAGCAGGCTACGAATAAACGCAGTAACTAACTTAACTACGAATAAACGCAGTAAAAATCTACAAATAAAAAAAAAATCGACAGTGGTGGGCGCTTCCTTAAGAAACTTTTATGGGTGCCGGTGTGCTTAGATTACAAGGGTGACAAGGAGAGAAGACAAAAGATCGGACTTTCGCTTTATCCATTCTGCTGTGGCTTACGCAAGGAGCGTGGCAAGGTGCTGGCGTAAGCCCCTCAACGATTTGATTAGCGAATGCTTTTATTGCCCTGATGTCTCCGTTCAGCAGAGGCTGCTGCGTTCAAGAGAGCACTTGCATCATCAGATACGATTGCATTTCATAGATCCTCTATTAGAAATCGAAGCATTCCACGCGACTAAAGCTCTAGTGTACAACATGTAGCTGATTGTAGCTACATGTTACTACATGATGTAGCTACATGTAGATCATTCACGTGTGCGCCGTTGAATATACAAGTCGCTAGATTTGGTACTACATGTTTGGCAGGAACCGTAAACTGCCACGTTCTTGCTAAAGACAGGTCTACCAAGAACGGAATTCGCCGCCTACATTGTGTACACCGCAGCATATATCGAGCTGAGTAACTCGCTTGTTCTGCACCACGTGGTGACCGCATCGTATATTGTCGTCTCAGAAGTGTTCAACGCTTCAGGCCTAGAGGTGGCACTTACAAACTATAAAGGCAATATAGGTAATGAGATTGATTTTGGGGGACAAACAAAAATCTTCTACAAAATATCAAAAGGTTATAGTGCTTAGAACATATTCAAAATGGTTACCAAAATGCAAGCTGCACCAGCGAGTGCGAAATTCAGCGCTTCGCAAGTTTTGCAGATCATGCTTGTATGTACACCAGCCACGACCATCTACGTCGCGAGTACGGGACTCTCTCAGCTTCTGACGTAACATTTGTCGTTGTTAGACGACAAAGACGTTGCACGTAACTGTTCTTTGAGCCGACGTCGTCTGCCGATCACCTTCAAGCCTCCTGCGAACAGCCTTCGTATTTTCTCCGAGAACCGAAACAAAGCGACATTGCATTATGCGCGCCCAAGGATCGCTCCTTGCGGTCAGCAGCAAACAAATGATCCAGCTTGCTGGACTCGGTTAAAAGTCACTCGGAAATAAACCACATGGTTGAGACACTGTACAAATTACACGCATTGACACCTTGTATCGTCCGGCTGAACATACGTTCAAAATTACGCTTCTTCTGCCGTTTTCAGAGCCACGCGACGTTTGTTCTAGAGAATTTCCATGCTATGATTATACTTTATGTAAATAGGATGCTGAAGGAAAACTTTGTAGTTGTGCACAAAAATAGGAGTTACCTGTTCTACCCCAAATACTATAAATTTTCGTGCTCACCACCAGGACATTTCTATAGCGCAGAACCACTGTTATGCGCATGTTTCCCTAGAAACTGCTACTTTTCTAGAAATTACTTCGAGTTTACACATTCATGTAATTATTTACTCTCCTAAAAGTTGCCTATAGCACTATGTAGATCAACACGGCTGAAAACAAGTGTCGGCGATGTTTGCGTTATATAAGGTTAGAAAGAAAGAACGAGAGCAAAAGTATACTTGGGTGAAGAATGTGTGACTTTGACAGCTTTCTTAATATGGGTGACATAGATGTATTTCGATCGGTCTTCATAATGATTCCCGAAAACTTATCTGTACAAAAACGATTGGAAAATTGACAGAGTTGACGCTCCTTTATTTGTATTCATTTAACCTGTCCTGTCGCCCGCTATGGTTGCGGAGAATTTTGCGTAAACTTATATGATAATCAAAGAACGTTGGAGACAGTACTTAAGTTTGCGCAGGCTCCCGTCTTTCTGTTGCATACATTGCTCTTTTAACTATACTCTACGTCTTTTGTCCCACACTTCTATCGATATGTTTACCAGAGCAGCGCCAACATATGAACCTATAAAGCAGAACGCTAAAAGAAGCCCGCTCATAATTTTTATTTATGTTGTTGTGTCATATTGCTTCCCTTCTCGTTATATTACGAACAGACTTGGTCGTTCAGAGTTGCCCTCTGGCCATCTTTTCGCATTGATTCCCTCGTGAGAGCTTTCTTATCTCTCACTAAGTGCTAATGGCCTGCAGAGACACAAGCTCGATTAACTTAGCTGGCCTTAATAAGAAATAAAAACAAAAAAATATATATTTAGAACGGGAGAAGCAAACGCATATGTAATTCATAAGTAACACAGAAAATCAGTAATGAAGAATAAGCCGGGAATTCTTTATAGCCATCTTCCGCTTTAGAACGAGCACATTCTAGCCGGCGACCTCAGCCAAGCAGTGAAAAAAATGGCGATAAGGCACTGCAACTACGAACTTCGTCCATTCATGAGCGTGCATGCCTGCAACTTTATCTCTGCTGAAAGGAAGGAAAAAATTCTTTCCGCTGATAAAGGCCTGCGGAGTCGGGCATCAGGAATTTTTCTACGAAGCAGGGGTGTTCGACGCGTACAATATAGGCTGTTAGAAACACACTCTTTAGTAGCTGCAGAAGGAACAGTTCCTGAATGGAGGCCGATAGGCGGAGGGGTTGGAGTGCAGATGTAAGAAACCGCACGCCTCCGGCTATTCCATTGCATTTATACGAGAAGTTCGCCCGACGAAAACCCACAGCAGAACGCCCATGATAAGAAGCGCTTTGTGCGACTGAGATGTCTGTATTGCTTCTTATTTCACGTGAAAATCAGAAAGCCGTAGACGTGCTGGCCCGTTTGCTCTGAAACGCTCCGGCTGGCTTTCAGTTCAGTTCAGCAAAGGTCCCGCAAATGAGGTCTCCTGGTGACACCAAAGAAGCAATTGCACTTACGGCGGAAATCTCGAACTTACAACCACGAATCTAGCTTGTCGAAGACGTGAGATTGTTACAATTAATGCATAATATAATAAAATATTGCCCCTTTTAATTTAAAACCATAACCTTGTTGTAGGAGTACGTATATTTAATGAGGTGTTCCTCATTTAAATATATTTGTTTTTCATCAGCAATGCGTGATGATTTCCTTTATATGTCAGTGCTGGTGTTGTTTTTTGCGTGGTGTGCATAAAAACTAATGATTCCCCTCCTATCGCCTACACCAAGATAATTATAAGAGTGACAGGCTTGTTTACGCGCACAACCTGTGCGTGGTATACTTGTGCTGAATATTGTAGGGTGCCAAACGAACCACAATGTAGCAACGGAGTCATCAGTATAGATGTAGTAAAATAACGCGAATCGGGTTGCCAATTAGACTGTCGTGAAGCCCATGTGTTCGGGTCTTGCATTCTTTACGTATTTAGCTTGCTTCGTTATTTGGCCGTATCTTTGCCTATGGTTTTAAATGTAGAGACATTGATGTTTCAAATAAAAGAAAAAAAACTTGAAAACTTTCTTACTGGAGTGAAAGCGCAGGGTATTACTTTAAGCGTGTTAGTTTGACGTCAGAACGCTCGCAACGTGCGGGTGCTGAAAAAATTATCAAGAGTTTGGCGGTTTCCATTTATTCACCGTGGATTGTCGTAACACAGCTAGTTACGCATAAATATTTTGTTATAGTGAGATAGACAACTCCGACTTTTATAATATAAGATAGACCTTGATGTATCGACATGTGAACGAAAGACCACCTCCACTAGAGGAGCGACATAAATGAAAGTGCAGTGCGAAAATTACGCCACTCGATGTCCGTTTCTGTTACGTGGCTTCCCGGATAATTCCATAGAAGACAGTGCGAGCAGTTGCAATATTCCTGAAAGCTCTGGAATTCAGCAGCTAGCGCTTGAGCAGTGTGCTTATCCCGCTATGGTAGAATGGTGCAGTGTGCGCTTATATTTATTTGTCTGAAATAAGTCGTAACACATTCTTCAATACATTACACTAGAAAGCATCACTCTACTATCATAAACCTATTATAAGCAAATAAGATTAACTTACAATAGGTCAAAAAAAAAACATCGAGGTTACCACACCTAACATTGTAAAGAATGAATGGGTTACAATATTTGAATGTTTTATTTGTATCTTTTACTTCATTGCTCATATGTGAAGCATCAGTAAACTTTTTAATTAGCGTTACGTCTTTTACAACTGCAATATGTTTGCGAGATACTTGGAATTTTGCAAAAAATAAAGGCATTCAAAATGAAATTACAGTGTGAGAGAAATGTTATATTAGTGTGCAGAATGTTCTCATTGTTGTAAGACAATCACTTTGTTTCTTTCATTTTCTCATGCCTACGTGACACGACATTGTTTTATGTTTATGCTGTCATGATTTTCTTCTATTATCGAGCTTAGCATTTCACTGCACAGACCAAACTTAATTCTTTGTAACCTGTTTTACGTGAAAAAAAATCTTTATAATATACGTATTTTGTTCTAACCTATAGCAACATCCAAGGCAAGAGTGCATTATTTAGCAAAGAACAGGCTACATGTAAAATGAAGGTGCGTGCACCTGCTTCTACACCCATGCCTAAAAACGCCAATGTGCCTACACGCCCACCAACCTCCAGGGACAAGAACTGAGTACACAACCTATGCAGGCGTGCATTGCTTGCATCCACGTATATCAATTTGCAATTAGGAACATATAAGTCTTCCTCAAAACGAAAAAAAAACTTGTACCATCTCACACTGAAAGAAGCATCTGTAGAGGCGAATCAGTGGGCGCTAACGCTTACACTGGCAGCGAAGTTGACGCTGGTGATCATCAAGCGCAAATCTGGTAAATATGCCCTTGTCCGAATTCCGAACGCGCAATCCAGTACCAATTAATAGTTGTACACCGCGAGGCTGGCGTCACCTTGCGAGGTGAGTGAGAAGGACGGGAGCGACAGTATTGCGGGTGTCTTCCAGGGCTGGCGCGACATGCGAGCATGCTAAGTGGTGTTGTACGGAGGGACAGCGTTACACAGGCTGATTAAACAGCTGCTCCGCATCTAATATAGCAGTAAACAAGCACATAGCATACCAAACTTTATTTGGCACAATAATTAAACGTTATAGGGGCAGGCAATCATGATTTAGTTTAAAATTTATGCTCTTGCTTTTTCTGCCCTTCTCTACATTACGTCTCTCTTCCCATTTTGGTGTTACAACCAATCCCGACAGTCAGGCATTGAACAGCAATATTGCGCAGGAGCCTTTGGCTACTCAGCACAGACTGACGCGAAGGTGCAGGTTTCGTCGGAAAGAGAATGATCCCGCCACTTAAGTGAGTCTGGCTTCCAGGAAGGAAACAATGCCTTCATGTATCGCAAGCAACCCACCGAGTGGAAACCACTCCAGCTCTTATATATCTAGTTTGGCCATTATTTATTTCTTCGCCACTGCTTCATTCAAGAAGCAGCAAGGGCCACAACATGTGCGCTGCGGACAAAGAGAAGCAACGCCATAGGCAGCTGTCGCGGCATTACTTCCATTCCCCCTCTTTAGTGCACCGTGTTTTGTTGCCTTAGCTGTACTCCACGCAGACGGCGATTCCCAGGATTGTATCTTATAATAGCGGCGTCGGCCAAAGTAGTCGAAGCCATGCTTGCGTTGGCCGGAGCTTCTGTTACTGCGCAACTGGTCCTACACATGCTTCTGTTCCTCTCCTGGGACACGATCTTTGAGGCCGCTGGTTGTCATCATGATTGTTCATATACAGAGCACGGGAAAAAATATTTACTGGTGAACGTAGAGAGACGGATCAAGGGTGCCTTGTAAAGAAGAATGTTCCGTATAAATGAAAAGAGAACATCTGACTCGCGATAGTCGTAAGGACAGAAACCACTTTTGTATTACTTTACGAAGTGTAAGTAGCCTACACTTGTGGAAGGCTTACACTTAATTACAGTGTGAAAAAACATGGTTCAGGTGCAAGCATTTTGAAGGATGTGCCAGTTGCACCTTAGCCAAAATAATTAAAAACACCATGGTTGATCCCTCCACCACAGAAATCAGATATAACTCGAAAGTAAAACATGTACTTACCTAAACAGTTGAATGTTTACTACGCACTAACATAAGAAAACTTGTGCATTATATTTTGGTGTTCGTGAGCTATAGCACCCTTTAACGTGCTTGCATCCACCCGAAGACACTCGCCCCTGCTCAACCATTAAACAGACTTTTGTTGTAGATGTAGAATTTAGCGGTGAGAGTGGAATCAAAGGAAGCGGTAAGGCAGTCAGAAGAGCGTCGCTGATTGTCCTCAGAACATATACTAATGTCACACACTCACATTCTGTTAAACATTTATAGAACACCACCGCTTCATTAGACAGAAAAGCAAGGAATGTCGTGCCGCCCCTGTTGGCGAGCAGCAATTTTAGGAGCGAAGCTCCTTAGAATCGAGGCTTCTTTCCCATCGCGCCGTTGTAGTCACGATTGTACTCGCCGCTCCTACTGAATGCGCGTCTCCGTCCTCGATAATTTGAATGGTGCCCACTAGATGGCACGGTGGCAGTCGCTCTCCTCTCGGCGCGCGCTCTAGTTGGGTAGGAGACCGCTAGAGGGCCGCGCCTATATTAATGTGGTCGCTCTTGGCGCACTTCCCTTCCTTTCGGTAAGTCGTCACTCAGTGCGCTTCGATGCTGCCGTCCTGCTATTAAAACCACGGAACAAGGCACAGTGGAACGGAAGACTCGCAAAGTGACTGCAGCGCGTGCTCGCCGTCAAAAACTTTTGGCTTTGTACTTTAGAGACAACAATGCAGGCTGTCTCTACTGTAAGGGAAACATTCCGCTGAGCTTAATGTAACATCTATTACTAAAATAAAGTTAGTAAAACGCCAGCCTGGCTGTTCGTAGACCACTTCAAGAAAATAATTATCTACCCCATTTGTAAATAATAAACAAGTGTGTATATACTCTATCAATATATAAATAATGAAACATTGTGTGTACGCTGTATATAATCTCAGAGCAGGATTCATCTGGTCTCAAACCATCCCGACCACGCAATGTACATCATACGGGACAGTGTCGTGTTGCATATGGCAAGACGGGGGCGGAGTAAGGGAAACAGAATGACGAATCGAATGCATATCTAACTTGCCCGATTGCCGGAGCTTGAGCTGCATCACGGTCACTATAGCACGGCGGTCAATCTACACACCTACATAAACGCGATCGTCAGCCTTGTTTATCGCTGCGACCACCGCCCGAGCCACGACACGTACAGCTTTGAGCCACCATGAAAAAAAAAGAAGGAAAGCTAATTCCAGCGATGTCTGACTTACGGGCAAGCGTCATCTGATCCCCTCTGCCTACTCCAGCCCAGAACGCGCGCCTCCCTAATTCGACATGCCCTGAAATCGGCGGACATATACACAAGCTGTGCCTCTTGCCCCCTCTCCCCACTTTCCTATTCTACAAGAACAACGATGAGTTTCCGCGCGCCCCCTACTACACCGGTTAACCGCATCGGTGAACACTTGGGTAGGGTGGTATGACGCACACGAACTCTGTATTTCCACCCGTGCGACGATACTTAACGGCATTTCCTCCTTTGTGTCCCACCAATCTCACTCTCTCTGTAAAGCCAATTTTGAAACGGGTGTCTTGGCTGAGTCACCATCGGCAGCTCGAACTCTCACGTTTGGTTGCCGAGATCTACTGCCTGGGACTGACTTCTTGTGTGTAGACACGGCTGCCTTGTGGACGGCACCCAAGTGGGAATGCCTCGCTGTAATATTCTTCGACCTTCGTGGAACGTGACTTGTAGGCTTAACGCCCAGGACATCTTGTGTTTGTGATATTTAAAGTTTCTTGACGCACGTATACGCAAACGTGATGGTGTTGCGGCAGTAAATTTAGGAATTTGTTGGGATCATCACAAACCGCGAATTGATGGGCGGTTGCTTCTGGTAAAAGCTGAATGAAAGATGATCTCATTTGTCGCATAGGCAGCGTTGTATATATGCCCCCCTTAGATACAGGTGAAAAAAAAAAGGGGGGGGGGGTCATTTAATTGAATAGCACCTATTCATATATCGGACAACAAACTTCGGTGCGGAAATGCAGCACGCGTGTGAGGGCGGTTTGATACACGGTTAGCGTATTAGTCAGCGCTGCTCACCGCACGCACCCACAACACGCGTCATTATAAGCCATGAACACACGGGGGAAATGGTGATGGATGAATAGGCGGAATCGTTTTGCGGCCACCGCTATGGGGCAACCAGCAGTGGCTCGTGAAAAGCGAACCTCCATGATATCACGTTGCTCACACTTGTCCCACCGCTCTGTGGTGCTCTTGTAATACACGTACACGAACCCGAAAACACACACAAATACAAGAAAGCGCACACACTATCAAGGACGAACTTTTGATGGCAAGGGGGCTTGCTGACTAAACTTGCACACAGGCCATAGCCGATTCAGGGGAATTCCTTCTTGGTGCATCCATACGACGAGCTTGCAAACTAACTGCAACAAGATTTATTGACTACATGTATAAAATCTGAGAACAGCATCATTTAACCAGTGACTCTATGTAAAAATTGCTTTGCGCTGCGACGTTCGGAACACTGAAGAGACACAAAATTGAAGGCCAGCCGCACCTTTCTGTTTTTTTTTTTTTTGGTAGTGACAATCTTAGTTCAGCGTTTGTTTGGCCTAGCTTTTCGGCATGCTGCCGAACCGCATGTGAGAGGCCACGTCGAAAAAAAGTTCTGCTTAAAATAAACTCCGGCAAGGGCCACAATGAACTATGTTGCTCACAGAAAAACTGCCTGTGCTTTGAACTAACAAGTTAAACAAATTAACTATACCCATTGCTAGAGTTGCTATAGTTACCTATTGCTATACTATAAAAGCATATCTCTCAAGTGATGACTATCCAACAGAGTTCTTTACTGGAACCACAGCGTCGATTTCGTGCCAGTCTTATTTTGCAAACGTATTTTCTTAGTATTGAGGAAGCCGGAAACAAGTGCTTGACTTGAAGTGTTTAGAATAGCACCTGAAATACTAATGGTTGCTGATGCCTCTAGAACATTGTTTGTCACATATTTTGATAAGCTAGCGTTCCACACTATTATATGTACTAAATCTTGCCCCCGGAAGACAGTTGGTAAACCAGAAGTGTTCATAACTGTTGGGGATAGAACGAGTTTGTTAATATTACTTGAACTGGTATAGTACATTACGGGAAAGTAAAAAAAAAAAATGGCTGAGCAGACCGACACAAGGGGAAAGAGCGTTGACCTCCAACTGAGCTTTATCCGCGAAATTCATGAAATACTTTGACTTGCGCCAGCATACATAAACAACCTACTATAACGCCACGATGATACATCATTGCAACATCATAGACCAAGGTTTTATACACGGTTTGCCTGAATAAGGGAATACGGTATCGAAATGGCGTTACAGCTTCGTGTTTTGATAAAGCCAACGTAGGGGCGCGGACACATGTGATTCCAGCTTCTGCTATTCGTAATGTCCACTAGCTATAGGTGGTATGCTGTGCGATTTAAGACGACGTCCAGAGGATAGTCAACTCATTTGTTTGCATAGGAACAGATAAGACGTGCAGATGTACGGACTGTGTCACTTTTAACCGAACAAAGTCATGAGCGGCACTGAAATGTATATGAGACCGAAATGCTTTCCGAAACTGTGGAAGCTCAGAACCGGGATATTTGCCGCGGGGTGAAAGGTTATATTTTAGCTCCGATACCGTGCACGGACGATGCTTGGCGAAACCCTGTGCACGCTACAGAAAATGCTCAAACTTGAATGGACGTGTGAACTGAATGGCACTCCGAGGTCGTATTTAGCGAGCCTGCCGGACGGATTTGCCGCAGTATATAGTAGGCCGATAGCGAGTAGCCTCATCGCTGCTGCACGGGAATGTTATACGCGAACGGTTTGCAAACATATCCCGCCGTTGTCATTACTTGCGTGGTCAGGAACGCGGAGTGGCACCTTCAACGAAACACACGCGTTCTACTTCGCATTAGGTAGCGCTTGTGTCACAGTTGCGCTCAGAATGAAGCCGTCCCTCATTCACTGCCCTCGGACGTTGCAGGTGCGATTAGCTCAATCGAGACAGGAATATTGTGAAGAATACACACATGATTTTCGCTACTTGGAAATAGCAAAATTTATCGAACAACAACGCCATTCGAGAGGTACCTCTAATACAGGAGAAGTAAGCACAGATGCGTGGATTGCAGCCGTTTTCCGCGTTTTTTTTGCGGTGAGACTGACTTCGCTGATCGAGCTCGAACGTGCATGTTGTTGGCATGAGGCGCTCTGTAATTTCCACAGTAATTATGCTACATACAATACCCGAAGAACACTATTCTTCTATTTTAGGTTCGCCAAAGGATTCAATACAAAGCAACTTACGAACGTGAAAAATCATTAGCGCAAGACGGGACGTGTAGCGGAACACACTCCTCGTGAGGTATTAGCTGATTGTTCGCCGTCACGATCACTCTCGGTTCGTTCACAGACTTTCTACATCCAGCGAAAAATCTTCGTCGTCAAGATGGTAAATTTCTATCAACATTACTACTAAAGCAGTCTGATGAATTCCCTCCGTCGGACAACTTGACAACACCAACAACAACGCGTCGCCTCGTTTATCTGGACGTGCAGAACATTTCGCCAGCCAGTCAACAAGCAAATCGCTTGTTGACTGGCTGGCAGTGTGCTGTCATCAATCAAGACACGTAATAAAACAAGTGGCATAGCAGTAGGGTTGACAGACGGGCTAGTTGGTACAAATTCATAATGGAAGAATTGGAAGCGCAAACCAACGGAACACAAGGTTTGCGCTTCCAATTTTTCCATTACGAAGTGGCATAGCGCTGGCCCATTTTAGCAAATCGCGAGCCCACGCTACTTTCTGTGTACAATGATATTGAATTAATGGGCTACAAAAATACTGACAGATGCAATATACATGTAGAAAAAGTGACTTTGGACTAAATAGGTCACACGAAAGCATTTACCTAACCTACGTGGCTACCGAAAACATCGCGAAGCTGACGTTTGTACCCTGAAGGGTATCATCGAAATGGCGAGTTGCCGCACACTTTCCCGTAAGCTTTGCATGCCGCAAGAACGAATCACATTTATCGCGTCATGGAGTGTACGATTTCGTTCACCGACGCAGGTAACGAGCTCAGTAGTATGTTCGTTGCGTGCTAACGCGTGAACACTGAAGCTAGCATAACCGAAAAAGACAGCGTCTGCCTACTGACGATTCTTGAGAGGACGCTGTCATTGTCGCTAAGCGGCGCGAACGTCTATGGGCACTATAAAAGCTAAAGTAGCGCCAACCATGCCTATGTGTCTCTGCTTCCTCGCTCAGCAGCTGCAGCAGCGTCCCTAGAGCACCCAGCCAGAAACTACAGACACAGGCATACCCTCTTTCGGTGCACATAGGAGGGTAACTTGATGTTGTCATGGAAGAAAAACAAAACACGCAACTGAGGAGAGACAAGATGGCGACTGCTCTATTGATTGGGTCATGACACCCAATTTTCAACCATTATCTGTGTTGCTTGGTTTAATCCTTGTACGTTCACAGACAAGCTGACGAAATTTGAGTTAATTTGGTTCAGCCGTTAGTTTATAATCGAATATTTTTATAAATGAACGAGTGGCCTGAGAGACAGGCAACACTGGCACGATCGCTATAGCTGTGACGTCACTAACCGCTTGCTGGACGAGCTGCTGCATGGTCTGCATTCCGGAGGACGATTGTGTTCCGTGATTAACTGCGCTTGCAGTCGAACGTTTTGTGTGTTGTTCAACTTGTCACTGGAACTAAATGGCTCCCAGGGATTGAAACAATTCCACTACGTCACCCACGCAGCGCTGGTACTTGCAACACGCGAATTCGGAGGTCAAAAAGGGTCCTGTGAATGTGCAATGCATGTGCTATTTGCCACTACAGATAAATATTTATTGAAATTCGTCACAGGTAGTGCCATGATTGAGCATCACATTTGCTATTTTCTTCCGGAACCGAATGCATTCGATCGAGTTTGAGGAAAAATTAGGCCAAAATGTACATTGTGAGTAACCCTAGTGCGGCACTGACATGCCGTTCGCTTCGACATGAGTTTACATGTGCCACACGCAAGAACTGATGAAAAAAAAAACAACGGTCGAAACGCGCAGCATTGCTTGGGCATTATGTTCAGCACCGAAAGTCATACGTGCACGTAGCCAACAAAAATCTGCACGCTTTGCCAGTTCCACGGCGATAAGTAACACTTGCTCGCGAATGCAGCGTCGACGGGCCCCCGTATTCCACGCTCGTTTTTCAACCCGACACGCTTGAAATAAAGCTACTTATCATTGTGGAAAGCCGTGTGCAACGTCTGCCACAACGGCGAGGTCGTTGGCATCTTGATTCATACACCGTCTTCTACACTTCTTTCGTCATTGCAGTTGGTGACGATGGAGTCAAAGTCAAAATGCGCAACGTACACGACGTCGTCACCGCATATGATGATGCTACCGGCAACACATCGCATCTCTTGCAGCCCACTGACACGTGCGCACCACGCGGCAAGGAACACTCGCTACACTGACCGTGTGCGGAAGCTGCTCTTTGGTAGCAGACGATGACACTGCTTCTTCGGATTGTGACGTCACGTACGCCATGGCAACATGGTGGTCGCCAGCTTTGGGCGCAGTTTAGAGCCGATGACTTCTACGGCTTGTTTGGACTGAAATGATTTCTTACAGTGTAGTTTTCACACGTGTACAAGCATAGTTGAGCCTCTACCTTTGTTTTTTTCTGAAAGACGTCAATTGTTGGGTGACCATGTGATGACCCCTTTAAGGCTACCAAGCACTTGGGAGAGGTGGAGTCTGCAGACTCCCACGAATGTGTACCACTACCCCAGTTATTTCTTGGGTCTTTATGACTTTTGGCAACACAATGCGCTTCTACTATTTCTTGGGTAATGTGTGACGAGTGATTTTTCACAGCTTTCCATAAATCAAAGAAAGGTAAACATACTCCATTTAAGAAGCACGCAAAAACACACAAAAACAAAGACAAGTGGTAATGTGATAGAGCTTTCCGAACCAGCTCTTGTCAGTGGCGTAATAAACGTCGGCTGCGCCTGCTACCTTGTCTACATTATTATCGGTTGGTAAATGAAAGTGACAAGAAAGTTTTAATTTGCAAAGGTTACCGATATCCTCTGTTTCACTTTTAAAGAGGACACTGAGGCATATTTATAAATTATGTGTGCCTAAATCTTTCTAACACATGTAACATTCGTAACATATGGGTACCTTTCACATTATGATGCTCATTCGGTACACGCTGCCTAATATAAATATTTGCCGGCTATTTCATTTCATGGCGTCGCGCGCAACAGTGACTGAGTGACTAGTTAATCTTGCAAAGCTGTAGTACTCTATCAAATTTTATACGAAGAGCAGTTTTAGCAAACAAAGTACGTGCAAAGAAAACGGCTTTTACCGTTTGGCAAACATCGCCAAGATGTACATGTTAGCTGTAGAAACAAAGACAGACAGTACAATGAATGCACGTAGCCGCAATATCGGCTTATACTTTCCTATTTCCCGATGTGCTTGAAGGAAATGTATAAATTCAACAATTACTGCTGATTAGAGTTCAATTGTTTTGCCGCGTTCTGCTCGCAAACTTCTGTTTTTGCACGATTTTTATCAATGCATTTTAAGACAGAAACATGCCACAGCCCGTTTCCCCACAGCAAAGTGGATAAAGATACCAAAAATTATCTATGAAATCTCGACAGAGCCCATTTCTGAGAGAAAGGCATTGAATCAAAATTTCGAAAATCATTTAGTTTTTGTATTTCTCCACACATGTACTCATTAAAGTTAAAGTCGCGATAATGAGGTTTCTAACGAAAATTAGCATTCAGAAGTGATTTTAAAGATGCGTTTATTGCCTTGCTAACGCAATGAATGGTCCCAACATAGCACTCCAAATGGCACTGAGTCGGCACATAGTATGTATGTCGTTTATTAGTATGAGACGATTGTGCGCGTTGAACGTAAGACTAGTGGAACATAAGATGTGACGTAAGAGTGCGGCAACCATTGCAGTGGTGTGTCAGGCGGCTGTTTAGAAGAGAATAACTCGTGTTTGCACAGAAAGTGGTGGCTCATAAACAGTATGGCAAATATATTCTAAAAAATAAAAAGCAAGAAAACGAAGTCCAAGTGGCTCGGCTGGAAGATTTTTGCGTCGCAGGAAAAAAAATGATTTGTAAGCCGTTTGTTGTTTTTTTTTTTAAGAAACGCTTTCTCTCTATAGCTGACCAACGGTATCTGAAAGAAGATGCTGCCCTGTGAAACGGACTCAGGTGGCTCTTATAAAATACCCATCTTTTTTTAGGTGAATGCAATGCGAGAGAAAAGTAAAAAAAATGTTTTTTTTTCTCTCTGTGATTTAAACTAAGTGACAGCGGAGCTCAACAAATGAACTCACTAGCTTTAAATCTTCGTACTAAAATGAAATTGAGGCTTGAAAGCTACTTTCTTAGTGGCACTGGAAAGGAACTTGTGTAATAGATCAGAAATATTTGCTTTCTCTGATGAAAATACACCATCCTTGGTTAAAAAATAGAGACATAAGCAATATTTTTGGCCCGATGAAAAATAGCAGGACTCTGTATAAGGTTTTGTTTTGTCTTTCTCTACCAATATATTTATTCACTATTTATTGTTTCGGCAAAAAAGCACGAATCTAATTTATTTTTCTCCTAGCGTAGATGATGAGGTTCAATTTTTTCGCGCCCTATAAATTAACCGTAACCTGAAGAAGTGGAAGGCATAATTCACTCTACGGCAGCCAGTGGTGACAACAATGAAAAACTAGTCTAGAACAAAATGTGACCCATTAGTGCAACCAAAGGTGCGCTATTTTGATGTGACCGCGAAAGGTACCGACATATCTAAACATAACAATGTCGGTTTCAGTGGCAAGTAAGAAATGGCTAGAAGATAGATTAAGCCAAACCTTGTAGCAAGTGCGTAAATCGTGCACGTTTGGCCCACACCTCCACGCTGTCCAGAGAGCCCCGATGCAGCGGTAAGGCTGTCTGCTTGTCTAGACGTGGGAGCGGCCTTCGGAGTTCTTCTCAGGTGGGAGCTTCTCAGAAGCTCAATAAAATTTCTCATTGCTTACTCCGGTTGCTATCCTTATGAAGGTACGTCTACAATTACATCTAATAAAATTAGAATTGATGTCGACAGATGCTGGCACAGAGGGTGTTTTGAACTTTTCTCTAAACAAATCGGGTGTGTTTTGCGAAAGTTCTCTTGTCAAGCTTAGATGAGACATTCTTTTAGTGAAGTTGTCGCTAATCGTGCAATTTTCTTAGTTCATGAAATAAATGCTTCATAAAATAACCGTTGCTTTTTGTGCACCTTTGTGAAACAGGGGCTACGGCACTCGGTTGCCGACAAAATGGTCGTGGTTTTGATCCCATCCACGGCGATGACATTTCGATACAGGCGAAATGGTATCTGTCTACTGCGTGATGTCATTGCACGCTAAAGAACACCAGATGATCAAAATTTCTGGAACGCTCCACTACGGCGTCTCTCATAAACATATGGTGACTTTGGGACACAAGACCCCAGGCATTATTATTATTCGCGTGGGTTTGTGCACTACCATTCACCCACAATAATTCAATTTGATTGACTTCCCAGCTTACCAGCACAGATAAAGCGGTTGTATGTAAATTGTATTCAAGGCCAGATTTACGAGCCTGAAAACAGGGATAGTAGAGAGGCAGTTGTAGATATTACACAACTCAGCGCTTAAGTATTACAAAACTACACAAGTATCACCAGAGCATACGCAAATCAACAGTGCGTATACTGGTGCTAGTGTGAGTTGCAACACACTGTTTGTGTTTGAATTGTCGACAACAATGCAAAGCTGTACCTACCTGGAAAGAAATGGACAATTACACTAACTGAATTAGCGGTACCGTTCGAACAAATGTAACGTTTGACGGTTTTATTGTTCAGGCTTGGGGTCACTTTTACCAGATTCAGGACCTCACAACTCATACTGAGTGCGACTGTTCAAATAAGGAAGGTTAAATAAAGCTTCGTCAGTTATATACTTAGCGTGCAGTTCTTTGCAATTACAGGTAAATAAACGCAAATCAGTGAGCGTAGTTATTCAGCAGAGACGGAAGAGTGTAATGAAAGCATTCTTTTTAAGAGTTACGTCGAGGTGTCGGTATGATCCGTTTTTCAGCGTGTCTTGTTGGGTAGTCCAATTCGTTCCTTAATACGGCTAATTTCCCAGGATATGATATATATTCTGTCTTATTTACAATTTGAAGTGGACACTAAACCGATATTTATGAAGGTTGTGTACTTTATTCACCCTACAATGACTAAGTTCTTAGTGACTAAACAACTACATACAAAAATATGATGTTCTAAATCTTTGTAGTATACGACCGCCTTTCATTGAAATTATCATGGTGCTGATATACGCTGCCTCATATAAATATTTGTCGGATATTTTATCTCACGACGTCGCAGCAAACGGGGCAAAGAAAGTGGGAAACTGTGCAATATTCAAGCTTTTTTTCTAATTTGATACGTAGAGCAATTGCCACAAATTATCGTTGCGCACAAAAAAAAAAAAAACGCGCGTATCCCCTTGGCGAATCTTGTATTCGATGTATTCTTTAGCTGTGCAAGCTGAAATACAGTCCGGTGATGGCACATTCTTTGCAGAGCCGCAGCATCGCCATATGCTTTTTTTATTTTAGTAAGCCCCTCGAAAAAAATGTGGAAAATATTGAATATTCCGGATGCACTTTAATTGCCTTACCGCGTTTTTTCCAGAAAATCGTTTTTTCCTTTAGCATAACACACATAAAATGTGACACTGTGGCGAGTGCCCATATAAAAGCCACTGTGGTCACTTGGAAACGCAGAATAAATTACGGGGAATGTATTCGCAAGGGCTTACTTCAATGCCTAACTATAAATCTTAACAGAAAAGTGCTGATTGCGGTTTACGAAGGTGAATGAAATGAAATGTAACGCTGACAGAAGCAACTCGTTTAAAATCGAATGCTTTCAATTAGCTTGCTGTTTAACAACAATACATCCTTAGGCTCACATGGTAGTTGAGAGTTTAGCAATCAAAGCAAGAAAGGAACATCAGAAACAACTACGCATATTCTTTGTAGGTACAGGGCTCTTGGTAACGGGCTAGTGATTCTTGGATTGACACCGAAATCTCACGACGCGAGCGAAGCGCCTTGACGTTGTAGGAATGTTCCTTCTGTAACGCCTTCGCACTACCGAGACGATGATATTGGTCATTGTTTCGTTGCTTATTTCAGTAAAGTTGGCGTTTTGAAATATTTCAAAGTATTTGAAATATACTCTTAGATGAAATGATGATTATTTCAGTCACCAAATTAGTTACTAATTGCTTCCATATTCGAAGTTTTAATCATATATAAGGATTTACGGCCTAAAACCACGATACGAATAAGAAAGACGCCGTAGTGGAGGGCTCCGGAAAGTTCGACCACCTCGTGATCTTAAGCGTGCACAGACATCTCACAGTCGCCAAAACTCTAGCATCTTACTTCTGTCGAATTGCGGTGGCCGCAGCCTATAGGCTTAACCCGATACGTTTGGACGAGTAGCCAAGCATAGTGGCACTGCTGCACTTTAGCGTACGTATTCAGAGTTTTTGAGAAATCTAAAATTCCTGACATGGTTTATTTAAGCGAAGTTTGCTTTGTAAATTTCATAAAGAGTAAAGTGATTCACTGCGTCACTTATGGTGCTCACCGAATTTTATGGTGCTCACCGAATTTTCAGAACAAAAGTGTGAATTTTCTTTAACGGTGTAATAATGATTCCTTACAACTTACAAGTCAATATATGGCTAAACTATGGGCTGGTGAGGTTCATTAATTATAGCATCAAGAGAACCTATGTGTTGAGTGGGATCCTTTCACCGCGAGGCTATCATGCTTGCGCGCACTATGCTAAAAAATAAAACAAGTTAGAAGAATACTAAGACTGGCCTATGTGAATGTTCATTGTTCTAATAAATAGCGCGAAAATACTCGGGGTTTAAGAAACTGATGCATTGGACTAGTGCTGACTTCTAACGCATAATGCTATTGACATGAACGCATTATACATACTTCTGTAGTTACAGGTGGTGCGGAACATTTAAGGACATGACAATAATGATAATGATAATGATAATAATAATGATATTAATGATCGTAATAGCAAGGGAGGATTTCTAGAAGAGCATTTTAGCACGTGTGGATGCCCCCGCAGTTCTGGTCTACCACAGCGCCATTTAGATGAAGGATGAACAAGTGGGTCTATAGTCAGCGAAGCAGCTTCAATGATTCGAGAGGGGAGGAACTGTGGGCGTGCATCGCCACTCAAGCAATCTGACAAACAACTTACTCTGTTAGAATGTACGGTTATGCGCATCTAGTCTCTGCGAACTGGTCTCCTTTATTATGAATTTCAACGTAGATGAAGCATCAGTAAGAAATAAGCTCTCTAAGGTCAATATATGTGGGTCCGGCAGCGGCATGATGTGCAGTCGCTACAGTGTCTTCTGCTTCATTTTGCAGATTGCCGCCAGTCTGGGAAACCACTATCTCCACTTGCATGCCCCTTCCAAAAGCCACCTTTGCAACGCGCCCTTCAAACGGCATGACGAAGCCTTCAATAACAGCACGTGCGCCAAATCATCGACTCTCTGGGACGTGCCCGCTGCCACGTGGTGCTCGCCCGTCGACTGGTCCATGATCAGCTGGCCAAATTGCACACGGCGTGGGACGGCAGCGACACCTACCTGGAGGCAAACGGACATAAAAGCATCGTCGCCGACGCTTCCCTTCAGTGGGTCCGGCAGCAGCATGATGTGCAGTCGCTACAGTGTCTTCTGCTTCATTTTGCAGATTGCCGCCAGTCTGGGAAACCACTATCTCCACTTGCATGCCCCTTCCAAAAGCCACCTTTGCAACGCGCCTTTCATGCGGCATGACGAAGCCTTCAATAACAGCACGTGCGCCAAATCATCGACTCTCTGGGACGTGCCCGCTGCCACGTGGTGCTCGCCCGTCGACTGGTCCATGATCAGCTGGCCAAATTGCACACGGCGTGGGACGGCAGCGACACCTACCTGGAGGCAAACGGACATAAAATCATCGTCGCCGACGCTTCCCTTCAGTGGGTCCGGCAGCGGCATGATGTGCAGTCGCTACAGTGTCTTCTGCTTCATTTTGCAGATTGCCGCCAGTCTGGGAAACCACTATCTCCACTTGCATGCCCCTTCCAAAAGCCACCTTTGCAACGCGCCTTTCATACGGCATGACGAAGCCTTCAATAACAGCACGTGCGCCAAATCATCGACTCTCTGGGACGTGCCCGCTGCCACGTGGTGCTCGCCCGTCGACTGGTCCATGATCAGCTGGCCAAATTGCACACGGCGTGGGACGGCAGCGACACCTACCTGGAGGCAAACGGACATAAAAGCATCGTCGCCGACGCTTCCCTTCAGTGGGTCCGGCAGCGGCATGATGTGCAGTCGCTACAGTGTCTTCTGCTTCATTTTGCAGATTGCCGCCAGTCTGGGAAACCACTATCTCCACTTGCATGCCCCTTCCAAAAGCCACCGTTGCAACGCGCCTTTCATACGGCATGACGAAGCCTTCAATAACAGCACGTGCGCCAAATCATCGACTCTCTGGGACGTGCCCGCTGCCACGTGGTGCTCGCCCGTCGACTGGTCCATGATCAGCTGGCCAAATTGCACACGGCGTGGGACGGCAGCGACACCTACCTGGAGGCAAACGGACATAAAAGCATCGTCGCCGACGCTTCCCTTCAGTGGGTCCGGCAGCGGCATGATGTGCAGTCGCTACAGTGTCTTCTGCTTCATTTTGCAGATTGCCGCCAGTCTGGGAAACCACTATCTCCACTTGCATGCCCCTTCCAAAAGCCACCTTTGCAACGCGCCTTTCATACGGCATGACGAAGCCTTCAATAACAGCACGTGCGCCAAATCATCGACTCTCTGGGACGTGCCCGCTGCCACGTGGTGCTCGCCCGTCGACTGGTCCATGATCAGCTGGCCAAATTGCACACGGCGTGGGACGGCAGCGACACCTACCTGGAGGCAAACGGACATAAAAGCATCGTCGCCGACGCTACCCTTCAGTGGGTCCGGCAGCGGCATGATGTGCAGTCGCTACAGTGTCTTCTGCTTCATTTTGCAGATTGCCGCCAGTCTGGGAAACCACTATCTCCACTTGCATGCCCCTTCCAAAAGCCACCTTTGCAACGCGCCCTTCATACGGCATGACGAAGCCTTCAATAACAGCACGTGCGCCAAATCATCGACTCTCTGGGACGTGCCCGCTGCCACGTGGTGCTCGCCCGTCGACTGGTCCATGATCAGCTGGCCAAATTGCACACGGCGTGGGACGGCAGCGACACCTACCTGGAGGCAAACGGACATAAAAGCATCGTCGCCGACGCTCCCCTTCAGTGGGTCCGGCAGCGGCATGATGTGCAGTCGCTACAGTGTCTTCTGCTTCATTTTGCAGATTGCCGCCAGTCTGGGAAACCACTATCTCCACTTGCATGACCCTTCCAAAAGCCACCTTTGCAACGCGCCTTTCATACGGCATGACGAAGCCTTCAATAACAGCACGTGCGCCAAATAATCGACTCTCTGGGACGTGCCCGCTGCCACGTGGTGCTCGCCCGTCGGCTGGTCCATGATCAGCTGGCCAAATTGCACACGGCGTGGGACGGCAGCGACACCTACCTGGAGGCAAACGGACATAAAAGCATCGTCGCCGACGCTCCCTTTCAGTGGGTCCGGCAGCGGCATGATGTGCAGTCGCTACAGTGTCTTCTGCTTCATTTTGCAGATCCCACTCCTGCAATGTCTCGAACTGTGAGACAGCAGTATATGTAAATAAAAATAAATACGAAAGATGTCTATTGACAGTGGTCGCTTATTTTGATTTGCCATGTTGTCGCACGCTTTTTCTGCCTTGTCGTGCATGCCTATTGTGCACGATAAGCTGATTAACCTTTGTTTTTTTTTTCGTTTGCAACTGCGCAAGGGGTACAAGCCCCCTGTTTATTTAAAAATAGGGAAACATGGACTAGCTCATCGCTTCGTTCTTACATTCGACGTGTTTCATGAAAGATAAGCGCTGAGGAGGAGATAGTGGTTCAATTGAAAAGATAGTAAATGCGGAAAAAAGAACTATACTCCGGCCTTTGAACTTGGTCATGTTTAGGGGCCCTTCAACGCATGCAATATCTTGTGGCACGTAACATGAAGCATCTCTAGCCACTAAAATGATGGTAATCTTCACCTCGCAGAGTGTTATACGGATGACCAATGCATTTGTAGCTTAATCGTACGCACACTACTACTGCCATTTCCCGTATACGCATATCAACACACTAGTATTTCACACTTGTTTCGTCGAAATTTGAACCAGGAGCGTAGCCATGGGGATGGCATGCCGGGCCCGTGCCCCACCCAATTTTTTCGCCATGACGTAGAGAGCACAAAATGGCGATTTCAAAAGAGGGCCTTCAGTGAAATGAAAAAGGCCCCCCCCCCCCCCACCCATCGAAAAAAAAATTTCTGGCTACGCACCTAATTAGAACACGTTCGCAAGATTGAAATGAATGACGAAATGTGACAAGGCAGTGCCTCCATGCTGTCATAGTGGCATATCTCGCTAGCGCCTTGTTTGACTAACGTTCTTTGTTGCCGCATGGCCGTGAAATGCAGTCCAGTTGCGTAATGTGTATTTGTTATATAACAAAGAACACATATTTTCTGTTTGCCTGGTAATTCAGACAACGCTTAGTCTACCTAATGTATTAGTTATAAGAAAAAAAAAAGTACGTTGGTGCCATATCAGGACGCGACATATTTAGAACCATGAGTTGTTCTGTGCGGGAATAAAATGATCGCTCGTCTTTTCTTTTTGTTGGAATCTGTGGCATTTGTCTAGCAGATACTAGGAGCTCAGTGACCTCAGGTTAGGCGTATTCATTACAACTATACGCTGTGGCATTAAATATATGCAGCAGTCGTCATGGGTGTTGGCTGATTACACAATACTGCAATTCCCTCTCTTCCTTTCCACATCATCAATACAATATGCGGATATCGCCTTACTGTTGCCTTTGCCGTGAATTTCATCCGCAGATGCTGTTCCTAAGGCTTTTAGGGGCGAAGCTTCTTATAGCGACACCCATTTGTCCCTCGTAGCCGTTGTAGTAGTGTGCAACAAGTACAACATTTTGACCACCAAGGTGGTACCGGTAAGAGATTTGTTCTGTGCGTTGTTGAACAATAAAAGATAGTGCTCAATGTACATTCCAATGACTGCTAAAGGGGAATTAGAGACAGGAGAGTTCGGCTTTGAGTTAACGCGCACGCTGCGATTTTTTTATTGTTCAACAACGCACAGAAGACAAGAAAGAGTTGCTACGTTATACTCACTGGGCGTAACCTCCTAGGTTTTAAAAAGGTTTAGCGAGCGTTGAGCTGCAGTGCCATGAATACAGTGAACTAGTGTATCCCATGAACTCGAGGTGGTTCAAGGTGGGAAGTAGACACGAAGCGCAAGCCGTAAGAAAGTGTGCGTGTGCCACCTCTCGTTTAGTCCTTGGAATGTCCGCTGCATGGCGGTGCTTTTACATGAGGATTATATGATGAAAAAATGCGAGATGATTGTACTTAGAGTGTTGAATAGGTGGACGAACGTACAAACAGACAGATGCATGGACGAACGCACGGATGGCTGCATGGATGAATCGACGCATGGACGGACGCCGGAGCGGATGAATGGACGAAAGCAGGAACGGGTGCACAGATGAACATGCGGGCGCACGAACAGACGCACGCACGGACGGGCGGATGGACGCACGGGCGGCCACAGAGACACATGCATGGATGGACGGAAGCAAGAACGAATGGACGGACGATGCTTCGCCCCACTATCCATCATTCACTCCGCTATTATGCTGCCATTTTTTAATTTAATTTCCCACTAACTACAGATGTAAAATAACGAGCAATCGGCAGAGTGCGGTGGCTTGCAAGGTGCTATCACAGAGGTGTCTATTGATGTTAATAAATTTAATTGGGAAGACCTCGAAAGCACCAAGTTTGAACGTCACGCTTTCGCTTCGAAGAAGCTTCCGCCACGTTACACGCTTGCTTCACTTCGAAGAGATCACCCATCAACCGCTTTTGCTTTCATACTGCATACAAGTTTCGCTATGCATTGCGGGAAGCCTATTGAATTCGGGCACCCCTTCATCGGTTACGCTGAGCCCTGCTTGCATTCCTCTGAACAGCGTACGACGCTGCATCGAAAATATATTTCGGCAAGGTGTGCGGAAGCAGTGGTGAAATGTAATGGTGTGCTTCCGGCACAAGTACTGTTCTGATCCGACGAAGACCTACTTGAAATTCAATTACGCCTTCGTTGTGCTTTCAACGCTGTACCTTTTTTTTTTGTTTTCGGCACATAACAAATGTGCTGGCCAACCAAGCCCTCCTGCTGAGGTGTACCTTACGAGTTCTCTGTAGGCGCACTCCAATTTCACGGCCCGCGCTGGTTTGATGTTGAAATGCAGTGCACGAACTTTAGCAATCTCGCTCTGCCTCTTGGCTTAGAATTCTATTCGTGCAGCCGGGTTGCGCTCCTGCACTATTACCAATCTGCCGACGTCGAGTTGCTTATGGTTATCCAGCGCGGTGCAAAGGAGTTCAAGGTATGCAAAACAAATAGCAGTTGAGAAGATACTCGTACCAACCAAACTGGGTAAGTTTCTTTTCTATGACGGCGGCAGCAGCTTTTCATATAAAAAACCTCATTTGTGGTAAATCAAATGAAATGTAGCTTTGCCTCTATCCAAGCAATAAAGCAGCTCAGTGATATTATCACGCCTCTTCGTAATGACACTTGTACTCAGGACTCTTCAAGCAAAGGGCAGGCATAAGGAGAGAATATGATGGTCGACACTTGGTGTCCTAGGGCTATTTCGCAGTAGTTTAATACCATTGAGATGGTACATCCATAAGTGCAGCGATGCGCAGTCATTTATGCCGTGGCGTGCCTCCTACTAAGTTAAATTGACATCTTCTTTAGATGAATTTCATGAAGGTTTGAGCAGTTTTGCAGAATATGCACAAGAAATAATGTCATTTTTTATTTTAAAGTTGATAGAAAAGCATCGTCACCGGAAAGGTATTTCAACTCACAAGCATATAAATGCAATGGTCTGCCACTCTGATTGTTACTGAAGCTACTTAGGTAGAGTACTCATTTCTGCAAGTGCTCGTAGTTAAGCCAAACGCGCTAAGGTGGCAGCACACAGAAACAATATTGCCAGAGCAGTAAGGTGGCAAGGAGAGTTTGTTTATTCAAAGTTTTTGTTATGGGCTTACTGAACGAGTCACAGCAAAGAAGGCAAGCGCACAGCGGCTAATGATTTGTTCTGTTAACATCTATCACTGGGTCTTTGTTGCTTCATTTTTAAATGATACAGATGCCGCAACGAAAATTGCCTGTTTCTTCGCCCTTCTTGTCATTGTCTCGTAGTGGTACTATTATGTAACAATAAAACAGTACCAGCAAGCTAGCCCTTCCTGGTTGCATCCATTCTTCGCTGTGATTTCTAAAATCAATCAGCGGATAGAAAAAAATTCTGGGTAAGTGAACTGCATTTCTTACCTGCACACAGAACTTTGGCGTTAGATATATTGTTCTTTCCTTGCAAGCAATACCGACATTTTGAGAGCGCAATACTAGGTACAGTTTGAAATGATAAAGTGATATTGCGCGCTTTTAACGCTTCTTAGATGAAATAACCGAATAAAAAACTCCGTACCTTTTAAATGAGCTACTAGTTAGGTGTTACACGTATTATAACACGCGCTCTTTGATAACAGCTGGCTAAAGAGTTGTCCACACTAGCCGGCACGGGCACGAGTGGGGCAGGTTTACTCGCGCACAAGGGTATGCTGGCTTGCACACATTACGTCTATATATAATGTGGCTCTGAGGTTGACACTCACCTAAATACCCAGCAAAAGGAACAAGATATGAACTTATAAAGTACCTGAATTGATTGAGAACGTCGTGCTCGTTATCCGAAATGCACTACAACAGATATCAAGGCAAGTTTGCATGAATTTATGTTTAAAAGTCCTCAGAAGCAGGCGCAAGAGACGAGGGCACACAAAAGGTAGGTGCAAAAAAGTGATGACTTACAAATATATGGTATTTTTTTTAAAGACTAAACATTCAGGTACGAATATTCATCACAAGGCATGCGTGGAGAAAGTCATGAGGGGTATGTGCAGAATACAAGCTGAAAAAAAGTTGGAAAAAGAAATTTTTTAACAGGAAGCACCACCGTTGATCGACTCATACATTTTTTTAAACACCTCTTATATAAAATGTTTTCGTGACTTCACTAGTACGTTTGTTGTTATGAGCAAACAAAGTGTGTGTGTCACAAAAAAGATAACAAAGACATGATTTGCAGTAATTAGGCTTGTGCGAAAAGGTTCATTTACCCAGAGAACCGTCATGCTTTTTCAGAAGTGTGTACATTTTTCAGAAGTGGCCTGCTCCACTGAGCCAACCTACAGGCAACAGCGTCACCTGAAAGAATGGAGGAAGATGACTAAGGTAATCACTGAGTTCCTTTGTGGTACGGTGCGACCGACACTTCCAACTAGGAATAAGAAACGACTGACCCAAGGTGAGGCGCGTCTTCTTGGTGATTGTTGTGTCCCGGAGGACGTTAACAAGGTTTTAAAACTGGGACCCAAGTTCGCGTTTGCACCGAATGTTCCACCGGCGGAAAAGGTAGCTTTTTTTTCGAGGAACATTTTCCGGTATGTACCTGAAGGCGAGCAGATAATGTGCGTGTCTGATTGTACATATGTATGCACTCAAACGTCGCTGGCTACGCGAAGGCTCTCTCCCGACAAGGTGGTCGTCGAATTTTCACAAGAGAATGGGCTTAGGGTTTGTTTGTCGGATAAGGAAGGAATGTTTGTGGTCATAAATGAGAGCGTTTAGAATAAAAAGTCTGAGACAGCCGTATTGAAGAATTTCAAAAACGTGGACGTAAAAACAGGAAAGGTGAAACAGCAGGCTATTGCTGGACTGCAAGATAGAAATCTGTCCAGTCTTGTCAGTAGAGTGAAAAGGGCAAAAGATTTAAACTTGCAAGTTTTTTGTTCTCAGTGAAATCCCATAAACTTGATTCCCCGTTCAGAGCCATTGTATAAGAAAAGGAGACTTGGCTGTCGGAGATGTCGTGTTACTTGCAGATGCATCTGGAAGCCCTCAACGTAGTCGACCCTTTTGTACTGAAGTACTCCGAAGGTGTAGTAGATTTTCTCAAAACTAATAACCCGGGTTCTTGGTCAGATTTCAGCATCGACATTGAAGACATGTTTTACTCCTTACCGCATGTTGAACTTCTGCAGAGTGTTAAGTTATGTGTGGTTGAGGACAATAATGAAGTTCATTGCGTAAACATTTGCGGTGTTTTCTTGGAAAGCTTTCTGGAATTGCTGTCGTTTTACTTGCGATCAATCTGTGTGGAGTGGAAAGGGGGCTTTTATGTCCAGAAATCTGGTGTTTCATCGGATCTAGCGTGGCACCAAATTTAAGTAATACTTTCCTAGGACAAGTTAACAGGTCCGTGGCCGATAAATCGATGAATATGTCCTGCCACTTCTTTCGCTATGTTGATGATTTCCTTATTGTAATGAAAACTGACAGTCATCAGAAATGCATGAGAGCTGACATATTAAACTTTTTTAAGGATCCTGGGCATGGGCTCAAGTTCACCTATGAGCTGCCTGAAAAAGGAGATCTTCAGTTTCTTGATATTAGAATGCGGTTTCACGAGGAACATTTGTGTTGGTGGTACAAGCCCAGATCCGCTTGCCGTTCACCTCAGGCCATTCTAGGATAGTTAAGTCTGATAATATTTATGCTGCACTGCGGAGTGCGCTACTCAAAACGTGCACATATGCGTTGAAAGAAAGTTTCATGAGCCAGGTTGAGAGGCTGAAGTTGGCGGGCTACTCTGATATGAAAATCTTGAGGACCTGTCAAAAGCTAATCAAGTGGGTCAAAGGCGTAAGTGATACGCACAGGAGAACAGAGCGTGTGCGCAATGAAAACAAAACGATTGTGGTACTCTACGTGCACAATTTTTCACATTGCTTGAAAAATGTGGCCAGTAGGTATGGGGTACGCGTAGGGATGTCCGCTCCCAAGAAGTTGTCCTCCATTTGCTCCCGCGTGGATAAAAGAAGTTCGGGTCTACGAAAGACCTGCTCGTACTGCCCGGAGAAGAAAAAATATAGATATGTTCTGTGTGCGTCGTGAGTTGTATATCTGTTGCCATTGTCATGCGGGGGGGGGGGGGGGGCTTACATAAGACAAACTGGGCGGTGCATTACCGTGAGACTAAAAGAACACTTAACCTCTTTAACGGCCGCTGGCGGGTTGCACCTGCCATCTCATTGTAGGAAGTGTGGCTGCCAACCTTTGGCAGATAAAGCCACTTGTCTGTTTGGACATCGAGATAAGTGCACCAGGGAAGTGATGGAGGCTTTTTTACTGAAAAGGAGGGTGAAAGGTGTGTAAGCAAGTTGTCTGTGGCCGTTGGTGAAAAAGAAGTTCGGTACCTGGGTTCAGTGCTGCCACGTTAAAGTGATTGTTAGTTTAATGGGGACCGTTCCGTAAGTTTTTGGCAAGTACGAAGGTACATTTTTTGTTTTTCGTGGTTGTTACACAAGTGTTGATTATCAATATGAATAGGCTTGTCTCATACAATGTTTGCTTTGATGCGCAGATGCCTTTGGTTGTCCACGTGACCGGGTCAAATGCTTGATATATATGTGCGTGTATCTTTCCATAAAGTTTAGTTGCGAGTTCAGCGCAGTGTCGTCTCTTCCTCTGTCCTTGTCTATTTTTTGTCGCCGTTTTTACTTCCCAAGTACTCAATAAACAATGCACTTTTGACATTTTATGAAGTTGAAGCCATCTTTTAAACCAAGACTACAATTTCCTTCTTTTATGTGTAAATTTTGATAACAACGTGGCACAAGTATTGTACAATTTTAGGAGCACTCCAAAATGCATCAATGTTATACGTGTTGCCTAAAATTAAAAAAAAAATGATGAATGTAAGGCACAACTGCACAGCGCTTTTCGGCCTTGTTCGGGTTGTTCTTTTCAAATAATGGCTGCGCACTCTTAACTATTCATAGTCTTTTATCAAATACTCTGCTGATAGCCGGTTCTCTGAAACCTGCTGACGTTATCCTAGCTAACTGTTTTCAAAATTTCATTTCATGAACTGGCCGCAACACTTCACTATAAAAGCGGAATCGCAGCGTGGTGTCCTAAAGGAAGTCGGCTGAACGGGAGACTACACGGAGCAGTTAATACGTGATAAATCAACTTCGCACTATTCAGCAAGCCTATGACTTTGCCACCGAGTTTTACCTCCAGTCCCACCCCAGGAGCCCGAAATGTGCCGGAGCTCCCTTTCAGGACTTGCGTAAATAATTTTCTAACCCCATCGTCAAGCCAAATACTCTTCCCAGTCAGTGATTCCTCTCTCAAATTTCTGTTGGTGTGGTCCAGCCGCATTACCTGCACCCACAGACGCACGCCTATGGACCCAGCGTTTAAGTTTTCCAGAGTTTATTTGATGGCGCTAAAAGTAAAACAATATTTCTACTAATAAATATAATAATAATAATAATCATTTTCATCAATAAACTGATGCATGACAGCTGTACATAAAGCCTGCTCTCTGAAGACGCAACTTTACAAGAGTCCACAGCTGTGTTTGTACAAAACAGCAGTTGCCACACTAAGCCGTAGCAAGTTGAACCACTTACTATTAGGCAAACAAAGGAGGGCCTTGAAAAGTAACCGCAATATCAACAATAATACAATCACAAAAACTGATTGAAAATATGTGTATTTCGCGCATTTAGGTCATTGTTTCTGAAATCCTAATCAGGTGTTTCTCATGCTCGCAGAAAAATATACACACTGCGGTATGCTTATCTGTGACTTGTACTAGCAAGGACTTCCTACGCTTATTAAAGCCGCCATACCAGTGACAGGATACTCGCGATGACTCAGTGTTTTCCAGCAGAGCCTTCATCTCCAAACCAACGCCTTTGGGAAGCCCTTAAAGTGGCCCGCTGCTGAATGTAAGTGCAGGATAATCCGAACCGTAACTCGTAGTTGACTCCATGACGCAGCACGTGTCCTTACGGGTCATAAACACGGGTGCCAGACGAATTCCGATGAATGGTGAGTGGGCTCTGACTGTGGTATGAATGATCAGCCAGCCTAAGGACTGGCCTATCCACATTTTGGAGGCCTACCCATTTCCCTCCACCCTGTTTATTGTACCTTGAGACACCCTCGACATATTTACTGGTGCTTTCCGACACATGCATCGACTGAAGCACGTCATCAGAGAGAGTAGTCAATGTTCTGGCGTTATTCACAACATCACCTCCGTGAGGCATTTATTATCGTTACAGTTGCACGTTTAAACTTGACTTACTCTCAGGAAGAATTGTGCAGGTTTTTGTGAGAGTGGTGATGGTTCAGAAACAATACACGAAAAAATTCGACCTGACAATTCAACAGCCAAATATTGCCAGAAGTTCATAAGGTATGCTGTTGGACCTCATAAGCTATGATGGTGTTAAATGAGGCAGGATCATAGTTATATATATATTTTTTCGAAGGGGGGCATATGGCAACACCTTGATTTGAAGTGGGGGCCGGGACGCCTATGTGGTCGAGAGTCATTTTGTGCCCTCTATGCTTCGGCGAAAAGGCTGTTGGAGAGGGAGGAGGCACCAGCCTGGTCGGTCACACCTGGCTATGTCTCTCACTGTATACGCGGGGCCTTAAGAGACAAAATTACGTAATGGAAGTGCTGGCTAACACTACCAGTCATAAGCGCACGGATAAGCTGTACAGAAGGACGAATGCTGCCGTAGCTCAATTAGTAGAGCATTGGACGTGTTATTGAAAGGCGGCAGGGTCGGTATGTGGCAGCGGCAAGTTGTGCCTTCTTCCACTCTAATGGATTCCCAATTATTTCATGGTTATTTAGGTTTACGGCCCATGTACTGTCCTTTCACAGAACACGAAGCATGTATTTTTTGGTGGCTTGAAAAATACAGTAAACGAAGTAGGCGTCAACTATTTGTAGAGCAACGAGATATGGTGGCTCGGTAACGCGTCTTTCAATGGAAACTCATACGCAGTCGTGTGAACGACTGCGTATGAGGTTGCCATTGGGCAGTCTTGTGGAAAGCCTTGGTTTTAGTCGAGTAGCAAAGGCGAGAAAATGGGATTAAGGGGAGGGGCGACATAATGAGAGTGGGTGCATTCGAATTTGTTGCGCCAAGCAGGAGCAGGGCATATACCGAGAGGATAGAAGCACGCGTCTAGCCCCGGTGACGTCATGAGGCGTCGGCCTCGTTATAAATGGTTTTCTTCCGGCCGGTTGCGGTGGCCTGTTGCTCGGCGCGTTGTTGCTCGCCCATCCACCAATAAAATAAAATAAAACACCGCAGACATGGAAATGTGGCGTACCCTGTTCAAACAGTAGGGTGGAGTACTGGTCAGATGGGGTTGCAAGCGACGGTATATATGGCGGAGAGGTCTGCGCGTGACCGCGCGTTTCGGTGAACCTGCTCACAATACTGGCTTGCGATTCAGCTGATGGGAAACCTCTTTAGAATACTATCTGGTGTGCTGGTTTTACAAGTAGGTTTTGTAATTGAATATTTCTTTTGGTATTGGCTAGCACTATATTACCAAAAGACGTTTTTCTTCATTGCGGTGCAGAAAAAAAAAAAAAATAAACCGGCATGCCTGCGCGGAACCCGCAGCACAGTCACAGCGAAAACAGAAAGAACATTCTTTCAGAGGCTTTTGCAAACACTCTTTCGCTAACTGCTTAAAGCACACTTGGTGGGTGCCCACTACGCTATTCATAATTATAATTTATGCGCAGAAGGCTGGCGTTCACTATGCTATCCTTCATAATTCTTTTGAAAAGCATGGTATCCGCTAAACACTTGCAAAGAAATTTTGTGCCAATGGTTCATGCACTGGTTCACAACGACGAGGAATCAGGCCGGAAGAGGGTATGCGCCACAGTTAATAGGTGATCAAGAACAAGCTGTTGTAATGAGTTGGAGGATCGGACGACACACTCGTTACGCTATTCGCATTGTGTGACGCCTGGTTGTTCCTTCGCTATTCTAAAAAGGACCATTGCTCATATTGACGCGATTTCTCTTCCGACATCAATCCTGTATGTATGTATGTATGTATGTATGTATGTATGTATGTATGTATGTATGTATGTATGTATGTATGTATGTATGTATGTATGTATGTATGTATGTATGTATGTATGTATGTATGTATGTATGTATGTATGTATGTATGTATGTATGTATGTATGTATGTATGTATGTATGTATGTATGTATGTATGTATGTATGTATGTATGTATGTATGTATGTATGTATGTATTTATTTATTTATTGAAAATACCTTACAGGCCAGAAGGCATTGAGTAAGGGGGGTTACAGTGAAAAATCGCATGTAAATTTCAAAATAAAAACGGTACAATGTCGGTTAGTAATAACAAAAAAAATTAACAAAGCAATAAGTCAGCAATACGTAAACATGGCGATGAAGTATATAAGAACACTCCGTGACATAAAAACCCTCGGAAAAGAAGTAAAAGAACGTCAAGATGAAATATTAAGGAAATGCGTCTGAACTTTTTGCCGAAACGTGTTGGGGTTGCTATCAGAGGCGATATCGTCGGGAAGATCATTCCACATGCGGATGGCTTGTGGTAGTGCGGATGTGTTGAACGCGTTCGTGTTTCCAAAAATGCGAGTGAAGCTGAGATGGTTATGTAATCTGCGTGACGTATAGAGCGGGCGTTGAAGGTGCAACGACGATGTTTTGTTACTGTAGACGTACTTATGAAATAGGCATAACAAGGACACGTGACGACGAACATTTAATGCTTGGAGGGAATGATGGAGTTTAAGCTGAGTCACACTGGAATTGATGTCATAGTTTCTAGAAATGTAACGGGTGGCTCTGTTCTGGATTGTTTCCAGCATGTTAATTTGATACTGAGCGGAAGGGGACCAAACAGATGAGGCATATTCAAGTTGCGGGCGGACGAAAGTTAGGTAAGACATTTTGCGAATGTTAGTGGGACAACGACGAAGGTTTCGGCGTAAATACCCCAATGTTTTGGAGGCTTTTGCACAAACGTTAGTGATGTGATCAAACCAGGAAAGCCCTGGTGTAAGGTGGATGCCAAGATACTTGTAAGAAGTCGCCGTGGAGAGCCTGTCACATTGCATATGGTAAGTGAAGTTAGATATGACCTGTTTACGTCCAAAAGAAACAACTTTACACTTATTAGTATTCAACCTCATAAGCCAAGTGCTGCACCAGTTAGAAATAGTGTTCAGATCATCTTGAAGGATGGAGTGATCGTTAGGACAGTTTATAGGTCTGTAGAGCATGCAGTCATCAGCGAAGATTCTGATATGCGATGATATGTTAGTTGGGAGGTCGTTGATGTAGATAAGAAAAAGTAATGGGCCAAGAACGCTCCCCTGTGGGACGCCAGAAGAGACATACGAAGAGGGAGAGGAAGAATTATTAACGATTGTGAACTGCTTGCGAAGTGACAGAAAATTGCGTAGCCAAGATAAAGTGAGGGAGTCTAATCGGAGGGCAGATAATTTTGAAATAAGGCGACAATGGGCGACACGATCGAATGCTTTGGCGAAATCAAGAAATATGCAATCAGTCTGTAGGCCATTATTTATGTTGTAATGAATGTCTGTAGTGAATTCTAGTAACTGTGTTTCGCATGACATGCCCTTTCTGAATCCGTGCTGGTTTGAAAAGAAGAATTTGTTAGTCTCGAGGTGACTGTATACGTAGGAGGCGATTATGTGTTCGAGGAGTTTGCAACATATGCATGTGAGCGAGATTGGGCGATAATTTTTAGGTGAGTTCTTATCTCCGGATTTAAAAATGGGTACTACTTTGGCTATTTTCCAGTCGTCTGGAAGTTTTCCAGACGATAGCGACTGTCGAAAAATGTGGTATAATGTAATGCTAGATATGGAAACAGTATTTTTAATTACCTTAGAGTTGATATCATCTATACCAGCTGATGAGGATGCCTTAATCTGTTTAATTCGACACGCGATACCCTCCACCGTAATTTCAATAGGCTGCATGTATTGGAAGTTGTAATCAGGGATATGTGGTACGTCAGAAGAATCTTCTTGGCTAAATACAGATGAAAAAAAGGTATTAAAAGTAGTGGAGCACTCGTAGTCTGAAAGCGGAATGTTGTTTTCATTAAGTAATGACAACTGTATGTATGCAATGTATGTATGTATGTGTGTATGTATGCAACCTTCTGTAGTTCCACCTTTGCAAACTGCCCACTACTTCTTCCTTGGAAACATCCCACTATGCCCCATCACTAATCCACCACTTCACTGCCCATAAAGCCGTTATAATGAAGGGGAACGGAATCGACGTATATCTACCACTTACAAATTGTAGAATTTCTTGTATCAATGTATACAGTATTTGTATATACAACCCCACTCATCATCATTCACTTCGTGTATATGCTGCATTTTTTTCTCAATTAGTGCGATAGCGGTTACGAACGCCGGCGGAAGCTGCACCGGCGGTGGCGGCGCACAACTACGGCGCCGCGCGTGACCCGTGTTGTGATCTCACGACAGCTTTTGCTGTAAAAAGTGGAACGAGGTCAGAAAAGGGACTCAAATTAACCTAATGCGTGAGAACGTTGAGCACGTGTACGATACAATTATATTCGTTGACTGGTTATCAAAACGATTCGGCGATATCGCCCACTCAATACAGGCGATATTTCGCTTGTTGCTGCGATATTCATTCATAGCAGTCAAAGAGTGCCATATGACTACTGAAGTGCGGGTACTTTTATAAAAAGCTTGTGTTTACATGTAGCTTCAATTGACATTATTTTCATTGATAATCGGCAGCCTTCTCTTAAAGAATCAGTACTGCAGGTAACCGCTAAAAATAATCCTAACGAAAGGGGCTAGGAGGAAAAAACTCAGTGCATCTGAGGAAAATAATAAATTGCGCAAACAACTGGACATAATTCTGCGAACCGTAATATTGAACTGCGGAGTGACGCATTGATTTCCAAGGTACTTTTCACTACCTGATTTTTGGCGCCCAATATCACTGGAAGGCTGTTCACAAGACAATTAGCATGGCACCTTTATCATGCTACAGTCGGCGATTATTGAACGTCTGAATCTTGTGAAATTGGCACCAATCTCAGAAACACGAATATATAGATTTGCATAATGTTTATTGCGTTAGAGAAAAAATATATCAACTAGGAGCTTCTATAAGCAGCTCCTAATCTCTAGGGACATGTTGTGCGTGTTGCTGAAGCACCTTTTCAAGCGATTCGACAATAAAAACTGCAACTGATTACCACTGTGTAATCGGAGCGTAGTGAACTTCTTGTCATAACCTTCAGGAAATTCGTTCTTTTTTATTTTTTTGCTGGAGAGTGACAGGGGCGGAGAATAGCGCTATATTTGTTGCTGTAGTTCGTCAGCACTCAATTGTGTTTTCTTCAAGTTTTCTCGCTATTTCCGATGGTTTTTTTCAGGCCAAAGATCCCTGCAAGACACCCTACCTAAAGAGTATTTCTATATAAACATACGCGGATGACAGATTTTGATATGTGGGTTTTAACGTCCCAAAACCACCATTTGATTATGAGAGACGCCGTAGTGGAGGGCTCCGGAAATTTCGACCACCTGGGGTTCTTTATTGGCACCCAAATCTAAGTACACGGGCCTACAACATTTCGGATGACAGAAGCATGTTGGTAAGCAGCCCTTCTTGTAAATCATTTCTTCACGAAGTAAATACTTTATTTAAAACATACGTGAACAAATATTGTTAAACAAGGGCTGCTTACTAATAAATAGGTAAACAAGTGCACATAGTACACGATGAAGAGCTAGTAGGATTGTCGAATCCCTGGGCCTACGGACACAATTTGAATTATTTTCCAATCAATGTTCCTATACTGACTGCATCATTACGCTTAAACTATTACGATTCCGCGTGTTTATTGCTATGCGTCTAATATTTGAACGTATGCTGTAAAATTTCTGCCTATAAAAACATGTTCTGAGTTGTTACAAAATGTTATATATCCCTTTGTAGAAGCAATCAGCTATAGCAAAAATCACGCAAAAAACACCTTCCACTACATCAACAATCAGTTAGCGTATTTGAGAAGACAGAAGAAACCAAGGTGGACACGAAAGGCGCTATCCTGTTTATCTATCGCTGCGTCACTTGGTACTGCACGGTATTTTTTGTCATTGCACGAGTGTTGAAATGAATTGAATGAGATTTTAATTCGCAGATAGCGAGTGTCGGGAGCCACTTGTGTCTGTGGAGTTAACAATACTTTCAGCAGATAAGATATACGCACCGTAAAAATACTTGCAATAGAGGTTAAAGTTGGACCAAGCTACATGATCACGAGGGTGTGCTTCCGTAAAACACACTAAACGAACAATAAACGAATTTATTGCTGCACAGAATAAATAGGGTGCCATGCGCATCTGGAACTTGAGTATTCGCGCATGAGTCTCTTCTATGACCCCTTCGATTGCCAACAACGGCACTCAGGAAAGGCAGTGGCTGAAAGTTCATTACTATCAACTACAAGCTCACATTGACGCCCATGCGTGTGAATCTTTCACGCATACTCGCCAACGTCGCAACTGCATCTATGATGAAACGAGTGGCAGATGCATCGTGTATACGCTGCGAAAAATAGGAACATAGGCAAAAGCGATGACGAGCGTCTGCACACCAGTTTAAGACAAGAGAAACGCATCAATGGAGGTTAGTGATACCACGAATTGATGCCGAAGCACAGAAGCACTTAGAATCACTATGGTATAGGAAACCATAGATAAGTCAGGGCTTTGAGGAAGTTTCGAATAACTTTGTGTGGTCGTTAAACATTTTATATGCTGAGTATTTAGCTTTAGGATACAGTAGTAAAAGAACAGTAAGTAAAAAGCATAACATATCTAGTACGAACTGCATAGCCCATCAGCCAACTTTATGGAACTTCGTTTTTTTTTATTCGCAACTCACTTGGTCTTTCATTGTGTTACAGAAAGATGAAATGTTAGGACGATGAAGAACGCTGGAGCGGACAAATAGGCTGATGGAGAAATAAATTCGACAGCCATCTTGAATATCTAGACCGTATACTACAGGATGTAAGATAGTTTATGTTTCAGTCATCACTATAACGTATTGGCGAAGGTCGAGTTTGCATAACAGTATTTTAAAATTGATCGCATTTATTAAGCGCTAGTTAAGTAAATTTCTGCAAATAATTTTTTGTTCATAGAGATAAATGAAGAAGTCCAAGGTCCAGTGTATAGTTTGATGAGAACTTTGCTGAGCATCACATTAAATTCTGTTTGCACGGATCTACATACGTTTCCCTATTGTGGGATAGGAAAAACAAATCCTCAGCCCGCACCATTAACATATAGCAGGCTATGCCAATAGAGCCTGCAAGAAAACCACAGGGGCTCTCGCAAAAAGATTTACGCTGCAATTCTTTTTGCAATACATGAAGCGGAAGATATACTGGCGCTGCCCAAGACAATAACCCACCAGCCAGCTTCTTTAGACATAATTTTATGTGCCAAATGAACAGAAAGACAACATGCGTGCAACAAAATAAATTGAAGCGCTCATAACTATTTAAATAAAAAAGAGAATTTGTGTTAAGTTGTTAAGCCACAAAATGACTGGTCGGTATCTTGCTGTCATCGAAGCGTTCAATGACCGTATTTGCTGATTCCCTGACCTATGCATCTACGCACGCGTTGTTTGATGCTAAAGGTATCACTGAAGCCTATATAACGTGATACGATACGGTACCGTTGGAAATTTTAATGAGCTCAAAATAATGATTGATATATAAGTGGGGTTTAGCGTCCCGAAACCACAATATGATTATATGAGACGCCGTAGTGAAGAGCTCTGGAGATTTCGACCGCCTGGGGCTATTTAACGTCCACACAAATCTGAGCACGTGGGCTTACAGCATTTTCTCCTCCATCGAAAATGCAGCCGCCAAAGCCGGGAATCAATCCCGCGACCTGCGGGTCCGCAGCCAAGTACCTTAACCACTAGGCCGCTGCAGCGGGGGGCAGCGGATGAGTCAATGTTGTATTCGGATCAATACTGCAAGAACGCAAAAAATGCTATTCTAAAGAAACACCGAAAGCAATTCTAATGCTTTGGTGACGGTGGTGCCCAGAAAAAACCAAACATTTTCGTTTATATATATATATATATATATATATATATATATATATATATATATATATATATATATATATATATATATATATATATATATATATATATATATATATATATATATATATATATATATATATATATATATATACGAAAACACATGGTGGCGACGCTTTGTTCTTAACAACATGCTTTCATTCAGAACCTGATTTTAGTGGACCAGAGTGTATGTGCAGTTGGCGCAGAGAAGCGCATCCATACTTTCCAAGGTGATTCAGACTAGGTGTGTACGATCGCATGTGGGCAAAGTGTCGATGTAATTTTCGGTGCGTATGTGCGCGTTATCTCTCTTCATACAACCGAAGGCTTTTATAATTTTCACCCGTGGCAAATAATTTTTTTCATTTTATTAGAATCTTCCTGGACACTTGGAAGCATGTTTTCTTGTGTAACGTGCTTTTTGAATCAGATAACAAATGCGCCAGTCATTCTGTCATGCCATTCTATATACATCCATGCTCACGCCCTTGTTGACTCAGTGTGGTCCTTGCGATGACCCACGAACACGGTTACACTCAACTGCTCGTCCCCCAGGGCAAGAAAAGGTCGGACAGCTCGTAAAACACTTGATGGGGGCAGCACAGGGGAAGTAGAAACAGATGTATGAGTCAAGCTCTCGACGCTGGCATGGTGACCTCCCCACCAGTAACACCCATATATGAGAATAGGGTGTGATCAGCAGGATAAAATCGTTTTCGAGGCCGGAGTGGCACTCAAAGTAAGGGCTAGAGCCGTTAGCTGAGGCGTCTGAGAGGCAATATTTATTTTGCTGTTGTTCCCCTGTTGCAGTCACAGCGGTGGGGATTGAGGGATCCCACGACCTTTCGTTCTTGGAGTCCACATCTCCACTGAAACACACCGGAACAAGCCTCCGGAACTCGATCAGTTATTGTCGATGAGTCATTCGCTTAGTAGTGAGCTCATTCGGCTATGCCAAGATGAACTGGCTCCTCGTTTCTTGTTTTACTACTCGTTCTCCTGTACATTATGAAGTCCGCGACCTCGTGATTCCTTTTGCCGGGAGAATGGAGTGCGTGAACCCGTTCATCCCGGGGGTCCTCCTTGACACATTATGTGTTACCGCTTGATATATGCAACTTTAGGGTCATCTTCTGTGATTCGAAGTATGGCGTTTTCTCTATCCCTTCAGAATAAGTTGGGTCCATAATATAGGAATGAATGTCTGTGTACTGTGACAGTGTCCTGTGTATTATCAGGAATCAATGCTTATAACGCCCTATTTGATTCAACATCGTAATAAAAAAATCAATGACTGCTAATTGGAGTGAACAAGATAACTTATAAATGTAGCAAATAAACGAATGCTGAGTTTACCATTGGTTCTTGAACTCTGTCAGCTTTTCCTCACATCCATGTGATAACACATCGAATCCGAAAATATGGTAAAAATTAATGTAGCTTAACTTTCATTACATCGCGGGGGGTGGGGCGTGCAAGCACTCCGCTGCCCGCATATACAGCCCACGCGGAGGCGCAAGAGCGTTTTGCACTGCGTCTTCCTAAACCATCATCTGAGAGACGCTTGGGTGACTTTCTCCCAGCATACTAGTGGTAAGTATCATACACTGCAGCCGGAAGGAGAAATGGTGAATAGAAGTTCAAAACTGCTTATTACTATTGTAACTGTGACTTATTATCGACTGTTGGACGAGTTGTTATTGACTTATCTCTCTATACCAGCATTTGTTTATTTACGTATACAACTATCCAACTTTATCTACTCTACGCTCATTTGAAAAAAGCAGACACGTAACCACGAATGCAACATCAGTTAAGGTTCCACACACGCGTGCAATATTGGGAAGATATGGCACAATGCGATAAGAACAAAAGACAAGAACTCCTTGCACAGAAAAAATCGCAGCCTATCCACGGAGTGAGTAATGGTGAGTGGGGCAAAGCGTCCGTCCATCCTTCCATCCGTGCATACGTGCATGCGTCCGATCACGTTCGAGAATGCAGATGGCGCGAGAGTACCACCGACGAGACGCGAGCCAAGAAAGCCGAGCGCAAGCGTCTTCAACGCAATCAGCGCTCTGCTTCATCCATGCCACACCAACGATAAGCCACGTACGACGACTATCGATGAGACTGAGGAAGGCATTAATACTATAGCATTAATGAAAGGGTGGTAGGTATTGTAATTAAACTGAATAAAAGATACAAGATGAAGGTAGTACAGGCTTACGCACCTACATCCACCCATGATGACGCTTCAGTTGAAAGCTTCTATGAAGACGTGGAATCGGCAATGAGAAAGGTAAAAACACAGTATACTTTAGTGATGGGTGACTGTAATGCAAAAGTAGGGAAGAAGCAGGCTGGAGACCAGGCAGTAGGAGATTATGGCATCGGCACTAGAAACGCCAGAGGAGAGCTACTAGTAGAATTCGCAGAACGCAATAATTTGCGGATTTTGAATACCTTCTACCGAAAACGAGAAAACCGCAAGTGGACATGGAGGAGCCCTAATGGCGAAAATAAGAACGAAATAGACTTTATAATGACTGCACACCCAGGAATCGTGCAGGATGTGGAAGTGGTTGGCAAGGTACGATGCAGTGACCATAGAATGGTACGGTCTCGAGTTCGCCTAGACTTGAAGAAGGAACGACAGAAACTGATACGCAAGAAGCCAATCAATGAGCTAGCACTGAGAGGGAAAGTACAGGAATTCAGAGTGTCGCTGCAGAACAGGTACTCGGCTCTTAGTGAGGAAACCAACCTTAGCGTAGATACAATGAATGATAATCTGACGAGTATCATTACGGAGTGTGCAGTGGAAGTTCGAGGCATGGTAGTTAGACAGGACACTGGCAAGCTTTCCCAGGAAACGAAGAATCTCATTAAGAAGCGTAAAATCATGAAAGTCTCAAGTACAACAGACAAAATAGAACTGGCAGAGCTTTCGAAGTTGATTAATAGACGTAAAGTATGCGATGTAAGAAGGTATAACATGGAGAGAATTGAACACGCTCTGAAAAACGGAGGAAGCGTCAAAGCAGTGAAGAGGAAACTTGGGAAAGGCAAAAGACGGATGTATGCACTAAGGGACAAAGAAGGCAAAAAAACTACCAATATGGATAGGATAGTCAAAATAGCGGAGGAGTTTTACAGAGATCTCTACAGTAGCCGAGACAACCACGACGTTAATACTATAAGAACTAGCAATAACCCAGATGACACCCCGCCAGTAATGATAGAAGAAGTCAGAAAAGTTTTGGAGAGCATGCAAAGAGGCAAAGCTGCTGGTGAGGATCAGGTAACATCAGATCTGCTGAAAGATGGAGGACAGATTGTGTTAGAAAAACTAACCACCCGGTTTACGAGGTGTCTCCTGACGGGAAGGGTACCAGAGTCTTGGAAGAACGCTAACATCATCTTAATACATAAGAGAGGAGATGACAAGGACTTGAAGAATTACAGACCGATCAGCTTGCTCTCTGTAGTATACAAGCTATTTACAAAGGTAATTGCTAACAGAGTAAAGAGAACATTAGAATTCAATCAACCAAAGGAACAAGCAGGATTTCGAACAGGCTACTCAACAATTGACCACATTCATACTATCAATCAGGTAATAGAGAAATGCTCAGAGTATATACAACCACTATACATAGCCTTCATAGATTACGAGAAGGCGTTCGATTCAGTAGAAATATCAGCCGTCATGCAGACACTGCGGAATCAGGGCGTAGATGAAGTATATATAAACATTCTGGAAGATATCTACAGGGGATCAACTGCTACCATAGTGCTTCATAAAGAAAGCAACAGAATACCAATCAAGAAGGGTGTAAGGCAGGGGGACACAATCTGCCCAATGCTATTCACCGCGTGCTTACAGGAGGTTTTGATATGTGGGGTTTAACGTCCCAAAACCACCATATGATTATGAGAGACGCCGTAGTGGAGGCCTCCGGAAATTTCGACCACCTGGGGTTCTTTAACGTGCACCCAAATCTGAGCACACGGGCCTACAACATTTCCGCCTCCATCGGAAATGCAGCCGCCGCAGCCGGGATTCGAACCCGCGCCCTGCGGGTCAGCAGCCGAGTACCTTAGCCACTAGACCACCGCGGCGGGGCATTACAGGAGGTTTTCAGAAGCCTAGAATGGGAACAGTTAGAAATAGGAGTTAATGGAGAATACCTTAGCAACCTGCGCTTCGCCGATGACATTGCGTTGCTGAGCAACTCAGGGGACGAAGTGCAACTCATGATTATGGAGTTAGACAAGGAGAGCAGAAAGGTGGGTCTTAAAATTAATCTGCAGAAAACGAAAGTAATGTACAACAACCTCGGAAAGGAGCAGCGCTTCGAGATAGGTAATAGTGCACTTGAAGCGGTAAAAGACTATGTCTACTTAGGGCAGGTAAAAACCGCAGAGCCTAACCACGCGATTGAAGTAACTAGAAGAATAAGAACGGGGTGGAGCACATTCGGCAAGCACTTTCAACTTATGACAGGTAGATTGCCACTATCCCTCAAGAGGAAGGTATATAACAGCTGTATCTTGCCGGTACTTAGCTACGGAGCAGAAACCTGGAGACTTACAAAGAGGGTTCAGCTCAAATTGAGGACGACGCAGCGAGCAACGGAAAGAAAAATGCTAGGTGTAACCTTAAGAGACAAGAAGAGAGCAGAGTGGATTAGGGGACAAACGGGGGTTAAGGATATCATAGTTGAAATAAAGAAGAGGAAATGGACATGGGCCGGGCATGTAGCGCGTAGACAGGATAAGCGCTGGTCATTAAGGGTAACTAACTGGATTCCCAGAGAAGGGAAGCGGGTTAGGGGGAGACAGAAGGTTAGGTGGGCAGATGAGATTAAGAAGTTTGCGGGTATAAATTGGCAGCAGCAAGCACAGGACCGGGTTGACTGGCGGAACATGGGAGAGGCCTTTGTCCTGCAGTGGACGTAGTCAGGCTGATGATGATGATGATGATGATGATGATGATGAGGAAGGCGCTCGTTCTCCGCGCAGTCGGTCAAAGCGGACGCAGCTGCCAATCGGAGAGTAGCGGCACTTCGGAGAGTAGATGCGAGATGGCGGTACTTGGAGTTGGCACTAGATGAACGGACGGATGGACAGACGAACAGACAGAGAGACAGACAGGTGCATGGACGAACGAACGGACGGACGCATGGATGAACGAACACGCAGACGGATGCACGGACAGACGCCCGGACGAATGGAAGCGGGTGCACGGACGGATGCACGGACAGATGCATGGACGGATGAACGACAGCAAGAACAAACGAACCGACGAAAGCGTGGACGGACTGATGTACGCTTCACCCCACTCATCTGCATTAATCAGCACGTGATCGGGTAACCTCACATGCGGCATTACTTCTGAGCACATATTGTATAATCCGCTGTGCTAGATCTCAGTGTTTTGAAAATCTAAACTGTTAATTATATGGCCAAGTAGCTGATGTTTCGCCTTCCGCTAAACAAACAATATGGCGCGAAACCTGCCAATTATAAGAGTGGGGCAAAGTGATGGCCCGTCAATATCTCTGAACGAAAAAAATTCCCGTGACAAACTTGTGAAATATATTAGTAGAAAAACTGTACTTCATTGGCTGCCTCACGTTTATGTGACCATATCAGCTTCATAGCCAAATGATGTTGCTCGCAGACTACGCTTCTGCATAAGCAGTAAAAAAATGCCAATTGCATAATTGATTGAAATAGCACCAGAACAAAATGTACCTCCTTTCTTTTCAAACTCGGGCTTTTTCAGTGCGGAATACATGGCCCCCGTTACCCGACTAGTGCGCCTGAGACAAGGCGCATGCAGTAACATGTCCGGTACGAAAAATTTAACTGTTAACCACATGTGCCTTTTGTACGGAACTCTCAACGATGAGACAATTTGTTGGCAACACTACGTGCAAACAACTTCGGGGTACTGACCGAAGAGGGATGTCCGGACTCTTCACAGGTCCCGCCAACACCGCAGGAATGTTCATGGTCATAGACAACAAAAAAGCAGATACCACACTCTTGATCTCCTGCAAGAATATTTTGTCCTCATTTTGGATATCAGCAGTGTATGACTTTTCTTCCTTTTTCATCGGCTGAGTGTTCGCATGCATACTTTCTCTGCCTCACTTACAATCGCACAACCAGACGAGCAATGTTTGCGCAATCTGAACGAGCATACTGCGGAATGAGAATCGCAATGGCGCAGAAGAATACAGCTACGTGTATTTTTTTCTCCCTAGTCTGACTGAACAGAGCCTTGTGGAAGCTTAGGATTGATTGACGTCTGCGTAATCAAACGTCTCCCGAAGCACAAGTTTTCCACGAACGAAGTGTCGCTACTCCCTCGCAGAAAAGTAAATGACCGCACTCGAAGAAATACACGCCGACTTTGTGTCAGTATGCGGGAGATTTCACTAAGCTCTCGCCGGTATCCTTACAAATCTGCGCCTACCCTTAAGACGCACGTAGTGAAAAGAGTGAGTCGTAGTCAGGAACGTAGAGTAGACACCAATAAGTGATGTGAGGCCCGGGGAGTAAGAAGACCACTGCATATTTGTGGTGCAGCTTGTGTGCCCCATTAGTGGTTGCCAATGTGGTATTGCTTCCCCTTAAAATTTCTGAAACGTCTCCATGAGATCGAGTGATTAGGATGCTGCTGTAATGTGTTTCTATGAAGCATAAAAGGAAATAAGGAATATTGAAATAAAAAGAACCTGATATTCGCAGCTTTAGCAATTCGCCTGTCATCGTACTTCCAAACAGGTTGGCGTTGTATGGCAATAACGACTCATACCCAATTCGTTATATATTTATGATACACAAGTTTTGCAGTATAGTTATCAGTGCAAACTACAGTTACCTTAAATGCTCTATTTCACACAACTAACCGTGTAATAAATATTTGAGGAATGTGTAATGTTGAAAGAGTTGGTCCATACCTAGCCTAAGCAAATAGTCGAGGGACTTCTGAGAGCAATGAAAGCGAATCACGAGAACTTAAGTAGACTGTCATAATTTTAAACAAGTTTGCTTTGTGCACTCCACCGTATACATCATACACATTTTCATAAATGTGCAAAACGAGAGCGCCCCCCCCCCCCACCCCCACGAGCAAAGTATCATGCAGCCGAATAAAACAGAGTATCGCTCAACAACGTTCAACTGCATATATAGGCTTTTTGTGAAGAGAAACCGAAGGAACTCTTAGGTATATTTTGTTTTTTCTTCTGTATGAGTACATTTCAAATACATTATCAGTTATCATAAGGACGACGTGCAGTACCTCTCACACCCTAATCACAACGCACTAGCACTATCCTGCATCTATCGACTGCATTATAATCCTGCCCCACGGATAAAAGAAGTGGTTAAGTATAATCCTTCCAAATGATGGTCCAAGGAGCGTTGTTACATTTCCATAAAATAAGCACTACTGCCTGCTTTAGGCGTTTTATATCGCAGTATTATTAAAACAACTGACAAGCACTTGTATGACACGCATTAATCGCTGCCAAAAAGCGCTCACTGAAATATAACGCTGACGTTTTATGCAGTGAGTGTTAGGCGAAGGCAGGCTTTCTATCCGTTGTGGCTGTTCAGATGGATTTTTTTTTAATGCAAATCATTTATTAGCAAGCTTCGGCGACTTTTATTGTATCTACCCGTCTATCTATCTAGCCACGTACATCTTTTAGCTCTCCTAGCCGTTTCGATAATAGGATTCGTATACGATGATATAACATGACTGTATGATGAGCATAAGTGACTAGTCATAACATGAAAATCATCACACGTGTGCCATTACTGTCGGGATTTACATATCATGATCTTGCTGCTCTTGCAGTGGTTTCGTACACATCACCATTGCAGAAGTTGTATGTTATGACATGGCTGCATGGCAAAGACAAATGACAGACCACACCGTGGAAATGATGACATGCATGCCATGTAAAACTTGACTATATGCTGCGCTCATAGTGTGCTCGTGGTCGTTAAGCTAGCTTCGACTATGCCAAAGTTGGCATCACTTGAGGCGAATAGACGACACATGTAAATGAGACTTTAAACACGGTATTAATGGCATGCTTGTCATGTAAAACATGACTGCATGCGGCACTCATTGCGTGCTCGTAACCGTCTCACCAGCTTCAAGAGAGAGAGAGATAAAGATACAAGGAAAGGCAGGGAGGTTAACCAGACGCACATCCGGTTTGCTACCCTGCACTGGGGAAGGGATAAAGGGGAGAAAAGAGGTTGCACAAAGATGAGAAGGCGCACACAATCACGAGCACACTCGGTGAGCACACACAGTTCACAGGCGGTCGCTCAGGTTTGTTGACTTAAGGTATAGAAGCAGTGCTTTAGTTGCTTTCTGCGCAACTGAGGCAGATGCCCAAGGTCCTAGTATCTTCCGCACACAAAATGGTCCGGGGTCAAGTCGATTCAAAACCATCCGTAGCTGGCATCGCTGTGTGTCGTAGCAAGCGCAGCTGCAGAGGACGTGTTCGATGGTTTCTTCATCTCCGCAGTAGTCGCATGTAGGAGTGTCTGCCATACCAATGCGAAAGGAGTACACCTTTGTGAATGCAACACCCAACCAAAGGCGGCATAACAGTGTCGCATCGGAGCGGGAAAGTTGTGATGGTAGCTTTAGCTTTAGCGAAGGACCCAGTTCATAAAATTGACACCTTTGGAAGCTGGTAGACGACCAGAACGTGCGTGTGAGATCTCGAGCCAGCAGGTAAAGTTGTCTTGCTGCATCATTCCTTGATAGAGGAATCGGGACTACACGGGTTTCTTCATGGGCTGAGCGGGCTGCATCATCGGCTAGTTCATTTCCGGTAATACCGATATGTCCAGGCAGCCATTGATATATAATATCATGCCCTCGTGCTAGAGCTTCATGATGGCAATGTCTTATTTCTTGTACCAGTTGGTCATGGCTCCTCCTACGCATGGCAGACTGCAAACTCTGAAGCGCTGCCTTCGAATCACAGAATATGACCCATTTTCCTGGACGTTCTTGAACGAGATATTGTAAAGCAGCCCTTATAGCAGCAAGCTCTGATGCCGTAGATGTAGTCATATGTGACAACTTAAATTTGATTGTCATTTCTGCAGCCGGAATTACAGCGACACTTGATGAGCTGCTGGATGAGACGGACCCATCAGTGTATATCTGCGTTCGGTCTAAGTACAACTCATGTAATAATAGCAGTGTTGCTTGCTTCAATGCTACTCTGGAGTGACTGCTTTTCTTTTTGATTCCCGGAATTTCTAGACGTACTTACGGCTGGTCGAGGCACCACAAAGGGCATGCCGTTCTCGCAGCTGGCGTATATCCTGATGGAATGCTGTTTAGGTGCTTGGTTATGACGTCTGAAAACGTAGCACGTGGTCTTCCGGAAGGTAGAAGGGCCAAGTGGTGGTCGGGGACACGGCTAGCATGTCGACTGTGCGCTCTGAGGCAATCCACAGCTATATATGTCCTGACCGGATGGTCTTTGGCAAGCATGATTGTGGCATAAGTAGAAGCGCATCGGGGCAGTCCTAGGCAGATACGCAGTGCCTGACCCTGCAAACTCTCCAATGAATGAGTATTCGATTTGCAAGTGTTAGTCAGTACCGGCAAGCTGTAGCGCAATAGACCCAGAAATAGGGCCCTGTACAGCTGTAGCATGGAGGCCACAGAAGTTCCCCATGCTTTACCGCACAAGAATTTCATGATATGCACAATAGATAGCAGTCTCTTCTTCAAGTACGCACAATGTGGGCTCCACGAAAGACTTCTGTCGATTATTATGCCCAGGAAACGATGCGTCCGTGCATATTTGACACTCTGCCCATTGATGTAAACAGGGTATGGCGTCATTGGTTTGCGTGTAAACGCCATCAACGCGCACTTCACAGTTGATATATTTAGGCCTTGTTTCTGAAGGTAGGCTGTTGTGAGTGTTGCTGCCCGTTGTATTCGTGCACGCACCTGAGGGCGAGTAACTGCAGCACTCCAGAGGCAAATATCATCGGCGTATATGGATAGGCACACCGACTTTGGCAGAACCTTCACCAGACGAATGAGGGCCACATTGAACAATGTCGGGCTTAAAACACCTCCCTGAGGTACTCCGCAGTAGGTGTAATGTTGGGCAGTTGTACCCTCATATGTTTGTACAAAGAAACCTCTGCCAGTTATATAATCTTTTATCCATTGAAACATTCGTCCACCAACGCCCATCGCTGCGAGAGAAGTGAGGATGGCATCGTGAGCTACATTATCATATGCACCCTTCACGTCAAGAAAGAGTGCCACTGATATGCGCTTGCGACTTTTTTCTTGTTGAACAAATGTCGACAAATCAAGGACACAGTCAATGGAGGAGCGGCCCCGACGAAAGCCTGCCATGCAAGAAGGGTATTTGGTGTATCGTTCCAAGTACCACTCGAGACGAAATAGAACCATCCTTTCCATCACTTTTCCGAGGCAGCTTGCGAGAGCAATAGGGCGATACGCTGTCAAGTCCAATGGTGATTTTCCCGATTTCAAAAGTGGTATTAATCGACTAATTTTCCATTCTCGGGGAACACTGCCGCTGAGCCAGGAGTTGTTGAAGCATGTTAAAAGTTCTTTTCTAGCTTTTTGTCCAAGGTGTCCCAACGCACTATAAGTAATACCATCAGGACCTGGCGATGACATGCGCTTAGAAGCGACTAACGCACCTTCCAGTTCTTCCATGGTGAACGGAATGTCCATTTCTGGTAATCGCGTCTCAGGAACGATCACGGCGTCGATGCTCTCGTTCACAATATTCCCGGCAACTCTCGTGCAAAATTCTTCAGCCACCTCGAGTTCTGTTTTTCCCTGATGGAGTGCCAAAGCTTTAAAAGGGTGCCGTTGTTGTGGAGAGGAGCGAAGACCACGAACTGTTCTCCAGATATATGACAGCGGTTTATGAGGGTCTAGAGATTCGCGGAATGCTTTCCAGTGTTCGCTCACCAGCTTCAAATATGCCAAATTGGGTGCTACGTGACGTGAATAGATGACAAAGGCAAATTACACGTCCAAACATAATAATCATGACTTGCGTGTCAGGTAAAGGAGGACTATATGCTGCCTTAATAGCGACATCACGGCAGTTTTCAAAATTTCTATTGCGTGAGGTGAATGGACGACGAAGGGTAAATGACGTGTAAACATGACAATCAATATATGCATGTCATGCAAAACATGACTACATGCTGCGCTTATATTACGCTCGCGGCCGCTTCGCTAGCTTCACATATACCAAATTCATTATTACGTGACGTGAATACATGAAAAACAGAAATGCCAGGCGCAAACATATTATATGATATAGGAGTCATGTACTGCATAATTTACATGACATGATAGTGCGCCTAGAGACGGTTCGCTAGCTTGATACACACCTTAGTAGGCGTCAAGAGACGTCACTCTATTGGGAACATGAATTACAGGTCAGAACATGCGAATCACAACATGCATGTCATGTGCGACATCATTTACATGTCGCGCTCATGGTGCACTTGCGGCCGTTTCCCTAGCCTGATATACAGCATAACAGCCTACCACTGCTGGCGCTAGTATGGGTGCCGTCGTTAGCGACTATAAACAACAACATCATCATCATCATGATCTTCAGCCTGACTACGTCCACTGCAGGACAAAGGCCTCTCCCATGTTCTGCCAGTCAACTCAGTCCTGTGCATGCTGCTGCAAATTTATACCCGCAAACTTCTTGATCTCATCTGCCCACCTAACCTTCTCTCTCCCCCTAACCCGCTTGCCTTCTCTAGGAATCCAGTTAGTTCCCTTTAACGACCAGTGGCTCTCCTGTCTACGTGCTACATCCCAGGCCCGTGACCATTTCCTCTTCATGATTTCAGCTATCATATCCTTAACCCTGGTTTGTTCCCTAATCCACTCTGCTCTCTTCTTGTCTCTTAAAGTTGCGCCTACCATTTTGCTTTCCATTGCTCACTGCGTCGTCCACAATTTAGGCAGACCCTTCTTTGTAAGTCTCCAGGTTTCTGCTTTATAGCTAAGTACCGGCAGTATGAAGCTGTTATATACCTTCATCTCGAGGGATAGTGGCAATCTTCCTGTCATGATTTGAGAGTGCTTACCAAATGTGCTCCACCCCATTCTTATTCTCCCAGTTACATCCGTATCGTGGTTCGGCTCCGTGGTTATTACCTGTCCTATGTAGACATAGTCTTTTACAACTTGAAGAGCACAAATACCTATCTCGAAGCGCTGTTTTTTTTTCGTACTTTTACATTACTTTCGTTTTTAGAAGATTAATTTTAACACCTACTCTTCTGTTTTCCTTGTCTAACTCCATAATAAAGAGTTGCAATTTGTCCACTGAGTTACTCAGCAATGTACTGTTATCGGTGAAGCACAGGTTACTAAGCTACTCTCCATTAACTCTTATGCCTGACTGTTCCCACTCTAGGCCTCTGAAAACCCCCTGTAAGCATGCGGTAAATAGCCTTGGGGAGATTGTATCCCTCTGCCTTACACCCTTCTTTATTGGTATTCTGTTGCATTCTTTATGAAGCACTATGATATCTGCTGATCCCCAGTAGATTTCTTCCAGGATGTTTATATATGCTTCGTCGACCTCCTGATTCTGCAGTGTCTGCATGACTGCTGATATTTCGATTGAATCAAACACCTTCTCGTAATCCATGAAGGATATGTATAGTGGTTGGCTATATTCTGAGCATTTCTATATTACCTGATTGATAGTATGAATGTGGTCGATTGTTGAGTAGCCTGTTCGAAATCTTGCTGATTCTTTTGGTTGATTGAATTCTAATGTTGTCTTAATTTTGTTAGCAGTTACATTGTAAATAGCTTGTATACTATGGAGAGCAAGCTGATCAGCCTGTAAATTTTCAAGTCCTTGTCATTTATTTCTTGTGTATCAGGATGATGTTTTCATTCTTCCAAGATTCTGGTAGTCTTCTCGTCAGGAGGCACCTCGTAAACTGGGTCGCTAGTTTTGTAACACAATCTGTCCTCCATCTTTCAGCAGATCTGATGTTACCTGATTCTCACCAGCAGCTTTGCCTCTTTGCATGCTCTCCAAGGCTACGAACGCTGGTAGCTGGTGATGATGGTGATGATGATGCCCGCAGTATGGCTATTGCCCACTCAGAGAGATTGGCCGAGAATGAAGGATATAAAATTTAAGGCCTTTCAGGTGATACGTAATCCTAACAATGGAGAAAAGCAAACGTTAAAAACAGAAAAAGTGCAATAATTCCTGTTTGCCGTTCCGACCAGACAGATTTGTATATACCTTGAACTGAAATTGCAGTTTTTTCAAACATGTTCGAAATTGATGTTTATAATATTCTTGATAATACTATATTCAGATAACAAGCTTGCATTGTTAACCTGAAAACGAAATCGTGCCTTCAGCAATTATGCCTATGGTATTTTGTATATTAAGAAACAGTATTATTGTTATACCTACGCCTACGTTCACCCCACCGTGGTGGTTTAGGGGCTAAGGTACTCGGCTGCCGACCCGCAGGTTGCATGTTCGAATCTCGGCTGCGGCGGCTGCATTTCCAATGGAGGCGGAAATGTTGTAGGCCCGTGCGCTCAGATTTGGGTGCTTGTTAAACAACCCTGGGTAGTTGAAATTGCCGGAACCCTCCACTACGGCGTCTCTCATAATCATATGGTGGTTTTATGACGTTAAACCCTACATATCAATCAGTCAATACGTCTAGATTCTGGTAATTACCCCATTTCAGTAGCACCCCAGATCACAACTACGCACTACACTACAGAACCACCCAGACCACGTGACATTTCAAGGGGCGAAATTTCAGTAAGTTAGCAAGAGGCCACTTTACTCTATCCAGTAATCCGATTGTACACAGCACTGTAACTAGGGGGTACCCGAATCATGTTTGGGATACAAAATAGATAGGTTTTTCACGACACGGAAACCTCGTATATTTAACCTTCTGAAGAATATCCCATTATGGCGCATGTTATATGCTTATGGCACTACTATCTTGCATTAGGATAACAAATTGACATATTTAACATGAAAACAATGTTTTGCATTTAGCAATCACGCTTATCGTATTTTGTATTTAAAAAAAACAGCATTGTTGTTATACCTAAATCTAGCTCTTGCTTATAACGCTGCATGCAAAAATAAGTGCTTATTCGACTAATCCGAGTTTCAAATATACCTAAACACATCAATGATTTGCAGAGATCAACGTAAAACTGTTTGTAATCTGGCCTGCTTCATACTTCTACGCTTTCAGTGGCCTCTCATAACAAGGTTGGTTCAAGTTTGCCTAACCAAAAATGAAAACTAAGACAATATGTTTTTATACAAACATTCAACTATCCTGACGGCTCCAGTCCGTTGACCAGTTGTGGACATAACATTTATGACACTCTCTGCGCAAACCTCTAAGGTTGCAAGACGCTGCAAGTATCAGCGGCCATTGTGATATATTCTATTCCCTTCGCTTTTGGGAGAACATCCCTATCCACGTTAAGGCTGCCATTTGATTATATAGCAATTTCTGCTATTTTTAGCTGTGCTGTAGGATATTGCATAAAAGGCGTAATCGGCTCTGTGGGAAAAAAAGAAAACAGATATAGGCAACAGACAGATGTAGGAGAAAAAAAAGAAAAACACCTTCCACTGTACCTTGGGCACATTAGGACACCACGCAGTTGGGGTCAGAACCATTGTGGAAGATAAGGAAAACGGATGGACCCCATTGCGACCATTGCGGCAAATCGGAGGCCATAAATGAAGCGGTAGCCAGGTTTGTGCGTCCAACAGGGGAGCCTCAGGTGTTGATACCTTTTAGTGGCCCTGGAGCCACTAATGAAGTTCTTTGAGGGTACCGATAGGAATGAACCTATCGCATCAAGAAAGGAGATAAGTGGCCTGTATGGGGGCATAAAGCCTTTCGTCCTGTGGGAATAGAAAGGACACCTAACTTTTGTCTAAACGAGAACGCCAACTCCTGATCAGTTGCCCCCTTCGTGGATCACGTGAAAGCGATATGCTGGCGGCTTGTGGTAACTTAGAGCAGTACGATCGGGATGGCAGCCTCGTCCTGTGATGTTGCTTTTCCAGTGAGATGAATTCTTTTCCTGCAGCTAACTAGTTTTGATATTCCAGCGAAATGCCGAGCAAACCAGTGTCTGTGCCGATTGTTTTCTGTTTTCGCGGCACAAATAACGAACAACTAGAGATTCCTCCTCGCTCTCGTGTTATGGCAAGTGGAGCTTCGGGAGTATGGAAGATATGAAGGTAAAAAATAACGTTATTGGCCATTCATGGGCTGAACAGAGGATTTCCTTCAAGCTACATAAAAGCGTCCAAGTACGATAGAACAAAATTCTGGTGGGTAGATTTCACTAGACGTCACGCTTTTACCTTCTCTTTATTTCTTTAAAGGCCCCATGTGGCGGAAATACGTCAGGGTGGATGTATATTATGATGCGTGGCACCACGCACTCGTGGTGCCACTTTGGCACCATAAATTTATAAAAAGCGACTTTAATACGCCTTCGCCAAATATTTGAACAAACCCATCTTGAAAGTGACATACTGTTGTATTTATTTTCCAAGAGTACTATTATGCATTATTATATTTCAAGTATAGTCACGATCAGAATGCATGGGCGTTTATTAGAACGCATCAGACATTCGTCTTTTAACCGTTCGGGCTCAGGCTGGAAACCCACCACTGCCGGAGAAAATTATTTCACTTATTTATAGCTTCACAGCTATAAATAAGTGAAATAATTTACGCAATAGCCGGACTCTTGTGTTTATCACTGAGTTCTCAATTAATACTACCAATATAAATGTTTATGACTTTTTGGTACAAATTGCAGTGCCCGATCAACCTCTTGTTTCCCATGTCCGAAAGCATGAAGGCGTCCCGTTTGACATGGCTCAACATCATTGACATTGAACGTTTTTATTGAGTTTTAAATTTGTGCAGTGCTATTTTGTTGGTGCCCGTATGACAATAATTCAAAAAAAATTTTGCGTGCAAAACTAATGATGGTGACCATCTCACGAACCCATAATTTTATTTATCCGAACAGGAAGCTTGTGGATGCGCAATAGAGGCATGTAAGACCAAATTGTTTGCCAGGACTAAATATCTCGTATCATTTGTAGCATTCAACGCTGCACAGCAGTGCCTCAAGCTCACCTCAGCAAGGGGCCCAGTCAAGTAACTTAGTCCTGAGGTGCTGGATCAGGACGTCTTGAGGTTCTTGTTGCGCTGGATCTGTTTAGGGTTGCGCTCGGGCTTTTTAGTGGTGCTTCTTTGTGCTTGATCTGTTTAGCTTTGTTGGGTCTTGTGGTAATCGCTAGTGAGCATTTCGGGCGTTTCTCAACAGTACGCAGACAACTAGACGATAATACCATTGGAGTGAGTCAAGACTTCTATAGCGCAGTGTAAATATCAGTCACAACATTCCGAACAGTTTATTTTTACATTTTAGATAAATTGTGATTATGTATTGGCCATCCTGTCCATCAAACAATTTCAGACCATGTTAGTTTATTTTACGTTGACTTTGAGCATTGTTCGCCGTGTGTTACACCTGTATCTATAGTCTGTGGTAACACAGGACACGTCCTCCTCGGAAGGACAGCAGTGCACTTTACCACGCTAGCTTGCTGAACTGAAGGTCACGGCTTTTTTTTTGGTCATGGCGTTTGGGAATTCTATTGAAGTGAAATGTTACAGCTATGTGTACTGTGCGATATCAGCGCGTGTTAAACCACACCAGATCATAGAAACTTCCGGAGCGGACGGTGTAATGTCAGCATAACAAATTAGAAAGCTAGCCAACGAAATACTGCGGCGTGCCCCTCAGTCACAATCTTGTTTTGGCGCGTAAAAACCCTGATATTCGGTGACTTTGGGACATGAGACAGCGTGTGGACGAGAGGCTCGACGCTTAAACATCTACTCCTAAAGAAAAAGTTGTAGAGTTTGGAAAAACTCTGTATGTTTAATTGCAATTTAGTTTAGGTGACAAATAATTACTGACTGGTAAGAAATGTTACGTGGTTATTACTGACTGAAACAAGTTCTCGACTATAACGGGTCTATAAGCCACGTTATTCAAGCAGGTGCTTCTTGAATTCGCAGGTCAACACTGGGAACACGGAAAGAAAGGTGTCCGCCAATCCCGTACTAAGGTTTCGGTTCTTTATTATACCGCTAAAGGTGCACCAAAAAGTATGGCTATCATCAGCTACTCAAGCATTGAATATTTCATCGTAAAGGTCACGACCCTCGTGTGGAAAGGGTCCTTTTTGTAATTGGCTATTATCAGGGAGTGTCGTTTAATGTGAAAGGAGTACTAAGAAAAGTTTTGAAGGTGAGATGACTGGTGGGATAGCTGCTTGCAGGCACACAAGCATCAGATACGCAATGCCATTGAGTAGATGATTAATAATATACTATAATAAACCTAATAATAACATAATATATAATATGACTTGTAACATAATTAAAAGCATTGTTTAAAGGGCGTGTCACACCCCTGCACGGGAAATGTGTTTTTGGTTTTCATGCGAAAAACCAACTGCTTCCTTCGTCTTGAGATTTACAGTTAAAACTGTTATGACATCAGAACACGGGTCACACGTGGCGCCGTAGTTGTCCGCCGCAGCCGCCACCACCGCCGCGGTCCGTAACCTGTTTCGAAAAAAAAATAGCGCATTAAATAAAAACACTTATTACACAATGACAATCGAGCCTGGGTTCACTGCGTGCCAGCTCAGCATTCTACCACTGCACCATGGTGCACGCTAGTGCATAAAACTCGTTTCTAAACTGGCTATAGGTAGGCTTGATGTCAGGAAAGGAATCGTGTTAATATGAGTAATGAAACGTTTTAGAACGTCAAAGAAACAGCCAGGCGTCACACAATGCAAATTGCGTAACAAGTGGGTCGTCCAATGCTCCAATAATTAGAAAACGTGTTCTTTATCACCTATTTATTGTGCCGAATTCCCTTTTTAGGCTCAATTTTTCATCGTCGTCAGCCACTGTATCAAAATTTCACTAGTTTTCTAACAAGGGCACGTCACATACCACGCTTCTCCAAATAATGACGAAGGATAGCATAGTTAACGCTGACCTACTGCACAAATATTATTACTACTTATGGTGCAGTGGCTACCCAGCACTGTGCTCTGAAAGGCTCCGAAAGGCCGCTCTTCTACAAGCTTACGCTGTGACTGCTGCGCGTTCCGCGCAGGCCTGGCGTTTATTTTTTTTTGTTGGCTGCCATTCCTTGCGAGTTATCTCTCCTGGCAGACATATTGATGAAAAGAGGGGACAAACTTACAAGGAAATGCAAAGGCTGATGTCCTTGCTATGGCAGCGCAAGTTTCACATGGCCAGCTGTGCTCCCGCGAAAACCACTACTCTGAGTGTCGCCTCAATCCGTGTTCTCTCAAGCAGAAAATATGATTGGGTGCTGTAAGAACTCGTTGCTGGGAGAGTTGGGAGTGTGTAACAACTTGACTCGAGCGCTTAAAAGAAAACACAAGAAGAACAATCACATCTCTTATGTCATGCATCTTTGTTATGCCAAAAATAAAGATGCGTGCACTGAAAGCACCACTAAATAATCAACCATCGCCCTCTAGCAAACCAGCTTCCCACCCGTTTGATATCTATTACAAAATCAAAAACGACCCAGCATATTTATGTGACAGCGCTCCTCTACAAGAAGTAATAAATAACACACCTTATGCGTTTCTTTGCCTAATTGTCCGTCGGATTTGTTCGGTTATGCATAACAGAAAAAGAGCCTTTCGACAAATCTAGTTTTCATTCGTTCTTAGATATAAAAAATGAGGTGAAGTACCGACTGATAGCACTTTGAATGAACAATATTAGTTTCTCGGTTTCTTTTTTTTTGTGCCCAAGTCTGATAGCAAGAGTCCTCTACCAAAGATGCGAACCGATCATTACATTTGCACATTCGCTCTGACAGTACGCCTTAGCAAATAAGTGAATCCTCAATAAACAACAAAAAAAAATAAGAAGAGTGCAAGTTTCAGCGCCGCCCTTCCTTTCTTTGCTCCAAGAAATATACGTAAACGATGTCTGATGATCGTGACCAACGAAGCATGCAGACGGGATGGCTCGTTTGCCTTTAGGATGAAACTTATGTTTGTGCCGTAGTAGCCGCAGCCATCCCAAAGTGATGCTTGAATCGATTCCCTTTGAAGATCTCGGATGCACGCTTCAACGGGCATCTCCTCTTGCTTTGGTCGTTACCGTTTATGTGCTCACTCCAAACGACCGACCGCCCTTTCCTCACGGCTAGTGAAAAAAGGCTGCTTCCCAAGCCAGAGAAAACATTTTGCGGGATGTGAAGTAAACTCTATCACCCTGGGTCAAATTTTTATGATAATCATTTAATCAAGCTTATCTGACGAGCAGCGGGAATTACCATTACCTGAGAGTACTGGGAGTGATGAAGAAGACGAAGAGAATGAAGAGAGACTAATGATGATGCTAAGTTTTGTTCGCGGCAAAAATTTTACACAGAGCATGAACAGCTTCGTTGTTAAAAGAACTTAGGAAGGAAATCTCGGGTGCCTGATCGTGATCGGATAAACGGGAAGGTTCTAAAAAACGACTAGCTGGTGTCGGTAAACACAGGTAAACGCACAGAGATGACGTCAGCACACATGGTGCACACGTGCCTATTATAGCGGGAGACCAGCGTTCAGTTTGTTGCTCCGTGAGTAGTTCCTCCACTCCTCATATTGAGAAAAGAAGAAATAACCCCGGGTGACGCCCCCACGAGTGGCCAAGCTTCTCCCCACCGAAAAGGGGGGAGCGATGATAGAACCTTGCGAGGGGTGGTCACCGTGGCTCTGAATAGTTCGAAGCGTGTTCAAGCGTTCCGATGAGCTGCGGCAGACAATGGGACGCAGGCCAGTCCCCTCCGAGGGAGCCCTCTGGTAAAAACGATGTTTGGCCTCGTCATCTTTGTTCAAAGCGGCCAAGCGTTCTTGTTGCCTATATTTGTGCTTAGTTCCTTGACTAAATCGGTGCAGCCAATAAATGGTAAGTCGAAAACTGAGAAAGACCGTTTTGTTCTTGGTAACCAGCATCCAGGTCACTTATTTGGCTTTCTATCATCTTCTACATTACAATATTGCCTTTCTTTGTGTAATTGAGCCTTGTATTTTCCTCCGCAACTGCATTTTTTGTGATCATTTCTTTCTGAGATTGGCTGCGTGATGCGCCCTCGCTAAATTCTCCTTTGAATGTCAATGCGCAGCTATGAAAATATAAGCAAGAAAATTGGACTATCCATTTCGTTTAATTACCTCACGCTAGATATTCAGGCGTAGTGAAATCGTCTATATATCGTTCGAAAATGTCACCTAAAAAGACGGAGTGCGGGCCAGTCCAAGGCTGTTTCAGCAGAGTTATATCGCATCCACTAGTATTTATGGCAAAAGTTCGTTAGGAACGAAGCAGTAAACTTTATCTATTCAGAACTGTAGTATACGCAGTGAGGGCATTTCGGGAATTGTTTGAAAAGCAATCCATATCTTTAAAGAACTAGCAACAACAATATATTTAAGACACCTTCCCGTCATTAGAAATGAAGACACTGTCTGTAAGACACGCCATGCCTGAGAGGAATGTGCAGCGCAGTGGCAGTGAAGGCTAGAAGAGGGGCATTTCAGAGCCTTTTCTTAAACTTCATAGGATAAGTGCGGCAAGCAAACTTGCTTGATGCCCACTACGGCATTAATAATAGGGATGTTAGAATAGTAGGCCAGCACTCGCTATGCTATTTTTAGTCATTCTTCTCAGAAGCGTGGTATCCACTAAACTATTGGGAGGGATTTTGTGGCAGTTGCTCATGCAGTGGCTGAAGACAATGAGGTGTTATGCTTGAAGTCAGTATGAGCCACAGTTAGTGCCTGAACAAAAACAAGCTTTTGTAATTGGTTGGAGCATTGGACGACTCACTCGTTACGCTAGTCAGATAGTGTTGCGACTGCTGGTTCTTTCGCTGTTTTAAAAAGCTTTATAAGTCGTATTACTGCGAGTGATATACCGACATCAATACTGCCTAAGTCAAGTATGCCAACAAGTTCCAAGCACCGGCCTGGTTTATTGTAAATTACTGAGCTAGCATGCAGCAGACCTGGGTTCGAGCCCCATTGTGTCAGAGGTACTAAGTTTTTTCTGATTTCAGGCGATGTGGTTATGGACACCGGTGGGGGCGGCGACGGCGGACAACTACAGCGCTCTGCGAAACCCAAGTTGTGATGTTATAACAGTTTTCGCTGTAAAAGATTCGGTAGATCCAACGTACCCTGGGAATCGATCTTATGCGAAGCATTGGCACGCAAGTTGACAGCGTTCCAATATTTTTATTGAGCGGAACTCTTTTCTGTTGAGTGAAAAGTTCCGCACCATGCAGCTTTTTAGTAGGGCCAGAAGAGTGAACGTGCATACGCTGAGATACATCATCATCATCATCATCATCATCCTCATCATCATCATCATCAGCCTGACTACGTCCACTGCAGGACAAAGGCCTCTCCCATGTTCCGCCAGTTAACCCGGTCCTGTGCTTGCTGCTGCCAATTTATACCCGCAAACTTCTTAATCTCATCTGCCCACCTAACCTTCTGTCTCCCCCTATCCCGCTTCCCTTCTCTGGGAATCCAGTTAGTTACCCTTATGGACCAGCGGTTATCCTGTCTACGCGCTACATGCCCGGCCCATGTCCATTTCCTCTTCTTTATTTCAACTATGATATCCTTAACCCCCGTTTGTCCCCTAATCCACTCTGCTCTCTTCTTGTCTCTTAAGGTTACACCTACCATTTTTCTTTCCATTGCTCGCTGCGTCGTCCTCAATTTAAGCTAAACCCTATTTGTAAGTCTCCAGGTTTCTGCTCCGTAGCTAAGTACCGGCAAGATACAGCTGTTATATACCTTCCTCTTGAGGGAAAGTGGCAATCTTCTTGTCATAATTTGAGAGTGCTTGCCGAATGTGCTCCACCCCATTCTTATTCTTCTAGTTACTTCAATCTCGTGGTTAGGCTCTGCGGTCATTACCTGCCCTAAGTTGACATAGTCTTTTACAACTTCAAGTGCACTATTACCTATCTCAAAGTGCTGCTCCTTTCCGAGGTTGTTGTACATTACTTTCGTTTTCTGCAGATTAATTTTAAGACCCACCTTTCTGCTCTCCTTGTCTAACTCCGTAATCATGAGTTGAAATTCGTCCTCTGAGTTACTCAGCAATGCAATGTCATCGGCGAAGCGCAGGTTACTAATGTATTCTCCATTAACTCTTATCCCTAACTGTTCCCATTCTAGGCTTCTGAAAACCTCCTGTAAGCACGCGGTAAATAGCATTGGGGAGATTGTGTCCCCCTCCATTACACCGTTCTAGATTGGTATTCCGTTGCTTTCTTTATTAAGCACTATGGTAGCAGTTGATCCCCTGTAGATTTCTTCCAGAATGTTTATACATACTTCATCTACGCCTTGATTCCGCAGTGTCGGCATGACGGCTGATAGTTCTACTTAATCAAACGCCTTCTCGTAATCTATGAAGACTATGTATAGTGGTAGGTTATACTCTGAGCGTTTCTCTATTACCTGATTGATAGTATGAATGTGGTGAATTGTTGAGTAGCCTGTTCGAAATCCTGCTTGTTCCTTTGGTTGATTGAATTCTAATGTTTCCTTTACTCTGTTAGCAATTACCTTTGTAAATAGCTTGTATACTACAGAGAGCAAGCTGATCGGCCTGTAATTCTTCAAGTCCTTGTCATCTCCTTTCTTATGTATTACGATGATGTTAGCGTTCTTCCAAGACTCTGGTACCCTTCCCGTCAGAGGACACCTCGTAAACAGTGTGGCTAGTTTTTCTAACACAATCTGTCCTCCATCTTTCAGCAGGTCTGATGTTACCTGATCCTCACCAGCAGCTTTGCCTCTTTGCATGCTCTCCAAAGCTTTTCTGACTTCTTCTATCATTACTGGTGGGGTGTCATCTGGGTTGCTGCTATTTCTTATAGTATTAAGGTCGTGGTTGTCTCGGCTACTGTACAGATCTCTGTAAAACTCCTCCGGCATTTTGACTATCCTATCCATATTGGTAGTTTTTTTGCCTTCTTTGTCCCTTAGTGCATACATCCGACTTTTGCCTATCCCAAGTTTCCTCTTCACTGCTTTGACGCTTCCCCCGTTTTTCAGAGCATGTTCAATTCTCTCCATGTTATACCTTCTTACATCACATACTTTACGTCTATTAATCAACTTCGAAAGCTCTGCCAGTTCTATTTTGTCTGTTGTACTTGACACTTTCATGATTTGACGCTTCTTAATTAGGTTCTTCGTTTCCTGGGAAAGCTTGCCAGTGTCCTGTCTAACTACCCTGCCTCCAACTTCCACTGCACACTTCGTAATGATACTCGTCAGATTATCATTCATTGTATCTACGCTAAGGTTGGTTTCCTCACTAAGGGCCGAGTACCTGTTCTGCAGCGACACTCTGAATTCCCGTACTTTCCCTCTCAGTGCTAGCTTATTGATTGGCTTCTTGCGTATCAGTTTCTGTCGTTCCTTCTTCAAGTCTAGGCGAATTCGAGACCGTACCATTCTATGGTCACTGCATCGTACCTTGCCAACCACTTCCACATCCTGCACGACTCCTGCAGGATGTGGAAGTGGTTGGCAAGGTACGATGCAGTGACCATAGAATGGTACGGTCTCGAATCCCGCTGCACGATTCCGCTGAGATACGTCATCGCGTAAAACGAGGAAGATTCGTTGGGACGCTTCCCAGTGCTGATGCTTTTCAGAAATCAAGATGCACTCATTTTGTCCTGTTGTGTTCGCGTGTGTCAACATAAAAAAAGGAGCAACTTTCACGTGTCTCACCGTCAACTGACATATTCACACATGTGCCTCGCGAAAAAGACAAGCACTTGTGTGATTTTGCGCATCGCTTATTTCTTTTTGTCGTTTTATTTACGGTACCTAACAGAGAATGATGCTGAAGAGAGTTCACTTTATGGTAAGAAAATGTTTATTGTGTCATTCATTTTCTGCTGCAGAGAACACCCCAAGCATGCACCTACATTGCCTTACATGTCATCCTCTTCAGTTTTTTTAAAGAAAAAAAGTGCTTTATGACGGGGCCCATCACCTCTCCTCTGGCTATGTCTGTGACGAATATGACGGTCCAATTAATATAATAACAGATTAAAAATGAAGCGTGTATCCATTAAGCCACAAAACGAATTTGTCGAACATGTAAATTATGAGCCTTTTATATGCACCATGGAGCGCCAACTATCCTCAAAGCTCCGGAACATTAGCGCGTTTTCGTCTTCAGTAGCGAGATGGCACGAAGGGCACGCGATGGGCGCACGCGCATTAAAAGTCGTCGTGCCGTGCGTCGTAATGCGCATGCGCCTGAAAGTGCGTACAGGCCTCCCAACCGGCAGGCATTGGGAAGAAATTGCAGTTCGGAAAGCACCCTCTAGCAGTAGAATTGGATGATATCGCTTCTGTGCTGGCTGCAGGAGATGTGGCCAACAGAAGGAACTAGTCTGTGATCAATCAGGTTAACGGCAGCATTGCGCTGTATGAGTGTAAATACTGCTTTGCTTTCAGAAATCGACTCGGACGTGTCTGGTCCAAAATAGAGAGGAGGAGGTGTCACCTGTGGAGTACGCTTCACATAGTCGTTCGAGCGACTACGGCGTCGCTAGCATCGCATTCTCACCACAGTAACAGATTCCTGACGAGACGTCGCCGGGAAACTGTTACTCTAACGACTGACTATGCGAAGTGGTTACTTCAAATCAATTTAAGCAGGAACTTCATACTTGCGAATTACCGCGTACAGCGTATAGATTATTTAAAACATCACCATTTGGGCAACGATTTTTGAAACATTGGCCAACCTTTGCGATCATTTAGGCAAGGTATAGCAGTTTATATTAGGTGTCAAATAATGCACATATTGTAACAGTATAGCTGCCTAAAAGCCAACATTTTCTGCCTCTATTTGTTAACTCACGAACATTAACGGAGATGAGCAAGCCTTAGTCGTCACTAATGGAACATTAGCCGTCGGAAGCCTATGTTAGCGCCTAGCTTCCGGCAATCAAAGCGAAAGCGTAGCGTTTCGTCTTTCGCTTTGACTAGGACGACCGAAGAGCACAACGCACTGTTGGAAAGCTTGATGATGCCATCGTCAAACATTTCTCGAACTCGCGTATGGATGACTTCTCGTTCCTTCGTTGACACGCGGTAAGGCGGCTGGTTTACAGGGCGGACGTTGTTGTGAGTGATGGCTCTGTGCCTAGTGATCTAAGTCTGTTGCACCTTAGAGGAAGTAGCGAAGCATGACTTGAATTCAAGCGAGAGTTTTCGCAGTGCTGTTTGGTTTCTTGGTGAGAGGTCAGAATTAATGTCGCTATTGTTTAAAGACGTATCGACGGTCTCCACTGCATGCGACGTAAAACAGGTGAGAACGGTTAGTGATTCATCTGTAAACGCTAACAAAGTGCCACGAATAAGGTGTCGGTGTTCGTTACTGAAATTTTAACCAGCAGTTGCGATCAGCCATCATGGAGCTTTATGATACCCCTATCCACGCAAGCACCTTGAGTCAGCAGGTGTTCAAAACTACTTTCCGCAATCGCTTCACCATTTCGCAATCCAAAGCATGTGACGTTGACTATAACACTGGCTATTGAAGGGAGCGCTACACACACAGCAGAAACACGAAGAACGTGAGCACGCTATTGGTCCTCCTGTTCGTCGATTGCTCGGTCGGCTGAGAAGGTGATGCGATGCTCTTGAAGATCAATGGCAGCTCCATACTGCTGCAGGAAGTCAACACCAAGAATGACGGTCGCGTCTACTTTCACAGAGCAAAAGGAAATTTGATACGAAAGTAAAACCGCAGACCCGAACTCTACTCCTGCAGATTCTAAGCGGAGAGAGACAGTGTGGCCTCCAGCCATTCGAATCACGGAGCCATTCCAGGGCGTGATTACCTTTTTTGGTCGCGTGGTCAATTTGCCGCTTAGCATGGAATAGTCAGCCACAGTATCCACTAAAGTACTAACTGCATAGCCGTCGATCAGCACCGGTATATCCAGAGAAAGCCGCGCACACCGTTCAGTCGAATCTACACCATTGCCTGTTAACGTCGATCGGAGATATTCTGCACACGTCGACTGCCAGTGACCTCACCTCTAAAGGTCGCTTACGTTAGTTTTTCCTGCGGGGACTGGGGGACCACGCGCTTGCGTCTTGGTGGGTCGAATATGAAAAGCGTCTCGGCGACGGTGAGTGTGACTGCCGTCCAGATGTACAGTGGCATGCGCTGCTAAGCCAGGAAGTCATCAATGTCCCGGAGTCACTTGCTATAGGGAGGAGGCACTGAATATACAGAAAAGCCTCACAGCCTGAGGCGCTGGTATGGGCGCTGGCGCTACAAATGGTCCGCTTCACCACAGTGGAAGCACAGAGGTCGGCGATCACGAGTGCGCTAAACATCAGATTTTCGATGCGAAGCGCGTCTGTGGTCAAGGTAATGTGCTGGTTGCTCGGCAATACGCGCAGGACAGGCGTAAGCGAAGGGTTGCGGCGTGCGTGTGTTCTCGTAGAACCGGAGTGGCTGCGCCGACTTAAGTGAAACCATAGGAAGTGCCTGAACGAACAGCGGAGAAGAGGACGCAGGGCGCTTCAAGGCTTCCGCATAGGTCGCATGGTGTTGTGGTGTTATCCTGGCTCACAGGGTCACAAAGGGCCTGGTGCAGCTCGTTCTTGACGATGCTTGCAATGAAACTCACCATAGGTAGTGGTGATGCGGCACCCTTTTGCAGCTCCTCGCGTTCTATAGAGCGGATAATGTTGCGCAGACACTCGGTGTTGCTCCCTATAGCCATGAAAACTTGAGCAGCAGACGTGCTGTTCACTTTCCGCGCATACAGGGTGGATCGATACTGAAGCATCTTTTCCATCGTGAAGGCCATGAACAAAAAGTCGGCGACCGTTTTCTGGTGGCTCCGTATAAGGCCAGCGATAAGTTGCTCCGTAACTCTCCGCATCAGTTTATGCAACTTCTTTTCTTCTGTCATTCTCGGATCAGCCCGTTGGAACAGACGTGTCATATCTTCGACATAAGTCATGACAGTTTCATTGAGCATCTGGATACGGGCCTGGATCGATTGTTTCGCTCGTTCGTTCGTGGTGATCAGCACTTGTGTAAGTATTCAGCAGCTGGCGGCAGAATTCAGGCCACTACATCGTGTATTCGTCATGGTTCAGGTTCAGGTAGGTGCTCCACACTTCAAGTAGAAGTACACACGTCGTAGTTTGGCTATGTCGTTTCATTCGTTCAAGGCAGTCACGTGCTCGAAGTCGACCAAGTAGCCCTCGAATGTCTTTGAGCTCGGTGCCATGAAACGATGTCGCAACCTGTGGATTTTTCAGGGTGTACCGAGTAGCCGTTGGGTTTTCCGTACCTGTTGAAGTGGTTTGAACGGACGTGCTCATCATACTGGTGGAAACTGTAACGTCAGCTTCGAGTGAAAATTCCCTGATTCTGCGGCAGGTCCGATGAATGGGAGTGTTGACTCGCACTGGGCTTGTAGTGGGCTTCCAGGAGGGGCCTGAAACATCCTTGGGAAAATACTCAGCACCTCCACCAATTGTGATGTCGCTCCAGGGGTATAGAAAAGGTTTATTGAGGCCTGAGCATCAGGGCTTTTACCAAGGTAGTCGGCTCGACTTGATAATGGTTGATGATGATGATCCTTTTGCTTTGATGGCACTCGCCCATAAAGGGGGATCGGCCAAGAACCAGGCGGCAGGATCCACAAGTTAGTTAGCTATGCATTTGAAATCAATAACTCAAATTTTAGCTTAAAGCAAAAAGAAATTGCAAAAAATATAAAAATCCTACACGAGCTAGCGGTCAGGCAATGGGAAAGTCTCGGAACCGAAAATATTATTAACAATAGAATAACAAAGTAACTTTTTGTTACGATTGTGTACGCACAAGCAGCAGAGCAAACCTTCCTGTGCCGAAAACCTATTGTAATCCTTCCAAAAAATAACATTATTGCCACCTAGCTTCTCAATTGGTTCGCCCAAGTATGTTCTTCTTTGATAAAAATATCGGTTACAGATTAAAAAGAAATTATCTATTGTTTCTAATTCCATTAGAAACAGACATAACGGAGATGCTGGGATTTCAGCTTTATGTAATAATTCAGATGCAGCATTCTGCATTGTAATCTGGTGATTGTAATTTCTAACTGCCGAGATACGCCCCACTGTTTGTTCCAGCAAAATCTTAGATGTAGGAAGTCTCTGACTTTATCGTATGATAATTTGTCTATATTCTTGTGCAAACAAGTATTTCTATATCTGAGTGCTGGTAAATAAGCGAAATCAGGTGAAATAGGTGGGGGGCGCTCCGGTCGCCGAGCTGAGCAGACGTGCTCCGAATGAGCTCCACAGTTTTCGCAAATTGTGCCGCCTTAATTGCTTCCAATCGATTGGAAATCATCACTGCAGTGTCCGTGAACATCCCTGGACTCGACTGATACTATTTTTGGTCCGGCCAACCGGACTTTTCGTCAATTTTTGACGTTTTCTTCACTTGTGCGACGCTAGGCCTAGCGGACAACGCCTAGGCTTAGCACGAGTACGGCCGGGGCGCGCAGCTGCGTCGGCCGCCCGGCCCGGCTCGACGCTCGACTCCTCATCGCCGAAGATGGCCTGGGCCTCATCGCAGCTCAACGCCATTTGCCACAACCGTTTCGCGGCCTTTGCTACGGAAGACATGGACTTTTGTGCTGGCGGCAACGACACTATGGCCACCGACACGATCAATGACCAAGAGGTGCTACGCAGCACCGGCCGCACCGCAGTCGCGGTGCGCGGCAACGACTTACACCCAAGCGACATCGCGGAATGGAAAATCTCCGGAAAACAAGTAAGCCAGTGACTTAATAAGCCCCAGCTTAACGAAGTTACCCAAAGCAGCAAGCCAATTCCGCAATTTAGTGAGGCTCAAGCAAGACGCATGGTAGCGAGAATGACTAAAGCGTCCCGCATGCCCCTGAATTTGCCGCGGGAAGAGCAGAAGATTGTAATACGACCGAGAGGAGGGCTATTCCTAGCAAAACTTGAAGCTGACATCGTAATGTCCGCATTCATAACGGCCGCCAACGTTTCCAAGAACACAGCGAAAGCAGATACGATCTGTACTAATCCCATGCAGAACATCATCGTGATCAGCACGCCCGATGAAGAATGAGCACGTTACTACGCAAGCGTACGCTCCCTGTACATTGGGGGCCGTAGCTACGAAACGCAAGCCTACTGCACCGCGCCTCACGGCACAGTGAAAGGAGTAATCCGTGGCATCGCAGTAGAGAACACTGCCGAAGATCTGCACGAGAATATCGTTAACCAAGCAAACCCGCAGGCCCTCGAAGCGCACAGTTTTGGAAACACTACCTGGATCGTCATTTTGTTCGCAGGAACAAAGGTTCCCAACTACATAAAGTATGGCTCTATTATAGTAAAGTGTGGATTATACAGACAACACCACAACGTATGCAAGACATGCGGCAAAATCGGTCATCAAGCCGATGTATGCCCTACGCCGGAAACCAAGATCTGCTTTGCGTGTGGCGCACCTAACCCGACGGCAGACCACGCGGCGCGGTGCAAGCCACGTTGCAAACTGTGTAACGGAGCCCACGCCACGGGCACGGAAGGCTGTACGAACAAGTACAAGGTGCCCTTCGTAGTTACTCAGCGCAGATGGGAGCGCAGAAACGCGGCGTCAACGTTTTCGTCGCAAGACTTCCCGCAGCTGCCATCGCAACAACAGAACGAAGCGCATCTATCAAAGAGAGGACGCAGCCGCTCGAGGAAGCGGAACAAAAGCAGGAGACAATCGGCGAGCCGCGGCAGAAGCACCGACGGCAAGCGCAGCAAAAACATGAATTACAACCGCAACCAGCAGCGACCGGCAATATGATAAATGGGGCCCAGGCAGTCAAACCGCAAGCGGCGAACCGCAATCCGCTCAACCACGTAGCTGAAGCAAATGACAACACCATCCAGTCACTACGCAATGAAAATGACCAGCTCAAGCAATGCATCGCTGAACAGAGAGCTAAAATGCAAGAGATGAACGCTAAGTTGAACCAACTCATCAACGCACAGCAGCAGAAGCAGCAACAACAGGTGACTCTGACTCCACCACCGCCACTGTCGCCGCCGCAGAGTCAACCAAGACCCTCAACGCCAACGGAAAACAACACAAACTCAGCCATGGAGGTACAAGTCCCAGTTACTACGGAAGCTAACAGCGAAGAACCCGAAACGATCGACGTTGCTAGGACAAGCGAACCGGCACCCAAGAAGCGAGCGCTCGAATACGCACGTGAACGAAGAGTCAACGCTAGGCTGGACAGCCTAGAAGAACGTCAAGATCGACTAGAACAAACCATGAAAGCCAACTACGAAACCCTGAGCCAAGTCATCAAAGCTATTACCGATCGCCTCGATGCTACCAACGCACGCCTCGACACATTGGTGACACCCGTACATGGCATGCAGTCTACCATACAAGGAATGCAGACTAAGTTGGATGCACTAATACACGCGCTGACGGCGTCAGGACTAATCCCACAACAGGCCTTCACCCAACCGCAATAATGGACGGGACAACGGCAACAGGCACCGCTAACCACAGAAACAGAGCACAGACACAACAGCATCATCTCCTCATATGGCAATGGGATTCCAACGGCATACAGGGGAGAAAAGCATCGTTACAACAGTACATAAAACAAAGCACCAAGAGACCCGACGACAAGAGACGCACAGTGAAACCCCACCGACGTTACCGGGGTACAGATCCTTTGCGAAGCCCCCCAGCACACGAACAGTCGGGAAAGGCGCAGGGCAGGGGGTCTGCACCTTGGTAAGGAAGAATCTAACTTCAATAGATCACGAGCTGCTACCCAACGACGCCATCGAGCACAGCACGGTCGAAATCGTCACTGCGAAGCGCAAGCGCCGTGAAAGCACTTTTATAATCTTCGTGTACAGCAATCTGAAGCAATTCCAGCAAAAATTCCACACCCTTGTGCACAAAGCGCAACAGCTCGCGGGCTCCAACGTAACCCTACTGTGTGGAGACTTCAACGCCCAACATACGGCATGGGGGTATCCATACACGACGGCGAAGGGCCACAGTCTCTACGACGAAACAATGGACGCAGGTTACCAATTGCTAAACGACCCCAACGCACCTACGAGAAACGGAACGTCGTCGCAGCGAGACACAAACCCGGACCTCGCTTTCATAAGCACGGCCTCAGCACTGCGTGGAGTCACGTGGCGGAACACCGGGGAGACGTTGAGAAGTGACCACTGCATACTCGAAATTACAATACCCATCGCAGAGAACACTCAAAGAGCACAGCAACAGCAAATCGTCGACTGGCACGAGTACAGAAAGAAATTAGAAGACAACGTTATGGAAACCATTGAAAACATAGAAGCATGGACCAATATGTTGAACGCCACGACCAAAGACGCCACTCAGACGGTAGAAGCGGAGCCGGAGGCTACGATGCTGGACAGCAGACTAGCGCACCTCATGGAAGCCCGCAACTCGCTGATACGGCGCTGGAAACGTCAACGCCACAACAGAAAGCTACGCAAAGGTATAGCACAACTCAACAGAGACATCGAGCATCACAGCGCAGTCCTCTGCAGACAGCAGTGGCACGCAGTGTGTCAAGAAGCGGACGGTCAACTACACAAAGGCAAGACGTGGCGCCTGCTACGCCACTTGCTCAACGATCAGACAACCAAGGGAGCTCAGCATTACATGCTGAACAAGACAATTCACAAAGCCGTCAAAGAAATGGGAGAGGCTGAGGTGCAACGACGCCTAGACGCCAAGTATCTCCCCGTAACGCCAACGGACCCACTCCCCAGTTACGAAGGGGCAACCAACGAGAGACTAGATGCCGACATCGAAGAATGGGAAGTGCGAGCGGTTCTACAAACAATCAACTGTAAATCGGCATCCGGACCGGACCACGTCACCAACAAGGCATTAGGAACTTGAACGACACGGCAATCGAAGCCCTCACCAAGTACTACAACCTGTGCTGGCGGACGGGCAAGCTACCGCAACAATGGAAGACCGCGAAAACGGTCCTGATCACCAAACCGGGCAAACGACCCAGCATAGACAACCTGAGACCCATCTCTCTAACGTCGTGCGTGGGCAAGGTGCTTGAACACGTCCTACTCAACAGATGGCAACGTTATTTGGAAGAATCCAACATATATGCACATACAATGCTGGGGTTCCGGGCCAAACTGTGTACCCAGGACGCCATGCTGTTGCTCAAGAACGAAATCGTGGACAGACACTTTCCCACGTTGGATAACAGAGCAGTGCTCGGACTAGATCTCTAGGGAGCATTCGACAACGTACACCACTCGGCCGCCCTTCGGCAGGTGTCCCACTTCAACATGGGGAAGAGGACGTTCGCTTACATCAAAGATTTCCTGACCAACCGCACCACGCGGCTTGTGGCAGGAGAACTACAACTACCACTCAAGCAGCTGGGGAGCACGGGGACACCGCAGGGCTCGGTGATCTCCCCTCTGTTGTTCAACCTTGTCATGATAGGCGTTGCAATAAGATTGGAACGCGTTAGAAACATCAAGTACATGATCTACGTGGACGACATCACGCTGTGGTCAACGGGAGGAAGCGACAGTCAGATTGAGGCAGCCCTCCAAGAAGCCGTCGCCGCCGTAGAAGAACACCTACGACCCACCGGACTCAAATGTTCACCAACCAAGTAGGAACTGCTAGTTATCTCACCGCGAAGTCCGCGACGCCCGACAACGCAAAACATCAACGTGGTAACCCAAGACGGAACGCCGATACCGCACGTGCAGACGCTCAGAGTTTTGGGGCTGCACCTCCTGGACTTGAACCGCAACAACGTGATGGTACAGAAGCTCCACGCAAAGCTCTCGCTGGCCACCCGCCTACTCAAGAAGGTGGCCACGCGGTACCAGGGCATGCGAGAAGACCGTCTACTACGACTCACCCAGTCGTTTGCAGTCAGCCACATCTCTTACGTAGCGTCGTTCCACAATTGGAAAGTGGCGGAGAAGATCAAGATTCACGCGATGATCAGAAAAGTGTAAAGACGGCCCTGGGCTTATACCCCCCCCCCCCCAACAACACGGAACGCATGCTCGCGTTGGGCGTTCACAAGACACTGGAAGAAATCGCAGAAGCCCAGCGAACGGCACAGTATACCGGCTGTCCCAGACCAGGGCGGGAAGAATGATACTACAGCGCATCGGAATCAACGCGCCAGCGACGACTCCGGAGGTAGCAAAGCAGCTACCCCGGGACGTTCTCCAAAGACTGAGGGTTCCACCCTTACCGAAGCACATGCATCCACAAGTACACCAAGAAAGAAGAACGGCGAGAGCCACGGCCCTCACAAAAGGTCACGCCAACGATCCGCGCGCGTAATACGTGGACATGGCGAAGTATCCCCACCGGCCAAACACGTACGCAGCAGCAGTCATCGAAGCAGACACTGGAGTACTCACAACGTCGGGAAGCATACGGCGCAAGTCACCCACGCAAGCCGAGGAGTTTGCAATCGCCCTGGCACTAGCGATCCCGGATTGCCGCACGGTCCTCAGCGACTCGAAGACGGCAATAGCCAACTTTGCTACAAACAACGTCCATGGAACCACTGCAAGAGTATGTTCAACTATAGCAAGACCGGAAACCAACATTACCGTCAAGTGGTTCCCTGCGCACGCCGGGGAGCTGGACGTGGGCCCGAACCGCAACGAGGAGGCAGATACGGAGGCACACGTGCTAACTAGCCGCGGGTCTCTGTCAACGCATTCCTCGGAGCCGCAACGACCCGATGCCGAAGACGGAGAGTATTTTGTCACAACCTACGCCGACGTTCTGCAGTGGTACAGAACGAGCAGACGCCTCTACCCACCGCCTCACCGAGACCTACAACGCAGAGAAGCAGCCACAACGGCAGCTGCAAGTACAAGCAATATGGACCCCCGTCTGGGCAAAGCACGTTTGCCCGGAGGTTTACACCACTGATGTATGCTAACACTGCAAGAAGGCGCGAGCCACCCAGAGACACCTCCTTTGGGACTGTGCACCACGGCCGGGTAACCAAGAAGTAATGCCAACTGCCATAAGCAGCAAAATTATCAGCCGAGAGCCAGGCAATCAAAGAGACGTGGTCCAGCACGTGCTTAGCATCATGGAACACCAGCGGCCGAAAGCGGTGCCCCCTCGGGTTTGACGCGAGTAGGTTGCTGCTCCGGGACGTCCGAGCACGCTAGTGTCTCGCTTTAACCCCCTACCCCTTCCCCCTTTATGCCGGATCGTCAATAAAGTTGTTTCACTCACTCAGGTGAATTACGTAAGACTGGTCCACTTAAAGATGCTTTTGCTTGCGAGCCTGCCATCTCCTTCGGATAAATGCTGCAGCGGACAGGTACCCATAGCAAGTGGAATTTTCTCGAGTTAGCTGGTAATAAACTGCTAAACATACTACGTAATGATAAATCTTTTGCTGCAGATAGTGCAGTACATACTGAGAAAGAATCAGTAAGCATAACTGCTTCTGATTCACTGGCAAGAAGTTTACGAAGTGCTAGAATTATCGCAAATATTTGAGCAATAAATATAGGCGTATATTCTGGTAATCAAACTGAAAAATACCAGTCGAGAGAAGTACAGAAGATGGCTACGCCAGCCTTTTTGTTTAATACGGATGTATCTGTAGCAATAATGTTGTTTACGAACAGATGAGTTAAGCAATCTTGTTACTGATTATTTAAATATTGAAACGGCGTTTGTTTCGCATTGGAGGAGAAAATATCATCAAATACTATATCAAGTTTTAAATTAGGCATACTTGTTGAGGTAATCTGATAGATATTTACATTCAGAAGTTCCACAAGCGCTTGAGCGAACCTAATCTGAAGGAAGTGTAGTCTTGACCAATGTGTTCCGAAGAACGCGCTTGGTTTATGAATAAAAATGTAAGGCGCTAGTGTCAGAGGCGAATTGTGTATTTTTTGAAAGTTTGAACTGTAGCTATATTAAAACCAGTTAACAAAGATGGAAGACGTGCGTCCATATACAAATTATTATTTGCAACAAACTTGGGGAGTTCAAAACACAAGCGCAAAGCTTCTCTTTTAATAATAACAACTGTCTCATCTTATATGCCGCGCTGCCAGAAATAATACGCACCCGGATTCAATATCAGGCTGCACATACATCTTGTAAATTATTATCAATGAACCTCTTCGCAATCCTAATTTTCTGTTTCCCAATTTTCTTAACAACCCCAAGGCACGGGACGCTTTACAGCCAACATCGTCTATGTGGCTTTGCCAATTTAACACTCTATTATGTATGATGCCTGGGTATTTCAGGGAATCAACCTGGGGAATGAGCTCGTTACAATACTTCGAAAACATGTTGACAGGATCCTTAAAAGAGAACAGCAGAAGCGCACTTTTTTGACGCTCAATGACATACGGTTATCGTGAAGCCATTTTTGTTAAAGCAATTCTGTAATGCCTGATACAATGAGAGCCGATAACTGCTTGTTGCAAAGAAAGCGATATCATCTGCATACACGTAAATTCAAATATTCTAATGAGTTGGAATGAAACTTAGCAATATATTGATTAAAACAGGTGACAACACTGAACCCTGGGGCACATCTCGTGTCTGCTTATATCATTTAGTAGAGCATCCACTCAAGAAGCAATAAAATTCTGTGTCTTTTACAAACTCTGTAATCCATAATGTTACATATTTTGGAAAGCAATCGTCTTGCATCTGCTGGATTAGGATAGAATACTCCGCTTTATTGTACGCTTTAGCTAAGTCTAGAGTGACTAGTGCACAGTATTTGTGCCAATGCCGTGCTATCTGTATGCGACTTTCCAAATCCACTTGTGCACCCCAAGTGGAGTATTCTGATTGAAAGCCAATTGGACTGGGGTTCAATATCGTTTGTTCATTGATATAGTTCATTGAACGGGCTTTCAAAAGTCTCTCTACAGCTTTGAGCAGCTTAGACGGTAATGAAATAGGCCTTATGTTGTCCAGAGTAAATTTAATTCCCTGTTTCTTTAGTAGCGGTATTATCTTGGAAAGCTTCCAGTCTTTTTTTGTGGTGTGAGCCTTTGCCTTCGCATACGACCCACTACTCTAAGTACGTGGCAATATATTGCCCCAGATATATTTAGCCAGAGTTTAAAAATATGTCGAAACGGGTAAATGGCGTGACCGATTGCAGGTTGATGACCGTGGTCAGGGGTGAATCAGTCTATTTTTCGTTCTCATAAATTGCTTAAGTAGACCCTTTTACCTAACTATTGAAGAAACAAAGACAGCTCAAAAATTTCCATTAGAAAGTTGTAAATCGCTTTGCAGAACGACCAATCCGACAGTTTCAAAATTTATATTTTTCAGATATTAGTGTTTTTCCGCCAACTGCGAATTCCCACAAAATAAGAAAGAATACCACGTGACAAACCCACTGGCACGCCTATGCCCGCCGTGATTCTGGCGCTCCCTCAAGTTCCGCGTATGAACGATACGCTTCCTTCGCACTGATGCTTTACATTGGTAAGCAGCCACCGTGGTTTGCACTTTGTAGTTGATAGCGAGACCTGTTCGTTGCAGCCCTGTCGGGAGAGCACAATCAGGCAATTTCTATAGTTGTTCGTATACAGAACGTTCGGGAGCACTAGACTCATCGTGCGGACTGACAAGCGAGCGCGATTGTCACACATTAGCAGTTAGCAAGAAACCACTAAAAATTACCCTATGTAAAGCTCGAAACTGTCTTATAGGACGCTTTGCAAACCAATGTGAGTACTTTCTCGTTGGGATTGGGATTTCCAGCCCATTTTCGTTGCTTAAAAATTATATATATAAATATATATATATATATATATATATATATATATATATATAAATATATATATATATATATATATATATATATATATATTATATATATATATATATATATATATATATATATATATATATATATATATATATATATATATATATATATATATATATATATGATCACTTTGACCTTCTCTAGTCTTAGGAGAAGAGAAGATGAGTGGATTCGTGTTTGTGGTTCGCCGCAGGAAGTAAGCAGTATCAACAAAGAGTGTGCGCAGAGACAGCAATAGATTGCAGCCGCATTCGTTAGCTGGAATTCCAAAAGCTGAATATGAGAAAAAGTTTCTTCAACTGCCAGGTGAGACAATAAGGATACTACAGCAAGACGCCCAAAAAGAAGTCGGAAGAAGGATCGGGAATTCACAGCACAGACACTGATCATAATACAATGCAGTACGTCAGCACGTAGTCTGATACAATAAATAGGGCAAGTGATGGGTGGTTATCAATGTAAACTTATAAGAAACTTGCACGATATTAGAACTGAAGCTGCCTATTCTAAGGAAGACCAGATTATGACTGATTGTGCCTAGTGGGAACACTCGTAAGTGTGTCGTGTGTCTGTGCTTTTGTCGTTACCAAAGAAGACGGTGTTAAGCTTGAAGATTAGGTAATACTTGCGGGCCTCCCGATCGTGATGCGAACGAAAACCTCACTCAAGTATAGTGGCCCAAATATTTTCAAAAGAATGTTCTGGTAACCGAAAGTGTTTTGATCATGGTAGGCTAGGAAGCTTTTTGGCATGCGATCTATGGTTACTGAAGCACACTCGAAATTAAGTTTCCGCGTGCCTGTGTCCCATGTGCTGTTCTTTGCAGACAGTACATTCAAGCATATAGATAACGTTAGAACTATCACAAATGAATGAACTTCGAATGTTAGGGACACCTAAGTATTGATTGATATATGGGGTTTAACGTCCCAAAACTACCATATGATTATGAGAGACGCCGTAGTGGAGGGCTCCGGAAATTTCGGCCACCTGGGGTTCTTTAACGTGCACCCAAATCTGAGCACACGGGCCTACAACATTTCCGCCTCCATCGGAAATGCAGCCACCGCAGCCGAAATTTGAACCCGCGACCTGCGGATCAGCAGCCGAGCACCTTAGCCACTAGACCACCTCGGCGGGGCAGGGACACCTAAGTAGTGCGTATATATATATATATATATATATATATATATATATATATATATATATATATATATATATATATATATATATATATATATATATATATATATATATATATATATATATATATATATAATAAGAGAAATAAGTCTATATTAGGGCTCGTTTTTCCGCGTTTTTCACGCATTGGCAATGACATCTAACAGAGAATAATGGCAAGGCAAGTATAGGGGAAGTTATCACACTGAATATTAATGTAAATGTCAAGAAAGAAAAGTGGGTGAAAATATAACTTGACGTGGGCAAGATCCGAACCCGCTTCCTTCGAATAACGCGTTCGATGCTCTACCTCTGAGCTACCACGGTGGCTATCCCCCAAATATATATATATATATATATATATATATATATATGTGTGTGTGTGTGTGTGTGTTTGTCTGTGTGTGTGTGTGTGTGTGTTGGGCGTTTGGTATAATCACCATCATCCGCTTGTCCCTTTGTCCTCACGGCCACTCTGTGTCATCGTCATCATCATCGTCGTCGGTGTACTGTGGTGCAATTATATACAAATTCCAAATCCGGACGTAGGCGTTTCGTCGGTGACGTCAAAAAGTAGGCGGTCTGCAGTGGTCGCGAGGACAAGGAGAAGCAAACAGCCAATGAGAGAAAAGAAGGCTTGGGGACCGTAGAGCAAAGTAAAAAGTGTTAGTAACATGTTTAGAAGTATTTAACTATTAGTGATCACTATTAAAATGTTTTGGCACTAGTTTTTAAACGTTTAAGAAGCAATACGGCACAATACAAACGCATTTTTACTGTTATTGTTTTGAAACAACGCTAAATTTAGCGGTATGGTTAGTGGTGGCACTAGGTACAACCCAGTTTCAAGCAGTTACTGTTCTCATATCTCCACCACCAAACGGCGCAACCAAACTGGTAGGTGTTCTGTGGCTCAACCTTCGAAGCCGTTGTCTCAGTCGGGCGCAGTCACGGTGGAGGGCAACGGCACCGCTAGCCACCAGCAGCAGCGGCTCATCCGCGTTTCCGAAGGTCAGTGCACACTGGTGCTCGCCTTGATGACCGAACATCCATAGCTCGCGGCAAAAGCCATAGAGCTGCAGCACGGCGTCACGGTGGCCGACCGGCGGCGTCTATGGCAACTGCTCAGCGACGCGCTGAACCGCTGCCGCACAGGCGAGACGAAGAACCGTGACAGTGCAAAACCCCATTGTGTCTAAGTGCTCGGATGCCGAAAAGTTGCGAAGCCCTTTAATTTTAATCCAATCCATGCCACTTTGCAGCCATTTCAATCCATCCGGTTCTCTTCGGACGGTCTCTCCGACCGTTCCTTCGCCTTCCTCCGAAAACCGGAGAAAAACAGTCACGTGACACCTCGTTCCACGTCACATAGAACGTCATAGCATTCGTCACGGCTCGAATGGGCCAATCGCGTGCGACTCAATGGAACAGATAATCGCACCTTTGGCTCTGCCCGTTCGTTTAGCGAGGTCTTTCCTCAAATAAGCGCTATCGCAGCCAAGACTTATATATATATATATATATATATATATATATATATATATATATATATATATATATATATATATATATATATATATATATATATATATATATATATATATATATATATATATATATATATATATATATATATATATATATATATATATATATATATATATATATATGCAATACTTAGGGGTCGTGGCGAGTGGCCAGAAGGCGCGAAGCTTTTGCACAGCCATAGCGGTAATGTAGTTTTGTGTTGGCATACCTATGTTCATTATCTCTCGTAGAAAGTTCTCACAGTCTTCACTCATGGCTATCTTATATATTACATATAGCACCTGGCACTTGAAGCAACTGTTTCTCATAAAAAGCTTATTGAATGCCAGCTAACAAATGTGGCTGCCACACCGTCGCATCAATTTATTGCTGTCTCTGTGCCTACCCCTGTTGATTCTGCTCGCTCCCCGCGGTGACCCACAAACACGACTCCGCTCATCATCTTTTACTCTCCCAGGACAAGGGAAGGTCGAAGTGTTCATAGAACGATTGTTTGAGGTAAGGAAGGGGCTCTACAAACAGATGTATGAGCCAAGGTGCCGACGCTTGCATGGAGGCTCCTCCCCCCCCCCCCCCCCCACCGGTACACCCATTTTTGTCGACTGCGTCGCTTCGTCAGGTAAAAATCGTTTTGGGGCCGGAGTGTCACTCACAAAAAGGCTAGCGCTTGTAACAGAAGTGCTTGGGATGCACTGGTGTTTCCCTGTTGCTGTCACAATGTTGGAGATCGAAAGATTCCACGACCTTACCCACTCATCTATTTCTCTGCCGTACTTTGTCCTGCCGAACATGGATGGACAATGAAGCACTTTTTTATTCGTAGTATATTTCTCCCATGTCGACTTTGCTCTTCGCTTCTTATTTTGCTACTAGTAATCTATTATTTATGGATGTTCCCTTCTTCTTTCTTCCTGTAGTTGGAAGAATGCGGTGAACGACTTGATTTGCACCGCAGTCCTCCTGTACGCATGATGCATTACTGTGTGGTAGAAGGCGCGAAAATGTACTCTCAGTGATTTCCTATATCCAGTCTGATGTTTGTAATATATTGCTTCGTGCTGCGTTAAAATGGCTAGACAGTAATGTATCGCTCACTACTGCCACAATATGCGTTGTTCACTTATTATGCATAAATTTCTGTTTTCTATATTTCTATGCTGATTTCTACATCCGCACATGGAAGTCAAAGCTTAAAGAGAGGGCAATGCTGTGGGTTTGTTTAATGGTTTTGCTGTGGAACTGCTAACTAGATTATCACGAATGTTAATCCAGACCACGTGGCGACATTTTGATTGACGCAACATGCCAGATGTCCGTACGTATTTCTTCACATTCTAAATAAGCACCAAGTGGCGCAAACGTAAAAAAAAAAACTTACGTGGTCCTTGCCGCACTCGTTTAAAACAACTGCAAGGAAATATTTATTTTTTTTCCTCAGTCGATGTATTCCTCTTATCTCGCTCCTTTCCGCCAGCTTTCTCCACCCAACGAGCTATAGCACTGCCTCCAGGATTGCAAGCACTTCATCTAGTTTTGCAGTGATTCCGTAATCGGCCCACCACTCACCAGGATAAGATGTCGTGTGATGGCGTCATAATGTGGCGTCCCAGAACCACGACCTCATTATGAGGAATGCAGTGGTGGGGGGCTCGGGATTCTGGACCACCTAGGGTTCTTTAACGTGCACCTAAACTTGAGCCTCCGAGTTCGAGTATTTTGGCCTCTATCGAAAACGCAGCCGCCAGGGTCGGGATTCGCTCTCGTGACAACCGGGTCAACAGTCGAACATCATGATCTATAGTTACCACCGTGGCTGTGAATGAGTGGTTCATCACGTGCATGTTGTTTTAACTATCACTACACGTTGTGAATTCAGACCTGGTAGTACCTAGCTTTTCCAAAATAACGAACAGAGATCATATTTGTATAATAAATCTCATTGTTTATTGGTCTGTATTGTTACTTCCAGAAAAAAGAAAACCTACTTTGCAAACTTCTGTGGGAGCAACAGGATTTTAAAAACAAAAGTAAATCATACAGTTGACAGTGTCACGGAAACTAAGCACAGTGGCTCTTTTACTTCTTTCCGCTCTTCTTCTCGAAGTATGCCTTCGGAGAGCCAGTTCCGAAAAAATCGCGCTTCTGCAAGTAGTTCCAACTGCATCCTCCCCTTGCCAGGCTTTTATTTCCGACTAAGGAATACATCGCTGATTTCCGCACTTCGTCTAATATATATAGTACTAGTCACAATACTGAAGTATTAATGCTCCATGAGGAAATAGTTCAACAATGAGACGCTTGACCAAACCCTATTTTTGTGTACTCTCTATTAAAAAAGCTTGCCTCAAGGCATTGTGGAAAGATCAGCGTACGGGAATCTGATCGAGAAATATGCTTGAAGTGTGCACAGCCATCGCCACCACCACCGGAATGTTCTTGCTCCCACCGAACCAATTAGGTAGATCCCGCTCTACTGCTTTCCCGAAAGGGTGCTTTGTTCTCATTTGTATCCCAGCAACGTACCACTCCCATCCTACTTTCGTCGGCTGAGAGTTCTCCGAGTTTCACTGTCTCACTTACACCCGTAGAATCTCCTTGACGATCTTAGTGCCAACCCAAGAAACACGGTTCGAAGTGGGAGCCGCGATGGCACAATACAAAATACAGAAGCGTGTTTCCTCCTCCTCCTAAGTGCAAGCGGATAAAGCCTCGCGGAGGCTCTGAGCTAATTGCCGCCTACGTGGATGAACAGCTCCCAAACCGGAAGTTTCCCGCCCACTAAGTGTTCTCTCCTCATCGCAGAGAAGTAAAGACTGCTAGTCGAAGAAACGCACGTGGACTTAGTGTCGGAATGCGAGAAATCTCGCTAAGCTCTCGCCGCTTTTCCTCAAAGCACGTGTATAGCTTGAAAACGCCCTTTAGGGAAAAGGCTGCGTCGCAATTAGGCGCGTAGAACACGCAAACATAAGCAACCCGGGGCCCGGAGAAGAAGACAATCCCAACATGTTCTCGGTGTAGTTCTTCTGTTTCATTGGCGCTGTGGACCTCGATGTGGCGCTATACTTCTTGCTTTATGTGCAACAAATAGCTACTTGAAATTGTCTAATTTTTTTAGACGCCGCTGAATCCTGGCTCCTGGAAGCATGACAGGTAACCAGGAATTCTAGTGAACAAAAGAGCGAAACAGCTTGTTATTTGGCGCCATTTAGGCAATTATGTGTGCTCCTGCGCTGCTGGAGATAGCAGAATGTATTTCAAATATTTTGCAGATAATTAATAATAATACGCAGTAAAATATCTAATACTTGCGTGCCGAAAAATATTTGAGCCACTTTAAGCATCGAATATGTTAATAGGTAACAGGCTAACAAATAAACGTCAAATTTATGTACATACGTCAAATCTATTGTTTTATTTATAATATACGTCAAATTTATGTCAAACAGAAAAATTTATGTGCAGAGAAAGGAAAGATTTGGTGCACGTGCCTGATGTAAAGAAAGACTCCTTCGAGCTGAAGTGCGCAATTAAGTTACTGAAAATATAAAAAAACTGGTATGCATATAAAGTACCGATGAAGCCAAATTGTTTTGCGAAGAAAATTATGCTTTCAATCTATGATGTGAACAGGTATGCTTCGTACCCTAGAAAAGTGCTTGAAAATATAATATGCAATACTACTTTTGCATTGCTAATACTTATCATCATACATGAAAGTTCCACTCATGCGCTGATGCCTGTAGAGTCCACAGGTGTCAATATTTGCCATCTGAACACCATTGGCCAGCCAGATAAAGAACTTTAGTTTTCCAGCAGAGCAGGTAGTACTCAGAAAGTAACTGTCTCTATTTCGAGAATGTACGCTCAATGAGTATTTAGGTGCACAAATCAGCATTTACACATTTGTTCAGCCATTTAGGCGAACAATGTCAAGATGTCAGCGAGCAGCAACGTTTAGCAGCCCATTGTGCCTCGTGCGGCAGTGACCCGTTCTTCCCTAATTGCCAGGTGCTCTGACGATATCTCCACGGCATCGAACGCGAAGTCAACGAAGCTTTTTTTTTTTTTATCAAGAAGAAAGGGAACATGTGCGACAGTCTTCAATTGCCCACCTCAAAGGAGACGTCATGTTTCTGAGCTCCTACTTGAGACATTTTGACTCGCGGCAGAATAATCTTGCATTTCATCCTCATGCATGCTTGATGATTTTAGTCCTGTTTCGTTTTCAGCTAAATATTATCGGGTGTAATAATCTTATAAACAGCTGTCCGTCAGGGCTTGTGCTGTGTGGTCTTTCTTACTTGGTCCCGTTTTTGCACTGCTTCCCCCTCAGTCACAATCATTTTCTATCAAACTGCTGAGAGACCTCGTGAGCCAGTATATTACGCAGTCGAAGCACTGGTGAAGATTGTTCACATCTGAATTGCAGCGGAAGGGGTATACGTAGATACTGCAAGAAGTAATGGATCTGATTAACTTTTTGGTGTCGGCTTATCTTAGAAGCAACACAAAAGACATCATAAGTGTCGCGACTTTCATGTACGTCATGGAATTTTCGCATTATCACATGTACTCTTGCTGTGAATTCAGTAAGTAGAAAAATCCACACGATGGAAATTCATCTCTATTTAGTCTCTATTTTGTATCCGCCGCAGTTGTATAGAAGGGAAAAGCCATCTTCTAAGACAACGTATTGAAGCTTCTGCATCCACCTACGACCGTTTTTTCCAACTAACGTGATTATGCGAACTCTCCAAGATTCGCTAGCATTGAAATATTTCCACACCTCAACATGTTTCGCAGTGCCTCCAGCATTCGCATATACCTTTGACATAGGAACCTAGTCATGTGATACCGTCCCCTCGTCACGTCACGTTGAGTGACGTCACAGTGACATCAGGGTGAGAGCGCCAATATTGGCGACCTATAAAGAGTTGACGACGTCACATAGTGACAATATCATGCGACGATAGTTTGTCGCATCGACCTTGTTCACAATGCTGACATGGGACACCCACGTAGTACGCCGGTGAATTTTCGAGCTTGAAGAGGCACATGAAGCTTTCAGTTTATTAAGGCAGCTAATGCACAGCGGTAACGAAAAAAGGGGATAGTGGTTAATCATCACAACCCAACAAAACAGAGTTTTTTTTATTTTGAACCAGATCTTAAACGTCGTACATTTGAAATATTTTGTTTCATTTGTGTAATTACAATATGGTTATTCCTTCTATTTGTTGCCTTGTGACTTTGTGTATTACAAATTACAAATATAATTATTTGTTCAAATCAGGCCATAACTTCAACTTCACTTTCAATTATCCGTCTTCGATTGTTTGATATGCGGGATTTAACGTCTCAAAACCACCATAAGTATATGAGAGACGCTGTAGTGGAGGGCTCCGGAAATTTCGACCACCTGGGGTTCTTAACGTGCACCCAAATCTGAGCACACGGGCCTACAACATTTCCCATTTCCGCTTCCATCGGAAATGCAGCTGCCGCAGCCGGGATTTGCACCCGTGACCTGCGGGTCAGCAGCCGAGTACCTTAGCCACTAGACCACCGCGGCGGGGTAATAATGCTTCTTCAACTACACTGATAAGCACCAGGGTAAATCCCCCCCCCCCCCCCCCCTACACACGACCGTTTATGTCTAACAAAGGAAAATGAATCGCTCTGCATGCAACTAAGGTTTCTGTAAAATATAGGACGCTAGTACAACTCATGCAATCTCTGCAACACTTGTATTCTCTTGACATATTATGTGGAAAAAATTTACTTGACAAATTAAACGGCACATGCCGTTCGTATTATCCTGCTGGCCATGCTAATCCTAGCAGCAGCTTGCAGTTCGGCAGCCAAGGAAACAAAGTGCATGCCATAAACTCAGGGTATACTTGTTCATACTAGCTAAATCGTCTAGGTTGGCACAAATTAAATTATACAAACTATGCACCACAAAACTCCTGCACTTTTTTACGTATTAACGTCATACTTGTGTAGTGGTATGAAATATTCCTTAATATTTAGAAACAAAAAGCATCAATCCGAGCAGAGGCTTCTTGCTTTGATTTGTTTTTTAAATACAGGGCCAAGTTCAAGTGTATACTAAATTGCCATAAAACACAAACCTCACCTTTATATGAAATTCTATCTATTTGCGAGTGTCTCAAGAGTTGTGATAAACGCGGTGGTGTATTGAGCTCCATGTATGAACGCATATCGCATTTCGTGCCCAACTGTGTAAATGCGCGAAGTTTCGAGTTTGCAAAAGCAAGCAAGAACGAGTTGAGTCGTTTCAGAACAATTTTATGCGCGTGTGCTGTGTGCCTTCGTAGAGACAGGCTTTTATTTTCATACTTTTTTATCATTCTTCGTTTCATTTCGCCAAGTTTTAAGAATATTATTTTCTTCAAGACGCCACCGAAACTAGTGTCATTCAATGCCACATTTAACGCGCGCAATTGATGCATCGCTTGTTGTGGCTTTCAACAAGCGCCGATTGGTGTAAAAACGTGGTAAAGTAAGAAAGGATTTTATACGCGTAAACACGCACACCCAATAGTCTTGTGCATACACCGAAATATGGATTCTTTATGGAGACCATTGTTTACTAAACCGGCAGTTTCGTGATTTTCCTTTGATGAAGAATAGTTCCACAGTCGAGTTACACTAACAAGGTGTTCCAGTTGAGTCCTGAGAGCACTGTGTTCATAAGACGCTGGAATGTTCCTGGCGCCGAACATAAGCCGAAATAAAGCACCTAAAATTCATTAAGTCTTTCGGGTGTGATAAAGGCAGTCTTTTCACGATCTCTCTCAACCACTTCAATGTGCCAGCAGCCATTTTTCAAGTCCATTGACAAAACGTAGCCTGCGTTTATTTGTCTATACAATGAGTCATCGATACGTGGAAGAGGATAGACGTCCTTCTTTGTGATCTGATTGAGCTTCCGGTAGTCGACGCAGCTAAGGCAAGCTGCCATCCTGCCAACGCAGAAACGAAAGGTGCGAAAATTGGCAGATACCTAGAGTGGGAGTCGATGATATGCGAAGCAAGAATGAGGAAGCTTGATATGCCACTTTAAAGTCAGCACAACGTTACGAGGCGGAGGTAAATTGTGCCGTACGTGACTACCGTGTCATGATTATCATATTTGCATGCGTTATTTACCTTCGTCGTCTACTCAGGTCACGTAATACCAACTTGGGCACATGTTGAGCTAGCATAACAACCGCGAGCTCACTATCAGCGTAGCATGTAGTCATGCTTCACATGACACACATATTATGATTATCATGTTTGCACCTGTAATTTACATTCTTCGTCCATTGACGTCACATAATACCCAATTGGGTATGTGTGGAACTAGTGAAACCGCTGCGAGCACATGTGCTATGAGCGTAGCATGTAGTCATACTTTTCACGACATGCATATCACGAGTATCATGTTTGGACGAGGCATTTACCTTCGTCGCCTGGTCACGTCACGTCATACCAAATTCGCTATATGTGTAGCTAGCAAAACGGCCGCCAGCGCGTCATAAAGAGCCCAATACACTCCGACGGAACGTTGACGAGCGCGTAGGCTTTGCGCAGTGACGCCACGCTAGCAAAACGCGAGCACACTAAAGTCTGGTGCCAGACGCAACCGGCGTGACCAGCGTCCACCGGTGCGGCCCGGCAGCATCCGCCGCGAAATGCAACATGCTGATATTCGCGCGGATAATGCCGATGACGTAACCCAGCTCTTCCCAGACAACACTGCGTCTGCCTCTCTTCATGATGGAGGGATGTCGGGCGCACTCAAACGCACATTCGTCAAAGCAACGCAGCGTGGCGCGTTCCTGTTCCTATACGACAAGCAGATCGGCGGCTGGCGTGGCATCGCTGGCGTGACGCGTTGAAACGAACGCCAGCGCGCACGCGCGCCGGGTCACGCCGAAGTGTATTGACGCCTTGAGTGGGGCATGTAGTCATGTTCTTACATGACACGCATCTTATGATTATCATGTCTACACCAGTCCATACCTTCACCATTCATTCACGTCATCATCATCATTATCATGATCATCATCATAATCATCACCATCATCATCATCATCATAGCCAGACTACGTTCACTGCAGGACAAAGGCCTCTCCCATGTTCCGCCAGTTAACCCGGTCCTGTGCTTGCTGCTGCCAATTTATACCCGCCAATTTCTTAATCTCATCTGCTCACCTATCCTTCTGTCTCCCCCTAACACCCTTGCCTTCTTTGGGAATCCAGTTAGTTACCCTTAACGACCAGCGTTTATCCTGTCTACGCGCTAAATGCCCGGCCCATGTCCATTTATTCTTCTTGTTTTCAGCTATGATATCCTTAACACCCTTTTGTTCCCTAATCCACTCTGCTCTCTTCTTGTCTCTTAAGGTTACACCTACCATTTTTCTTTCCATTGTTCGCTGCGTCGTCCTCAATTTAAGCTGAACCTTCTTTGTAAGCCTCCAGGCTCTGTAGCTAAGTACCGGCAAGACACAGCTGTTATATACCTTCCTCTTGAGGGATAGCGGCAATCTACCTGTCATAATTTGAGAGTGCTTGCCAAATGTGCTCCACCCCATTCTTATTCTTCTAGTTACTTCAATCTCGTAGTTCGGCTCCGCGGTTATTACCTGCCCTATGTAGACATAGTCTTTTACAATTTGAAGTGCACTATTACCTATCTCGAAGATCTGGTTCCTTCCGAGGTTGTTGTACATTACTTTCGTTTACTGTAGATTGATTTTTAGACCCGCCTTTCTGCTCTCCTTGTCTAACTCCGTCATTATGAGTTGCAATTCGTCCCCTGAGTTACTCATAAATGCCATGTCATCGGCGAAGCGCAGGTTACTAAGGTACTCTCCAATAAGTCTTGTCCCTAACTGCTCCCATTCTAGGACTCTGAATACCATCCTGTAAGCACGCGATAAATAGCATTGAGGAGATTGTATCCCCCTGCTTTACACCCTTCTTGATTGGTATTCTGTTGCTTTCTTTATGAAGCACTTTAGTAGTACTTGATTTCTTCCATGGTGTTTATATGTGCTTCTTCAACGCCCTGATTCCGCAGTTTCCTCATGACTGCTGATATTTCGATTGAATCAAACGCCTTCTCGTAATTAATGAAGGCTATGTATAGTAGTTGGCTGTATTTTGAGCATTTCTCTATTACCTGATTGATAGTATGAATGTGGTCGATTGTTGAGTAGCCTGTTCAAAATCCTGCTTGTTCCTTTGGTTCATTGAATTCTAATGTTTTTTAAACTCTGTTAGCGGTTACCTTTGTAAATAGCTTTTATACTACGGAGAGCAAGCTGATCGGCCTTTAATTATTCATGTTCTTGTCATCTCCTTCCTTATGTATTAGGATCATGTTAGCATTCTCCCAAGACTCTGGTACTCTCCCTGTTAGGAGACACCTCGTAAACAGGGTGGCTAGATTTCTAACACAATCTGTCCTCCATCTTTCGGCAGATCTGATGTTACCTGATCCTCACCAGCAGCTTTGCATCTTTGCATGCTCTTCAAGGCTTTTCTGACTTCTTCTATCAGTACTGGTGGGGTGCCATCTGGGTTACTGCTAGTTCTTATAGTATTAGGGTCGTGCTTGTCCGTGCTACTGTACATATCTCTGTTAAACTCTTCCGCTATTCTAACTATCCTATCCAGATTGGTCTGTATTTTGCCTTCTTTGTCCCTTAGTGAATACAGTCAATTTTCGCCTCTCTCAAATTTACTCTTCACTGCTTTGACGCTTCCTTCGTTTTTCAGAGCGTGTTCAATCCTTTCCATGTTATAACTTCTTACATAGGATACCTTACGCTTATTAATCAAGTTCAAAAGCTCTTCAAGTTCTATTTTCTCTGTTGTGCTTGAGATTTTCATGCTTTGACGCTTCCTAATGAGATTCTTCGTTTCCTGTGAAAGCTTGCCAGTGTCCTGTCTAACTACCCTGCCTCCAACTTCCACTGCACTCTCCGTAATGATACTCGTCAGATTATCATTCATTGTATCTACGCTAAGGTTGGTTTCCTCAATAAGAGCCGAGTACCTGTACTGAAGCGAGACTCTGAATTCCTGCACTTCCCCTCTCAGTGCTACCTCATTGACTGGCTTCTTGCGTATCAGTTTCTGTCGTTACTTCTTCAAGTCTAGCTGAATTCGAGACCGTACCATTCTATGGTCACTGCATCATACCTTGCCAACCACTTCCACATCCTGCACGATGCCTGGGTGTGTACTCATTACAAAATCTATTTCGTGCTTATTTTCGCCGTTAGAGCTCCTCCATGTCCACTTACGGTTTCCTCGTTTTCGGTAGAAGGTATTCAAAATCCGTAAATTATTGCGTTCGGCGACTTTTACTAGTAGCTCTCCTCTGGCATTTCTAGTACCGATGTCATAATCTCCTACTGCCTGGTCACCAGCCTGCTTCTTTCCTACCTTTGCATTAAAGTCTCCCACCAGTTTAGCATACTATGTTTTACCTTACTTATTGCCATTTCCACGTCTTCATAGAAGCTTTCAACTGAAGCGTCATCATGGGTAGATGTAGGCGCGTAAGCCTGTATCACCTTCATCTTGTATCTCTTATTGAGTTTAATTGTGATACCTACCTCCCTTTCATTATGGCTATAGTGTTCCCCTATGTTGCCGGCTATGTTTCCTTGTATTCGGAACTCCACTCCCAGTTCCCGTCTGTGAGCCAAGCCCAAATAGCAAAGGACGTGCCCATTCTGTAGCAGCTTGTAGGCCTCATCTGTCCTAACCTCACTGAGCCTTATTATATCCCATTTAACATCCTCTAGCTCTTCGAATAGTACAGTTAGACTTGCCTCACTAGATAAGTGTCTAGCGTTAAACGTTGCCAAGTTCAGGTTCCAATGGCGGCCTGTCTGGATCCAGAGATTCTTAGCACGCTTTGCTGCATTGCAGATCTGACCACCGCAGTTGTCAGTTGCTTCGCATCTGCTGGGTACTGAGGGTCGTGAGTTAATTGACGAGTGCATGTGTGGGGTAGTGGCCAGATACTGCACCAGGGGAGCCAATCCTTCTCTGGTGAGGGATTGCGTTACCGGCGGTGGTCCCCGGTGAGGCCTGACCCTAGGCCTCTCAATGCAGTTATATCTCCACGTGGATTTTTTTTTATCTGGTTGGGAAGTGCGCGGCACTGCAATTCGAACCACGGATCTTTTGCGTGCGAGGCGGATGCTCTATGCACTACGCCATCGCCGCTATTTGCCATTATAACACTGCGTTAATTGCCACACTTCGTTGTAGCCTGGATACGAACGCGCGACCAGCATTGTTGCTTCCAACGAATAAAGCGTCGAGCTGCTAAGAGCGCGGATGTAGGTTGGATTCCCGGGAAGGCGCGAAGAAAAAGTGGGAAGGAACCACTGCGCAATGATAAATAAATAAATAAATAGATAAATAAAGAAACAGTATTCGATACAGCACATGTCAAGCTTCACTTGCTTTCGCTTTCGCGACAAAGTAAGAGTTATAGTTTTTTTTCAATAACAGCCGCTGCACGTTGAGCGCAGTGTCAGCCACGCGCTAGAAACGTACAGAGGCCCGCATCCCACGCATTCCTCTGAATAAAACCAATACCCGGTGAACTATAGTACCAGTACACAATCAGTTACTACGCCTTCCGCACAGTGAACCTAGTGGCCCACCCAATGTTACGTGCTTGACATACTGCATGCGTATACACCCGACAACCATGATACATGCATGCCGACAATGACATAGCGACTAAGTTGGTCTATCACATCACAAATCCTATGTTATAGAATGCGTGTCGTAGAGTACACAAGAGAGGTTAAGCAGTGAACACTTCGCGACAGTTTACAGTCAGTCGGGACTGGGACTTTTATAAAAAAAAATGGAGTAAACCATCAGATGCCCGCGCCTGTATAACTTCACTGCCTGCGATTCCGTGCCCGCTGGCTATGGAGAAATTACGGCGGAATTTATTCAGTGACGCTTTCTTACCGAATCAAAAGTGCACCTATAAGGCATTCACTTTTATCGCGGTGCACTAATAACAGCGGGGGAGAGGAGTTGCTTGGTTCTTCTAACCCCGGCAATTTTCTCTTATACAGGTACCACGAAGCAAAAGCTCGCTTAAGCAAAAAGCGGGTACTGCCAGCTCGCCGATAGAGATAGGGACGAAAGAACAGAAAGGGTGAGATAAAATCGCTCGAAGTCAACAAGGCAATCAGTTGAGAACAACAGCCTCCGTGACACAAATACACAATGTTCTCGAGAGGGCGATGGCAGTGAAAGAGACGGAAGAATAAATGCACTCATTTGTCACGAATCGCTATGCTCCATTACGCGAAGGCACAGACGCTCCGTAGTTTGGAGAACGCTGCACTCAGCTCGCATTGATCTGTTTACGTCTTTATATTAGCTGCGTGTTTCCCTAGTTGCTTCACGATACACCCCTTATACTCCATGGCCAATCACGTGACTCTCGAGAGTTAAAAAACAAACAAACTAAATTAAAGAGAAAAACACAAAGAAAAAAAGGAATTGCATATAGTCAGACGAATGGCTACATATAAGGCTTTCAGCGAACACACTTTGAAATTGACGAAGTGTCCCGTTTTTTTTTTCTGTCTAACAGCGGATACGATAAAACGCATGTAGTATATGTAGACAACGCTATGCAACACGCATGCCGTGGTCGTTAGGCGTGTTTACACCTCATAATTTGAATGTACAGACGCGGTACGTATGGCTCGTTAAATAGCTGAAAGACGCACGCCTCTTCACTCAGGCATATATTTCCGTGAACGCAACAGACACTCTGTTAAGCACAACCTCTGCGCAACCACCTCGCGCATCCTCCGCAGCCGGACGACGTGGATGTTGCAATACGACGTCAAAGAGCAACGGGGGAGGGACAAAGAGAAAACACATACACGTAAAGGTAGGAGGTGGTATGAAGGGTGCTATAGTCATTTACGACCTAAGGATAAATGTAAACTTCACCTAAAACCGTTACTCTCCCACCCCGAGACAATTTGCATTAGTAGCCCATAGAGAAATATACTTCCGCAAAGAGTGGCCACTCGAGCCTTTTCGAGGCCGTACGAGCAAGGGTCTTACCAACCGCTAGATGGCGCATTTATGCTCACTTCTAGTCATTAGTAATAGCCGCCTCAAGAGGATCACGAAGACCCAAATTTGGCATCACAAAGCTCTCTCAAGAAAAAAAAAATATTGGTTTGTGTAATTCTCCATATCGGCTCTAGATGGTTGCTCGCTGTGGACGTGTAATGCGTTACCACAAAAATAAGTAAAGTCGGACTAGAAAGTGCTGTCTTTCTGCATTTTATTTGCAGAATGCGTACACATTCATGTGGTTTATATGTACTGTACATGTATTCCCTTTGTGGAAGCATGGGTGTGTAGCCTATAGAGGTAAAGACAATCGCTTTGGGATCATAAGGGCACGGGTCCAAATCCCAGCAGCGTAAAGAAAAAAAAAATGGCTGCATATCCACGGAGTGGGGCGAACCTTCCGTCCGTCCATTCATTCTTGCTTCCGTCCATCCATGCGTGCGCCTGTGTGACCGCCTCTGCGTCCATCCGCCCGTCCGTGCGTGCGTCTGTTCCTGCGTCCGCACGTTCATCTGTGCGTCCATCCCTGCTTTAATCCATGCATCTGCTCCTGCATCAGTCCACGCGTCCATCCGACCGTGCAGCCATCCATGCGTTCGTTCATGCATCTGTCTGTGTGTCCGTTCGTCCACCTATTCAACACTCCGAGTACCACCATCTCGCATCTTTCCATGATACATTCCTCATATAGAAGCACCGCCATCCAGCGGACATTCCAAGGACTGAACGTGAGGAGGCACACGCACACTTTCTTACGACTTGCGCTTCGTGTCTACTTCCCACCTTTAACCACCTCGAGTTCATGGTATATACTAGTTCACTGTATTCTTGGCGCTGCGGCCCAACATTCACTAAACCTTTCTAAAACATAGGAGGTTACGCCCAGCGAGTATAACATAGCAACCCTTTCTTGTCTTCTGTGCGTTGTTGAACAATGAAAATTTGCAGCGTGCGCGTTAACTAAAAGCCGAATTCTCCTGTCTCTCATTCCTCCTTAGCAGCCATTGGCATGTACATTGAGCACTATCTTTTATTGTACAACGACGCGCAGAAGAAATTTCTCAGCGGCATTACCTTGGAGGTCAAAATGTTATACTTGTTACACGCTACTACAACGGCTACGAGGGACGAACGGGTGCCGCTATAAAAAGCTTCGCCCTTAAAAATTATTTTATTTATGCTGAAGACATTATCAGGTCTGACCAGCCGCTCATAGCGCTGAAAGCAGCGCAGTAGCTCGGCCGCAGGGCCTTAAGGGAGGGTCTGCTCTTTGCGTAAGCATGCTTCTCTTAGTCTATGGGTGGGTTAAGAAAAAGTGGGTAACAATTTAGACTACTACGTACTCTACTATGGGAAAGCATAAAGCCATCTGGTGGGCCTCACACTTGATGAAGCCCTGTTTACCTTTTAACAAGAAAAGGAGAGGTCAAAAAGAGTCGGTAATGATTTAGAGTACAGGGTACTCTACTATGCGAGGGCTTAAAGCCGTCCCGTAGGCCTCAATGTCAAAACCGCCATAACTAAAAATGAGCTCATTTCAATCAGTACCACTCACACGTGTCAATTTGGCAGTTCTTTGTACAGGTACATGTTGGCGCTGCTGGTTTTTGCTAAAAAGAATGTTGGCTTTCTGCGTAATTGTCCCAAAGTTTCAACTTCCCTCTCTGTCAAACGGTAATGTTTCTAGTCGGGGCGTCTAACTTTTCATTACTCTTTCACGTAGTGTTTGTGTTAGCAGTGAAAAATGTTGCCACGGAAACCACGTAGCAACACTCTCTCGCACAAATGAAAGGCCGGTGGGCCTAAGTTTTTTTTTGAAGGGGGCGGGGGCAGCATTTGTGTTTATTTTTATGTTGTAACCAACTATTGCCAAATTCAACCGAACTTACGTGACGAAAATGTGGTGGCGCTGTCTTGGTATGCAAAAGACGCTTTGAATACCGCAGTTTCTGCTGGGTTTTCAATGGTGCATGTGGTGTTCTCAGTCAAGCAACGAGAAAGAAAAACGGTATGCCGACGAGCTGCGTCCTGGTTGGATGTGAGTCGAGTGATGGAGCGAATCTTAACATTCGTTAGGATTCGCTCCATCACATCGCTTCTGTTCTGTGGCTTCGCTCTCTCCTCCCATCACTGTCGCTTCGCCTCCCGGGGTCGCTGATCGTTCTGCACAAAACAAAAGCTACTTTATGCCACACAATTGACGCGCAACCTTCACGAAATCACAGTGATTACTGCTCATGGCTTGCATTTATGATGACGTGGGAAATTTGTGAAGAGGGGTTGTTCGCTGCAACCGACGTTTCGGCAAGCAGACATGCGTTCTTCAAATAATAAAAATATCTGGGGTTTAACGTCCCGAAACCACCATGTGATTATGAAAGACGCCGTAGTGAAGGGCTCCGGAAATTTCAACCAGCCGGGGTTGTTTAACGTGCACCCAAATCTGAGCACATAGGCCTACAACATTTCCGCCTCCATCGGAAATGCAGCCGCGGCAGCCGGGACTTGATCCCACAATCTGCGGGTCAGCAGCCGAGTACCTTAGCCACTAGAACACCGTGGCGGGGCTGCATTTTTCAGTTCCTCAGTTTAGAAAAGACAAGTTCACTAGTCGAAATGTCGGCTTCAGCAGCACCCAGTCCTCACGAACCATTTATTATGCAACCTTCAATTGACGCCATGTTTTACATTAAAGACGGGTAATAAAAGAATGTGTGTAGGCGCATGTTTTCAATTGTAACATAAAAAACCGCACTAAATGCCATACGCGTGCAATAAAAATTTCGCAGCTGAACATTCCAGACACGTGTCATGGAAAGGTAATTTCCTTGTCCTTGAACGTGCAAAACATGTTGCTCTACAGTTGGCGTACTAACCGTAATGCTAAAGCCCTCTCTGTTTTTCTCATATATATATATATATATATATATATATATATATATATAAGCAAAGAAGCGTATACCTAAGGGCTCGTTTTTTGTGTTTTTACACAATATTTATTAGATCTAACAGGCAATATAGCCAAGGAAAGTATAGGGAAAGATATGAAACCACATCGCAATGTAAATATGAAGAAAAGTGGGTGAAAAGATAACTCGCCGTGGGCAGAATCCGGCCAGTTATCTTTTCACCCACTTTTCTTCATATTTACATTACAATTTGGTCTAATATCTTCGCCTATGCTTTCCTTGCCCATTATTGTCTGTTAGATCTCATTATTACTGTGTATAAACACGGAAAAACGAGCCCTCATGTATACACTTTTTTCCTGAATTATTTAACGAGGGTCTGGTACTGGCAGACTTAGTGCTTTAGGTTATATACGAGGGTCTATTGATGAGCTGCCCACTTGTATCAAGTTCACGTGCTACGTGACGCCAAACAGGCTCAAGCGAGTGTGCCACACTCGCCGCCATGGCTACTGGTGGTGCTGAGTGACATTCCCACGTATAATTCACATATAAACCTTATAAATTGGCTGGGGGGATAGCTGTCGTGGTAGCTCAGTGGTAGAGCATCGAACGCGTCATTCGAAGGTCGCAGTCGCGGATCCTGCCCATGGCGAGTTATCTTTTTACCCACTTTTTTCATATTTACATTACGATTTGCTCTAATATCTTCCCCTATAGTTTTCTTAGCATTATTGTCTGTTAGATCTCATTATATATATATATATATATATATATATATATATATATATATATATATATATATATATATATATATATATATATATATATATAAGCAGTGTAACTTTGACTAAATGGCTAAATAAATTTACAACAATATCTGGGCGGTCCGGGCTGGCATCAGCAAGCGCTGACGTCACCAACCACGGCGGCGTTATTATTGGTCTTCCAGACATCATTGCATACATGTGATCATAAAAAGGCCACGTGAGCTCTTCTGCTTCGTTGCCAGCTCCAGTGGGCGGGTTCTTCATGTCCTATTGACAGAAAGGAGGCCTAAATGAAAAATCTGGCATACCTGCTTTCACGAATATTGAAATAAACGCTGGTTGCACTAGAAACAAATCTGGGCACTGTTCAAACCTGCTGATGTAAAAATGCTAATTATCTTATACGTTTTCATCAAGTCGAGCCACTTCTTCCGGCAATGTTCGGGTGTGGCTTCATGCAGGTCCAGATCTTGAATTATGTTTCTGTAAGCCGAAAATAGCCAAGTATACTGATAAAATAAATTTAATGCTACATTCATATTTCAGAACGTGCTCCTCCACGCCATGACACGATAACAGCTACTTTGCCACTTCCGAAAACGAACGCTAATATTTGTTTGTACAGTCATGAAATCTGAACAGTTTCACCAAGGAAACCGAAAGCGCCGCTGCCATATTCTTCTTTTGAAAATGCCGCATGCAATGAGCGAGGGTCGGTAGACGAATAATCGATGGGAGTGAGTGAGCTATATTCGAAGATACACCCCGCATGACACTCGTACGTTAAGAATTGTACATCTAACAGTAACAGTAATGGTTGTAATTATATACACTTACGGTCACTGGCGCTTAAGTTCTGTTTCGCTGGTAAATGATGCATATTTATTCTATAATGCATTCCAGAAGCCGCTTCTTGATAATTTCAAAGCGGCAAGAAATTCTCAACAGGAAATGCCTTCAGTTTTCTTTCTTGATCACGTGTCTCTAATAATTGAAATGTTCATTATTCTATTTACCTTATTTGCTTCAGCTATTGATTGTCCAAAATATGATTTGGCGGCAGCAGAGAAAGTAAGTGTGAAATGAACGCACCGAAAGAAATCATATTTTAAGGATTTTTCTGACACTTCCTAAAACAATTAGGTATCTACTCATACGTCCATACACCAAAGATAGCGGACGTCCGTAAACATATTGAGGCCCGACGAAATCCTTGAAAGGCGGGTGTTGCTGGAGCCAACGTTTCGAAAAACCAACTCGCTCTTATCATTTGCTGCCATGACTAAGACAAATGCACTTGTCTTCTTCAACTGGTCTCCAACGACGCCCCCTATTCCAGGAATTGTCATCACATATACACATGTCAGCCAAAAAATGTCACCATCCAATGGCAACTTACTGGCAGTCTTGCTTTGCTGCGTTCCTTTTTCCTGTCAAAAGTTGCCGTAACTCATGCTGTTTCATTTTGAGGAGCCTGGTTTGATACTCCGTAACTGTAAAACAAAAAAAAAGTATTCTTGCGCTGATACACGCATGCAACCAGCATTTTGTATCGTACTTAATCGAGCGAAAAGTGAGGGAGAGTGCTCAATTTGGCATGGGCGCTGTTTCAGGTAACGAGGAGCAGTAGTATTGTTAGAAGTAAACATTTATTTAGAAAAAAACAGAGGTTGCTAGGGAGACCTGCCTCTAGTGGGTCAGCCTCCCTGCAATACTAGGTGGAGTTCCTAGTCAGGGACCCCATTGGTCGTGGTGGCTGTCCTGGCATGCTGGACCATGGCTCGTTGGGCCGCAAGGCCCTGCCGACCGAGCAGGGCCGCCTGACAGTCCTCTCTTGTTGAATTTGGGTTCGGGGGTAAAGAAGGATTGATCTGACATGCCCATACCATGTGGTAGGTGTCAGCCTCCTCCGCACAGTACTGGCAGAGGCCGGAAAAGGAAGAGCCAAAGTGTTTAAGCACTGCCGCGCACAGTAAAGTATTGGTAAATAGCCGGAGAAGAATTCTCTCGTCCGCCTTCCTAAGTCCTTTGCAGGGCAGAGGAAAACGGCGGTGGGAGTTCTGGTAATGGGTAATTATCTCTCTATAAGTTAGGAGGGAAGCGTATTCTTCTGGAACTCAGGGGTCATCGGTGGGCGAGGCATTGGCCCGGGGATTGAGTGCGTGGGCAGCAGCGTGCACCACCTCATTGCCTGCGAGGCCGTGATGGCCAGGAGTCCATATTATTGAACGCGGAGAAGGGTAACCTATTCGCGGGCAATGTTTAAAAATTTTGACATCTAGGGGTGTTATCTACCCAGTTGAGAAATTCGGCAAGCTCCTTTGGAGTCTAATAATATAATTTGAGAACTGTCGTGTGATATAGCCACAGCTATGGCCACCTCTTCAGCATGGGTAGCATTGGTTTTGCGGAAGGACAGACCGTCCACCCGCCTGTCTTGGTGGACCACGGTGGTTGTATACCAATCTCTGCGGAAAGGGCCGGAGATGTTCGTGTAAAATACCTTTTGTTTAGAGCCGAATTGGCGCCGGAGAGCAAGAGCGTGCGCCACTCTATGGCCAGCGTGTTACACACGTGACTTATTGGTGGGGAGGAGTCGAACATGAATCGCGTATTTCCAATGTTCAGGCACTCGTACCCACTCCTCTGTGTAGAATTCATGCCAAATGTGTAGGCGATCGTCTGTAGAGTCGTCTGCCTGACGGGGTCTGCGCCAGACGTGTGTATTGATTTGTTAGGTGAGCCTCCTGAAGCTCCCGATTCCCAACGCAAGAAGTTTTGCATTGGAAGTAGTGCTCGGGAGATCAAGGGCTCTCTTGACAATTTTGCGAAGGGTGACCTTCAAGGAACCTTCATCGTGCTACCGTAAGTGCAGGTATGGAGTCGAATACAAGATGCGACTAGTGACAAAAGCATGCGCGAGCCGAAGCGCATCCTTGCTTTTGAGACCTCCCCGCTTGTAATTCTGTCGCGCCCGGAAGCCGTACCTCGCCTCATTTTGGCTAGAGCGGCGCAAAGGCTGTGTAATTAGAAAGGAGCATCTAGTGCCGAGTTCTCTCTGCCTGCATAGCAATACGCGGATCGCCACGTGTCCTGCTGAGTGCAAAGATATTGGTCCCGTAGTGATAGGGTTAGTTGTGTTGTGGAGCCGTGGAAATTTTGAAAGGCTCGGTGCAGTTATTTTTGCGTTTCACCTCGCGTTTGAGTGGGGTCAATCAGACTGCGGAAGAGTTTTCATGTATTGCGACTGGAAATTTACCTGCTGACAGTGTTACAGCGATCTACCCGATTTAGTCGGCGAGATCGGCAGCGTACTCGGCCACCTTCTGGGTGAGATCCACCATCCGCATGCGGAGTTTGCGGTTGTGTTTTTGTCAGCGCCATCTCTTTGTGAGGCTACGATGGGCCTCCCAAAGACGGCGGAGATGATTATCTACATCCGGATGACAATCCGTGAGTTGTATTTTGGTCTTGTGTTTTCTTAGTGTTTCGAGCACAGAGTGAGCCCACTGGGAATAACCGATCTCCAGGATGGGAGGGTCAGGTAAGGACTGCCGGGAGGCTTCCCAGTTTGGTAGGTTAGCCTGTGCGATGGGGCGTTGTAGGGGTCGTGTAGAAAATTTGGAGTTGAGATTGCAGTGGTCACTACCGAGGGTTTCCTCGGTATTGAACCAGTCTGCGTGTCTGATGTTTTTCGTGAATGTTAGGTTGGGGCAGGTGTCCCGGCTTACAGAGTTACCTACACGAGTTGGTTGCGTGGAATCTGTTTGAAGAGTCATGCCCAACGTAGAAGTTAGCTCCGAAAGTTTCTTTTAATGCACCTCTTCCTTGCGATAGCCCCAAAGCCTGCTGGGGCGTTGAAGTCACCTACTATTAACAGGGAGTCATGCCCGGCGAACTTTAGTGCCCTGCAGATGTCAGCGAATGATATGTTTTTGAGTTAAGGCTTGTATTAAATAATGAGGATGCGCACTAGGGGGGGGGTCGGTTCTGCGCAAGGGAAGAACTGTGACCATAGTGTACGAGTATGGCATTGAAATTTTGAGGTCGACTTCTTGCGTAGTTAAGGTTTTATGTACAAGAAGGCAGGTGGATGGGTCTCATTGGAAAGTGTCATAACCTGAGAGGTGCACGGCACTGCCGGGCTCTTGAAGGGCAATGATGGCACACAGGGGGTCAATTGTTTCAAGATCAAGGCGGAAATGGGACAAACGGGCCCATTTCCGCCTGGAAGCCTCTACAGTTCCAGTGAATTAAAGAGAGTAACGGGGGTTTTCGGTGTGGCGATGTGGAGCAGTTAAGATGAGTTGCCATATTGAGAATTTGTTGTGCTGTGAGGGACTCTACCCCTACTTCGGCGCCCTGTGCAAGTGGGAGTTCGGAGTTCTCAGAGGTTTCAGTGAGGATGATGGCGTGTGAAAACTTAAAGGGACGACTAACGTCCTTCAGAGAATTAGCCCTTCCGTTTCGCCGGTTTACGCCATGAAGCCAAGTTTTAATGTTACTCGTCACCTGTTGGGCAACAGTGCTGGAAAGAGTTTCCAGGCTTTTGCTTATGGCGGTAAGTTGTATCATTAAAGCGGTCCTAGTACTTTCAACAGCCTGAAATCACTCTTCAGTGTTAGAAGGCTCCGAGACGGAAGGAATGGTGCACATGGGCATCGGTTCTGGAGCGGGAACGGCATTATTGGTGGGGAGTGACGGGGAGGGGGAGGGGAGGGGGGGCTGGTGGACTACTTGTCTCCAAGGCGGCAATTCTGGCTTGAAGCTGCGCGTTCTGTGCCCGCAGCGCAGCAAGCTCTTGTTTGAGCACGAGGAATTCGGAGGAGGAGGCGCAGAAGGAAGAGCAAGAAGAGGAGCAGGACGCAGCCCTCGCCCCGTTGCCTACCTGAAAAGCAGTTTTCTTTTTCGGCTGCTTACGGGCACCAGGGTCAGTCAGAGGTGGAACGTCTCTAGAATGCAGCACGGGGGCAACCTGGTCAGGTGTCTCGGATGACGTTTGCTGTGACGGTGTCTTAAGTGAAACGTGGCACGCGGTGGCCCTCGAAAGTTATAAGGGCTACCGAAGTCTTGCCAAGCTTTCTTATGAAAGCGATGCTTCCACGACGCCAATGGATCTTTGATTTCAAGGAGGCAGAGGTCTCCTGCTCGTGCGGTGTAATGACGTCACGGCACACTTCCCCACTGATCTTGGTGTGGTCGATCATCGGTAGGGGACCTTGGGATGTTTCGAGGGAGAATTCTCGAGAGAGAAGGTTCGCAGAGTTGATGTCTTCAGTTGAGACAACAATGATATTTTGCTCCCCCATGGGCCACACACTGATAGAGTGACTCGAGGTAGCATTCACGTATGAGTTGAGCTTTGCACCCAGTTCCCCTGGTGGAAAATTAGCTTTGAGATCCACCGTGAAACGAGGCTTCAGCATGATGGTGAAGTCTTCTGCAGCAATGTGGGGCATAGTGGTAGGCCGCCAGGATACACGGAATGTCTTCTTCTCGAGTGGAATGTTCACGAATGCGGCCTTATTGGTAGCCGAGCCCTTGGTAGCTTTAGATTGCTGGCGACGCTTGCGGAGGGCCACCACGGTGAGCAGTCCTTCATTCACGACATCCGTTGATGCAAAGGAGTTTTCGGGCACTGGGGCAGAACTTTCTTTCCACGCCAAAGTCGTGGGATCATATCCGCGGAGAGTGGTGGCCGCCATCTGTGGCTGCGGCTGTGGAGAAGTTCCGACGCAGTCAGCGTTCAGTGCAACGGTCGGTAGGGCCAGCTTACCTCCTACAAGGTCAGGTGAACAATTGCATATAAAATGCCCCGAAATTGGCTCACCTGGATGAGGTGTCTCCTGGGGCAAAACAATGTTACGAAGAAGATAAGATCAATCTTGATGAAGTGTGAAGCAGGGTTCCACCAGTCCTCACGAATAGAGCGGGAGCCCTTGCGACGCGCGTCCGCTCTCGTCACGCGCTCGTAGCGTTCCTCCAACGAGGAGCAGGTAGCCACGCACAGCGGAGCTTCACGACGGGCGCCACTCGATTACTACCGCAGTAGAGTTACTGTATATCCTTTTATGCTACCTAAATTTAGCATATACTCTTACTCTATACCGCAGTATTGCGTCAAGGCGCCGGACCAGAGAACACAGCGTAGTTCGCTGTGCCTGTGCGTCATCTGCTACAGTTTCCCCCTCTTCACGGCAAGCGGCGAAATTTGCGATTTTACCAGCGAACGGCGAAGCGGGATGAACCCTAGCAGATGACGCGCCAACGGCAGTTTGCGCTTGTGCGCGCGGCGCCCACTTAGTGGTCCAAAAAGCACGGTCACGCACACCGTGTTACCTGTCACAGTGGCCGCAAATAAACTGGGAGGAATTATTACGCGTCCAACGACCCCTTTACCGTCCCCCCCCCCCCAAGAACACACGCACATTGCATATACACGTTTACAATAGCTCGCGAACTTAATTTTTTTTTCATTTCTTGCGTTTCGCAGTGCTTTATGAACACAACAGAACCAACAGGATGCCAGTGAGATACATCAAAAACGTAAAACACTGACGGATAGAAATGTGGTCCTTCGCCATCAATTAAGCATGCATGTACTGCTTCAAATGTAATAGGGAGTTTTAGAATAGCGCACCGCGAGCCCTCGTGGTGTGGTGTCTGCCACTGCGCATGCGTCGTAACGCGAGTCGGCGTTCCCGTTCGCGGACCGCATGCAGAAAATCCGAAAATTGCGTGCGGCAATCGCGACCCGCATGTGGCCCGCAAGCACTGGTTTCGAGGCTATGGTGCCGGTGCGATTGTGCGTTGCGGTGCAGCAGGGCAAACGCTATTCTAAAGCTCATATGGCTCCCGCTGCGCCCGCAACACCCGCAGCGCTTGAAAACGCTATTATAAAACTTCCTAATATTACGTTGAAATCCCGGTAGAAGAAGTAACACAAAACCGCGTACTACGATGCCGTTAATTGCCACTATGCAATTCTATTTACACTCCTGACGCTATAAGCACCTCTCAAACATATTGCCTGCATCTACACGAGTCATGAGAAACAAGCAAAATAATTTCGATTTATATTACCGGGATTTCAACGTATTAGTACATTTGAAGCAGTTTCCCGCAATGGACAGATAGCTTTTCGTTGCTTCGCGAACAATGCTGAAAGCGTTCACAACTCTCTCGCTACATTTCAAGAGCAGCCAACGTAATTTATGGAAAGTGTGCGCATTAGGCATGCTCAAAAATGCAATAAAATACTTACACTTGAACGCGGTAGCCTCGGTAAAAACGAGGACCTGCGACGACGAAGCAGACAAACTTCCCGCGAATCCCGCCATCTTGTTTAGACAGCGAACTAGCCTGCATTCTATTTGTCTTCGGTGTGGTCTTCTCCGAGCTGTCTACTTTGCCGGCTACGTAAACAATGGAACTGGGACTTTAAGATGGCTGCCGTCTATTTAGCTGTCTATTTAGCCATCTACAGGGAGTATTGGAACACACCGGATAGAGTGTCCTAATATTAACTAGCGGGGTCTCTTGCGCTGCTATTGTTTAGCGACCATGGGAATGATGGTAGTACAGACATTTGCCTAGTCTTCGTACTTGCGTGGGCGAATCGTACTTGCGGCTTCGTTTACTGCTGTGTTTCAGTTGTGGTTTGGAAGAAATATTTGACCCTTTTAAACTTCGTGACCCGATTTGGAAAGGTAAGTCTAAAAAAATAAGGTGGTGAAGCGTAACCGCTGAACATTTGCTTATTTTTGTTTCGTGAGAAAACAGCTCCAAGCCACACACACGCGCGGAGCCAAAAGCAGGCCAGAAGTACAAAGATTACACAAATGTGTGCTACCCATCATTCCTATGCTAGCTTAAATGCCGTGCGGTGCAGCTCCCGTAGACAATAGCGCCAAAGTTCTCTCTAGTGTATATTAGGAAACTCCATGGTTGCAGCAAGTTCACATCGAAGCTTAAAAGCGAGCATGAGTGCGTGTCCGTTAGGTGATCTGTTTTCATCGAGCAGGAAGAAATGAATACAGTGATGAGTCGTGGAACTATTTTGTTTTCCTTATATGCAATCGCCAAGGGTTTGTGTGTGAGTGATATCACCAGCGAAAGTAGGTCTCTATTCGCTATAGCCACCCCAAAAGTGACACCAGAGACCTGCCAGTCTTCAGTAACACCAGCAGCGCAGCTTGGACGAAAAAGTGTGATTGGAAACTGTACGTGAAAGCAATGACCCTTTTTCCAAGTTGCATTTCATACGTGGTTGGCGTTTTGACTGCTTAACGTTATATACAATAACGCTGAAGATCGCGTACTACAACGTCGCTATCGTCGGCGTCTACGCAGGGAGTCGTTCCTTGCACTTTGCCAGGGTAACAGACGCGTTCATGTATATTACCCTGCTGACTGTGGAAAAACAGCGTTCTTGGCTGAGTAAAAACTGTGTTTCGTCCAGTTGGATTTACGAACGTCAGATGCTTGCTCATGACCAATCGGTGTCAAGATTTCTGTTCCGCATCGTTGCCTTCGCGTCCCATAAAAAATATAACGTGAGCGTCTCCAGAAAGTTCTTGGGTCTTTTAAAGAAGCAAAACAATGAAGCCAACGAACTATGCACTGAAATTCAGAAAATGGTTTCTTGGCTTTGCATTGTTCCAATCGCCAAATATCTCCTCGGCGATACCTTTTTTTTTCTCAAATATATCTCAACGCTTCAAAGAAGTTTCACGTATGTTTCCCTTGAAAAATGACCATTTTATTTCTTTCCTCCTTAAATTAAAAGCTTTTTTAAGTGTCTGAGGTCCTGACAAAAAGGATCTGTGACCATTTCTCCAATTTTCTAGCAGAAAAAGATAGCTATAATTGAGAAATCGTACACATTAGCAAAGCATAGATTATAAAATAAGCTATGTTTGTGTGCTTGTGACAAGCCACACACGAGTAAGTAACGTTCGTGAAAAAATGCCTCAAGTGAACATATAAAGCAGCTAAGTTCATTAAACCCGACTGCAGAAATTGTATACTCATCAATGAAATTCGGTAGCATAGTTGAAGAGATGGTAAGCATCTCACCAGTGAAACAATACAAAATTCTCCTCTCTGGAAGCTATACCCCAAGGAAATGAATGGGGTACAGCACAGGAAGACCCCGGACAAATAGCATTTTCTAATAAAGAATCACAAATTTAGGGAGGCAAATGTACCTTCTAAATTGAACAGCAGCACAGGATTTTCTAAAATTTCATGTCTGGCACAGCTTTAGTCAATAGGCATAAATGCTTCAACCATCAGCCAGTGCAACCCTCAATGCCTGTAAGTCACTTTGCCTACTGAGAAATGGTTTACCGGCCCAAGAAGGAGCAAATAATAAGGTTAATATGCTCAGCTGGTACTCTCTTTATAGAAGATATCTTTGAACATTGATGGGTATAACAATGCCTTATCACTAATGGTAAGGTTATTGCCTGATATGTCAGTTGTCAGGCAAAGTTTGAACAAGGACTCTGAAAAGTGACATTCTCACCTTCAGTCCAAGGAGAACGTCGGGACACGTAGTAGGGTTGCTGAAAGCATGGTCACTTGCTGCAGGCTTCTCAGATATTTTTTTTTTTTTCATTCGAAGCAGCCGTAATTTTCTCGTTGAACTCACAGAATGCATCAATGAGTTCTGATATAGCATGAGTGAACATTGAAATACATAGCAGTATAATACCACAGAGTAGTGGCTTCTCCAGATTTTTCAATAGTGAGTGCTATATATGGAATTGTTATAAATATGTTATGTACCATAACAAAATACATAACAAATGTGTTTATTTGTGTTATTTTTGACGTTTCTATCACATATCAACATCACTGTTCAAGTCACAGAATGTAATGAATTTCGCGCCTCGTGCAAAACTAGCGTTACAAATATGTGCGCACCTCTAATCTTATCCTCCATCTAAATACGCCGCATGGGAGCATGAGCAATACTTGAACTGCTGGTGGGTTAGGCTGCAACATAAGATGCTCACAAATCATAACTGCATGGCTACTACATGCATTGTTTATGTTTTTTATCATGGCGTAACATTCTGTGCTCTGGTCAATTGATTTGAAAAAGAGTAATTATACTTTACGCACCCAATAACAATCTAAAACTAGCGTTGCTTAAGTGCTCCATCTGCATTAGGAGGTTCCATTGATTTAAACCACGAGTGTGCTCGCGTGATAACTGGTGCTGTTTAATTGCGAGATAACACACAACACAGCGAGCATCGCACGCAGATTTCAGACGTTACGAGGGAGGTCGTTTACTTTCCAGACATTTCTTCGCAGGCAGAACTGAAGTTAAAAGGGAGAAACGAAACGAAAAAAAGGCAGCATGAAGAATTGCAGTCAGCTTTTGCCCTGCAAACTAGTGCATGAAGAAGTACGAAACCGCACACTTCCCTACACTTAAAAGATTAGTGGTGCTACAAATCTAAAATCCAAAGCACTTATTTAAAACTGAGATGTTTCAGGTCTAGATTGTGCCTTTTTCAAACATTTTAGCATTTCTATCCTCGCAATTCAACAATATTGCCTGATCATCATCTGTCCCGCCGAACAAATATCCCCAAATTGGTCTACACACAATTAGAACAGACCGCTGCGTATCTATGTTCCTTTGTTTTTTGTTTTTTTAAAAACACAGCAGGAGACTAATACCAACTACTCAGATATGCTATGCTGCTATCCAACCCGCAAGCCTTCAAGTTGTTGAACAAGCCATTGTCACTAGATAACAGCCCATCTCTCATGTAAAAGCCAGGGTATTCGAAATAATAATAAAAAACACAGAAACTAATATTGCACTAATATGACTTGGGATGAAAATAGCAAATGTGTGTCAATAAGTTAGCCCTAATTTTTTGCGTTTCAATCACGAGTACTGTGCAGGAACTGCCTTAACAGGCAAAACTCCAACACGCATCAGAGAAGGCCACAGGTTTGGTCGCTGCTAGTGGCAAGTTATATTTTCGTGCACTTTTCACATTTGCATTACAATTACTCCTAATAACACCCCCTATAATTTCTTTGACATTATTGTGTGTAAGTTCTCATTATATTGTGCCTAAAAATTGAGCCCTTATATTTAAACTTTTTTAAACGGGCTCTGCAACACTTTTTGAGCATGGTCAGAAAATGCTGCCGATCGGTAGTACAGGTTCCCGACAACATGCGAGTCAAATTATATAGCGCTGCACGCGACCTGGATTTCGCAATAAATTATCAGTCAGCTAAAATTGCTTTCTCTTCTTTCGACAAATGACGGAACACGCTCGAAAATCACTCGTAGCAAGCCCATCTATTACCCATTGGCTGATTTGAACATGGCTCGCTCGGTCGTTGCAGAGATCACCGCTTGAGGCTGCGATTCGTCCACACATGCTTGCGCGATTACACTGACAAAGCCGCACATTCAAAGAATAAAAGAAAGAAGTACTCAAGGTCACGAGGCACGGGTGACCTTGAAAAGTGTTTCAGCGCCGCTTTAATACATCCTTCTGTCGTATGTAATAAACTTCTACAAGAACTTTTCCTAGAAAAGTTCTTGTAGAAGTTTATGAGCTGAAGGGCCTTTACTTTAGCGTTGCCTGACAAAGGTCAACAAAGGCGTGCTCAGTGAACGTCAGCCCCCTGTCTGCCTTTTTTGGATATTTAATACAAAATACCCAAAAAAGGGAGAACTGGGAAGCTATGGTGGAAAGTAGCGATTATGCCACGAACAGGTGTTGGTTGTCTGCGTGAAGCACCAGGGTGCACGTCTGTGGCTCTTTGTATACACGGCGTCAGTGGCGTGTCTGCTTTCTGCAGAACAAAGCACAAAGCACAAATCAGTCACATAACTTAAACAAGCACTCAATGTTTCATTGTGATAGAAAAAAACCGTCCTAACTTTGCATTTTATTTTCTAAAAGATTGTTCAGATAAGCAAGCACAATCAAACATGGTAATAAAAGCTTCCCTACTGGTACGAGCCTATTTCATAGTTGTTCTGTCGACTGCACAAAAAATTGTATGTGTCTTTGTGAACCATCAATGAGTATGAAGTGTAGACTTTCTAAGTATTAGAATGACACCTAAGTATTAGGATCAGGTTTTTTTGTTTAGACGATGCTTTGTTATCTTCATGCAGTGCCTGCTTCTTTTTTAAATTTTACACTGTTAGAGTGAGAAAGTACAGCACCCCTATGACTCAGCACGAAGACTACTTGAGGCAATTACAATTTCAAAGCTTTCAGTAGCATTTAAACATTTATTCAACAAGATGCAAATGTTGATGATAACATTTTAACGCTAACTTGTACATGGTAATTAAAATTACACTATGCTGCTTCACACTCCCAATACCAGGCATGAAAAATTTTGGAATCCTAAAGAAGGATTGTTTCACTATTTGTAGCTTGGACTAAACAATATCGGATAATGGAAATTTGGCTACGCGTAGGGAGCGATCTAATAGGAATATGATGACCAAAGTGCTGAAACTGGTGGGCCAAAGCTAATCAGTAAATGAGTGAGCCACTGCCATCAACGCATAGTGGCAAGGACAATCTTATGCAGGATACGATGAGAGAAAATCATGCATGCGTTCAAGCTTGGCTATGTTGCATCTACTCTGCTATATAGCCTAAAAGCACTCACATAGGCCAAAAGTGCCTCCAGAGAGTCATTGCAGCGGTTTTCAATGAAGCTAAGAACACCTACATTTTCATCCTCTGCAAAGAATAAAAAAAAATTACGTCAGCATTTTCATATGCCATAATCCCTAACATTGGAACAATATGCACGCACGTGAAATCAGGTACACTTGTGCATGTCATCCAGGTGAAGTTTCAAAGCAGAGGAGCATGACAAAGTGGGCACATCTGTTCGAGCGTAACTTGTAATAATCACTTTCTGCCCTAAATGACGGCTGGCACGACTCGTTAGCCACCACCACGATCACTCTTCGATTAATATTATCAGTGTCAGCAACATTGCCCTGAAATTTCGAAGGCTACGATTTGCAGCCGAAGACACGTTATGGCTCTTATTATAATTTTCCATACTGCCAAACGGCATTAAATTGGCATTCCACAGCAGCACACATGCAGGCAGGCATTTAGAGTGGCTAAATCCAAATTCATGCGTGCCTGCATGTGAAGGCAAAGCCTTGTGGCGTTACAGCTTTGTCAAGCAACCCTGCAGCATATAATATAATTTGTAAAGGAACACCCTGCAAAACAGAAAGCTTGCCACAGTAAGGGCCGTCTGGAGTTTTGGAACAGTTGGAGCAATGAGTTGGAGCAATTCTTCTACAGTTCCTTCAAAGGCGTTTGCCAACAACTCATACAAAGGCGCTGACAGACCAGCTGCATGGATGTAATGGCAGCTAGCTTCGCCAAATGAAGCTTTCTGTGACAGTAAGTCACTTTTTTTTGACATGACAACAGTAACCTTCTACTATAACTACCTCAGATTACAACTGTTTTGTGGATGCCAATACTAAATTTTTTCAAAAAACACGCATTACCTTTGCACTTTTTAAAAAAAAAGGTTTAGGTATTATGCTTTCGTACACCTATCACATAGCGCCCCTATCACGTAGGACATCACTTTTTCTGGAATAATATGTACCTTTCTCTGGCCAACTACATCACTGTTTGTGGTGTGCACCCCATCGACATGCCTACACAACCATTCCTCTATGTTGGACTTGACCTTTAAGGCCCTTTTCCTACATCAATTTTGGGAAATCAACAAGTTGCAGTTCCTAGAGATATGCCATATGCATTGTCACCGCTCAAGCAATGCCAACATGTTTTTTTCTGCTCCATCATCACTGACTTTCTCCTATAAATTGTCATTCTTCATCACGGCCTCCCTCAGCAGTTGCTTACCTATTGAGGCAGGTACTTTGTCACATGTCATGAATTACATCCTTCCCGCCTGCTCCACTGAGCAAAGGCATACCAGAGCTCATCATCTACAGATGGAAGGACTGACCGAGCATGTGAACTGAATGCTTACTCAGATGCTCCCAATGTACATTTCACGAAATTGCTGTGACTGGGACAGCGCACTCTCATTTGTCGCACTCAAGTGCAATTTACACATGTCACCACTGGTTATTCACTGTTTTCTTTGTTACTTTACTGACATCCAGCGTTACCATTTGACATTCCTTTGTTCCTTCAACGGCACCCTTGTGTACTGAACATGCCATAACTTCATTGCTTGACCGCGCATAGGCTGTCAGCTTCCCGTGGCCGGATATAGGTTTTGAAAGAACACCAAAAAGATTGTTACGATAGTTGGCATTAAGCATTCACATCACGCCAGAACCTCTGGAACTGCTTTGGTCACCATGCCACTATTCTATTATTGAAAAGCTTCTCTCCCATTATAACAGCCATGGTAAAAGTATTTTCCCAAATAACAATGATAGTTGAGACCACAGCCCTGGGCACTACCTTTTTGACCTCCTCGCTCCCGACAGAAGTTGTGCACATCTTTATATTGAATACTTACTGCTCTGCTGGTGCCTCGCAGCCATGGGAAGTACCGAGACGGTGCTCACACTGTGGGAGATGATGCTATGGTGCGATAAAGCGTAGTTCTTCACAAAAATGTTGCATGTCATCATCTCCTGATTCACTGTAAAAAATATCTGATGAATTGGCATCTTGTTCTCCATAGAATGGAATGAAAAAACTTTATTTCAGCCCTGCAGGACGCGCTTAGCGCGTAGCGGGCGTCTCCCACGTAGGGACCGACAGGGAGTACCTGGCGGCCGCTTCGTGGGCCTGCTGGACGGCCCATTGCTGGTCGGCGAGAAGTGAGCTCCTGAGGGACCTCTCCCACTTGCTTGAAGTAGAGTCGGGAGGAGTTGTTCCACACTCCCAGAGCATGTGTGCGAGTGTCGCTGTGTGTCCACATGATGGGCATGTGTCGCTGGGGTATGCATCGGGATAATAAACGTGAAGCGTCGCAAGGTTTGGGTACGTGTGTGTCTGTAATAGGCGTAGGGTTAATGCCTGCGGTCAGTTAAGTTTCGGATGTGGGGGTGGAAAAATGCGGCGTTCCAAGTAAAAGTGCTTTGTGATTTCATTGTACGTAATTGGTGCATCCCGATTGGTATCTAACCCAGCAAGATGAGGTTGCCCTGTGACAGTGCGGTCAGTATGTGCGCGCGCTGCATCATGGGCGATCTCGTTGAGGTTGGATAGGGCACCCGGCACCTGGCCGAGATGGGCGGGGAACCAGATGACAGTGTGGTGCTTCAGGGCACTCGGGTCCGCATTGTGCAGGATACGCAACGCCTGGTCGGAGATGACTCTTAATAGCTATGCTTGTTCTCCATCTCAATATAAAATACTTACAAATAATGCAAGTATGTGCTGTTTGAAATTCCCAAATAATCAACAAGTCAGTGTAAAGGAAATGATAAAAATAAAGACAGTTCTCAACAGTATGACAACAGTCGGTCGTGGTCGATGTGGCAGTTAATGTTCCTTCTAAACAATATGAAGTATTGTCATACCTCAGTTTCATTCATTCTGTACATACATGTGGTCACATGCTCTGCTCAATTTAGAACCTTGTCCTTATGCACCTATTTCAGAAGAAGCATTTCTAATTTACATGCTTTTGAGCAGACTTCTCGTAAAATGTGTGCTCTAATTGAGTAAACTAAAAAACTCTCATGAATGAAACACTTCCTTCTGCCCTTCTCACATTACGCATGCTGTTTTTAGTTGTCCTGTGTAAGAGGCCATGTGTAAGAGAAAATTGGTATAGGCGAAGCGTGACCCCTTGACGGACACGAATAACAGCCGGTGACATGAAAATAATGATGTGCGTGTAGGGTGCTGCATGACTCACATTCCACGCTCGTTGGCACGTTGATGACAGTTTCGCTAGCTTGCTATACAAAAAAGTTATTATTCCATGACATAAACGTATGAAAGACATAAATAACATCTGCTAACATGAAAATAAAGTCATGCATTTCTTGTACGGTATGATGTACATGGGTCGTGGCCACTTCGCTAGTTTGGCATAGACAAAAATTTTTATTCCGCTACGTTGCTGCTGTATGACGTTTCTAGCAATCCGCTTGCATTGCATCGATTCGCACTGTTCGTCGGATCTACCAAAGTTTTTAATAATTCATTTGGTTTTGATCCAAAAATGACTGCGTGCCCTCAGAGGGCAGTGTTAAAATATTAACAGCAGAATATATATATATATATATATATATATATATATATATATATATATATATATATATATATATATATATATATATATATATATATATATATATATATATATATATCAAATTGACGGTCTTTGATATGCATATGACATAGTACCTATAGCCAGGGAAAGGTGTTGCAGAGTTTTTTAGAAAGTAATGCGCCGGCCTGTTTCAAAACACTTTTTTTTCTCCTATGCGCCAGCAGCACCGAAGAATGCAATAAACAGGGGAGCAGCAGGAGACGGAAAAGTCACTTGCTGAACAGGAATATTTTTCATTGTATTATGACAACTCTAAAATCCTTCTTGGCAGTTCTTAAGTGTCAAATGCTGTAAGATAGCTTTGCAGGTACACTCTTGATTTCTGCAATTTCGCGAGTCATGTGTGTATGTGACAAGGGCGGCTTCGCCGAAAGCGCGCCATATTTACGCTGTGCAATGCACACTTCACTGCAGCGCATGTTATGTGGAACAAGATAAAAGCAAGACATATGCAAGCGCAATGTCTTGAAATTTTACTAGAACTTAAGCGGAACAATCTCTGGTACTCAACACCGCTTCCCTCTCTTTACTGAGTTCCACATAAGAACAACGAACTTAAAGAAAACAAGACGAACATTCCACATAAAATCTATTTATATGTCTTTTTCCACTTGAAAACAGTTTGGAGCCAGATAAATTTATGTGGATCATGTTTTTAACTGAAACATATATGGAGCCAGATTAAGAGTGTACTATGTCAGCCACTCTGATAAATAAGTCTTGAGACTTATAAATTAAGTCTTGAGGAACCTCGTCGAATAAAAAAAAAATTGTGGTCGCACACTGTGGTGGATTACAAGAAACATGTGAAACTGCACATCCCTCTGCTCATATTACGATGCATACTTTGCCCTTCTTCGCATGTTCTCCGCATAAAATTTGTCACTTCTTGTATAAGCCTTCTGTCCAGTTCCACACTTTTTTTCCTTTAAGTTTGTTTCGCACCCTATATTCATACGTAAAAAAACAAGAAAGCTTGACGATGTAACGTGGAATTCTTTCTTCCGAACCCACCTTCAACTAAAGCGAGCCGTGGGAGAAAATGAAACTGAAGTAGATGCAAAGGACAGAGTGTGCCAGTGAGTACGTGTTCCGTTCTATATTATCGACGTACGAAGAAATACGTTTTTACTTACAGTGGCCGGAAAATAAAGCACCAACGCTTGCAAATGAAAGAAATTATAGATTCCACTACTCACCGATCACCATAATACTAAATTCGGTAGATTTCAAGCTAGCGAAACAGCTGCGAGCGCATCATGAGTATAGCATGTAATTATGTTGTTACATGACACGCATCTCATAATTATCATTTTTGCACCAGTCACATGCATTCGTCGTACATTCACGTCCCGTAATACCAAACCTGGTAATATCTGAAGCTAGCGAAACAGCCATGAGCACATCATGAGCGCGGCATGTACTCATGTTGTTACATGACACGCATGTCATGATTTTCATGTTAGAGCGTATGGGTTTGTCATGCAGTCATGTCGTACCATACCAGTTTTGCAACTTGTCATGTGGACGAAATTACCGTAAGAGCAGCAAGACCATAAAATGTAAACCACGACATTCATGACACACATGTCATGATTTCCATGTTCTGACCAATTATGTTCGTAATGCATATATTCATGTTATGACATATCACGTTTGATAATGATACCGTTATAGAAAAGGCCAGGAGAGCTTAAAATTGTAAGCGGCAAGATAGATAAATGGATAGATACGCTCAAAGTCGCCGAAGTTCGCTGAGAAATGCTTCGCATTTAAAAAAAAAACCTTGAAGGCTGCACAATACATTCTCTCTAAACTCTATGCTTCACTCATTATACATGTATAATAGCGAATAAATATTGCTGGAGTAGGCAAGAATGAACAGTGAACATGTATATTGCAAACTGGTGCACTTTATGGTCAGGCGTGCCACATTTGATATAGCAAACGTGACATGTTTGAAGGAGTACTAGGTTTATATCGATACGTTAAGCTCCAAACCCTTAGTGCATAAGTGTATGACTTCGGTTAAAAAGAAAGTAGCTAAATAATGCAAGGCACCTCGTGTATAGCACTAACAATGGATAACATCTTTTGACGTAGAGTCTTGTAACTTTTTTTCGCTGTCACAAAATTTTAGTTATGCCACGCTTTGAAACACCGCTTGTCCAACCTTGCGTCGTTTGAGAATCAATGTGTGGGCTCGCTTTGTATCTTCTGCGGCAGTCCACAAAGGAAGATTGCCGAAGCCATTACCGCATCACGCAAAGGCGTTACACAAAGATGCCTCACATAAAAACCTTCTGTGGGGGATCTATATCATCTTTGATTCATCGATGTAAAAAGAAAACTAAAGTTAACTTATCGCCACCTGAAGTTCTTTTGAACAGCATGTCCCCTTATCGTCGTGGCAGGACGCAATTGTCCTCAGGCAGCTATTGTGAGCGCAATGACTCGGATACCAGCTTGAAGGAAGATGATGTTTATGTTCTATGAGAAACAATATGAAGGATATCAAATTTTATTTTGAAAATATATATATATATATATATATATATATATTGTGATGACGTTTAGTGAACCGGAGAAGTCGCAACGATCTCGCAACGAAAAATGGCCGTACGACAAGTCTGGCAAAAAGGCGGCCCAGGTTCTCGTGCAATCAGAGCACGGGGTTTTTCCTTCTCTTCAGAAGGCGCATACACGTTAGTGCGTATGCTTCACTACAATACCCCCCGGGTTGAAGAGTAGCCATCCTGGCGACTCAGGGAGTAGGCAGAATGAGGGGGTCGTAGTAGGGCTTGAGATGGTCGACGTGTACGGTCTCGCGTCCTTGACGGCGCAAATCTGGCGATTGTGTTAGGGGCTCGACGATGTAATTCACTGGTGAGGTTGCGTCAATGACACGGTATGGACCATGGTACCGAGCCAGAAGTTTAGAAGACAGGCCAGGAACGTGCGGGGGCACCCAAAGCCACACGAGGGAGCCAGTACAAAACGTAGGCGCTATGGGATGAGCGTCATCATAGCGCCTACGTTTTGGATGAGCGTCATCGGGTTTTTTGTAGACCTTGAGCCTCACTTGTCATAGACCGAGCCAACTGACGGCAGTCTTCAGCGTATCTGGCGACTTCCGAAAGCGGGGAGCACTCCGATAGATCAGGGCGGTACGGGAGTATGGTGTCGAGTGGGTGGGATGGTTCGCGGCCGTACAACAGAAAGAACGGGGAAAAACCGGTAGTCGCTTGCGTCGCGGTGTTGTAAGCGAAGGTAACAAAAGGCAAGACAGCGTCCCAGTTAGTGTGGTCGGAGGAAGTGTACATCCTCAGCATGTCGCCAAGTGTGCGGTTGAACCGTTCAGTGAGACCATTCGTCTGTGGATGGTATGCGGTAGATTTCCGGTGGATGATGTTGCATTCAGCGAGAATAGCTTGGATGACCTCCGACAGGAACACTCGACCCCTATCACTGAGTAATTCCCGTGGAGCCCCGTGGCGGAGAATGAAGCTGCGGCGAATGAAGAGTGCAACTTCGTGGGCGGTCGCTGCTGGTAGAGCTGCAGTCTCAGCGTAGCGCGTCAGATGATCGACGCCGAGAATAATCCACCGGTTTCCAGAGCGACTATATGGGAGGGGGCCATAGAGATCGATACCCACGCGGTCGAATGGGCGAGCCGGGCATGGGAGCGGCTGTAACATGCCAGTAAGGTGCCGCGGAGGTGTCTTGTTCTGTTGGCAAGTGGTGCAAGACTGAACGTATTTCTGCACAAAGCGATACATTCCTCGCCAGTAATATCGTTGGCGCAGCCTTTCGTAGGTATTCAGGACACCTGCGTGAGCACTTTGAGGGTCTGCATGGAAATTCACGCAGATGTCAGAGCGCATATGAGTTGGGACAGCAAGGAACCACTTCCGACCACCAGGCATGTAGTTGCGGCGGTACAGAATGCTGTGTCGCACGGAAAAGTGGGCTGCTTGTCGGCGTAGCGCTCTCGTGGAAGGGACAGCAGACGGATCGGTAAGGTAGTCGAGTAACAATGCAAGGTATGGATCTTTACGCTGCTCCGAAAGCATGTCAGTGGTGTCTATTGGTGACAAGGTGGTAAAAAGTGGTGACAGAGAAGCCACATCTGGGGTTAAAGGCGATCGCGAAAGTGCATCGGCATCTGCATGCTTGCGACCGGAACGATATACTACACGGATGTCGTATTCTTGCAATCGAAGTGCCCAACGTCCCAGGCGTCCGGACGGGTCTTTCAATGTGGACAGCCAACATAGAGCGTGGTGGTCTGTGACCACATCGAAAGGGCGGCCGTAAAGGTACGGGCGAAACTTCGTCAAGGCCCCGATTATAGCCAAACACTCCTTCTCTGTCACGGAGTAATTCAATTCAGCCTTCTTGAGAGCGCGACTTGCATAGGCGACTACGTATTCGGCTTGGGTGCCTTTCCGTTGTGCCGAAACTGCACCAAGACCGATGCCACTTGCATCGGTGTGAATTTCTGTGGCAGCAGCGGAGTCGTAGTGACGAAGAATGGGTGGTGAGGTCAGCAGGCAGCGCAGCTGGCGAAATGCGCCGTCAGATGCAGGTGACCATGCAGATATACCTTTGCTGTTGGAGAGCAGACTTGTTAGAGGTGCGATGATGGACGCGAAGTTGGGCACGAAGCGATGAAAGTAGGAGCAGAGACCAACGAAACTTCTTAGGGCTTTCAGTGATGTGGGCAACGGGAAGTCAGCGACAGCCCGAAGCTTATCGGGATCCGGAAGAACACCGTCTCTTGTGATGACATGTCCCAAGATGGTTAGTTTTCGTGCTGCGAAGTGGCACTTTTTGGAGTTAAGCTGTAGGCCCGCAGAAGTTAGGCACGTCAGAATCTCGTGGAGGCGAACAAGATGTGTCGGGAAATGAGACGAAAAGACTACGATGTCGTCCAGGTAACACAAGCAAGTTTTCCACTTATGGGCACGCAAGATGGTATCGATCATGCGCTCAAATGTGGCAGGTGCGTTGCAGAGCCCAAACGGCATCACTTTGAACTCATATCGGCCATCTGGCGTTAAAAAGGCTGTTTTAGGGCGATCACATTCAGCCATTGGCACCTGCCAATACCCAGAACGCAGATCCAAGGATGTAAAGTACTCGGCGCCTTGTAAACAGTCAAGAGCATCGTCTATTCGTGGTAGCGGGTAGACATCTTTCTTCGTATTCTTGTTTAGGCGGCGATAGTCCACGCAAAATCGAACGGTGCCATCTTTTTTCTTTACCAGAACGACAGGTGATGACCAAGCGCTTTGAGAAGGCTGTATCACTCCACGTTTAAGCATGTCGTCTACTTGCTCCGTAATGACGCGGCGCTCTTCGGTGGAAACGCGGTAAGGACGCTGTCGCAGAGACAAATGTGACCCGGTGTCAATAGTATGAGTGATAGTCGTGGTGCGGCCCAAAGCAGGTTCTTGAACGTCGAAGGAAGAGCGAAACTTGTTAAGGAGAGCAACAAGTTGGCGGTGATGCGAGAGGGGAAGGTCTGCGTCAATAGCATTGTCGAAGGCTGACAAACTTGATGGCTCAGACGCATGATTTATTGCGGCAATGTGACATGGCGTTTCGTCGGGAAGAATAATATCATCGATATGGTCGACAGGTAGCACATATCCCAACGTTTCACCACGAAGTAAGCTCATGGGGTAGTTGCAGTGGTTGGTAACCAGCATTACGGTTAAACCAGATGCACTTGTAAGAACGGTAAATGGGAGAACGATGCCCTTGCGTACAGTAAAAACAGGAGATGGCGTAAACACCACCGTGGCGTCAGGTTGCGCCACACATGAAAGGCTTACAGGGACCGAAGCTTCCGGGGGCAAGGTGATGTCGTCGTCAGCGATGAGTGCAGAGCCGAGGAGACCGGTCGGGTGGTGGAAATTCATATGTTGGCACAAGGGACACTTCGGCACGGGAACAATCGATGATAGCTTCATGACCTGATAAGAAATCCCAACCGATGATAAGGTCATGAGAGCAAGATGGAAAAACAAAAAACTGTACGACGTACAAAACGTCTTGGATGACGACGCGCGCCGTACACAGAGCCGAGGGATGAATGCGTTGCGCGCTAGCCGTGGACAGCACCATGCCACAGAGAGATGTGGTCACTTTCTTCAGTTTCCGACAAAATTTGGCGTCCATCACAGAAACGGCGGCCCCGGTATCAATTAACGCTAATGTGGCGACTCCCTCAACATCGACATCAACAACATTTTTCGGCGAAAACGGAGGCTTTTGGAATTGCGCACAAGTTGCAGTTCTTGCCTCCGGAACTGCACTGATTAGTTTCCCTCCTCAGGAGGTGGTCGACGACGCATAGGCGATGGCGACCGGCGACGAGGGGATGAGAAACGAGCAGTCGATGGGCGGCGATCCGAGTCTGAGTGCCTCTGTTCATATGCAGATGCGGTGGCCCTGCTGCGGCGCGTAGGTAGGAGTTCCGAAGTATGCGTTTGCAGGTGTGAAGCGACGGCAGCAGAAGCGTGCAATGTGGCCAGCGATGCCACAGGCGAAGCAGATAGGACAATTGTCTTGGGTGCGCCACTCATTAGATCGATGGAAAAAGCGAGGTGAGGGCCTGTAAACTGGAGGCGAGGCCGGAGGAGGTGGAGCTGATAAGGCGACTGGATGCGGTGGGGGCCGCGCGACCACAGCTGCGTAGCTGAGAGGTGAAGGTGGTGCAGGTGGTGCGTAGCCGACAGCTGAGAGATTAGGTGCTACTGAAGTGCATGGGTAAGGGGCCTGCACTGTAGGGAGGACATCACAAATTTCCGTGCGTATGGCCTGCTGCAGTGTCGTAGGCAGGCTTGCGGTGGGCGCGTCGCTATGCGGCAGCAGGGAGAGCTGTCGGGCGACTTCCTCCCTGATGAAGTCTTTGATCTGGTTGGACAGACTTTCTTGGCAAACGTTGGCATTTGTGAGTGTGACGGCCGAGATCGAATCCGGCGGTGGGACACTCTGTCGGGCGATGGAACGCTGACGGCGCAATTCATCAAAGCTCTGGCAGAGGCTTACGAGGATTGCCACCGTGTTCGGGCTTTTCGCTAGCAACATCTGGAATGCGCCATCCTCGATGCCCTTGAGAATCTGCCGAATTTTTTCTTCTTCGGGCATAGATGGATTCACACGCCTGCAGAGGTCGAGCACGTCCTCTATGTAACTAGTAAATGTCTCGCCAGGCTGCTGGGCTCGGTGGCGCAGGCGCTGGTCAGCGCGGAGCTTGCGGACCTCTGGTCGGCCGAACGCTTCAGTGACGAGTGTCTTAAAGGAGGACCAGTTAGCGATGGCGGTTTCGCGGTTCGTAAACCAAAGTTTAACTACGTCTGCCAAGTAAAATATAACGTAGGCGAGCTTAGAGTCGTTGTCCCACTTGTTGCTGGCGCTTACGCGTTCGTACAAGGAGAGCCAGTCCTCGACGTCTTGCTCACCACTGCCGCTGAAGATTGGTGGGTCCTGTTGGCGAGTAGCGCCGGGGCAGGTAGACGGGACAGCCGGTGGTGCTGGCTGGGCTGGGATGGGCTGGTTGGCGACTGCGTCAGTCATGTTTTGCAGTGGTCCCTCGGGCAACTTGCGAGAGCGGAGCTCCAGGTCTGCTTGGGGATCTCAGCAGCCTCCACCAAATGTGATGACGTTTAGTGAACCGGAGAAGTCGCAACGATGTCGCAACGAAAATTGGCCGTACGACAAGTCTGGCAAAAAGGCGGCCCAGGTTCTCGTGCAATCAGAGCACGCGCATACACGTTAGTGCGTATGCTCCACTACAATATATATATATATATATATAAATATATATATATATATATATATATATATATATATATATATATATATATATAAAGAACACAAGCGAGTACACGTACGAAAGAGCAATACTTTTATGCCAACGTTTCAGCCGTGGCACGGCCTTCGTCAGGGAATAAAGAGTAGACAAGCAGATGCCCCTTTTAAGGGCCGTTGAAATCACACAATTGATCAGAATAGTGATTAGAAAGTGCGAAAGCAATACCAAAACAACATTGTCAGTATAATTTGATACGAGTATTGAGCAACAATATCGCTGTGGATAACTCAAGATATGAGCGCATAGCTTCAGCGTAGGGCAAATTTTTATGCGTAGGGCAAATTTTTAAAGCAATAAAGCACTTCATAAGCCAAGCGAATATCATGAGCACATGTCACGCACACTGTAAGATACCCGAGGGACAGTAAACAAAATTCAACTGGTAACTGAAGCGTCAAGTTTGATGCCAAACTACTGCATGCGCACATATAATAAATGGAAGCACACACAAAAAATATATATAATCAAACAAATGAGAGAAGAAACGATGGCATGGGTTGGGGGGCATTTAACGCATTCCTGTGATGGACAATGCTACATAGAAAGGAAAGTAACGCGTCCAACGCTTTCGTTGATGCCTGAGTGCAAAGTGTTGAACTTGTTAATGAGATAGGACTCGCGAACTTCTCGGTCATGATGAGTTTTAAACCCGGATTGTAATATTGTGGCTTTGATGTTTTCGAAAGAGTGCCCTGGCATCTGGACATGTTTTGACAGTGGAAGATGAGGAAGGTTAGAAGCATGGGCTCTGTGGTTGTTAAAACGTAACCTGAATGATGTTTCGGTATGCCCAATGCGGAGGAAAATGGTTCGGGATAACATACCCGTTGCTTTGTATTCCGAAGCGCATGGAAGTGTTTCCGACCCTGCTAAGCATACCGGGCAACTTACTAATATAGTGAATTTATCTAGTCATCAATTAAGTCTTGAAGAATCTAAGGTTTTGTCGCTAGGTTTAAACTTTTGTCCCGCAACTGGCGGCTACAATGAATTCACGCTCATTGCCGATCTTCATAACTTTGAAAGAAACATGCGATTGCGCGAGTACTTTTTCAACCGCCAACCAAGTGAACAAACCAACTCCGCGTTACCATCTGGTAAACACTGGACACCACCCACTCAACGGGATAAATGCCTCGATTTATATATACGAGCTGTACAGGATGATGTACTTCAAGCGTACAAAACACGTTTTCCCTTCCGCCATAACGTCACCTTTAAAGAGGCTCAGGCTATCAAAGCATTGGCTAGCCGCAATGATATAGTAATTAAGCCAGCAGATAAAGGTGGTGCAGTAGTGGTATTGAATGCTGACAGCTATATAGGTGAAGCCCAGAGACAACTTGATGACACCACATACTACAGGCGTCTAAATGACGACCCGACAGCGGAATTTAAACGCATTGTCAGTGATGTTGTTACAGATCTTGTAAAAGAAAACAAAATCGCTCAGTCTGCATTACGTACGCTGATTCCACTAAGCCCGGTGGCTGGTAGGTTCTACACCCTACCCAAAATTCACAAAGAAAACATTCCCGGTAGACCGATTGTGTCTGGTATAGGTACGGTGACAGAAAATTTGTCACGCTACGTTGATACCCTCATTTCTTCTATTCCGGTTTCACTTCCCTCGTACATTAAAGACACCAATCACTTTTTAAATGATATCATTGATTTAGACATTCCTGATGGGTCATTTTTGGTGATCCTCGATGTTTGTTCTTTGTACACCAACATTCCCCATTCTGATGGTATCCGCGCTGTTGTAAAAGCGTATAACGAGTCTGACCTCGACAAATCGATAGACTCCTCTACACTAGCTACGCTTCTCAAATTAATTCTCGAACTAAACAATTTCGAGTTCAACGGACAACACTTCATTCAAGTTAGCGGCACTTCCATGGGCACACGAATAGGCCCGAATTACGCAAATATTTTTATGGGCTCTCTAGAACGCGATTTTCTTGCCAGCCGCGATTTGAAGCCTTTTTATTACAAGCGTTTTATCGATGACATTTTTTTAGTATGGCATCATGGTGAATCCCAGCTTCTTTCTTTCATCAGCGATTATAATAATGCCCATCCAAATATATCATTCTCGCACTCATACTCGGACACCAGTGTCAACTTTCTTGACGTCACAGTGACACTGTGCAATCGAAAATTGACGACCAAACTATATAGGAAACCAACCGATAGACATCAGTATCTTCACTTCCATAGTAGTCACACAAAACACTGCAAAACCAGTATTCCATATAGTCAGGCCATTCGCTTTAAACGCATCTGCTCTGATAACAATGATTTCGCTCGCAACTGCGAAGACCTACGAGGTGCTCTTACGAGGCAAGGATACCCATCGGGAATCATAGACGACGCCCTCAAGAAGGCTAACAACATTGACCGTAAAGAGTTGCTCACAAGCAACAAACGATCTGCAAACACTTCACGTAACAGTGTTAACCTCATCCTTACGCACTCAGCTTCGGTTCCTAATGTGGCCAATATTCTAAGAAAACACCACAATATCTTGCAACAAAGTGATCACTTAAAAGACATTTTTACGGAACCATCGAGGGTAGTTTACCGCAGATCACGCAACCTGCATGATACATTAACATCATCGAAAATAATTAATCGGTCCAACTACAGTGGTTGCCATCCTTGCAATAAGCCCCGCTGCAAGGTTTGCCCGCACATGTCAAGTACTCATACCGCAACTAGCACCGCATCAAACTTTTCCTTAAAAATCAACGGAGACTTCACTTGCGACAGCGCTAATGTTATCTACATGCTTGAGTGCTCCACTTGCCGTATGCAATACATTGGGCATACCGAAACATCATTCAGGTTACGTTTTAACAACCACAGAGCCCATGCTTCTAACCTTCCTCATCTTCCACTGTCAAAACATGTCCAGATGCCAGGGCACTCTTTCGAAAACATCAAAGCCACAATATTACAATCCGGGTTTAAAACTCATCATGACCGAGAAGTTCGCGAGTCCTATCTCATTAACAAGTTCAACACTTTGCACTCAGGCATCAACGAAAGCGTTGGACGCGTTACTTTCCTTTCTATGTAGCATTGTCCATCACAGGAATGCGTTAAATGCCCCCCAACCCATGCCATCGTTTCTTCTCTCATTTGTTTGATTATATATATTTTTTGTGTGTGCTTCCATTTATTATATGTGCGCATGCAGTAGTTTGGCATCAAACTTGACGCTTCAGTTACCAGTTGAATTTTGTTTACTGTCCCTCGGGTATCTTACAGTGTGCGTGACATGTGCTCATGATATTCGCTTGGCTTATGAAGTGCTTTATTGCTTTAAAAATTTGCCCTACGCATAAAAATTTGCCCTACGCTGAAGCTATGCGCTCATATCTTGAGTTATCCACAGCGATATTGTTGCTCAATACTCGTATCAAATTATACTGACAATGTTGTTTTGGTATTGCTTTCGCACTTTCTAATCACTATTCTGATCAATTGTGTGATTTCAACGGCCCTTAAAAGGGGCATCTGCTTGTCTACTCTTTATTCCCTGACGAAGGCCGTGCCACGGCTGAAACGTTGGCATAAAAGTATTGCTCTTTCGTACGTGTACTCGCTTGTGTTCTTTATACGTACCAGACCCCTTGAACTTCCTGCTGAATATATATATATATATATATATATATATATATATATATATATATATTCTCGTAATGCCAAAAAAATGTAAGCAAATCATAGAAGCTCGCCAATTCCATGCGCAAAAATGTTACATTTTCAAGAAATACATTTTTTTTTAAGAAAGACCGAGAGAGGAAGGGCTGGCGCAGTTCCACCCCAAACTGTAAATTTTCTCTGCCTTGATAGCTTCTGTTGTTGCTTCATTTCTGTATATTATGACGTAGATAGTGTCATGCAAATGCAGTGTGCAGCCATACGTGCAGCAGTGCAAAGCCAAAAAATCCAGCCGTCTTCACGAAATTAATTATGACGAGTGGGTGAAGCTCTGGATAGGGTAGGAGCGAGTAGCCATATGTTACCCGAATGTTGCCCGTTAAATGTAAGTTAACTGGCATAAAGTGGCAAAGAGACATAAAGAGTCAATGACAAAGCTATAGCTCTTAATGCCCATAATGTTTACGTTAAAGTTTTCAAATAGTATAATGCACCTGTGCTTCTTTCTGTTCTATATCGTTCTGCCATAATTACAATCACAATTCGTCTATTGTTAAACCTTTTTATTTGTGTGTGTCGCACATATCTTTCGACTATACCGTACATTACCCGAGCGTTACTCCAAATAATGTATCCGTGAGTGCGAACACCGTGGACAGACAATTAGCGAACTGAAAGTACTTGGCCCATAAACCATCGCAACCATTCTTGGCGTTACAAGCGTGTTCCCGGCCCGTGCCCACTCTTTTAATTTGTGTCAAAGTTTGCGCCGCGTGATCAGTTCCGGATTAGTAACAAGCCCATCTTCGTACTTTTGTCACAGATTAATAGTACTGATAGCCGCAAGTGGACTAAGCAGCGCTAATGTCACCGGCAGATACGCCAACCTTGTTGCAGCTGAAATCGCTTATTATATTTGATGAGCGAACCTAAGCATAACTTCATAAGGTCAGATATGAACCACATCGCAAAATGCCGGCTCATAACATCGAAATCATAACCACACCATGCAACAATGAAAACTGGAGCCGGTGTGCCATGAACTCCGCGACTTTGAGCCCATGTAGACAATTGCAATAATTCAGTCCAAACAGTTATCGCGGAAAATTATGCAGAATAAACACCACCCTGTTTTTTTTTGGCTATTCCGAATACAAGTGGCTTATTGAAATTTAACAATTCGACTAAATTTCAGTTCGGCTCTGAACGCGTTCATTTTGACAATGAATATTATATGCCAATGGCATAGCAATCTGGAATTCAGAGAGACCTTGAACATTGCTTGTTTGCGTAATAACAGTGCCACTCACGCAAGCACGGGAGGCTTGTAATCATTGGATACTGTGAGTTCTAACAAAAGGCTATAAATGATGGAAGATTACAACACCGAGAAAAACTTACAGACTATACAGCGCCTAATGAGCTGCAAAATGGTGTGCGTGACATCAGAAGGGAGCAAAGATAAGAAAACAGCAAGATGAGTTGATAGTAAATAAAGGTAGCTGATTGATACCATAACATATGATAAGCACAGAGAAGGACAATGGCTGGTACCACAATGCATATATGACATAATTGTGCGGTCTCTAAGAACCATGATTACAAGCGGTGCTCGGCTCGTAGGTGCAGGAACTCAAACGCCACCGCGGAAAGCAGCAAGTTGGAAAGAGGCTTGTCGTGTACTCAAAAAATACGAACTTGGCTTGCACATAAAGAGGCAAATTGGACGTGATCGGGAGAGAACATAGACCAGCACTGCCATAAAAACAGGCTCACAATTTTGTTGATGTTGGCGGTGATAATATGTCCACGCGGAACAAAACCGAGCTCAGTGCATGAATACGACTCGAGGCGAAATATCAATATTATTATCTAACGCACATATAGATACTACTAATAAAAATGATTTCCTTCGAGCTCATGTAAAATTACCAGACTGAAAGGTTACTGAAGTACGACAAAACGTAACTAATTGATCCCTATTTCATTTCGTTGAACTACTGCGATAATATCATCATACTTGGTAAATAACGGAAAGTACTGATATGAGCGTCTTCTACAATATCTGATATGAGCGTCAAGCACAAACTAACCTCTGCATAGGCCGTTTAAGGATGAACAAACCTCCAGCTACGTATTTGTATAGCAGCAGACGTATTCAAGCAACCATAACAAGAGAGTAGAGAATGTAGTTTTTTATTTTTACACAGATCCCTATTGCAAAAACAGCGTGATGCCAGTACGTTTTTAGGCAGTGGTACACGCTGGACACACTGGTACATGTTTGTAATCACTGGCACTTCGCTGGGCGCACTGGGAAAAAGCTGTGCAGCACTGGTAGGGGCGCTGGCTCAACCGCTGTAATGCTGGTGCGCACTGCGAAGCGCTGGAATTTTCACTGGCAAGCGCTGGTGAATACTGGAGCACGCACTGTGTCTACCAGCGCAGCTGCAGCGTGCATGTTATTGTAGCGTGTGCCGTGGTTTGTTTTGGTGTCATTGAATATAAAACGGTTGATTCGACGGCAGGGAGAGACGCTATCCTATAACAGATACCGAGCATACGTAACTTTTGCGGCGCACGTACGCATCGCAACAACTATACTGCACCTTTTTCGCATATGTCCCCGCGTACACTGGCCATATTCGCATCATCCGTGTATTGCTGTAACGTTTCCAAGTTGCAGTGTTTGTAAGCCTGGAGCTGCACGCCACTCCTAAGAAAAGCAGGAAATTGTTTTTGCCGCAAAGTTGAGGAAACGTAAATGAGCTCTCTGGATCGCTTCGCAAGGTTTCCAGCGGAGGCGGGAAAAAAAGCTGTCGTTCGATTCCGCCACACCGCATAAATGTATGTCTGGTCATGCTTATCCTTCTACTTCTTACTTCAGGTAAGGGTTAGGAATGTTCCGAAGCTCAAATGCAGAATCTTCAACCATACCAACTCAACGCGTCGAGAGCGATCTTACCCAGTGCCCGGCCCAGCGAGCTTTATTCATGCCATGCCAGCCGCGTTGTCATATATGTTACCGGCGCTTCTTGCTTCGTGTACACCTAGCTTTAGAGTCTGAGAATAACTGTAAAGTATAGTTTAGACATCCATGAACCTAAATCAACTATTTTGTCTTGTATCGATGTTCGCACAAGGAGCGCTGACGATCGAACGTCGCGCTTTTAGCTACGCAGGCTGTCACCGAAAGCTCCCGGCCGCACTCAGCCGGTACTTCTCCGACTGATATGTAACAACACGCAATTTTGAGTTGGTAATTTAGTACGCCTTCGTGAACTGACTCCCTGGCATACGTTTTCAGTGAATCGCATTGGTATTTCTATGGGTGTTTTTTTTAATTGTTGGTATTGATATAACTGCATATATCTGTACACTGGCACGCCCGCTGTTTACTGTCAGCGGAGGCCAGAAAAACCGCTGTCGCTCGCCATCGCCACTCCGTAAATGCATTTCTGGCATTCATTGACCTTCCACTTACTTCAGGTACAGTTAAGGTAACAGTTAGAAATATTGCGAAGCTGAAATGCAGAAACTTCAAGCATGGCAACTCAGCTGCTTCGAAAGCAGCCTTACCCAGGGCCCCGTCCCAGCGAGGCCTGTCGTGCCGCCCGCGTCGGTGTACCTCTTGCCGGCGCTTTGTACTTTAAGTAGGCACAATTTTAAAGTGTAAGAATGACTGTAAAGTACAGTTTAGACATCCCTGAGCCTAAATCGACCAATTATCTACGTGTGCGGTGCCCGCACAAGGAGCGGCAACGATCGATGTGTCGTGCTTTCAGCAACGTATACGCTGTCACCGAGAGCTTCCTTCTGAGCGCAGGAGCCGGTACTTCTCTGACTCGTACGTAAAAACACACAATTTTGAGTTGGTAATTTGGTACGTGTTAGTGAACTAACATACTGGCATACTTTTTCAGCGGATTGCATTAGTCATTTCTTCGGCGGTTTCTTAGTGCCAGATATCGATATAACTGCAAATATGCTATTTGGCACGCCGGATGTGTACTGCTACATCGGCGCTTGCGCGAAAACGAATACTCTATATTCACTCGTGTGCGTGGATATCTACCAAACAAGACATGTAAATCATCTGTTCTTCTTGACCACTAGCAAGTGCTAGAAATGACTATCAAAGAAAACAAAACTATCGGCAGCAACAGCTGACAATGCTCCTACAGACAATTTGAGATTTTTCAGAGTTAAGATGTACATGCTTCAAAAAACTTTGCGCTCTTGCTAATATCTGCACGTCAATTGGTACCTGGAAGCCATTCATCACTGTCGAATCTAGACACAATTGTTATTTATAAAACAATATCATGTCAGTCTTGACTGTGCGACTTGTACACAAGAAGTTGAACGGCGTGTTTTTCGGATAAATAGTCGTTTTACAACCACGTAAATGCGTTCTGGCGTGGTGTAGTGGATAGCGTTCTCGGTCAGAGATAGGAAGGTAGCATGTTGAAATACCATCAAGCGACGTTTTATTTTGTTTCAATTATAATTTTTGAATTTGTATTGTTAACGCGCGTTATTTTACTTATATATTTAATACTTATGGCGAATGGGCATCCCCGTTTTATCTCTGATAATTCATCTTGCGCAGAGTGCTGGGACGCTGCCACTCCAGCGTCCCAGTACCTGCGCTGGGAGGCGCTGGCCCCAGCGTCATACTGGGCCCATAATCAGGCATGGTGCTGGACGCTGGTACCCAGTGGTGCTGGTTTTTGCAATAGGGATGAACCGAACTCCTTTCTTTTTTTAACAGATGAATCAGGCACATAACTGATTTAGAAGTAACACAGTAATTATATTATTCTATATGCATAACGCTACTTACACATGTACAAATAGAGAAAAAAACGGGCTCTGAGCTTCGTGCAAAGTACGACTTTGACAGAATGCCAGTGGTTGACTCAATAGAAGATTGCGTTTCTCTTGCTGATAATGGGAATGTTAGTCACGATTCATTCATTAAAGGGGCCCTGCAACACTTTTTGAGCATGGTCATGCAGCGCTGCCGATCAGATGCTCCCGACAACACGCGAGACAAATATTATAGCTCAGCACGCGGTCTGGAATTCACAATATATTATCAAAGTGAGCTGAAAATTGCTTTTTCTTCTTTCGACAAATCACGGAATTAGCCGCGAAATCACTCGTAGTAAGCCCATCTATCAGCCATTGGTTGATTTGAACATAGCACACTCACTCATTACAAAGACTGCCGCGGAGGCCGCGACTTGTCCACGTGAGGGCGCACAATCACAGTGAGAAAAGCCGCGCATTCGAAAAAAAAAGAAAAAAAGTACTCAAGGTCACTAAGTGCACGTGACGTTTTTTTTTTTGCGCCTGCCATCTCTCTCTGCTTAGCTTCCAGCGCCTTCGTTAGAACGAGAGAAGAGAGAATGCAAATGCAGCATGCGACGAATCTTTGTACCTCCACTCACTGGACAGATTTTAAAAACTTTGGCGCCAATTGATTACAGAAGCAATAAGCTCTTCCAGAGAATTCATTTTATGGGTACTTAAAATTTGTTTTAGGGCCACTTTAATGTGGCAGAGGGGTTATATACATTGCTTTAAGGCTGCAGTGAACGTGCTTTATCGCGGACAATTGGCACAAACCGCTTACGGATTAGCGCCGATGTGGGCTCTTGTGTGCGCGCCTCCAGCCACCTGTTCACACAAACGTGACGACTATACTGTCACCTGTAGCTCAATCTCGCCGCGAATCAATTTTTAGAGCTTTTCGCTGCTGAGTGGCGTACTCATGGCGTGCTATGTACGTCTGAGCTTTTTCAGATATGCATGTACACTTGTCAGCTAGCGACCACTGATGAACTTTTGGAGACCATCAAATTTAATATAAAGCAGTTAAGGCTTGTCTGCAACATAGGATAGATGCCAAACAAATTACATGGGGCAGTTTTATCCTCGCAGCTAAAATTCTGATAACTGCATCTGGCTCCTACATTACAGTATGTGTAAGAGTCTCGCAACAATCCGCTTGTTCCAGTTTTGTGCCTATTGCTTTTGCAAGAGTGTTACTATTAACAGTGCAGTTCGCCTCTGCTGACAAAGCCACTTCTAGCATCCTTAGCTTAACTTCAGGGGACCACACACAGGACAGAAATTCGTTGGCATAGATCAACAAAATAAAAAAAAAGCTGAAATAAATGATACCATCCATTGCAATAAAACACCGCACGGACGGGATCCCCGACTTTAGGGACGATAAGGAAAACGAATGGTCCCATTTCAGCGATTGCGGCCGATCGAAGACCAGGAGAGCAATAGGGGGGAGGGCACGTTTGTGTGTGGAAAAGTGGAGCCTGAGCCGTTGTTACTTTGCTGGGGCCCTTGATACTCTAATAAAATTCCTCTGGGTGCCGACAGGAAGGAACCCACCGCAGTCAAGAGCGAGATAAGTGGTCCGTAAGTTAACACACCACCTTTGGCCTCGCGAGAACTCCGCAAGTGGCGCGTGCTGTTCATCTTAACGAGAAGCAAATGGCTACATTGATTTTCTCTATTTGGCATGAGCTGTACGAACTCGTGAATCATATAACAGTGACGTACTGGTGGCTTGTGGAAGCATTGAATCAGTTAAGGCTGCAATGGCACTTCATGGGGTGATCTTGCGTTTTCAGTGCTACTAACAAGCTCCCTAATTATAGTTGTGAAGACCTCTTACGCTCCTCAACGAAGTCATGTAGCCGTGATAAGTAAGGCAAATCCCGAACTCGCAAGTGCTCCGTTTTCCCTGATTAAAAGGCTATAGTCAGGGGGCTCTTACTTTTCTCATGCCATGAGGATTGCGTATTCAAAAAAGTGAACATTAACCTTTGGAGTATGGAACGTTTAATAAAACGCCATTGTTCGCTTATGAGCTGTAGAATATATATATTCTCTGGACCACGCGGAAAATATGGCATTTATGACTTTCACCTCATTACTATGAGAAGCGAGACTATTGCGGGCCTAAACTCTAACATCACGTAGCAAGTATATTCACGAGCCTAACTTCACATAGCATCCCCTAAGACCTCTTTACAAGTGTGAATATCACTTAACACCAATTAAGAGTCATGACTAAAATTACATGACATCGCGATATTAATCACGTGACTAAACCCACGTACGTGAGTGCTAACTGCAAATATGACAAAAGGTTGTTAGCCACCAGAAGCATATATTTACGTAACCAGGATCACCTAACATTGCGTAAAATCTTTAACCGCAAGTCATAGAAATATGGCAAACTACCATTGATAATTTGAGGATGCTTGCCGAATAGGCTCTTGTTATTTTTTCAGCTCTTTCATTCTCATGAATTCACTCCACAGTTGCTACCTGTGCTATGTAGGTATATTAATTTCCAACTCCCATTATATCACAACCTGTCACGAAGTGCTATTCAGTCTCGGTATTGTTGCATATAACTTAGTTTATGCCCATTACGTTCAGGCTAGCTCTTCTACTTTGCGTGTCCGATTCAGCAATATGTGTTGCATTTCGTCCTCTTAGGGAAACATCAATGTAATGTCATAGTAAAAGCACAATTTACTAAGACACTCTCCATCAACCCTTATCTCTAACTTTTTACACTCTAAGGCTCTGAAAACATCTTGTAGAAACGCGGTGAAAAGCATTGGTAAATAGTGTCTCTCTGCCCTACACAAATTTATTGGGATTCTGCCACTTGCATTAACAAGGACCATGATGGCTGTGGGCTGTGGATCAGCTGCAGCATGTTATTATAGGCTTCGTCAATATCGTGATTCGGCAGTGCCTGCATGACTGCGGATATTTCGCTGAAAGAACTAGGTTCCCTTATTCAAGGCAGAACATGTATACAAATATACACACACACACACACACACACACACACACACACACACACACACACACACACACACACACATATATATATATATATATATATATATATATATATATATATATAGTGTAATGATAATAAATAGTGGGGCTCAGGCAAGGGCGCAGGCAGGGTGAAGGAAGCCGAGGAAGACGAAGCAGAATAAGAACAGCCGGCCTGCAGCAAAGGCGTTGTCTCTTATTTCTCGTCGTTACAATATATATATATATATATATATATATATATTTATATACACACACACACACACACACACACACACATATATATATATATATATATATATATATATATATATATATATATATATATATATATATATATATATATATATATATATATATATATATGGGAATGGAGTGTATACTTAAGAGGGCTCGATTTTCCGTGTTTTGAATGGAATTCTTGATATATAAAAGACAACAATGCCAAGGAAAGTATAGAGAAAGTTATTAGACCGAATTGTTATGTAATTGTGAAAAAAGAAAAGTGGGTGAAAAGATAACTTGCTGTGGGCGGCAACCGAACGTGCGACCTTCGAATAACGCGTTCAATGCTCTACCACTGAGCTACCACGGCGGCTATCCTCCCAGCCACTTTATTGGTTATATATGTGAATTTAAAAGAAAAGTGTCAGTCAGTGCCACCAGTAGCCATCACTGTGAGTGTGGCACACTCTTTATGAGCCTGTGTGGCGTCATGTAGCAGGTGAACTTATTACCAGCTGGCAGCTGATAAATAGTCCCTCGTATACAGCCTAAAGGTACCAAGTCTGCCAGTATAAGACCCTCGTAACGAATAAGGGAACGAAGTGTATACTTCACAATTACATTACAATTCGGTGTAATAACTTTCCCAATAGTTTCCTTGGCATTATTGTTTAGATCTGATATACACACACACACACACACACATATATATATATATATATATATATATATATATATATATATATATATATATATATATATATATATATATATATATATATAGGTCACCAGAAGAAGCGAACGAACAAACGAAAAACGATGCTTTATTGCCAACGTTACGGCCGGGGACCGGCCTTCGTCAGGGCATTCGTGCATATATATATATATATATATATATATATATATATATATATATATATATATATATACATATATATATTGTTACGGTTCGATGCCTTTATTTATCCAGGGAACTGGCCGGTCACCGCTCGTGCTAACCTCGTTCTCCTCTTCTTCCACGCGCCCTTTCAGTATCGTAGCAATTCCCCCTTTGCAGACGATGCCCACCGGGCGATTTAGGCTTCGTTGCGATGATGATAGCGTTTTAGACGGGCAAAATGAACGACGTTGGTCTTGCTTGAGCGGCGGCCAGTTGACAACAGCTGAGATATCACGTACGTGACATCACTGAGACGTTCCAGGACAACAAACGGACCGGTGTAGTTGGCCAGAAACTTTTGGCAGAGGCCGCGCTTGCGAAGCGGCGTCCAAAGCCACACCAAATTCCCTTTCTCAAACCATACGTGCCGGTGACTTCTGTCGTAACGGTTCTTGGAGCGTTTCTGTGAGACGAAAGTTCGAAGACAGGCGATGCGCCGGGCCTCTTCTGTGCGGCAAATGGTTTCGGCGAGAGTAGGTTGATCAGTCTCGGAAAAAGGAAGGATAGTGTCAAGAGCTGTGCGGAGTTGGCGTGCGTAGAGCAGATAAAATGGACTGTATCTCGTTGTTTCGTGCTGTGCAGTGTTGTAGGCGAAAGTTATAAATGGCAAAATTGCGTCCCATGGTTTGTGTCCAGAATCAACATACATGGAAATCATGTTGACGAGAGTCCTATTTGTTCGTTCCGTCAAACCATTAGCCTGTGGGTGATACGGGGTAGTGTGACGAAAATGGCACGAAGCAAGACGAAGAAGGTCTTCAACTACATCGGCAACAAATTGCCGCCCGCGATCACTGATGATGACACGGGGGGATCCATGGCGTAATATAACGTGTGACAGCATGAACTGTGAAACTTGAGTGGCCGTTGCCGCAGGAATCGCCGCAGTTTCGGCGTAACGTGTGAGGTGGTCAACGCCCACAATAATCCATCGGTTGCCGTTCGTTGATCGCGGAAAAGGGCCGAGCAGGTCGACACCTACGACGTCAAATGGTGAACTCGGGGGTGCCATGGGATGAAGTAGTCCGGCTGGCGGAGTTGTAGGACGCTTGTGGCGTTGACATTTCTCACAGCTCGCAACGTATGCAGTCACACTTTTACGCATCTTCGGCCAGAAGAAGCGTTTCTGCGTGCGATAAAATGTCCTAGAAAAACCCATATGGCCAGATGTTGGGTCGTCGTGCATTGCTCGAAGTACGTGTTGTCGAAGACTTGTAGGCACAACTAGAAGTAGGCAAGGGCCTACGCCGGAATAATTCTTTTTGTAAAGAACACCATCCTTTAAGACGAAACCACGTTGACCGTTCGTTCCGGAAATAAAGAAAGAAGCAAGACTGTTGTCATTGCATTGCTCTGCTCGAAAAGTTGTTAGGTCAGGAAACGGAGTATTCACTACAGCCAAATATTCATCAAAGTTGTCAGCGTCACACTCCGTTGTCGGAAGGGGAAGTCGTGAAAGGCAATCGGTGTCGGCATGAAGACGACCGCTCTTGTAACAGACTTCAAAGTCGTGTTCTTGCAATCGTAACGCCCAACGAGCAAGACGACCAGATGGGTCCCGTAGTCCAGTGAGCCAACATAAAGAATGGTGGTCCATGACAATCGAGAATCGGCGTCCATAGATATAAGGGCGAAACTTGTGCACGGCGAATATGGCCGCGAGACATTCCTGCTCTGTGACAGTATAGTTTCGCTCCGGTTTACTTTAACAGTGACTGGCATAGGCAACGACGTGTTCCGCAGCTCCATGGCGTTGGACCAAGACGGCGCCAATACCTACACCACTGGCGTCGGTATGATCTTCTGTGGCAGCAGATGGGTCATAGTGGTGAAGTACGGGCCCTGACGTAAGAACAAACTTGAGTTGCGAAAAAGACGACTCGCATTCCGCTGACCACCGAAAGGGGGCGTTCTTCTTGAGTAGGGACGTCAAAGGGTAAGCGAGGTCGGCGAACCTGGGCACGAAGCGACGGAAGTACGACCATAGGCCCAAAAAGCTTCGCAACTCTCGTACCGACTGAGGTTGTTTGAAGCAGCTGACTGCTGCGACTTTCTGGGGGTTGGGTCGAACGCCATGCTTGTCCACCAGGTGACCGAGAACGAGAGTCTCACGGCTGCCAAAGTGACACTTCTTAGAGCTCAGGGTGAGCTTGGCTCTCTCAAGGCAGTTGAGAACAATGTCTAGACGATGGTTGTGTTCATTGAATGTCCGGCCAAAAATTATAATGTCATCCAGGTAGCAAAGACAAACTTCCCACTTTAGTCCACGTAACACAGAGTCCATTAAGCGCTCAAACGTCGCTGGAGCGTTGCATAGGCCAAACGGCATTACATTGAATTCAAATAGACCGTCTGGGGTTATGAAGGCCGTTTTATCTTTGTCATTCGGGTGCATGGGGATTTGCCAATAACCAGATCTCAAATCCATGGAGGAGAAGTACGATGCCGAATGTAAACAATCGATGACATCATCAATCCTGGGAAGCGGGTAGACATCCTTTTTAGTAACAGAGTTGAGCCGTCTGTAATCCCCGCAGAATCGCCATGTACCATCCTTCTTTCGGACAAGAATCACTGGGGCAGCCCAAGGGCTACACGACTCTTGGATGACCCTTTTCTTTAACATCTCTTCTACCTGTTGAGTAAGGACCTTGCGCTCCACAGATGAGACACGGTATGGTTTCTGCCGGATAGGGTGAGCGGATTCTGTGTCAATCCCACGGCGAGTACGCGACTCGGGTGCACTTATTTGCTCTTCTTTCTGCGCAAAGTCAAATATAGTAGCGTGCTTCGCAAGGACTTCGACCAAAGCTTGACGTTTTTCAGATGATAGCGACTTGTTTACCATACTCAGAAAGTTGGCTTCTGTATGGTACGTTGAACGAATAGCATGTACTCTCTCGTCCCTTAAAGATGCAATAAAACTGGTCGCATTTTGTTCGAAGCGAGTGAGTCGCATTCCGCAGGGTAGCATAACAGGTTCATTTGAATAGTTCGAAACCCATAAGGCCAATCGCCTATCACTGATCGACAGAACACAATGTGGAACGAGCACATTTTCCTTGGCGCAGTTGAGAGGAATGGGCTCCAAAAGAACATCAAACTTTCCGGCGTCCAAGGCAGAGGCGTCAACGCGTACGGTCTTCATCGAGTTGGGCGGCAAGACAACATCCTCAATGACGGTGATAGATCCTTGACAGCACCTAGGATCGTCAGTAAATGCCGATAGCATAATCTCGCCAGCACCGCAATCTACAGTAGCCCCGCACTCGCGTAGAAAATAGATGCCCAAGATGATGTCATGGGTGGAGCTGGTCAGGATGGCGAATTCAGCCTACAAGACCTTGTCACCCAAAGTGACACTAACGACACACGCACCGATCGGGCACAATGTCTCCCCGCTCACTGCACGAAATGATGCACAACTGCCCCAGCGAAACATCACTTTAAGTCCTAGCCGCAATTTGAAGTTAAGACTCATCACTGAAACAGCTGCTCCCGCGTCTATCAAAGCCATCGTAGGAAGTCCATCAATAAGCACGGGGACCCTATTTTGCGTCATAAAAACGGGTGGAGGCATAGGCGGATGTAGTGACAAATGTTCGGCGACCTCACCTCCATTGGCCGCACCACCTAGTTTCCCGGAGGCGGGGAGGTGACGCGTCGACCAGGAGATGAAGAACGGAACCGGCGTGTTGTGGGGGGCGTCAAGCTTCGCACGGAGGAAAGCGAGTCGTTGCGTGAATTCCGGTGGAAATTGTGTCCTACATTTGTATCACTGTGAGTCGTTTGCTGGAAGCCATCCCCAACGTACGCGTCCCGCATTGAACGCATACCACCGCGCCAGCGGTTTGGTCGAGATGAAGCTGATGATCCCTCGTAGTAGTGCTGCTGGGGGCGACGTCTTTGACCACAGACTCGTGCCACATGTCCACGGTAACTGCAGTTATAGCACACAGGGGCCTCACGCACGTCGCCAAACCTTCCACGAGGCGCCGTGTGCCCATGATCGTCCCACGAAGACACCATTGTAGGTGGTTGGCGGGAGGCGTTCTGGAAACCACGGTGATGAAGTAAGTTGTCGTTTGGGGGCTCTGGTGCTCTTGATTGAGGCTTCATTGAGGCTCTTGATTGAGGCTTCTGGTGCTCTTGATTGAGGCTTCAACCTCTCTTTAGTCAAACAAGGAAAACTTATTGATCAGGCACTACCAGCATTAATGTACGCAGATGATATAGTGCTAATGGCCAACAACAAGGAAGATTTGCAGAGGTTGATGGACATCTGCGGTAATGAGGGAGATAGGTTAGATTTTAGATTCAGTAGGGAAAAATCAGCAGTCATGATTTTCAATGACAACGAAGGTAGTGAGCTTAGAATACAGGAGGTCACGCTAGAGATAACAGATAAATACAAATATCTGGGCGTATGGATAAGCAATGGGACCAAGTATCTGAGGGAACACGAAATATACGTGACGACTAAAGGTAACAGGAATGCAGCAGTCATGAAAAATAGGGCACTGTGGAATTACAATAGGTATGATGTTGTGAGAGGAATATGGAAAGGGGTCATGGTTCCTGGGCTGACGTTCAGCAATGCGGTCTTGTGCATGAGATCAGAAGTTCAAGCAAGATTAGAAATTAAGCAACGTGGAATAGGTAGGCTTGCTTTAGGAGCTCACGGGAATACACCAAATCAGGGAGTACAAGGTGATATGGGATGGACATCATTTGAAGGCAGGGAAGCTAGCAGCAAGGTAAAATTTGAGAAGCGATTGAGAGAAATGGGGGAAGAGCGTTGGGCTAGGAAGGTTTTCAGCTACTTGTACATGAAGAATGTCGATACAAAATGGAGGAAGCGAACCAGGAAGTTGACTGGTAAATACTTAGAAAACAGCAGGTGGCCAAACCAAAAAGAACTATCGGTTAAGAAAAAAGTGAAGGAAACGGAGACTGACATGTGGAGAATGGGCATGATTAAGAAGTCCGCACTAGAGATCTATCGAACTTTTAAGCAGGAAATTGCCAAGGAAAGGATCTATGATAATACTCGGGGTAGTTCTCTACTGTTTGAGGCCAGGACGGGAGTACTGCGAACCAAGACATATCGGGCCAAATACGAAGGGGTCGACACAGTATGCAGTGCGTGTGGAGAGGAAGAAGAAACTGCCGAACAGTTGATAATGTTCTGTAAAGGGCTTCACCCTATAGTTCAGGATGATGGCGCAGAGTTTTTCAAAGCACTGGGATTTAGGGACAGCGAGGACAAAATAGACTTCAAGCGGGTAGACTTAACTAGAAGAAGGTTATCTGATTGGTGGCTAAAGTCAAGGCACGAGTGAAAATTAAACCCTTCACTGCGAAGTACGAATCCTCAACTTCATTATTTAAAGAAAAAAAAAGATAAATGTAATGGTTAGTTCACTAAGTATTACGGCTAGGTGGCGTTAGCCGCCGCCCGATCTAAAGGGTACAGCCACATCCATCCATCCATCCATCGAGGCACATATGTAGCGTGGCATCAATGGCAGCACAAATTGCGTCGTATGGTGGGGATGTGTTGATAGCAGGTGCTCTCGGCGGGTTGACAGCATCACGTCGTCCAAGTTCTTCGCGTACGATTTGCCTGATCATTGAGGCAAGATCACAGGAGGATGTTGGAGGGATGTCGACACTTGCAACGGTGGTGACGTTGGCAAGTCTACCAAATTTTGGAGTGATGCGCCTAGCCTTCAGGGTCTCAAACGTGCGGCAGTGTTGTATTGCGTCCGCTACAGACGCCAAGGTGTCCTTGCCTATGAGGAAATTGTAGACATCCTCAGCAACCCCTTTGAGAGGATGCCCTACCTTGTCATCTTCTTTCATGCGTGGGTCTACAGACTTGCACAATTTCAGAACCTCTTCAATGTACGTTGTGCATGTTTCACCGGGGACGTGAGCACGCTGCATCAAAGTTTGCTCAGCGCGCTTCTTCTTCATCAATGGGTCCCCGAAAAGCTCGCTATTTCTTTCTCAAACGCTTCCCAGGTCGTTATTGTTTCTTCGTGGTTTTCAAACCACACCAACGCCGTCCCTTGAAGAAACAATCCGACGTTGGGCAACCGGGAGGCCGCATCTCAACAGTTGTATTTACTCACACGGTTGAAGTGTTTCAGCCATTCGTCGACGTCTTCTCCGACCCTCCTAGAGAAGCTTCGTGGTACCATGTGTCGGGGCCACGCAGCGCCAGAGGAAGAGTGCGTGGTGTCGCCGTCAGCAATCGGATCCATAGAGAGCGGTGGTAGACCAGCCAGTCGGCGGCTTCGGCGTAGTTCTTGAAATAGCGCTTCCGTGATCGTTCGCCTTGGATCGCTCCGCTGTACCCCGCACCTTCCACCAATCTTGTTACGGTGCGATGCCTTTATTTACAGGAGATGATGAATGCGAGAGTCCAGGGATCTGGCCGATCACCGCTTGTGCCAACCTCGTTCTCCTCTTCTTCCACGCGCCCGCTCAGTATCGTAGCAATATATATATATATATATATATATATATATATATATATATATATATATATATATATATATATATATTTATATATATATGCATATATATATATATATATATATATATATATATATATATATATATGTGTGTGTGTGTGTCTGTGACGTATGAAGCGATAGTTGGTAGAGGCAGAGAAGGAAGAAGTGCAGAAAGGAATAAAACATGGCGTATGAGCCGGGCCACGTCGCCCATTCATCGTAGCGTCACACGAGTCGACCGGATGAAGACCTCCCAGCCACTTCATCAGTGTCTCATCATCGACGCAGTTCTCCACAAGACGCCCTGACCATACAACGACTACGGAATTATCTCCTGGCCGCACACAGCGACCAGCACCATGACCGAATCATCGACTGACCTTCCCATCCCTAAGTACACTGGAGCAGCGGACGATGGACCTGTGCAGGACTGGTTCGACCTGTTCGAGCTCCACGCAAGCGCTGCATCATGGTCGGAACGGGAGATGGTCATCAACTTTACTGACTACATCTCAGGTGACGCATTCAAATTTTACCTCACTCACATCTTCGAGAACGATGAGTCTTGGAAAAAGATCAAAGAAGAAATGATCACCCGTTTCAAAGAATACGATGAAGACCTGTCCGTACTTCATCAGCGGAAGGCTTTTCAACTCGCCCGTCACAGTTACGCGAAGTTTTTCCGCAGTAAGCCTATTTTGCAAACGAGACCTCAGAGAAAATGTACCACCATTGTACCATCATATGACTCTTCCGAAAAAACGTCACGCATTCGAACACCGACTAGTAGCTTGCACGTCGCAACAGACAAGGTAAAGCCTCCGTATTCCGAAGGTAATCTAGACCATTTCGGGAAAAGACTAAACCTAAAGCCGGCTTTCGCAAGAACAATGAAATCGGCATTTTCAACGTGCTGACTGCACCACAACAATTCACATTTACTGAACCACCCGAATCTCTTGATGCATCGTGTCACACACAAGGCCCAGACGGTTTCGAGCGTGCGAGGGAATTTACGCGTGACGAGCTGGTGAATCCTCACAATGCCAGCCCCTACCCTGACGTTCCGGACCAGGGTCGTTCGACAGACATTCTCAGCCTAACTATGCTGCAAAAAGAAAAACATACGCCATCAGAACCACCTGAAGCCATGTCTGTTGTGCCCTCATTGTCAAGTGATAACACACATGCGAGTCGAAGCACTGCAGAAGTTTCGAATCCGCCAATGCCAGAATATTTTCAACTGACAGAAGCATTTACAATCAATGATGACGCACAACCTTTTTGGGAGCTTTCTGATGAGTCTGTCACGCTGCTTTCATCGCAGGACAAGCCTAGCAGTACAGTGTCGACTACCCACAATCTACTGATCACATCACCATCTAAAGAAAAGCAGACTCATGTTCCTGAATTAGGCCCATCTGATGAACTTTCACAAGAAGACGAGCAATTTCAACAAAGCCAACTCCACGATCTCCAAGAACTGCAACGGCTACTCGAACAAGAACAACGATCAAGTGAAACCTCCTCCGGAGTACATTTGGGGCTGAAAGATCATCAGAGACAACATCAATTAAAGAAGCAAAGACGAAGTCGATGCCTAAGCCATCTTCGCAGAAAGCAACGTCGACAAAGTTTCCTGCACCAGTTCTCAACGCCGTGTCTACGATTCAACAAACTGAGAGAAGACCACAGAAAGCTACGAAAAAGACGTGCAGCTACCACGTGTACAATGAAGGAACAAAGGCATCATACCATCAGTTTCGGTTCTCGCACATGCAGGCTGCAAGCACTCGTTATGTCTCAGCCACGACACAGAAAGCAGCGTCTACGACGGGGAACTTCGTGCCTACGACATCCGACTCTCAAATGCTACAAGTACTTCGACCCTTGTTCATTCATGACAAGAATCGCTGTGTCATCAGTAATTTCTAGGTTCAAGGCGTGCTTCTGTTGGCCAGAATGCAATAGTCAACCTCGCTCACCAGAGTTGTCATAAAATTCATCAGACTGCTCAATGGGCCTTGATTTAGTGAGATTGTGGAACTCCGTCTTGACGGGAAACTGTGAATTTGGGCATTGTTTTGTTCATTTACTTCTTTAATTTGTTATAGTTTGTAACCAGTGCCATCTTTCGAGGGGAGGGGGAATCGTGTGACGTATGAAGCGATAGTTGGTAGAGGCAGAGAAGGAAGAAGTGCAGAAAGGAATAAAACATGGCAAATGAGCCAGGCCACGTCGCCCATTCATCGTAGCGTCACACACACACACACACACACACACACACACACACACACACACACACACATATATATATATATATATATATATATATATATATATATATATATATATATATATATATATATATATATATATATATATATATATAAAATATAGTCCCGTAGATCCTCCGTGAGCGGTCACAACGTGGTTTATTTCGATGTTTCGGCCTAGAGTCTGGCCTTCATCAGGATATATATATATATATATAGGGCTCGTTTTTCCGTGTTTTGACACAATAATAATGAGGTCTAATAGACAATAATGCCAAGGAATCTATAGGGGAAGATATTAGGACAAATAGCATGTAAATAAGAAGAAAGAAAAGTGGGTGAAAAGATAACCAGCCGTGAGCTGCTCACGGCTGGTTATCTTTTCACCCACTTTTCTTTCTTCTTATTTACATTCCATTTGCTCTAATAACTTCCCCTATACATTCCTTGGCATTATTGTCTGTTAGATCTCATATATATATATATATATATATATATATATATATATATATATATATATATATATATATATATATATATATATATATATATATATATATATATATATATATATATATATATATATATATATATATATATATATATATATATATATACCTACATATATATATCGCGAAGAATCACCGAAGAAATACAATCATGAAAAATCCCCTAAATACTCCCAAGACTGCACTCACGTGACAAACAGTGACGTTACTAAAATATGCAGAACTTGACGTTTTGTACCGTGGCTGAAAATGGCCTAAAACACAATACCAGATATCAGGTAACATACGATGACAAGACGCGTGCCTAATATCACCTAACTTCACTTGAAAACTGCCCACGCAACTAAAATCGACCTAAAATTACCTAAGAATAAGTCACATGACTGATGTTACCTGACTCACTCACATGACTAAGTTACGTAACATCACATAACTAGTGTATCATTAAATGACAGGACATCACGCAACCTCAGCTAACTTGTCATGGCCAGATCCATCCAGTCTAAATGACGTGGCTCGAGCATAGCGTGGGGGACAGAATGAAATCAAAGAAGGGAAGCCTAGTATACCCATACTTCATACTTCTAGCTGACACTTGGCATTTCTAGCAAAAGCTTCGCGTTACTTTAGCAAAACATGTCAAGCCCCAGCTCCGGTTTTGTATTGATACTCGCACAAGCACGAGCTGCGCACTACCAATGTTTTGGAAGATCACTGAGTGGCAAATACTGAAGTTCAACGTTCAATAAATTATTTCAGTGAATTGTGAAAGAATGCGTTTAATTCCATTGAGCTAGGTTTTACGCATTCTATTTGAAATATTAGTGTCCTAAAAAAGGGAACACATTGTTTCTCTGTAACTGTAAGATAATCGTTTCGTTGGGCCCATCTTAACTATTGCCGTCAGTGTGACATACCGGCGATATTTGGTTCTTGCGCTATGAAAATCGCTCTAAAAGAGCAGTTCAAGTTATAATAAAGTAAAACTGTTTACTTTTTTGTTTTTACGGATTTATTTTCACGCTTGATTTACTTTTATTGAAATACACAAACATGCAATTTTTTTCCACTAACAGTATGGTCGGGCCTGCTCAAACCACTTTTTCTGCAGGGAGGTTCTCTCTTTTAGTTACCACAAAAATATATTGCGTCAATAATATACATAGCCCATTATTGTCAGTATTGAGGGGTGAAGTTTTGATTTGGCTTATATGGATTGTAATATTTCATTTGGGCATGACGCAGTTCATAAAATAAGTCTGAAACGATTAGAATGTACGGTATAGTAATGTTTTGCAACAGAATTGCCATCATATTTGTGCTTCCGTTGGCGCCGTGCTTCTTCACATGGGCGTAATGGCGATTACTAGACTTGAAGAGCGAGTGGTCCTCTTTGGGAAAAAGAGCCCAAATTGGACAGTCAAAACTGTTTTTTTTGTTCTCAGCAACCCTAGAAGGTCTTGAAAAGTGGATGAACGCAATTTTATTTAAAACCTGCAGATTAGTGGTCGGGCCTAGGCCACCCGGGTGGTCACGGTAAGGTTTAGCCTTTCCGCAGCTTCCAAAGCGTGCTGGATGGCCCAAATCTGGTCTTCCAGTTCTGAACTAGCCACAGCGTTTAGCCAACACGTCTCAAGGAGAACTGGGTTTTGGTGGTCGAAAAGCCGTAAAGTGTCTCGGCATTTCCAAAAGATGTGTTCTATGTCTGTGATTTAGTATTTACATAAGATACAGTCAGCATCGAGGAATCGCCTGGAGTATATGCGGTTGAGGTGCACTGGGTTTTCAAATCTGCTCTTCAGTATAAATGTCTCCAGTTTACTTCTTGTGACCTATATAGTTTACTGTTGGGTTGTGGATGCCTATATTTTTTATTTTTTGTAGTGGGCAATATATCGTGGAAGTTGAGGAGCAAATATTTATCATAAAACTTAGTATCGGTCCTGCTAGGGTCATGAGATGGGTGTTCTCAGATGTGTGCCACGGGTTTCAGACCATTTCTTCTTTTTATGGATTACATCGGTGCCAAAGATCTTCGTTTCATGGGTATTTTATTTCATACGCAGCGTGTTGGAGTGAACGGGTGATATGACACTGTATTTAAGCCGGAAAAGAATCACTACGAGGCAAAAAAGCAGCAAAGTCAACCCCTTGCTGTTTATAATCAAGTTCTATCTTTGAACATCGTTCCCCTCAGTGAGTGCTTACTGCCTCTAGAACACCTATTTGTGTAGCGTAAACACAATAACAAAGCAACTAGGACACAAACAAAACATTTTGGGTGAGACTATATTGGTTGCTTTGGTATCTATCATTGGGGGCAGTGCTAGAATAAAGAATACCGCTCTTCTTGATTGATATAGTTGTAGCATTTGACTCATTTTTCATTAAAAACAGACTTATTCGTGTGAATGCTGCTATAAATTCTTGCACCATTTTCATTAGAACTGTTGCAGAAGCTTAAGATACTTAGGTGCACTTTACGTTACCATGCGATTAAGCCTAATTTTGGTTTCTACATTTGGCTCTTGTTGAAAAAAAAATAAACGCTTGAATATAAAGCATGCTGTAACAAGCTGTTGTTTACAAGGCCGGCTGTTACGAATCCTGGTATGCCTCGTCTCCCTCTGCTTCTCTCGGTCTCTGCTCCGTTCTCCTAATACAATACAGTCCCTGACCGAATCGTGGAGTGAGGTGTCATCGATATCATTCCCACGTTGACAGAATAAAAAAAAAACACGTAGTCTTCAGTTAAATCAAGTCCTTTGCTATGTAGAGCGTCGCTTTGCTATGCAGACATTCAAATTGTTAAAAACTTGAACACATACGAAGCTCATACGTGACTTGATGGGAACACCTTTATCTTATGAAACAGTTCTTTAAGTGTTTTGATTATTTTTTTAGAAAAGTCATACTATTTACTACAAAATTTCTCATTTGAAGTAAAGTGGTGTACTGGCCGAGCCGCTGTAGATTGGTAGTAAACTAAGCACGTGGAAAAAAGGACAAAGAGAACAACGTGCGTCACAGGCGCTGACTGAAAATAGAAAAGTTATTAATCGAAGTCTGTTTTTTTTGTATTTGCAAATAACGTCACAACAAAACAGCCAGTGATACGCAGTCACTTGAGTGAGTAAGTGAGTGGTAAGTGAGTGGTGAGTGAGTGAGGGAATAACCGTGTGTTTGTACCAGAATAAGCTGGCAGGCTAGCCAGATGACTTGAAAATCCGAGACCAAAGAAAAGCGGGAAAAAACTTCGAACTTTTTTTAATTTTTAAAAGATTCAACTCTTGGCCAACGTAAATATCAGCAGCGAACATCATCAAGCAGTGTAACATGAAAGCTATGCTAAAGGTTTATTCTGAAGGTAACAGTATTGTGCCTCAGACAAAAGAAGCGAAGAGTGGCTAAGACACCCCTCGCTACTTTTACAGCCGTTGAATGGACTATACGCCGTCGTAGCTCATGAAGAACTACAGGTATAGACGCCTCTTTTGACGCGAGTAATTTAGCTTGAGTAAGAGTGTATATTACCTCAATACGTAGTTATTTTTGCTGCACTTTTCATTTTTCAAGTAAGATATATTCGCATGCTCTTGGATAAATCCAAGAACCACCTTTGACACCGTTGCCCAAACATTGCGCAAACATATTGGCCAGCTGTTCTGCCGATTTAGTTACCACGCAAGCAGTAAAACCTGTCTTCTAGAACAAAAAAAAAAAAACAGAATGTGACTGAAGTGAGGCCATCAAAGGCTAGTGCAGATACCGTTGTTAGGGGCGTAATTCGTTGTCTCAATGCACCTACTGCTTGTTCCCGAAACTCGAACACCACTGCGCCGTAGAAAGTAAAGAAAGAAAAAGAAGAACAAAATACGTCAAGCCTGATAGACTCTTTGATCTTAGCTCTGCTCAACGAGTTCGGAGATTTATGTTCTTTTTCATACAGTTTCCGAGAATTTTGTCTGGCTCTCTTTTTTGTCAACAAAGTGAGCCTCCTTTTTCAGCAGCCATTTTATTAAAAGTTACTTTGTTCTTTGTTCGTCGATTCCGCCATATTTCTCTTGTATTTCAGTTCATCTTTTTTTCTCTGCGTAACACATAGTTCTTGTTCTGGAAAAATACCCAACTGACACTACAATACTTAGCGCTTCGACATGTTTTTTTGGCCACTGGTAAGTAAATTACTTCGCAGGTTATGTTATAGACTGATTAAGTAATGTCAGAAACGTCAAACTGTGTGTCTTCGTTTGAAATTAACTGTTCACATACAACAATAAACGGCGCTGAGAAAATGTTTCTTCTCCAGTTAGAAAGACAAGTCACACGACTATATCGCGTAAAAGATTATTCTTGCAATATTATGATGTGGCTTTCAGGCACACCGCGATATGCGCCTACGACATCTCAAGCGAATTCGATCGAATTCCTTAGATTCTTGCAACAGAAAAGTAACATGCCTGGCAAATGCATGCATAAACATGTAATAATTTGCGTGGTGACATACGATTAGGTATTCTGTCCTATCAGCATAGGATTGCGTTCACGTGCTTTGAGTTTCCTTGTGTCTCCATTGTTCCTTACAGTTACAGCATGAAAAATAAGCCTGATTCACCACATTTCTTTGTTGTGTATATACCGCAGCTACGTCACTCCGACACCTTGTATGAGTTGAGCAGCGTACAATAGATTTGTGAAACGGTGGCAAGCAACTACGCTGGGGGATTGGCCGGGAGCCGGGTAGTTTCAAAGGCAAATGCTAGCCTAAGGAATACAATTTTTCTATTTAGGCTGGAAATATTAAAAACGAAACAAAGAAGATGTTAGGAATACAATAATAAGATTGAATATATGTGGCGGCCAGGAGAATCAGATCAAAACTGGAGAAGTTCTGCAAAGCACAAGAATTGGAGTAAAGATTTGCTGTACCACCTCTGAGCTTTTGAAGAAGCTGCTGCAAAACATCATAAACCTTCCTGTCTCATAATGAAGAGAACGCTTGCAGCTCTCGTTTTTTTTGTTCTTAGCGAATGCGCACCACCATATTACCTACGTTGACTGCAAAACCTTGCTAATGAATGATTAGAGAGGAATTGCACCCCGAAATTGCAAATACAAGTTACACGACCTAATTAGTGAATTCACAGCAGATAATTTACGTTTTACTGAGAGTGGACAGCAAAACAATACTTATAGGCAACACCACGATTTACTCGATCGGCAGGTGCAAATGGCGATATTTGCTTATTTTCAGAAAACGCTGTCAAATTAGCGATTACGTGGCCAACGACGTCCTAAGCTTGACGACAAACATCGTTCAGCTATTACCAGAAAACACTGCGGAGTAGTAAGCAGTTCATCTCAATGCGGTAGAAATACACTACAGCACTGTCACGTTTGACAGATGGCGAAGGAGAAGGAAGCGATGGGCTTAGGTTACGCTCAGATATATGCTGTCTCGTCAAGTAACAACGGAATGCGTTGAAACGTGTGAAAATCTGTCGCATTTTTCCTCTTTATGCAAGGCGCAGTCATATATTTTAGACCCATTAGAAAAAAAAAAATCGCATTAGAAAAAAAAAAAATCGCAGCACATCCATGGAGTGAGTGATGATGAGCTGGGCGAAACGTCCGTCTGTGTGAGCAACCATCCGTCCATCAGTGTCGGTTCAGTCGTGCTTCCCTCCGTTCATCCATGCGTCTGTACTTTTGCCCGTCCGTCAGTGCAACCGTCCGTCTGCATGTCCGTACAAACTTCCATACGTACGTCTGTACGTCCATTCGTCCCTGCTTCTGTCCATACATCCATCCATTCATCTCTCCGTCCGTGCTTCTGTCCGTTGGTTCTTGAGTCCGTCCGCGCTTCTGTTCATCCATGCTTCCATCCGTCTATGCTTCCGTCCATCCGTGCGTCCATCTGTCCATTTACGCAGCTTTCTTTTAAACAGGCAACAAATAGTTTCTGTTTCCACAGCAACATCACCCCCGGTCACAGTTAACAGAGGCGTTCCACAAGGCTTAACCTTGGGCCCACTTCTTTTTTTAATTTACATTAATGACCTTCCTCGCTGTTTAACCTCTTCACAATGCGTACTATATGCTGACGACACTACCATCTTTAACTCCCACCGAAACATGTGTACCTTAACGCAAATGCTCCAAGCTGACCTATTTTCCCTCGAGCGATGGTGTCTCTTCAACAAGTTATCTATTAACGTTCTTAAAACTTGCTTTCGGCTTTTTAGTTCCCCGCAAAGAAAAATTTCCGAGTTCCCTTCCCTGTATATTTCCGGTATTAAAATTGAACTTCGTCGTAGCACTAATTTTCTTGGCGTAATAGTCGATTCTCACCTTAAATTTCATGACCACGTAATCTTCATTTCAAAGAAAGTTATGTTCGGCATAAGAGTTTTGATTAGAGCTAGACCATACTTCAACTTGCAAACTCTCCTAACTTTGTATTACGCTTTTGTCCACAGTCACCTAAATTACTGCATTTCTTCCTGGGGTGGTACGTATCATACCCACATCGCCCCATTAATAACACTGCAGAAACAAGCGTTACGCATCATTACATTTTCCCATCGACAAGCAAAATCTTCCCCGCTGTTCTATCAGCTGCGTGTTTTGCCCCTTCATCATCTGTTTAGGTACAGCATTGATATTTTATTTTTTAGCTTTTTGCACGATCACCTTGTCTTAGATATTCGCCCTCATTGCATCACTAATAATCTCAATTCAATGCGCTTTGCCTCACGCCAGAATCTCTTACTTCCGTGTATACACACTAACTACGGCAAACAAACGATTCCATTCTCGGCCATTTCGCTCTGGAATTCACTAACCTCTGATGTTAAATCTTCTAAATCACTTTGCATTTTAAAATCTAAACTAAAGACTTTCTTGTTAGGTCCTTCTGTTTGATTGAATTGTAACTGTATTATCACGTCTTTTTTTGTTGTGGTATTCATATCCACATTTTTTTTAGATTGATGATGTATTCCCTGTTTTTCAGTGTTCCTGCTTATTATTCTAATGGTTTTTTGTTTTCTTTTGTTTTTTATTCATCTTTCTCTTTTTTATGCTGTGTTTATTTGCTGACAATGTATTTCAGTGTTGCTTGATGATTACCTTTTCTTTTTTTCTTTTTTTTATTTCCTCTTCATGGGAGGTCCCGCCTGCGGTTCTTACCTTGGAACCTCCCAGTGAATCTGTACCCATGCACTTTTCCATTTTTCAGTAGGTCCGTCCATTCAGCCCTGCTGCCTTCCGTCCACCCGTGCTTCTCTCTGTCGTCTGCCCATCCATATGTCCGTCCATTCGTCCTTGCTTCCATCCGTCCGAGCGTCGTGCTTCTGTTCATCCGTCTCTGCACGTCCATCTCTCCCTCCCCATTCATTCACCCTTCGTCCGTACTTCTGTCCGTATTGCACTGCATACATTGCAATGTGACAATAGCTATCTTGGATGTGTGCACACTGTATCAACACCTTCATTTCACGTTTTCATTTACAGAGCCGTCTTATACCATGACCAGGTGAGCAGGTGTGTTCCGGTACCGCACTTTAACGCGGAAGAGTTGGCTTATAATGTTAAAAGATACGGCCCAAAGAAAGAGCAGGCGCAAGTAATTTGACTACGTCTAAGGAAAGCAACCTACCAGCTTTGCCCCAGCAGAGGCTTAAATAGTTCGTTTTACAGCGAGTGCTCTCGGTAGCCGGTAGCAATAAACGCGGACCATCAGTCTACCAAATTTCTACGCAGACATGGCTACAACCTTCAGTTCACCATTACACCCACTCCAGTTGATCATTACACCCTTCTGTCCACCCGTGCTTCTCTCGGTCGTCTGTCCATCCATCTGTGCGTCCATTAGTCCCTGCTTCCATCCGTCCGAGCATCGTGCTTCTGTTCATCCGTCTCTGCACGTCCATCTCTCCCTCCCCGTTCATTCATCCATCCGTCCGCACTTCTGTCCGTATTGCACGACATACATTGCTATGTGACAATAGCTATCTTGGATGTGTGCACACTGTATCAACACCTTCTATCACGTTTTCTTTTACAGAGCCGTCTTATACCATGACCAGGTGAGCAGGTGTGTTCCGGTACCTAACTTTAACGCGGAAGAGTTGGCTTATAATGTTAAAAGATACGGCCCCAAGAAAGAGCAGGTTAAGTATTATGAAGTCTTGGCTTGGATTACCTTTTATCAGTCCTGAGGAACCGGCAGCCGACAGCTACGATGAATGAGCCAAGATGATGATGCTACGTGACAACGATGAGGATGCATGAGCCACACATGATAATGATGATAATGTACCGGTGAAGAGAATGCGTATACTAAATGCCCACGCCAATTCCCCCCACGTGAAAGCGGCCAGCCTGGCCGCGGCAAGTCAAGGGGACAAAGAACGTCGCATGAAGGGCTTCATACGGGAGACATGGACGACCTCTGTAGTTCAATAACGGCGATCTGCTGGGGCTACAAGTGGCGTCACGCGATAATTCACTGGTGAAGTCCCTTCAAGAACTGTGTACGGTCCGATAAACCGAGGTTGAAATTTGTCACACAAACCAGGTGTGCGAACAGGCGTCAAAAGGAGCACATCATCTCCAGGTTGGAAGGATACAGCACGATGCGATTCATCATAAACTAGCTTTCTGTCTTGCTGGCGGGCTTCAGTGTTTATACGAGGACGTTGGCGGCACTGTGCGAGTCGTGAAACGTATTCCTCTGAAGAGGATGGAGATGAATTCGCTTGGCAGGTAAGGAAAGAGACGTTCAGGAAAGAAGTAGGGGAGCGTCCATAAACTAGGTAAAATGGTGAGTAGCCGGTTGTCCGCTGAATAGCCGTATTGTAGGCGAAAATGACGAATGGTAGAACAACGTCCCAGTTTTTGTGGTCTGGTTGAATATAGGTGGCGATCATGTCAGCAAGAGTGTGGTGGAATCGCTCAGTGAGGCCGTTAGTCTGGGGATGATAACTAGAGGCAGTCTTGTGAGTTGTGCCGGTGGCGTGAAGAAGATCGTTCACTAGTTGTGAATGGAAGGCCCTTCCACGGTCACTGAGCAACACACGTGGAGCACCATGACGCAGTATAATGGCTCGGAGGATGAAATCGGCAATTTCAGAAGCTTAACCAGTAGTAACGTATGCCGTATCGGCGTAGCGCGTCAAATGGTCAACGGCTGTTACTATCCACCGGTTTCCAGCACCACAAACTAGGAGGGGGCCATAAAGATGGACGCCTACAACTTCGAATGGTGTGGCTGGGCACGGAAGAGGCTGTAGTGTACCGGCGGGAGCAGATGTTGGTAGTTTTCTACATTGACAGGTAGTGCAGGACCCGACGTACCGAGCTACACTAGTGGTAATGCCTGGCCAATAAAATCAACTTCGAAGGCGATCGTAGGTTTTATGGTAACCAAGGTGACCTGCAGTCGGATGGTAATGAAGCGCCCTGAGGACTTCGTACCGAAGCAATCGGGGTAGAACGGGAACCCAGCGCTGACCGTCAGGATGGTAAGTTTTGCGGTACAGCACCGAGTTGTCCAGCTTAAATTGCGAGAGTTGGCGACGGAGCCTTACATTAGGTGGACGAGAACTGCCAGTGAGGTAGCCTATAATACGTCGACAGTATGGGTCAGCCAGCTGTTGAGAAAGAAAATCGTGGGGGTCGTCCGAAGGCAGCTGGTCCATAGAGGCGAGAGAAGAAACCGCCGTAGACGTGGACTCCGAGTGCGTGTTGTGCAAATTGATGGCGGAAACCCCGAGTAGAGTCGCTGGTAGCGGGCAGCGAGAAAGAGCATCGACGTCACTATGCTTTCTGCCACACTTGTACACAATCTCAAAATCATATTCTTGGAGGCGTAGAATCCAGCGTCCGAGGCGTCCCGACAAGTTCTTGAGGGTCGAAAGCCAACATAAAGCGTGGTGGTCGGTCACAATGGTGAAATGGCGGCCATGTAGATATGGACGAAATTTCTGTACTGACCAAACGATGGCGAGGCACTCCTGCTCGGTGATCGTGTAGTTCCTCTCGGCTGCGGAGAGGACGCGGCTGGCGTATGCAACGACTCGCTCTCGCGAAGAGTTGTCGCGTTGCAGGTGCACGGCTCCTAAACCACGGCCGCTAGCGTCTGTGAGCAGGAAGGTCGGTGCATCACCGTGAAAATGAGCGAGTACAGGGTCGGTCGTGAGGGCACTCTTCAACCTGTCAAAAGCCGATTCACATTCCTGAGACCACTGAAAGGGCATACCGGAAGCAAGTAGCTTATGAAGTGGTGCGGCTATGGAGGCAAAATTTTGTATGAATCGCCGAGAGTAAGAGGCGAGACCAAGGAAACTTCGCAAATCTTTCGGTTTGTCAGGGCGAGGCAAGCGAAGCACTGCAGCAGTTTTATCAGGCTCTGGACAAATTACGTCCTTGCTCACAACATGACCGAGTACCTTGATAGATCTGCTGGCGAAATGGCACTTTTAGTGTTAATTTGAAGACCGGCGCTCGCAAGACAAGTCAGGACCTCGTCCAAGCGTTGCAGATGTTAAGGAAACGTCGATGAAAAGACAACAATGTCATCGAGATAACATAGGCAAGTCTTCCATTTCAGGCCACGCTGCACGGTGTCAATCATGCGCTCAAAAGTTGCGGGCGCATCGCATAGGCCGAACGGCATAACATTGAATTCATATAGGCCATCCGGGGTTGCAAACGCAGTTTTTTCTTTACCATCTTCGTGCATGGGGATTCGCCAATAGCAGGAACGCAAGTCGAGGCTCGAAAAGTATTCAGCACCCTGTAAGGAATCTAGGGAGTCGTCGATGCGTGGCATGGGGTATACGTCCTTCCTAGTGATCTTATTGAGTGCTCGGTAATCGACACAAAATCGTACGGAACCGTCTTTTTTACGTACCAGATCGATGGGCGACGACCAAGGACTGGTTGAAGGTCAGATCATCTCCCGTTGAAGCATATCGTCTACGTTTTCTTCAATGATTTTTCGTTCGGCTAGAGAGACGCGGCACGGACGGCGGTTCACAATGGATGTTCCGTCGGTCTGAATACGATGTTCTGTAGCGGTTTTTTGGCCCAGGGTGGATGAATGAACGTCAAAGGAGTTTGCATGCTTTTCCAACAAGTCAAGAAGCTGCTGCTTCTGTGAGTCATTCAAGTCTTTGTTGATGGCTGCTGTAAAGGCCGAGGAAGCAGCATGATCTGCAGGATGGCCTTTAGAGGAGACAGGGGTAAGAGGCACAGCGCACACAGGCTGCCGATCGGCTATGCAGGCGACAGTAGTGCCCCGTGTTAGTAAAATTTCATCTTGTGTGGTGTTGGTAGCAGCGAGGACAGTTGATTCATTGTTGAAGCGAGCCACACCTGATGCGAGAGCTATGCCTTTATTAAGGCAACGCGGTGACAGAGCGACCAAAATGCCACCAGAATCGATGTCGTTGGACAAAACTGTAAATAATTGATGTTCGTTTGGTGGTAACTCGATGTCTACTGCAGCGATGAGTCGAAGTGGCCTGTAGGTTTCGTCGTTGAGCAAGTGGTCCGTGTAAGTAAGATGGACGACACGTTGTGCACAGGAAATAGCCACAGCCACAGAAGCAGAGGAAAGAAAGTCCCAGCCTAAAATAAGTTCATGGGAGCACGAATTAGCACAGCAAATTTTATATGATGAAGAATTTTGTCGATTAGCACACGGGCAGTACAGAGAGCGGAAGGGCGAATAATTGTTTCCTGGGCTGTAACCAGTGTCATTCCATCATAAGGCGTCGTGACTTTTCGAAGACGGGCACACAAATTAGCACGAATAACAGAAAACGCAGCCCCACTGTCCACCAAAGCATCAACGTCCACTCCCTCAACTGTGACCGCAATCATATTGTAGGGGCACGCTGGAGGAATTGGAGTCCTGTGTTGGAACGCAGTTTGTCCTCCAAAAACTGCATCGCTTAGTTTTCCGGGCGCCAATCAGAAGCAAGGGAAGCAGGCTGAAGAAGAGAAGAAGAGCGACGGTAAGGCGACGGTGAACGGCGTCGGGTTGATCGGTGACTACTGCGCAGTTCACCCGATGCTGGCGGAGTTGGAGACCGAAGCGGCGGTGACGAATAACGGCGGCCCTGGTACAAGGCTCCTGCGGTATAGTCCCGTTCGCGTATGCCATACCCTCGGCGCTCGTCTTGCTGGCGCTTGCGGCAAAAGCGTGCAATGTGACCACGATAGCCGCAATAATAGCCCGTAGGCCAAGTCGATCGATGAGGAGGGTAGTAGCTTGCGCTAACTGCACCGGGAGAGAGAGCAGTCAGAGGGACAGGTGACGGCTCAAGTGGTGTAATTGAAAAGCTCATGGGAAAGCTTGTGGGAGGTGCGGCAGCAACCGACGCGTACGTTCGTGGCGGGGACGTCGAGCTGACGGTGCCAGGAGGTGCGGCGGCGGTGTGCGGGAACGATGGTACAGTACGAGAGACAATGGGCTGCAGGTTGGCCATGTGGCTCATGGACGTGAACTCTTCCCTGATGACATCCCGTAATGACGTTGAAGAAGACTGAATGGGGCACACTGAAGGTAGTGTGAATCCCATTGATTCTAATTGTTCAAGTATAATCGCCCTTATCGTGTCTCGCAGGTTTGGATCAGTCGTAATGCGGGCCGCGTCACTGTCTGGTTGTAGGCGCATAGACTCAAGTTTTTCGAGGCGCTGACAGGTTGTCGCAACGTCAGCAATGGTAGCCGGACTTTGGATTGCAAGGGCATTGAATGCGACGGGTGCAATCCCCTTAAGAAGTTGGCGCATCTTGTCTGATTCCGTCATTGGTGTGTCAAACTGGCGGCAAAGTGAAAGAACATCCTCGATGGAGGATGTATACGACTCCCCGATGTGCTGTTTCCGAGTCGCGAAAACTTTCTTTGCGAAAGCCGAATGAACAGCCGGTGTGCCAAAGACATGGTGACGCTGATCTTTAAGGCTGATCAGTCGGGGATGTCGATAAAGTGGTTGAGGAACCACGTCTTCGCGACACGCGTGAGGTAGAATGACACGTGAGCGAGTTTGTAGGTGTTATCCCACCGATTAGCAGCGCCGACACGTTCGAAATCGTCCAGCCATTCCTCCACATCTTCTCCGCGCATACCAGCGAAGAAATGGGGCTCACGCTGGAGGTTGTTGATGACGTGAGAAGGCGCGGCACGCGGTGGTGGAGTGGGAACAGCTGCAGCACCAGCCTCATATGGTGCGACATATTTCCGGACACCTGGCCCAAGCGGCGACCTGATCGTAGCTCCAGGGGGTAGAGTGGTTGAGAGGATGGCGGGGGATCTAACAGAACGCTCCACCACGTATGAAGTCTTGGTTTGGATTACCTTTTATTAGTCCCGAGGAACCGGCAGCCGACAGCTACGATGAATGAGCCAAGATGATGATGCTACGCGACAACGATGAGGATGCATGAGCCATACATGATAATGATAATAATGTACCTGTGAAGAGGATGCGTATACTAAATGCCCACAGTTTTTTGACTACGTCTAAGGAAAGCAACCTACCAGCTTTGACCCTACCAGAGGCTTAAAGAGTTCGTTTTACAGCGAGTGCTCTCGGTAACCGGTAGCAATAAACGCGTACCATCAGTCTACCAAATTTCTACGTAGATATGGCTACAACCTCCAGTTGACCATTTCTCACAAAACAAGCGTCCAAAAAGGGCGCACCGCCAAATTCTCGCGACGAAACACCGGAGTGACGCCGCGAGATCAACGATAAAAAAAAACAACCATCCAAAGACTCCCCGGGCGCGCGACTCTCTCCCTCGGAAGCGTAAGTTCACCGACGAAACCTCCTCGCGTCGGCAGCCGAGCCAGCCCTAGAATTTTCTCGATGGAAAGGGGCGTGGTGATGCCGGGTTGAGTCATCCGTTGCGGACGGCCCCCGTATCGTCTCGCCCTTTCCCCCAGCCTTCGCTGCGTATCGCGCCGACGAAATGATGAGAACTTTCTGGAATCTCGCGCGGAAGTTATTTAATCGAGCAGCCGAGATGGGAGATCAGCAGAAGAAGAAAGTTAATGCCAGAGTGCATAGGGTATCCCGCCGCGTCTGTCGGTGAAGGTTTTGTCCTTAGTGGCTGTGAGGGATAAGGTTCGGGCAATCACGGCAACTTAAATAATCGTTGTTGAGACTGACGAAGACATTTGCAACTTGAGTTATAAGGCTTTAATGCCACGAAAAAAAAAGAAAACAACGATAAGGAAGCTTAGCGTGTTATATGGCAACAGCGAAGAACTGCCTTAAGTACGAGCACGACAAACGTTCTCGAAAGACAAGGTCTGACGCTTAGCGTAGTCCCCCACTGCACTACACAAGGTTTGAAACACTTCACCGTGTGACGTCGAAGGCAGATGAGTCGATGCGTTGCGTTGCGTCTTACGCCGACATCAGCGATGCCTCAGGCATGGTCGGAGCGGAGCGTGAGGCAGAGTCGATGTGTGGCACGCACGTCCCGGACAGCCAGTAGTAGGCCCAGGTCTGGAAAACGCCCGGATCCGAGTACAACGGACCGGCGCCGGCTGCTGGATCACACGGTAGAAGGGAGCCAGGCTCGTGCGGACCACAGGCACAGGTAGGCTTCGGGACCACGACCCGACGAGCGCTTCAGCCTGCCACTGTTTTTTTTCCGATCCTTCTTCTCGAACGCCCCGTCGTCGTCTTCCTCTTCTCTCTCCCCATGGCTTGGCTTGACTTTGACGACACGATTCCGCCTTTTCCTTGTCTCATCGTCATCTTCGTCGGCGTACGGCACAGCACAAACTCACAAACATCGCGCACCAGATGAACCTACCGCGCATATCATGACAAAAGTCCCCCCTTTCAAAAGTTTTTTTTTTAAAAAAAACTGTCCAAAGTGCGCGGGAGACAAGACTTACGACAAACAAATGTACAGAACTGTTGCACCAAGAGAATAGTCTGTATGTGAGAGTCCCTAGGCATATGGTACATTATTACATTAATGTGGTATAGCTAGCACCTACACCTGTAGCCTGCTCATATAATCAGCACCTACGTTCTCTGATCCTTTGATATGCTCAACGCGAAAGGTGTACTCTTGCAATGCGAGACTCCAGCGCAAGATCCGGCTGTTCAAGTGCTTGGCTAGTGACTTCTGGTTGACGTTCTTCGTAGCGCTTGAGCATGTTTATGTGAAACATTTTCGTGGTGTGCCCAAGGTCCAACCAATAGTCGTGGTCATTCTTTTTTCCTGTAACCGGAAATGGCCCCTTCCAGTGCATAAGAAGCTTGTTTTCCCTGGTTGGTAGCAATATAAGAGCCCGGTCACCAACTTTGAGCTGTCGGGTTTTGGAGGTTCGGTCATAATACTTCTTTTGCGAGTGTTGAGCTCGGGAGAGATTCTCTTGAGCCAGCTTCAAGGTGCGTTCAAGACGTTCTCTCAGATCAAGCACGTATCCGTAAGTAGTCTTGATATCTTCCTCTAGGTCTTCCCCTGTCCAGAGTTCCTTCAATATATCCAGGGGTCCTCGGACGTGCCGGCCGTAGATCAGTTCAAACGGCGAGAAGCCCATACTGGCCTGAGGTACTTCTCGATAGGCGAATAACAGAGGCGCAAGAAATCGGTCCCATGACTTCGGCTTCTCTTGGCACAACCTGCGCAACATCTGTTTCAAAGTGCCGTTGAACCTTTCGACCAAGCCATTGCATATCGGGTGGTAAGGCGTCGAACTCAAATGTCGAATAGCAAGCAGAGCATTCACCTCTTCCATCAGGCCTGACGTGAAGCAAGATGCTTGATCACAGAGGATCTCCCGTGGAAATCCTATTCGAGAGAACATCTCCAGTAGTCCATCTGCTACTGTTGCCGAATCAATTGCGGGCAAAGCCACCGCGTCCGGGTACCGAGTGGCGAAATCCACAAGGGTAAGAATGTACCGATTACCCTTCTTTGAAATCGGCGTCAGAGGTCCAATGATATCAACGGCCACACGTTCGAATGGCGTGTCAATCAAAGGCATTCGTCCAAGAGGCGCCTTGCCTACTTTGCCTTTGGGATATGTCCTTTGGCATGCGTCGCATGATTTTACGAATCTTCGTACCTCCTCCTGTACACCGGGCCAATAAAACGACTCCAAAACTCGGTCCTTCGTCTTCTTGATACCCTGGTGACCAGATATCGGTGATTCATGTGCCAAGTGCAACACATGGACACGCAACGCCTTTGAAACCACCGCTTGTTGAACTGATTTACCCGGAGTCAAGTGGTAAACGCGGTACAAGATTCCTTTCTCGAACATAAATGAGTGGTATGTGGCTCCTTTACCGCGGATGAGGGTGTCTACTTTCGCCCTACAAACATCCAGCGACCAGTCTTCCTCTTGTTTTTGGCGAAATGACTCCTGTGTCACCTCTAAGTTTCCAAATTTAGCAGTCGTGAGCTTCCGGCGATGTCCTTTGCTTGAAACACCAACCATGACTGTGCTCTTCGTCCCGCATCCATCCTTGGATTTCTCTTCAGAATTCAATGCCCGATTAGTTTCCGACTTCAGGCCCGCTGACTCCTTCCACGTTGAGTCGGGGTCATTAGCGTCACGGGCGCCGGGAACATTTCCTACGATGACATCGTAAAGTGGCGACGTCATGCATTTGACTATCGCATTTCCGGTGAAATAGGGCGATAGAATCCGTACTTCTGCTTCCGGTACCTCGATGCAACTACCATCGGCCAATAAAATAGTGGCGGTAGTACCCGTCAGCGCATCATCGGGAACGAGGGAACGTCGCACGACCAGGGTGTTGCTTCCAGTATCCCTCAAGACTGATACAGTATGTCCAAACACTTCTCCCTGTAACACCGGCAAGTTTCGTGTAGCTGTTGCGGTGCGCGTTCGGAGTGCACTAGCAACATATTCATCTTGTGATGAATCATCGGCACATCGGGGCGTCTCGGACTTCTGGTCAGTAGACACGATGCAAGATGCCATTTTCTTTGACCCGCCGTTGCTTGGGCATGCTCTTGCATCGTGGCCGGGCTTCCGACAGTGCCCACAGAAGACTCGTTGGGGTTTCGTGCGGCAATCAGATGCTCTGTGGCCGGGTCGATCACAGACGAAACACCTAAGAGGAGGCCGGGTATAAGTAAATCCTTCTTGCTCCTTGGGAATGTTGTTTGCAGACTTGGTACGAAATACCAACAAGTTTGTTTGCCGCTGGGCTTCCAAGAAGGTATCAGCTGCTTCTGCCATTTCTTTTACCGTCCTGCATTTCTTCTCCCTTAGAAAAAGTGCCAGGCGATCGTGGCAGTTATTCAGAAACTGCTCAGCTACAATGAGGTTGCGCACGGATGCAAAGTCCTCGTCCGTTTCCGACATTTCCAGCCATCTATCGAAGTAACTCTGTAATCTCGTGGCGTACTGTTTACCAGTTTCGCCGTCTTCAGGCTTGCCTTGCCGAAACTTTTCGCGATAGCCTTCGGCTGTGAAACGAAACCTCTGGAGCAAGGCCACTTTCGTACTCTGGTAATCCGTTGAGTCTTCTGGCGACAGACGACCGAAGACTTTCAATGCTTCCCCACTGAGGCATAAACTAAGCGCTGTCGCCCACTTCTCCTCAGGCCACTCTTGACCAACTGCTACGCGTTCGAACCTCTTGAGATACGCATCGAGATCGTCACGCCCCTCGTCAAACGCTGGGATCAGGTTGTGAGGATTGATCAAGCACGGGCGGCTTTGACTCCTCTCAGGTTCGCGGTCCCGCGCTGTTGGTTCTCGGCTACCTTCAACCTCCGCTAGTCGAATTCGCAGTTGAAGAGTTCTCTCTTCTATCTCCAAACGTTCCTTCGCCGCCTGCCTTTCCGCGGAACGCTCTTCACGCGCTTGCACAGATTCCTCATGAGCCCGCTCTAACCGCGCGTCTACCCACGTCTTTAGCTCGGCTCCTTGAAGCCCCATGCGTTCCGCTAGCGTTATAAGCTCTTGCTCACTCATCTTCCCTATAGATTTCAACCCAGTGCAAACGGCTTCGTCCTGTCGCGCGGACGCCATTTGTGAGGGATAAGGTTCGGGCAATCACGGCAACTTAAATAATCATTGTCGAGACTGACGAAGACATTTGCAACTTGAGTTATAAGGCTTTAATGCCACGAAAAAAAAAGAAAACAACGATAAGGAAGCTTAGCGTGTTATATGGCAACAGCGAAGAACTGCCTTAAGTACGAGCACGACAAACGTTCTCGAAAGACAAGGTCTGACGCTTAGCGTAGTCCCCCACTGCACTACACAAGGTTTGAAACACTTCACCGTGTGACGTCGAAGGCAGATGAGTCGATGCGTTGCGTTGCGTCTTACGCCGACATCAGCGATGCCTCAGGCATGGTCGGAGCGGAGCGTGAGGCAGAGTCGATGTGTGGCACGCACGTCCCGGACAGCCAGTAGTAGGCCCAGGTCTGGAAAACGCCCGGATCCGAGTACAACGGACCGGCGCCGGCTGCTGGATCACACGGTAGAAGGGAGCCAGGCTCGTGCGGACCACAGGCACAGGTAGGCTTCGGGACCACGACCCGACGAGCGCTTCAGCCTGCCACTGTTTTTTTTCCGATCCTTCTTCTCGAACGCCCCGTCGTCGTCTTCCTCTTCTCTCTCCCCATGGCTTGGCTTGACTTTGACGACACGATTCCGCCTTTTCCTTGTCTCATCGTCATCTTCGTCGGCGTACGGCACAGCACAAACTCACAAACATCGCGCACCAGATGAACCTACCGCGGATATCATGACAGTGGCAAAGCAGGAGAAGAAGAAAGTATGCGCCAGAGAGCGTAGGGTGTTCCATCTTGTGGACGAAGCCTTTTGTCTTCCGTGACAAAGGAGGAGAAGAAGAGGATTTCCACCTGAGGGGTGACGACTCGAGCTACAGGCAAGAGTGTGTGTCTACCGCTATCGAGCGAAGACGCGTGGCAACAGCTGCGAGTGTGAAGCCGACGTGTTCCCAGCGAAGAAGTTTGAAGCTTGGAGAGTGGCTAAGTGAAGACGTGAGGTTTCCTGGAAGAGAAACTTCGGGGGCAGCGGAACGACAGATGTTTCCTGGAAGAGAAACTTCGGGGGCAGCGGAACGACAACAACGCTGGACTTTGAGTGAGTGATTTTCGGAAGAGTATCATCCAGACTTTTGTTCCAAGAACTTTGGACTGAATAGGTTTTCTATCTATTTAGTCTAAAAGTGTCTTGGTTGTTCAATGCATGCGACTGCATTGTAGTGCGTATTGTTATCTGTGTCCATTGTTTCGAGTGTGGCTGGATGTAATGTGTAGTACGTTGTTTGATTGGTGACATAGTGTATTCAACTATTGTCGAGTGTGCATACTTGTGTATTGTTTTGATCTGCCATAACTGAGAATATAATTTTGTTTTGTTTATCAACTCTCGGTTCTGACTTGTTCTTTGGGCCACAGCCGGCGTCCGCTGGCGCGCCAAATAGGACCACTTCTAAATTGTCCACGCTTTCGTGGTGCGGTTCGGGGGTCCGATACTTCGGCCATTGGAATCAGCCCGGCGATCGCCTCCCGAATTAACGGGACTTTTGACAATTAATCTGGCGTCCGTGACAGGACCTTTTGGTGCACAGTGTGTCCAAAGTAGTGGGAAAGAGCCTCGAGTTGCTGATACTGCTATCGTAACAATTTTGTGTGTTGTTCAGTGTTCTCGTTAACGAGTGCAGGAGAGTGTTCCGATATACTGATTTAGGCAGATATTTTTTGTACGCGGCAATGTTTTATTAGAGAGACACAGTGGATCTCAAAAAGTAAGTCGCTCTTGGTGAGAAGTGGGTCTTTCTGGCGCTGAACTACGGAAGTGGGTAAGCCAGAAGGAGAAAGAGGCGGTGGAGAGAGAGAGGTTGGCAGCTGAGAGGGCCAAGGAAGAAAAAGCAGCTGAGTTGCAGAGAGAAAGGCTGGCCGCTGAAAGGGCGAAGGAAGAAAGACAGCAACAATTGAAGTTGGAGTTGGAGAGAGAAAAGCTGGCAGCTGAAAGGGCGAAAGAAGAAAGAGAGGCAAAGGAGCGACATCTGAAAAAGAAATAGAGCAGCAATTGAAGTTGGAGCTGGAGAGAAAAAAGTTGGCAGTCGAAATGGCGAGAGAAGAAAGAGAGCAGCAATTGAAGTTGGAGCTGGAGAGAGAAAGACTGGCAGCTGAGAGGGCGAAAGAAGAAAGAGAGGAAAGAGAACGGCAGCGACAGCACGAGATAGAACTCAAGCGGCTCCGTTTGCAACAGCGAAGTGAAACTCCGGTCCAAGCTAGAGTTGAAAGCAGCGAACGAGAGGACCACGGCTTCCGCTTGAACCCAAACAAGCTGCTCGTAGCGTTTGATGAAAGGCAGGACGACCTTGAAGCGTACCTTCACCGATTTGAGACGATTGCAGGGAGCCAGAATTGGCCGGAACATCAATGGGCAACTACTTTGAGTACTTGCTTGAGTGGTGAAGCGCTCAGTGTGTACGGCAGGCTGACGCTGACCGATGCAGCCTACTATGCAAAGGTGAAAGCTGCTTTACTGAAGCGATTTAGACTTACTGTGGAAGGTTTCCGGGACAGATTTCGAACAGAAAAGCCAGCTGATTGTGAGACGGGTACGCAGTATGACGCCCGACTTTGCCATTATTTTGACAGATGGATTGAACTTTCAGGGACAGCGCAGGAGTACGATGAACTTAGAGAGCTCCTCAGTAGAGAGCAATTTCTTACTAGTTGCCACCCAAGCCTGTCGCTGTACTTGAAAGAGAGGAAGGCTGAGTCACTTGAAGGCATGCTTGAATTGGCTGATCAATTCTTGGAAGCGCAAGGTGGAACTATTTCGGCCAAGGTCAAGAAGGAGTGTCCCAAAGATTCGAAAAATTCGGCACCCGAACAAAAGAAGCGTGCACAGGAGAGTGTTCCGTGATGTTTTCTGTGTAACCGAGTGGGCCATCACCCGAACAACTGTAGAACAATCTTTACGAGCCCTACGGTATTAAAATGTTTCAAGTGTGGTCAAACTGGGCACAAAGCAGACGCATGTCGTAACGGAGCGAGTCAAACTCACCAGGTATCCTGTGTGCTAGCAGCACTGAAATGCGATGATAATACCGTCACCGACGGATTCGTAGAGTTGAAAAAAATGCCAGCATATCCACGGAGTGAATGATGGAGAGTGGAGCGAAGCATTCGTCCGTCCATGCGTCCGTCTGTGTGACCGTCCATGCGTCTGTTTGTGCGGCCGTCCCTGCATTCTTTCTTGCATCCGCCCCTGCGTCCGTTCATGCGTCCATCCATGCATCTGTTTTTGTGTCCGTTCGTTCATCTATTCAACACTCCAAGTCCCACCATTTCGCATCTTTTTATCATATATTCCCCATATAGAAGCACCGCCATCCAGCGGACATTCATCTCAACTCAACCTCAAGAAGTGTCACTTCGCTGCTCGGCAACTTACGATTCTCGGGCACGTCGTATCAAAGGACGATATACTTCCAGACCCGGCTAAGTTACGTGCTGTCGCCGACTTCCCCAAACCAACGACTATGAAGCAGTTACGGAGCTTCGTGGGGTTATGCTCCTACTTTCAACGGTTCGTGCGCAACTTTGCCTCTATCATTGCGCCTTTGACCAAACTTATAGGCAGCACCACTGATATTTCTTTATGGTCTTCTGAGTGTGACCAAGCCTTCTGTACCCTTCGTAGTCTCCTCACTTCGCCACCAATACTGCGTCACTACGATCCTACGACAGCAACTGAGGTCCACACCGACGCCAGTGGTGTCGGCCTCGGTGCGGTTCTCGCGCAACGCAAGCCTGGATTCGCCGAGTATGTCGTCGCCTACGCCAGCAGAACTCTTACCAAGGCTGAATCAAACTACAGCGTCACCGAGAAGGAATGCTTGGCGATCGTTTGGGCGCTTGTAAAGTTCCGCCCATACCTTTATGGCCGTGCTTTTGATGTAGTAACGGACCACTACGCATTATGCTGGTTATCTTCGCTTAAGGACCCATCGGGTCGTCTTGCCCGTTGGGCTCTTCGGCTTCAAGAATATGGCATTCGAGTGGATATCGTTCCGGCCACAAGCATGCCGATGCTGATGCACTGTCACAATCTCCCCTATCCCCGGACATCGCATCTGTTTCCTAGGAAAACACGTTGTCAGCGCTTGACGAGGACACCATCTCTTCTGCACAACGCAATGACCCATGGATCGCTTCGCTTCTTGACGCGTTATCCGAGGCACCGACACTTCCAACCACTCGAACCCTGCGCCGCCAGGCTCCGCACTTCAGTATTCGGGATGGCCTTTTGTACCGGCGCAACTATTCAGCAGATGGTAGGAAATGGCTACTAGTCGTTCCCCGAACGCTGCGCTCTACCATCTGCGCGTCGTTTCATTCCGACCCGCAATGTGCTCACGCCGGTGTTTTCAAGACCTACGAGCGCCTACGAAAAAGGTATTACTGGCGCGGAATGTTTACCTTCGTCCGCCAGTTCATTCGCGGCTGCCACGAATGTCAGCGGCGGAAAAGCCCGCCACATCCTGCAACAGGTTCATTGCAGGCACTTCCATGCCCAGACCGCCCATTCGACCGAGTAGGAATTGATCTCTACGGACCACTACCATTAACAACGGCAGGCAACCGATGGGCTATCGTGGCAGTGGATCATCTAACATGGTACGCTGAAACTTCTGCTCTCCCCACAGCTGCAGCACAAGACGTCGCAACTTTCATACTCAATCGTTTTGTGCTTCGTCGTGGTCCTCCTCGAGAACTCCTCAGTGACCGAGGGCGTGTTTTCGTCACCGATGTAATACAAGCACTTCTTCAACAGTGCCATATGGTTCACCGGAAGAGTACAGCCTACCACCCACAGACGAACGGCTTGACTGAACGGTTTAATCGTACTCTGGGGGACATGCTCGCTACGCATGTCGCTTCTGATCAAACAAACTGGGACCTCGTTCTCCCATTTGTTACATACGCGTATAACACCGCTACGCAAGTCACTACCGGGTTTTCCCCATTTTTTCTCCTGTACGGTCGCAAACCATCACACACCATCGACACTTTACTGCCATACTCGCCAGATCCCTCCGAATACAAGCCTGTCTCGGAAGCCGCTCGTTACGCAAAAGAGTGCCGCAAGCTAGCCAAGCGGCTTACTACATCCGACCAACAGCGCCAGAAGGAGATCCGTGACGACGACCATCGTTCTGCAGCAACGTTCGTTCCTGGAGCACTTGTATGGCTTCATGTACCGCCCTGCGCCCCTGGTGTATCACCCAAACTACTCTCCAATTATCATGGTCCCTACCGCGTGGTCGAGCGTACTTCACCCGTGAACTACGCCATTGAACCCCTCACGCCACCAAGCGACCGTCGTCGGCGTGGACGTGATATAGTTCACGTAAACCGTCTGAAGCCGTACTTTGACCCGCTTGTCCCCACGTGTTAGATCGCCAGGATGACTTCAACTTTTTCGCCGGGGGCAATTGTAATAATGGTAATAAGAAAGACGTTGATACCATCAGGTCAGCTATCATCAGCACAAGAAAAAGGCACGAGATCGGTGATCAAGCACCGTCATCTGGGTTTACCTGCCTTCCTTTAGAGCTACCACCCGCTTGCTGAGTCCTTCAATAAACCCCCTTTACAACAAAAACAATGTTTGAAGTGGGGACAAAAAGTTGATCCGATCAGAGCATTTGAGTTGATCAACCATTGGTCCGACAAGGTGACTTTGAGGACTAACGGTTCCCGGTAAGGTGTAAATGTGGAGATTAACAGCTGCTTCATAAGATGCAAACGTGATGACTTAATGTTAGTCCTTTGAGGTGAATTCTAAGACTAACGGTTACTCACTAAGGTGTAAGTGTGAGGACTAAATGTTAGTCTCTTGAGCTCATCTGTGGAGACTAAGTGTTAGACCCGGTGCCGTTAGTCCTTAAAGGAATTAATGGTTGTGGCAGCCCAATTAGTCCCCAAAAGGACAAACCGCACACCCTTCTAACACCCTTTTGCCTTTGAGTGAACATGCCAATGGCTGATAAGGGGCAATGAAAGACAGGGGCATTCGGCTTTTAGTTAAAGCGCACGCTGTGAAATTTTTATTGTTCGACAACGCACAGAAGAAATCTCTCACCGGCACCACCTTGGAAGTCAGAGCGTTAGACTGGTTACACACTAGGACTACGAGGGACGAACGGGTGCTGCTATGACGAGCTTCACCCCTAGAAACTTCTCAGGAGCATAGCACAACGCGTTTCTAAGTAGATATTTAACATGTTGCCCATATAATTTTGCAATAAAGAAACAGGCTGCCGAAGTTGGCTGATTGCAGAACATAACATTCTAAACATTGATGTAATAGTGTCTTTAACTGGTCGGCCTCCTTCATCCTTAGCTCTATACGAAGAAAATGGGGACAGTATATACCTCTTTATGTAAGTGAATCTGTTGGTGGAAAATTTCTAATGACGTGGGCAAAAACATCAACTCAATTGTAGTTCAATAAACAACGGAAATAAACAAATACCCTATACAGAAACAAATGCATCAAGTCCACTGTTAAATCTTTTTACAGTCGAGAAGTTGGTGTAAGGCGTTTATCTTAGAGAAATCAAGTTGGAGGACGCTTCAGTTCTGCGTCGAAGAGTAGAACTCGATAGCTTAATAGGCCCCCATGCACACCGCCTTTTTAATTGCTAGCCCGGTTTCGGTTCTCATGAAAGCATTTGGTGTGCCTCAGAGAAACGAGTCACTGTATACGTCTAACAGTGGCGGTTCCAAACAATCATAGAATTTATACGTACATTTCAAAGATGGTATTCGTTATTGGGATACTTGAATGCAGAACTTATGGCCAGACTATTTTCTATCTCTTACACGATTCAGCCACTGAGCCAAAATTTAGGCACTTCCTGAACGTCCAGCTTTCTTGTACCGGTGGTTGCCTTTCCCGCCGCAGTAGGCTAGTGGTTAAGGTACTCGGCTGCTGACCCGCAAGTCGCGGGATCGAATCACGGTTGTGGCAGCTGCATTTCCGATGGAGGTGGAACTGCCGTAGGCCCATATGCTCAGATTTGGGTGGACGTTGAAGAACCCCAAGTGGTCGAAATTTTCGGAGCCCTCCACTACAGCGTCTCTCATAATGATATCGTGGTTCTGGGAGGTCAAACCCCCATATCAATCAAATCATGGTGGCTACCTTCAGGCTTAGCAACAATGACGATCAAAAAGCAAATAATACGCATATCTCAGGGTCAACATCAACTGTCAGGCAACAAATCACATTAACCTATGTATGATACTGTGGCAAGACTGAAATAACAACCACTCATCACACAATGTTGATTGGGGGAAGACAGTGTTCGCAAGTGTGGGAAAGCAAAAATAGCTAGATATCAGTAAAAAAACAACGAAAAGTAACTAAAAAGCTACTAAGAGGCTACAAAATAGTTATATTACTCTATCAAACATTTTCAGACATATGCGATACGTGCAGCTAATCTAATGGCAGTTGTGTTATTCACAGTCTAAACAGCTCTATCAAGTAATCGTTTTTTTGCAAGCAACTATTGCAAAATATTCTTTACTCTTTCGCCCTTTTGCCGAGACTCTATCACAAACCTGAGGCAAATCAGCTTGTAACGCTGATACCTGAGGACGGATCCTAAAGTTGCTAATTTCTATTTTAGAGCTAGGTTGACGGCAATGCAGCAAAAAAGCTGGCGAAAGACCTGTCACCACATGTGGAGTGACTCTCTATGAACTCAAAACCTTTGTGACACTTTTGCTGGATCTTTCCCTTCCAGTCTAGCTACCTCTAAATGTTCCTTGAGTACCCTATTTAGGCGTTCTACTTGACTTTTCGACTGAGGATAATAATGTGACGAGAACAGGTGACGAATGCCTTTTTCCTTAAGATAGTTCTCAAACCGCTGTGACACAAACTGTAGACCATTGTCTGTAACTGATACCTCTGGTAGCCCTTCGGGGCTAAATGACCAGTTAAACAGCCTAATGATGTCCACTGTTGATATTGTATTCGTTCCAAGAACCTCGGGCCACTTAGATTAGTTATCCACAAATGTTACGAGATACCTTTAAAAAGACACATGTAATGAGCCGACAATATCCATACCCAATTTTTCCATTGCCCGTCTGGCCATTCGACTGGCTTCAACGGCGCCACACGAGGCTTGACAGACTTACCTGCTAGCTGACCGACATGACAATGCTTTACGTATTCCTTTACAGAACGATCTATTTGCAGCCACCAATATCTCTCACGGAGGAGTTGTTTAGTGCGTACTATTCCTTGATGGCTTTCATGTGCTAACTGCATGAAAGTAGGTATGAGGACATTCGGAATGACTACACAGTCACCACGCATAAGTAGCCCGTCTACAAAGGAGAGATCATCTTTAACATGAAAATATACCATTAAGTCATTATTTAGTTTCATTGATGGCCAACCCTTGGATACATACTCACACACTTTCTTTGATGTCTCATTCGTACTCGTTGCAAGCTGCATAGTTTCTTTATCGACTACTGATGTCACATATGATACTATTTCTTCTTCCTGACTAAGTTCTGAACTGTTCAGTAATGGCAGTCTAGACAAGACGTCAGCCACCACGTTTTCTGAGCCCTAATAATACTCTGCTTCCGAATTGTAGTATAACAGTCTAGCTGACCGCCTTGAAATTCTCAACGGTCGACGACCGGCATCTCCTGCTGCCAACAAAGCAACTACAGCTTGATGGTCAGTTCTAAGAGTGAAACGCCTACCCCAAAGGTAAATGTGCTACTTTTCACATGCGAACAAGTGCGCAACCGCTTCGTGCTCACCCACAGAGTATTTCTTTTGAGTTTCTGACAGGGTTTTCGACACGAATACTGCGGTTTCAAGCTTAGGACCATACTGTTGCTGTAACACTGCTCTGATACCAACGTCATATGCATCGGTTGTAACTACCACAGGTAGATCCGGATTAAACACTATAGTCACAGGCGAGCAAGTAAGACGTGTTTTCGACTGCATGAAACTGCATTGAGCACTCTCTGACCAACAAAATTTTTGGCCCTGTCTGAGCATCAGACGAAGTGGTTCGACTAGATCTGCAAAGTGATCTACTAACTTGGCATATTAGCCTGTCAGCGCGAAAAATGAGCGCAATGACGTAATATCTGTAGGAATTGGAGCATTCACGATAGTACTCACTTTACTGTCTAAAGGTGAAAGGCCCTCAGCTGAAATCTTGTGTGCCAAAAAACTTAACTCATTGACGGAAAAAGACATTTATTGATTAACCGCATTCCACTGTTTGTTATCAAAACAAAACTGCAATGAGGCTCGCGTCATGCCCAGACTGAGTCTTCCCCTACACAAGAATATCATCAAAATAGCAAACTACAATTTTACGATTCTTTAAGACCTGTGATAACAGTTTTTGAAAAACTGCAGGCGCAGACGGCCCACCAAAGCACACATGCTTAAACCTGAACAAACCATCGTGTGTTATGAACGTCGTTAAATCTCTACTGCTCTCTTCCAACAACAACTCATGATATGGCGACGCTAAGTCTAACTTAGAAAAATAAGTAGCTCTATGAAACATTTGTAATAACTCTTCAACGTTTGGTAAAGGATACCCATTAATGACAATTGCCGTATTGGGTTCTTGGAGATCCACACACAGCCGGATGCTCCCATTCTTCTTGCGGACGACGACGACTGGCGACACCCACTCCGAGGAGTCAACACATTCGATGACATTACACTCCTCGAGTCGTCGTAGCTCGGTGGACACCTAGTCCCGAAGAGTTAGAGGCAGCCGTTGCAACTTGGTGCAACCGGAGTTATATCTGGCCGACGTTCGATTCGATGAATGAAGCCTTGGACGAGACCCAACTCGTTGCTGAAGAGGTGCTCGAAGCCGGAAGGCACGTTGGAAGGACATTGCACTCTACAAGACGCTAAATGACACGTTAAGGTTGCACCGTCGATCTGGTTGCCCAGTCGTTGGATGGCAGCAAGCCCCAAGAGCGTTGTGCCTTTGTCGGTGACGTAAAAAACAATGATGCATGACCACTGCAACACCGTCACTAGAACTTGAAAAGAGCCGATGACTCTGATGCTCTGTTTTGAGAATTTCTGCAGGTCTACGGCAGCCTTGTACAGGACATGTTGTTTGCTGAAATAACGCTGGATGTCTTCGACAGTCGTCAAAGATACAGACGCTCCAGTATCCACTAACAGTTGCAGATGGACACCACTGACCACCAAGTGAGTGACTGAGTCTCTTCTAGATGCAACGCCAACTGTAAGCCCTGACGTCACAGGTTGATACGAAGATACCACTGCCGAACTTGACGCTTGTATATGAGCCTGGCGTTATGGTACGGCGCCGACGACTGTCCCGGCAGACACGTTCTGGACCTGGTCCGTCTTGCGACCCATCTCGAAACTTCCCCGAGTGTTACACTTGCGACAACGTCGATTTTTTGCTGGACAACTTCAGAAAGACTAACGATGATATCTGCTTCCGCAGTGGTCACACACCTGATGCGGTAAGTCACCTCGAGACTTTTCATTCTGAACTGCAGTACGGATCTCCGAAGATGACTGTGGTGGAAAGTAATTTGTTCTTTCCGGAACTTCTGTGACGTCACGTCCTTTCGGATACGTTGCGGTAACGTCGCGTCTTTCCCAGTTGCTTCGGCGATTATTGCCAGTTTTGTTTTTCGCGCCGCCATCTTGTGCGCCATGTCCGATCACTTGAACGCTTTCAGGTTGACCCGAAACTAACGTTTGATTAGCCAAGGACAACGCTTCTAAGGTTTGCCCGATTTCTTCGGCCTTCTCTAATGACAACACTTCCCCACACGCAAGCAATTTCTCTCTAACCCGCCAGTTGGAGGTACCGCGACTGATTTCGTCGTGGTCGCGTTCCACGTACGTTATGCGAAATTTACATCTCACGGCGTTTTTTTTAGAACCATCACCTATTCCAAGAAATTTTCCCCGGGCAATTGCCGACGGCTTGTGAATTCGTGGCGTTCTACCAGTGGGTTGAGAGACGCGGCAAAAAGCCGATCGAGTTGTTCCACGAGCATTTGAAATTTCAATCCTCCCGTAAACGATGAACCGCTTACGGACGCCGACGCAGGCGCCTCGTCACTTGGCGTAATCAACGCCGCATTTCCCTGAAAGTTTTGGGCTTCCTCTTGTTCTGCTACCACAAAATATCTTCTCTGTCCCTCCCTTCCTAGTAGGCTAACCAGTGCCGACGCGCATCACGCGTCGCGCCAGCCGCTGCCGCCGGCCGCTTCGAGATAGGCCTGAAAAAAAATTGCTCGCAGCTTCCCTCGGGGGAACACTGAGGAGGATGCGGAGCATATAATTGGTTAACGGGGTGTTAAAGTGCGACTTACTTGGGTCGATGGCTAAATTGGTTAACGTGGTTGTGAAATGGGGTGTTAAATTGCGACTTACTTGGGTCGATGGCTAAATTGGTTAACGTGGTTGTAGGAGGGGGTGTTAAATGAGTGAACACGTACACACGTATGCGAAAGGGCGGCGCTGGTCGAAGGGACGTCGATCATTGTGTTTGTGGATTCGTTGGAATTCATTTCACCGCGACCTTGGACGTCGACGCGCCGTACAAACCAACCGACGAGCGGCAACTGAGCGAGCGAGCGCCGACCTTGAGTATATATACAGCGCGACGGCGCATGCACTGTCAGCTGTCGAATGTTCGAGAAGGGGGAGAAGCGCAACGGCGCATGCGCGCGCGTCAGCTGCCGATGTTCTCGAAGCGCGACGGCGCATGCGCGCGCGTCAGCTGCCGATGTTCTCGAAGCGTGACGGCGCATGCGCGCTACATTATACAGCTAGCGAATGTTCGTGAAGAGGAGAAGCGCACGCGGTGTGTAGAGGAGGAAGGGTGCACAGATGCTGGAGGAGTGAAGCGCGCGCGGTGTGTAGAGGTGGAAGGGATGCACAGATGGTGGAAGAAGGAGGAGGAAGCTTGCGGACGGCGCCGCACTACAAGCCTCGAGTATTAGATGCTCCGCATCTAAAATTTTTTCCAATGAGGCCATGGAATCTGGGGTGGCCCCGGCAGTTCAGAAATACAGAAAGGCGTTCAAAAAGAGCCATGCTGATAGGAGAGGCAAGGGAGTCGCAGAACGGAGCGAGGGCAAAGGCCTAAATCGAAAGGCCTGCCCACAAAAAGTGCACGAGGCTTAGCGCTCCTAACAGACGCTAGAGGCGTCAGTCCATGCAGAACGCAACACGGGAAGTACGAAAACTCACTCACGGTTCTTGATGGTTGCGGTGAACAAATTCCACATCCTCGTCGCCATGTTGTTGTGTCCGCGGGCGGCGTCCAGTACGATGGCAAGGGAAGGGCTCGACGACTGGACGCGGAACTACACGGAAGCGAACTCCACGGAAGCGCAACAATGACTCGGCTGAACAGCAGCCGTTTAATAAAACCACACTACAAAGGGACGCGTACACACACGCAATTGGCCACTGACAATCATGTGTGCATATATATATATATATATATATATATATATATATATATATATATATATATATATATATATATATATATATAGCGCACAGCAACACAACAAACAGTGCGCATCCTTCTCAAGAATGGCGCCACAACACCACAAGCAGCAGACAAGGATCCTGAAGCAGTTTTCTATTCTTCGTACACACTGGACCGGTATACTACGTCCTAACAGTCATTTGCAGAATGATTTCATCTATCTGCGTAAACTGCGTAAATTATTGCGCCTTAAAGCTGCGAATTCCCGCTCATCGCTGTGACTAAGTCCAACCGAGTTTCAACTGCCTATTCCCAGAACGACATGCTCTGATAACGTGACGTCACCCAGAATGTTGATCTGATTGGCTGTAGAACGCGTGGAACTAAGATTCACTGGTAACGTGCACTGCATGGTAGCCTCTGACATTGCGCGCTACATGTCGGCGTACAAACTCGGAGGTCTAGACTCTGCGAACATGAAATCGTCAAGTGCGCTAACGAGAGCTCTGCTATCGCCAGCGATGCCGGCGTTTCTCATTAGTTGAGGAGGCACGTATGGGGTGTGAAGGAGGGTATGGTATAATTGTCAGTAGCAGCCTTGCTACATGGCGTGTCACTAAATTTGTGGTGCGAATGATTTGGTGCTGAGCTAACCTAAACACTGAGAAAATTTCAAAAAGCTTTGCGGAGACACTTTTAAATAAGGAAAATGTTTCCCACATAAACGGGCCCTCTACGTGAACAAGATACTCATAACTTCAGAAGGTCTTGGAAAGGCTACGAAAGAGTATCAGACGAGATGGCTCGGGTGGGAACCTGTTCTGCTGTTATTATTATCTTATGCGCAGCAAATTCACCTAGACAGACATGGTTCTCGCATTTCATGACTCGAATGCAGAAATAAATGGAATCAAAGTGGTTGTTGTTACTGAAGAATAGACTGAGTAGTTTAAATTTGGTATGTTTGTGCCAGCCCGTTCACTTGACCTGATAGAAGTGCTGTTATTATGTCCAGTGAATTAGCGATAATGGATTGAACTTCGCTTTATAATATGCGCAATTTTGCCGAACACTTGGCAAATCCGTACAGCAATCGGAGATCTTCGGCACTCATGTAAGCGTAACGTTCAGCGGTGTGCTGAGCAAATGATAATGATATAACAATTCGACGCACCAGAACATCCTTTTTGTGGTGAACTCGCTATAGAGTATATGCTACCCATATAGCAGAAAAAAAAGACTTTTTTTAGCTAATATGCGTCTTTAACAAAATTATGCATTATTTCCTGCTCTATGTTGTTAGAGAAATGCACTCTTTAACGAAGAAGTACCGAATACTAACGTATTTTATACCCGTTATGAAATCAATATGAACCTAAAAGTAATAACAACTTTTTGTTGGCGTGTATTATCAAAGGCTGGAAAGTTGCAGCGGATGTGCTGATTGTAGTGTTCGTTATGATTCGTTATTATTTGTGACGGTTATGTAGTGTCTTTCATTATAGATAGCTTTATTATAAATATTTTTGAATATATCTGAAAATCTTTCTTTTTAGTGGTATAATGGCCCACATGCGCATACTATTCTTCGTATATTGCCGCTTTCCACGGCCTTCAATTTTCTACTTAGTTTTTTTTATTTTCTGGGTGAAGATATGATGATGATACATGGGTTTTAACGTCCCGAAACCAGCGCGTGGTTATGAGAGAAACCGTAGTGGAGGGATCTGGAAATTCTTAATCCCTCGGGTTCTTTAACGTGCACGTAAATTTGAGCACACGGGAATACATTTTCGCCTATATATAAAATGCAGCCGCAGCCGCCGGGATGCGATCCCACGACCTGCGGGTCAGCGGCCGAGTACATTAGTGACTAGACTACCGCGGTTGGGCTCCTGCGTGATGAGGCCAGTAAACTTTGAAAGGCAGCTTTTTTTCTGCCACACGTAACCACGGGCATGCAGTGCGCTTACGTATCTCTTACTTTTTACACTCAGATTCGAACGTAGGTGTTTCGCATCATTTCAAGATAATAATTTCTAACTGCTGTATTTTAATATGTACGCTGCAAATCTCTGGAGAACAATGAGCAAATTTAAAACGTCACCTTTGTTGTGTTCATTCTTTTCAGTTCATGATAACAGTCACCTCGAACGTTTATCAAAATGAAGGCGTCAAGTCAGAAGGGCTGCCGAGTAGGAGGAGCTTATCCGAGTCAGAGAAGCTTTCTGAAGAATTCCCTTCAGCCTATGAAACATGCACGAGCGGCGAACGAAATCTGACTGCAGGCGACGTGATCAGAGCGTCTAGTTTTGTGCAGTCGACGCCTTCTCAGGAAACCTTGTTTGCGAGAAGCAAGGCCTTAGCGAGAGATATTAGAGGTGCCGTACAAGCTAAACGGGTGAGCGTAAAACCAGAACAGCAGAATGAAAGGAACCAGAGGCAACCGGTGTCTCCAAAGCCGACACGTCGCTCAAGCGACGCGGGACCAGTAGCACCAATGCCATCTTATATTGCTCCTCATGCCTCAACGACCACGAAGATCACTGTCATGGAAGCTGCAAGTTATAAGCCTTATGTCTTTAACAAATGCGCACTTGTCCCATCAACATAGTCTTCCGCTGCTGTCGTCTCGAGGCTTGCTACTGCGAACGATGTGCTTGGTACGGTTAGTGGAATCCTTGCCAAATATGCCATTGTGGTGGTACCTCGATCTTCGGGAAAAAGGTGTCGCGAATTCTCTTCAAGTTTTTGATTGCTACAGACCTCGCATGTGACTGGTGATAAGTGACAATCATGTTTGGTGTATAGTTCAGCAAGATAGAGAACCGGCACAGTACTGCACGTGGAATAGCACAAAGGCCGCTGTCTTATGCAGGCTTACGTCGCGCTATGAACGATTTTTATTTCAAGAGCCTGCTCGTGATTAGTTAAAAAACAAACATGGGACACAGCTTCATTTAGCAAAGAGAAAACCGGGCGGGGCAATGGCCTGCGAATTATGCAAGGCTAGATCCGCCGGCTACCTACAACATCCTTAACCTTGCCATTGTGGTGCCGCCGCAAGAGTCGGTGGCATCTTTCAATAAAGCGAAACTGGATAAAGGCTCGCTCCAAGTCGACGCCACATCAGCTACTTATAGTGCACGGGACGGGGTGAAACCTTGCGTAAGTTCCGTGAGTGCTCAAGTTCAACCAGCGACTAAACGCGAAACACGTGAAGGTGGGCCTTCAGAGTCTTTTGATGTAGGCGCACCACCTGAAACACGCCTGGATGTCAGCGAGCAGTCAGATGGTAGGAAGAACCACAGCGTCACCGCAGAGAAGCGCCCGTCAATGGAAGCGCATCCACCACTTTCATCTAATGTGCATCTGCAAAGCGCTCGCACTAAAAAAGTTATCGGGGATGACGCCAATGCACCCGCTTCCGCCGAAAAAGGTAAAAACACGGCCTTTGGCGTTACTCCAAAAGCGCAGAAGAAAGCCAAAGACGTGCAGCCACCTGCTTAACTACAAAGCGAGACTTCGCGGACATCCTTTGGAGCCGTTTGAGAGCCGATCATCACTGTGTTAGAAGACTCTTTAAAAACTGAAAATTTCCTGAGCTGCGGTGGAAGCAGTACACCAATGAGCACTTAATTCGTGACATTTGGCATCGCGTGTTGTGCGCGAGGTGATTTGCATACACAATGAGCTCATTAAATATTAGGTATAACTTCGCAGCAAAGCTTGCGAAAAACAAGCGGATGATATTGGGTTGTACCCCATATTACCCTTGTGATTACGTGATGTTTGACTTTGCAATAATAAAACTTGCAGTGTATGTTCATCGAAAGAGTCGGGCTTTTTTTATGAATTGGTATATATGTGCTATAGGCGAACGCAATTTTTCATTCAAAAGAAGCTTGATAGATAGATAGATAGATAGATAGATAGATAGATAGATAGATAGATAGAATAATGACAGCTTCGCTTTGGTTCGGGGTTCATTCCGCTAGGTAGTCATAAAAAACAAACAATTCAGTCAGTCAGTCAATAGACTCTATTTGGGTCCTAAAGAACTAAAGAGTCGCGGTTGCTGGCCACGCCCACGTTGAGGCTGGTAGACCATGGTGTTCCACCCTTTCACCGGCCCTTTGGACAGTCCCTAATTGTTTATAGAGATCGCTAATTTTGACGGCTTCATACCAGTAGTCTTGTTTATTAAAAGAGGCATTTCGTAACGCTGAACACTGCCAGAGCATGTGAGCTAACGAGCAATACTCTTTATGGCATTCAGGGCGGTGTGTATTGACGTCTGGATTAAAGCGACTGAATCTTCCTCTCGACAGGAAAGATCCCATTTGTAACATTCTCAGGGTGGAAGGTTAAGGTTAATTCAGCCTTGTGTGCGGGAATGGGATTTTTGTGCGTCCAATCAGAAGGTGTTTTACTATGTTGTGAAAAGGGAGGAATGGGTCGAAGTTATGCTCTTAACCCGGATTGTCCGTAGCTTATCGGGACCATCGCAGAATGTGAGACCTCGCACTTGGCCGTGAACAAGTTCGTTCGGGTTGGGTTAGTTGGGCTTTATAAATAATCCTATGCGGCGTTAAGGCCCATATGATAGTGTGAAAGGCACAAGGAAGTATTTGCTTGATTATAGCCACCGCGTATTTTGAGATGAGACCAGATAGAAAGGCTCGTATGGCTGATCTAGATTCCTTGTATATGTAAGGCCACGAAGGGTTGTTGAAAGCTAGCGTGAGGGCAGCTTCTTCGACAGCTGCAACCATGAAATGTCTAACTGAAGCTGCATTGAGGATCGCCCCAAGTGGACTAGCCACAACAGCTACAAAATACGTTTCCTCACACAGACTTTTGTTAGAACACGCCTTCAACTTCCAACGCAGCGCTTCGGATGGCAGAGTTTCAAGTATCTACATAAGAGACGTGTGCAACCATGGTTGCCAGCTTTGTTTCTTGTGGTGGTCCTGCCTCAGAAAATTGTCAAACAAAGAACCTCATAGCTAAGGAAGGCTATACCACAACAATCATTGAATGTGAACAAATGAGAGTCAGCGTATTTTGTCCCTTTATACGAAATTTAGGTGGAAATTTTTAGACACTCGGTACTGATCAGCTGAATTCGCGAAAAAAAACAGAACATACAGTTCACGTACATTAGTGAAAATACTTCCGTAACATGTGTGCGGCTCATATAACACCATATAATTTTGTGTTCAGTTATATAATCAGCTTCGTTGTGTGGGAGCACTTATTATCTTCCACTCTCGCTCATCTGAAAAATTTCGAGTTTGTCACATCACCATGATGACAACACGCAAGCGCCTAGACGACTTATGGGCGGTTTCTCCGCAACGCGATTAACAGTGCAAGTGTGTGGGGGGGCTGTATATATGTCTATAGTAACGAAAGTTGCAGAACAACGAGCTTTTATGTGAGGCAATCTTAGTTTCATTCCTGCCATATTGCAACAACCACTGAACCAGATCAACATGTCCAAACTCACGCATACCAGCAAAATAAGCGAAACAATTAGGATTTTCTTTCTTTGTTTCTTTCTTTCTTTCTTTGTTTCTTTCTGTGCCAGTACAGAAAATGGAGCGAAGGCAAAAGGCTGAAAGCCTGACAAAAGGCCTTTGCTCCAATTACAGTGAGGCAGACAGGCTGATATAACAATTTTGCAGGATACAGAAAAAATACAAAAATATACAAAAATACATACGGTACATGCACAAATACTGTAAGACATACAACAGTAATAAAGTCTTATTTATAGTAAACAAAGATATACATAACCATCTTAATGTTTTAAATACCAATAGCTATAAGTTGCGATTTCTCATCGCTATTGAAAGAGATATACAAAAATAACAATATACACAGGGAAGCACAGGAAAAAAACACACGCATAAAAAGGATGAGATACTACTTAGGCAAAGAGGACACATAGAACGACAGTCAAGAAAATTCAATGTTGTTCTCGATCAGTACCATCCTGATCGTATGCTTCGAAACTGTACAATTTATATCTAGGAGGCTGTCAATTTTGTTTAAAAACGTGGTTATCTGAAAAGATGAGTGTTGTCCTCCGTAGATCGCTCGAGTCTTCGGAGTCCTTCTAGCGTAAGTACAAAAATCGTACAGAGAACCACGAGAATCCAGTGAATGATAGCGTCTATTGCGTTTTATGTACTGAAATAACTTAAAATAGTAAATCTAAAATCTTAAAATTCTAAAATAGTAAATATTAAATAGTAAATTTTCTTTCAGGCTCCCTCAGCACGCGTAGATATATGTGTATTTATATACCATAAACTGAATATTTACATAGCGCTTACACAGTCCACGAACAGATAAGAATGAGAGCCTAGCTCAATTGAGGCTATTTAGTTAGTGGGGATCTGGGCACACTAGCCAATCATTACATACCCATTGAATGGGCTTCATTGAAAAACCTAGTCTCTGCGTAACACTCCACTACTCAGTTTTTCGCCAATTCTTATCAAGAAGTATTTGCCGATTTCGTAAGGACATTTGTCGTCATGGTCAATCGGTTGTGGTCTTTTCCATGCATTGAAAGTATAAGAAGAAGAAGTCGAAGATGGCACCAGAACAGCTGAATGATGTCGTCAATGTGGACGCCTTCGACGTCCGTTTGCCCGCCGAGGCACCGGCTATGATAGGAACCGACGAGTTCTCAACGTCCGAATGGAGTGGCAGTAATCCGGACGTGGGCTGTGAAAGCCGCCACGACAGCCTTCCACTGTTTGACGATATTGACATCGAAAGGGGTAAGCTGGTAAACAAAATTATGTTTGATGCAAAAAATATTTATACGGAAACTCCGCCAACGCTTTTCTTGCTTCTAGTTTGGTACTTGGCCAGGTGGTGGTCGATTAACATGATGAGAATTGTATTTGTGATTCATATATCAAACTTATTTCCACAACAGCTAGGCAAAAACAGGTGCCGTATATCTCTAATAAACATGTAGGTGTCCTAAACATGGCAGTCTGCTCCACATAAAGCAGTTGCTCAGTAACTTTCCCGACATGTTTTTGTGGAACCCAAGTTTTATGCAAGCGTCTTTGTTGAGTTGTAGCACTGGAAGCTTGAAATTGAAGGTAATCTTTTACATGGGGCATCAGATCTATCCCCCCCCACCAATTACCGACAGTAAAATATTCTTCGTGCTGTCTTCACCAATCTCAAATACAATTTAAAAGGGTGAAATGATCATCAAGTAAAGCAACCAAAATATTAAAAAATTGAGAACGTTATAGGACCTCTTGGGGAGTTCATCACTTTTTTAATCCTTTCCACAAGCTGTTGCTATTGATAGCGCGATTACTGACAATTATTTTCACTCAACTTTTCTTACTAGGATTTTTTCTTTGTTTGTTTCATCGGCTTACATGTATGCTTTATACATTTAAAATACATAGGCGTTTTTTTTGTACACTCAAGCTTCTTCTATGTTTACGCGGAGAAGGAATAACCATTTTAATTAGCGCCGTTTTCAAATTCTTTTCTGTTTACGTGGAGATGAATAAACTGTTTTATAAATTGCAATTTACAAATTCTTTGATGTTTGCGTTAACAAGGATAAACTGTTTTATACAACGCAATTTACAAATTCTTATTAGCATACAGCTTATAAATTTATCACCGTATGGCCTGAAAGCTAAGAAAGATCGCGTAGAAAATTTAAACTGGCAAGAATTTATGGCGTTCCTATGCATCAAAGTTCTTTTTTTTTGTACCTGCTCACTCAGTGCAGTATAGGAACACGAAAGCCTGATTGTATGCAGCAAGACCAGTTAAGGTTCTTTCTCTTAGGTATGGTTACTTTGTGACTCACTTCTCCCCAGCAACTCATTTCTCTTACATTTGATGTGAGTGAACAAAATAGTAATTTATCATTTTATGCGTGTCAAGAGGAAAGACCACCTCACTAAAACGACACCTTCAGGTAAATTTTGAAGGCCTACGGAAAGGAGATTTTCCTTGTCTTAGACGATAACTTAGTGGCCGTCAGATATTTGAGTCTACTCCTCTCGTATGCGGCACAAATGGCAAGCTCCCGCACAAATCATGTATTCCAATACATCGTGCTGGCATCGTTTTTGTTACTTTTACGTCAAAACTGAAGTATTTTTTATGAAAAATAACTACCGCTAATTTTCTCAAAAAAAAAACGCTGAACGGTTTGGCTTGATAGTTATATGACAGCAAAAAAAAAAAAGGGTGGAGGGGGAGCAGTGGCGCACATGTGGGGCCAGTGGAAGAAAGCCTGAGCTTATAGCCTTCGTCCACCTTCTCCATATCTTCTTCCCTATTATATTCCTATTCCCACCTCCTAGTATACTGTACTACACAAAACTGCGATATGCCTTACCCTTGCCTTCCACCTCACCACCGCTCCTCATTACAGCCTCTAGATATACACTCAGGATTACGATGCTATGCATCACCCTTCTTCTCTTCCCTTTCTTTTACTCACCGTCACATACTCATCATTCTCACTTCTTTTACCCACCTCTTCGCTATAAGATACTATGCTCCTTTTTCGACTTTGTGTGCCTAAGGGCAGGCTTTCGAAAAAAAAAAGACTATAGGTAAAACGAGGCTGGGCTCAACGTATCTTAACGAGTCTGACCCTCACTCAATCATTTATTGCGGCACAATGCAGCTTTTTCCAACTCACAGACGAGGAGACAAAAGCACTATGCTGACTAGACTCATATTTTAATACGTTTGCACGTCAACATGCTCAGGGCAAAACTCAATGTAGAAGGTTTTTGAATAGCGTGCGCTAGGTTATAAAGTGTACGCAGCGTTTGCGTATGGGCACAATATGAGTTTCCGATAGCGTTTGTTCCCCGCAAACGCCGATGAATGCTTCAGTGACAGCAAAGGGGCTTTGCGGGTTTTGCGGGCCGTATGTTATTACGTATTTTTTTGCAGGCCGACCGCAAACGCTAACGCTGGTTAGTGTTATGACGTATGTGCCGTGGCAGCGACCGCAACGGATAGCATTTGCGTGCGCCATTCTAGGACACATCGAGGATGAATATACTTTGACATTGCAAAATCACCATTTCGAAAGAGATATCCATTGATTTTTGTGAATCGTTATAGCTTCGTTGTTAACGACAGTTTGTGCAATTCTGCACTATAAAGTTGAACTATATAAGTTACCATTCTTGGACGTTTTCAGTGAGATAGATGGATAAATAGATAGATAGATAGATAGATAGATAGATGATAGATAGATAGATAGATAGATAGATAGATAGATGGATAGATAGATAGACAGATAGATAGATAGATAGATAGATAAATAGATAGATAGATAGATAGATAGATAGATAGATAGATAGATAGATAGATAGGCGGATAGATAGATAGATAGACAGATAGATAGATAGATAGATAGATAGATAGATAGATAGATAGATAGATAGATCTTACACAGTTTGCTACATGGCACATGCTTCGCCACCACTAGGAGATCCCATTTTAGTCATTACGATGAACATCCTGCGTTAAAAATCACGCAGGTGGTGGGGCGCAGTACGAGGAGGAATGGGAGCGCGTACACGCGCGTCGACGCTTTGCGTCAGCGGGCATCTGGTGCCTAGTGTCTCTCTCCGCTGCTGCCGTGCTCTGCCTACTGCTGCTGCAGCTGCGCAACGACAAGGGACTCTCAGCCATGCTGTCGCGCTTCATGGAGGCCGCACTTGCTCTACGTTTAGGAGGCTATAGTTGAATGACGCCTCAGTGCTGCCACTTGAATGATTTTACCTTGTCTCTTTCCAACGATTGATTTCTTTGGCAATTATCAATGATTAACTTGAATGCCACTCACCTAAGCAGCTGTTGGCACAACTAGGTGCTGTGTGATACTTGATTACCGTTAAAAAATTAGCTTTTTTGTATCGGAATAAGTTTGTTGTATTGGAACACATTGTTCCATTCAATTTTCTTTCCGTATGTCCAATAGAACATGCGATCGCGAGATGAGGCCAAAAACGAGCTTTGCCACAAAAATTATATTTGCTTGTACTGCGTTATCAACGCTGTATTATGGGCACCGTGATTGGGATAAGCGACATAAGGTTGCCGAAGCATTTAGGTTATTCGTCAATTTGGGTTATCAAGCAAAACTTATTTTTGTTCCGATTAAGGGCACACAAAGAAAAGAAAATAAGCTACATGGGTATACAGTGTGGTGAAAGTGTTATTAGGTGAGCAATGCATTAATTTTGAAATAAGGAGCATGAGGTGTTAAGCACAGGCTGTAGCGAACTATCTACAATACAGACTAGCGCTAAAGTAGCAAGCATACATTAGGTTATCAAAAATGCCAGGCCAGCGCGGAAGGTGCAGCACAGTCACAGCGAAAGCTTGAACAGCGGCCTGTTAGAGATTTTTGATTCATAACACTCATTGAGTAACTACTGCAAGCACCCTTGCTTGATACCCCCTATGGCAATAATAATAACCTTTTGGGTAGTAGGCCGGCATTCGCTATCCCATTTTTCGTCATTCTTTTGAAAAGAGTGGTATCCTTTAAACACTTGCAAGAAATTTCGTGCCAATTGTGGATGCAGTGGCTGACGACGATGAAGAATTATGGCTGAAGTGGGTATGCACCACAGTTATTAGGGGAACAAGAACAAGCTATTGTAATGGGTTGCAACATTGGACGGCCCACTCGTTATGCTATTCGCATTTTGCGACGCTTTACGCGATTGCTTTCCCGACATCAAGCCTGCCCAAGGCAAGTTTGCCAAGAAGTCATGAGCACCAGCTTAGCTCAGTGGTAGAATACTGGGCTGGCACCCAGCGGACACTGGTTTGATCCCCACTTTGTCCTTAGTGCTAAGGTTTTCTTCTATATTGATGCCATGTGATTACGGACCGGTGATGGCGGTGGCGGCAGCGGCGGTGGTAGTCAACTGCGCGTGACCTGATTTGTGATCTCATAACAACTTTCGCTGTGAAACAATTGACAGAGCTCATAAACTGCTTTCCAGATGTACCTACTGTAATAAAGAACTGAGACTGTCAGAACAGGTAATTAAGACCAGGTGGGAGCGTAGGCCTAGCTAGCGAAATCAGCGACAACGTCCGGGCCGATCGTCTCGTGCTTAGCACTGACGATGTGTTTGCTGAGCTTTGCATGACTCATTACATATTTCCCCCTTGCTGAAGACGGATCCAAGTAAGTGTTCTAAAGTGTCGTGAGGACAAGCGGTTCGTGATACGGTTCGAGACGATCCACATGTACGATTTCGCGGCCTTAGCGACGCAGGTCTGCAGTGGCCGTGAGGAGTTTGATGAAGTAGTTGACAGCGGAAGTTTGCTCTATGACGCTATAAGCTCCATGGTACCTGCTGACGAACTTTGTAGAGATACCAGGAGCAGCACTGAGAGGAACTAACAGCGAAACAAGAGAGTTGGGCGAAAACTTGTAGCTGTACCATTCATCGTCATGACTAAATTTCTGTAGCCCTTGTTCTTGTGTTGTAAGAGTGCGAGATAATTGCCGACATTTTTCCGCATACAGAGCCGCTTCGGAAATTGGCGTGCCTTCGGATAAGTCGGGTAGATAGAGACAATAGTGTCGATTTGGGATGATGGTTCTCGACCATAAAGTAAAAAGACTGAAGAAAAGCCTGTAGTCGCTTGACGTACCGTGTTGGAAGTGTGCGTTACGTAGGGAAGGATAAAATCCCAGTTAGTGTAGCTAGAGGCGACATACATAAAAAGCATGTCGCCAAGAGTGCGGTTGAAATGTTCGGTCAAGCCATTTGTCTGTGGTCGATATGCGGTAGTACAGCGGTGAATCACAAGGCATTCAGCAAGAAGTTTTTGAATAACATCCGCGAAAAAGACACGGTCTTGGTCGCTCAAAAGTTCACGTGGAGTTCCGTGACGCAGAACAAAACGTTGCAGCAGAAAAGACGCAACATCACGTGCTGTCGTGGCTGGTAGAGCGGCCGTTTCCGCTTATCTCGTGAGATGGTCGATCACTACTATAATCCAGCGATTCACAGCTGATGTATATGGCAATGGACCATAAATGTCTATTCCAACCCGGTCGAATGGTCGCACTGGGCACGGTAACAGCTGCATTGGTGCAGTAGGACGGCTAGCATCGTGCTTGCGGCGTTGGCACACTGTGCAAGATCGATTAGTTTTGAACGAATGTGTTAAGCCATGCCAATAAAACCGAAAACGTAGCCTGGCGTAGGTTTTAAACAAACCAGCATGTGCACACTGCGGATCGGCATGGAAATCAGTACATATGCTGGCACGGAGATGTCTGGGTATGACGAGTAGCCATTTGCAGCCGTCAGGGTGGTAGTTGTGGCAATAAACTATTCCATCACGGATGGCGAAGTGAGAGGCTTGTCGATGTAGCGCTCGAGATGGCGGGTGAGCGAGTGTTTCAGATAGGTAATTCATCAGAGACGCAATCCACGAATCTTTGCGCTGCTCTGCAGCCATGTCGATGGGTCCTGATAGTGCAATGAAGTTGTCTTGGATGGAGACACTCGCAATGTCAGTAGAAACAGGAGAACGCGAAAGAGCATTCGCATCGGCGTGCTTCTGGCCTGAGCAATAAATGACACGGATGTTGTACTCTTGGAGCCGTAAAGCCCATCGTGCCAAGCGTCCAAAGGGATCTTTGAGGGCGAATAACCAGAAGAGTGCGTGGTGGTCGGTAACAACATCGAAAGGGCGGCCGTACAGATAAGGCTTATATTTTGTAATGACCCTGATAATCGCTGGGCATTCTTTCTCAGTTACGGAATAATTTACTTCTGTTCTTGTAAGAGTTTGGCTTGCCTACGCAACAACATATTCTGGGTAACCAGGCTTTCGTTGGGCGAGTACAACGCCAAGACCGACACTGCTAGCATCCGTGTGGATTTCTGTGGGAGCACTTGAATCGAACTGGCGCAGTATGGGTGGTGTTGTAAGCAGTTCACGGAGCTTTGCAAAGGCACTTTCGCAGGCTGGAAACCGCGCAGATAGATTGCGGTCTCCCTGAAGTAGGTCTGTCATAGGTGCCATGATCGAGGAGAAATCCCGGTCGAAAGCGGCGGAAGTATGAGCATAGCGCAATGCAACTACGCAGCTCCTTGAGAGAGGTGGGCCTCGGGAGCTCGTGAACAGCACGTAGCTTAGCTGGGTCAGGAAGAACGCCATCCTTCGACATGACGTGTCCGAGAATGGTCAGCTTGCCTGCTCCAAAGTGACACTTCTTTAAGTTTAGTTGGAGGCCTGCTGCAGAGCGGCAGCGTAGAACCTGTTCCAAGCGACGAAGGTGCGTGGGAAAATCGGGCGAGAATACCAACACATCATCTAAGTAGCACAAACACGTGTTTCATTTGAGGCTTCGTAGGATATTCTCCATCGCGCGCTCAAAAGTTGCCGGCGCATTGCATATGCGGAATGACATTACGTCAAATGCAAATAGGCCGTCTGGTGTAACAAAGGTAGTTTATGGCATATCATACGGATTCATTGGCACTTGCCAGTTCTCAAAGCGTAGATCAAGGAAGGAGAAGAACTCTGCGTCTTGTAAAGAATCAAGGGCGTCTTCGATGCGAGGCAAAGGATAAACATTCTTTCGTGTTATTTTGTTTAGACGCCGATAATCTACGCAAAAGCATATCTTGCCATCCTTCTTTTTAACTAAAACAACCGGTAATGCCCAAGGACTCTTTGATAGTTGAATGGCGCCACGCTTTAGCATGTCACCTACTTGTTCATCGATGACACGGTGTTCAGTCGGCGAAACACGATACGGTCGCTGCTGTAGTGGTGGGTGATTACCTGTGTCAATCTGGTTGCAAACAGTAGATGTTCGACCTGAAGTAGCGCTGTGACTGTCGAAAGGTGGCCGAAACTTGTCAAGGAGGCTCAAAAGTTCACACCTATGTTGTGGGTATTGGCCTTCGTCAATGACACGGTTGAAAATGTCGGTTCGGTTGTGGAAGGACCATTCACCGAACTAAGGGAGAGGGCGCTGACTTCCGATGATTCATCAGGAACGTCAAGTGTAGCGATGGTTTAGAATGATTCTGTCGAGCCGATACATTCGCCTTGAAGCTGCGTAATTGTGAATGGAGAAAGGATTCTCCGTAAGCACGTCGGTCGCACCACCTTGAAGAGTAAGAATAGCGGTTGGGAGTGGTGATAAGTGGCGATGAACGAAATCAGCGGAAGGCGTGAAGAATGCGGTAGCGTCGACGACGGCGAAACACGACACAGGTGCGAAGACAGTAGCGCGTGGAGGGATCTGGGTGTCGTCACTAATGACCAACTTCGCGTAGGAAGGGCGGTCATCCGCCGGTAGAGCATCACCAAGGGGACAAAAGATGACTTCCGCACGGGCGCAATGAATGACAGCTTGGTGATGGGAGAGAAAACCCCAACCTAGAATGATGTCGTGAGAACAGAGTGGGGGTACTACGAACTGCACAGTGCAGGGCACTCCTTCAGTTACAAGTCTGGCAGTACACGCGGCCACAGGCTTCAGAGGCTGGCAGTGGCAGTATGAAAACATGAACCCAAGTAAGGCGTTGTCACTTTTCGAATTGAACGGCAAACTTTTTCGGCGATGACATATTGCGGCACCAGTGTAAATAAGGGCAAGTACGGGTACACATTCAAGAACGGCATTAATTACATTCGGCGGCGAACGAAGAGGGCTTGTGCTTTGTGAAGAGGACGCAGTTCTTGCCTCGGGAACTACGTCATTTATATTTCCGCGTCGATTGTAAGGGGGCGTCGGGGCATTGGGGAGGGTAAGCGTCGACGTGGAGAAGGAGATCGCAAATCAGAAGCTGGTCGGTGGCTTGGTCGAGGAGCGTACAATTTGGGGCCTGGAGTGTAGGGAGTGTACGTGTGGTCGTACTCATATGGACGTTGGTTTTCACGTGAGTGGAGTGGGAGGTGGCAGCACAGACGTGCGACGCGTCCGGGTACACCACACGAAAAGCATATTGGTCGGTTGTTGGCAGTGCGTCATGGATTAGGGACTCGGTGGACTGGAGGTCGTGGTGGCTGGGCGGCATAAGCAGGAGCAGGCAGTGGAGGTGGCGTTTGGAACGTCTGTGGTCGTGGTCGTGCTGCTGTTTCGGCGTACGTCAATGGTGCATTGACTGGTGGCACCAGCTGCGTAGGAAGTACCTCAGACACTTGATCTTGTATAAGAGTCCGTAGTGTAGGGCTAAGCGGCGCCCTGCGCTCCGGTAGGCTGGAGATTAGCGAGAGTTGGCGGGCAACTTCTTCGCGCACGAAATCTTTGATCTGCGAGAGGAGGACGGGATCTTGCAAGGGAGTCAAGCCGGACATCGTTTCCTGATGTGGTATAGCACTGCCGGTGATGAGACGTTGCTGGCGGAGCTCATCATACTTTGGCAGAGCTCAGTAACTTGGACGACAGTACCAGGGTTCTTTGAAATGAGCATCTGGAATACGTCCTCGTGGATAGCTCTAAAATATGCTTGATGCGATCCGCCTCTGTCATGTTCGCATCAACGTGTTCGCACAAGTCAATGACACCGTCTGTGTAACTGGTGAAATTCTCCCCAGGCAGTTGAGATCTCGACTGAAGGCGCTGCTCCGCGTGAAGTTTGCGGACAGCAAGACAACCGAAGACTTCGCTGAACTTTGCCTTGAATGCTGTCCAGGTGGGAACGTCGGTCTCATGGTTCCGAAGCCACAAGTGGGCAATGTCACTGAGGTAAATGCCGACAGCGGCCAGTCTCGCTGCTGATTTTTGTTCAAGACACTGACGAGTTCGTAAGTAGCCAGCCAGACGTCGATGTCGTGATCGTCAGTGCCGCTGAATATGGGAGGGTCGCGCTGACGGACCACGCCGGAGCACACAGTGGCCTGGGGTGCCATAGGAGGAGGGCTTGCGGCAGATGCAGTGGTCATGGCGGTAGGTCAAGTCCGGCTTCGCAACTCCAGGATTTCAAGAAGACCCAGCAAACTCCACCAAATATAATAAAGAACGGAGACAGTCATAACTGTTATTTGAGACCAGGTAGGAGCGTAGGCCTAGCCAGCGAAACCAGGGACAACTTCCGTGCCGAGCGTCTCGTGCTTAGCACTGAGGATGTGTTTGCGGAGCTTTGCATGACCCACTACTTATTTACACTACCTTCAATGAGGAGCCGCCTTTGACAAAAGATATGCAGTGCGAGTAGACTGTCGAGAAGGTCACAGTAACAAGAATTTTATTTGATAAATTTGTAAATAACTGAAGGTTTTTGGCAACCTTAAAGCACAATGTTCAAAATAAAACGTACTGGCACGATAAGTTCCACGCGTTGTGTTATAGAGCAAAAAATAATGAAGGAATCATTCACTGTGAGTATTATCGTTTGTAAAATTGTAGATCATCTGAAAATATGACTAAGCTGGCTTAATATTTATGCCATATTTCTTTTTTTCGAACCATCCAGAAGAAAGCACTGGTTATAACAGAATCAATAAAATCATGCGAAATTGCGCCTCATGTGTTTGTTCTTTCTGCTTGCAGAACTGTATTGCATTAAAATGCTTTCAGATTTGTGAAGTAGCAAACAGCATCTCACTAGAGCTCACAAAATCTGAGGTGCTATATCTATGATTGTGCAAATGGGCGCACGCATAAGAATTATTCAATATATGGTGAGAGGCTAAACAGAAATGGCGTATGGAAATCAGCATAATTTGCTCATAACAAATTCAGTCACAGTGAAACAAAATTTACAGGTAGCCCTTCAACCTAAACCAGCAAGTACATTGAATATATAGTAATCATTCGATATACTAACAAATATGGTAATAAATATATTGTAGTAAATAGCAATTAGTCATTTTTGCATTTCATTCTTTCTTTTATTAGTTAGTGATGGGGTTGAACTATGGCACGAAAAGAGTAATTGGTATTGTATAGAGAGTATACGCCGGGCTACTGTGGTGCAGCAAGTTCGAACGACTTAATTCAAACGACTATTGTGGAGCAAGTTCAAACGACTTCAGTGGTGCAGCAAGTTCGAACGAGCAGTACAGTTCGTGAATTAGTCATTATTTCACTGTCAGAATAAATAATTTCTTTCAAAACTGAGCAATTGACTGCCTTTCAAACTGAAGAACTTCACTGTGCTGAGACACTTTTCGCACGTCTTGCGAGATAGAAACTGATATTTCAAGTAACTCGCTACCGGCGTGTAGGTCAAGGCTAATTGAATTAACAGAATTTACGAAATAAGAGCTCTGGATTCATGCTTTATTCTTCGCTTCCTCGTGACATCGTTGTGTATCATGCCTAAAGGGGCCCAGCAACACTTTTTACGCAGTCGTAGATTAAATTCGCTAAGAAAGCTTGTTGCCTCATGAACTCACCACCGAAAAATATTTTCAGAGTACGTTCAAAACTAGCAGAGATTTCTCACACGCTGATATCATTTTTTTCTTTTCCCGTCCTGACTTAAGCCCTCGAAGCTAAGCAGGGAAGGCTGACACTGGCAAAGAAAGTATGTCGCGCGTGCCTGCAGACCTTGAGTATTTTTTTCTTTTCCTTCTTATAAGCAGATTTTCAGTGTCATCGTGTGCGCTCGCATGAACATGTCGCGGCTTCCGACGGCGATCCCTGCAATGACCAAGTGTCCCATACTGAAATCAACCAATGGCTTATAGAACGGCTGCGACGAGTGATTTTTACGTTCCTTCCGTCATGTGTCGATCGAAGAGAACGCAATTTTAGCTGAATTTGAGTATTTACTGTGAATTGCAGGCTACGTAATGCACTACAAAATTTTGCTCGCTTGTCGTTAGGAACCTCTGCTATAAATTGGCAGCATTTTCTGGCCACGCTAAAAAACTGATGCGTGGCGCATTTAATAAAACCACCATAAAATCGCATTGATACAGGCGGAAACATCTTGAAAAACAGACTCTTTAAAAATGTGAACAAAGTGTCTACACGATCCCGTAGTATCAACGTTTACTTCATCTACCTTTTTATTTCCTTCAGCTACTAGTAGGAAAACATGTAGCGGGTGCTCAGCATGCTAAAAATCATTGTCACTTGCAGAGCCGCTCATTTACTCGCTTTCAGCGAAAGGTCAAGTGCGGAAAACGAGGACTACGCAATGTGCCCTCTTAAGGAGTCGCAGAAGGGGTCCAGGTCTTCCATTCAGGACGGCAAGACATCTTTGAATGAGCTGCCTCAGAAGCTCCGGAAGCTGCAGACACATGAGCAAGCAACCGACACTGAACAAGAGGAGCTTAACAAGGCCTTCGCCAGCGCCTCACACCGCTACCAACGCCTACTGAAATCTTACTTGGGTGAGAATCGCCGAGTGGATTGCGCAGGCCCAACGTATGAGGACAAGTTGCAAGGTATGGACCAGTGCACTACCGAACGTTATTCGCAACCACAAAGCTCTACAACATGTGAGAACGAGCTTGAAAGGGAAGGCTCAGGAAAGGCTAAAGGAAATCTGCCATCTATGATCCAAACCAAAGGATAAAAGTTTGTGCTACCTCTATGCGGCCCAGAGCGTGGCATTAGAAAAGAAATGCTATCGAAATGGGCAAAAACCAGTGATAGACCCATGCAAGACTATTGCAAAGAAAACGAAAGAGTGAACCAAGCTGTGGAATGCCTTCCGATAAAAAAGGATAACAAAGCAGTTGTGGATGTGTTTGCTGGTACCTCCCAAGTGGAGCCTGAGTGCAAATGCCCGACTTCGCGAAAAAGTGATGTAGTGCTATGCCATGTTTCTACTGGCTGTTTTGCAGAGGTGTTCACGTCTTCTAAGGCACCGCCAAGCCATGAACCTGAAAGTGAAAACGTTCAGCCGCATGCCAAGAGATATTCACTCCATCTGTCCCGCTCGAAGATGTTCATTTCGCCTGAACGACCGCTATGCACTGCATATGGCACCAATCGCAGTATCAAAGATAGTGCAGCAAGTGTTGCCATGTTCAATGCAATGTTTACTGAAGTGAAAAAGGGTCTGGAAGCTCACATCAGGTCTACGGAACAGAAGGTTGACAAGCAGCGGGATAAAACTGCTGTGTTGGCTGACCAACTTCGCAGAGTTCAGGTACAAAGTCAACATTTGCAAAATGAACTGGCGGAGGCTCAAATTATGTCACAGCACTACAAGTCAAAATCGCAATTGAAAGAGGACGAAGGACATATTCTACTCAACAAAATTCGTGAGGCAGAAGAAGCGTTGGCAACAAAACTTCGTACAGCAAAGGGTCACTTGGAAGGACGGCTTGAGCATTCCCAGCGGGTGTTAGAAGAAACGGAGGCTGAAAGACAGGCTTCTCTGCGGGAGATCCGGCAGTTGGAAAAACTTGTCACCCAGAAAACAAAACAGGCTGAAGAAGAAAGGAAGCTGGGCCGCGAATTCCAGGAATCAAACGACAAGATCGATCAGCATATTAAGAAGCTTGAGGCCCGTCTGTACGATGCTAAGCTAGAGTGCTCACTCGAGAAGGCTCGCAGGATGGACATTGAGCGTCAAGTTAATGAAGCCTTCGACGAGCAGGCAAGACTGAAGAGAGAGCTTGTTGGTTGCAGTGAACTTGGTTCGCCATGGAGCGTCATGGAAGCTTCAAATCAAGATAAGCATGGTGCACACCCTTCGTCAGTTGCAGCTCTGCGCTCCGCTTTACGCTAAAAGATCGCAAGAAGTGTGCGGACCTACAGGATAAACGCAGAAGCCGATGTCATTGGTCAAAACGCCACAGCTGTATTTCACCAGTGCTTTCATGTTCTTCGGTGTTCAAAATAAAACCTTATCGCTCTGTTCTGTTGGTCGTCAAGGTGATGGTACCACTCCAGTCACAAACACTCCACCTTTTATGCATTGTTTGTGGATGCACTCGGCTCGCCGCGCTTCACAAAAAAAAACCAAATTGGGCTACACCAAAAAGCTTATTACATCTTCTTTTTATTGATATTTCATTTTATTGCCTCGCTGGAAGCGGTAACTAGTAGGAATAAAAAGGGTGCAAGCAAAAAAAAGCATTCTCACTGTACAAGCCTGCGTGGTACTGCGAGTGTGGCGAAACAAGTCAACGTAACAAAGCGAAATTTACTGTGCCTTTAGACGAAGTGCCATTCAAGGTTTCTAAGAAAAGATATTGGAAAATAAAAATTTATATGCGTTCTAATGAATATGGGCGAAATTCTGAAAGTTTGTGTAGAAATATTTTTCTTACTTCACCTAGCTGAGCTATAATATTTAGTGGCTCTGTAAACAACAATTGACTTATTTTCTATGCGAAGTCGCTTAGTGCTCTGACGAAAACTTGATGAATTATTATTGTGTCAATGGGGCAGTTTATGGCTGTACTTTGTCAGGCGTTACCAATGAAGCGACAAAAATATGCAAGCTGAAACTCAGAACTTCTACATAATAAAGCAGCAGGCCCCTTTTTGTAATTCTGTGAAGAAAATATTCTTTTATCTTCATTAGGCATCCTACAAGACAACATTGAATATAGCTAGTTTTTCTGCTGGCCAGTTCCGTAGAAGCACGCTTTTCTCTTTTAGACGCTAACTACCAAGGAGTATTGCACATTAGTAGATGCGTATTGTGTCTTTTATCTATTTGTGCTCACTAGCGTGACCACTCAGTGCTTCAAACAAAATATCCTTAATGAATTATAAATCTCACAGGCGTTTTTTGGACGTAGCTTCATCAAATAAATGAAAAATAAAGTTGCTTTAAGCGATTTCAAACGTTTGCCGAATATGGCGCAATGAAAAATAATAAAACCGGTAAAACAGGCATAGATTATATCTGCAGGCTTCATAGTTTGCCTCACAAGCTAAGTCTAGTCGCCATGCGTAACAATCACTAACTGTAAAAGGAAGAGGTTGAGTAATGAATCCTTTCCACTCGCACCTTGTCAGCAGGTGGCGCGGTGTCATCAAGAGGCAAATGGTTTCGATATGCCCGAAAATTGCGCGTTCGTCACGCGCTCGCAGAACCAGTGTTTTCCGCCGCGTATTTAGTATTGTGCATTTCTTCGTGGTTCAGCTGCTCGTGTTTCGCTCGGTCTTTTCAGTTTTTTCATGCCTGTGAGGTTCGAAATCGTGAAAGCAAGGACGCTGCCATGCCGTGTGAATGATATGTATGTAGTGCCGCTTCATAGGGGACCCGATGTTTTAGGGGCGAAGCTTCTTATAGCGGCACCCGTTCGTCCCTCGTAGCCGTTGTAGTGTGTAACATGTATAACATTTTGACCTTCAAGGTGGTGCCGGGGAGAGATTCCTTCTGTGCGTTGTTGAACAATAAAAAATAGTGCTCAATGTACATGCCAATGGCTGCTAATGGAAATGAGAGACAGGAGCATTGGGCTTTTAGTTAACACGCACGTTACGATCCCCATTAGCAGCCATTGGCATGCACATTGAGCACTGTCTGACAATAAAAGGTTGCTACGTTATACTCGCTTGATGTAACCTCCTCAGCTTTAGAAAGGTTTAGCGAGCGTTGAGCCACAGTGCCATGAATACAATACAAGGGGCACGGCATCGCATCAAGAAAGGGGCGTTCACCAATGCTCTTGTTACAGGTGACGCTACATCTTGCCTTCAGTTCCTGTCCTTTCGTATCCTGGCCAGCCGTTTCCACGAAACGCCAGCTTTGCCGTCATCAGACATGCTTTGGCCCGCCAGGTTTGGAAGAAAAAGAGCACATAATCTGGGAACAAGCGACGTCTTCATCTGCCATCTGCACACCGATGAGCCTATATAAACGCCCACCGGACCGCTCTTCACTTGGGCACGGCATCGCATCAAGAATGGGGCGTTCACCGATGCTCTTGTTACAGGTCAGTTACCTGAATAGTAGCGCTGGTGTTAAAACCAGCAATTACTGTCTGCTAGCGGTGTCGTGCCCCCTGATTTATGTGAAACACTGACGCGATACCTGTCTGTGCCATCGCGAATTTGTGACAGTGTCATTACCCTGCTGCTACTCTGTTCGGGGGACGTTGAGCTAAACCCGGGACCCAATGATAAGATTCTAGCGGACATCCTGGAAAGCGTGCGAGGGCTGAGAGCGGGACAGGCGACAATATTGACTGAGCTCAAAGGAGTTAAGGAAAAGCAGGCCGAAACTGACGCTCAAATTAAACAACTGAATGATAGAGTTGCATCCTTGGAAGCGTCTATTGCATCCCGCAGTCCGGGTGAAATCAGCCTGCCCAAGAATAGCATACAGTGTGTAAATGACCAACTGCAGCACATTACATCCCGATGCGATAGTGCAGAAAATAGGATGTGCCGCTAGAATCTTCTGTTTTTCGGTATCGAAGATGACGTTAATGAAGATTGGGAAGCTTCAGAGAAAAAACTAATTGAACTTTGCGAAGAAAATCTTCAAATCACCCTTACAAGCCAGCAGTTTGAACGCGTCCACCGCCTTGGCCGAATTTCTCCAGATAAGTGCCGACCAATAAAAGTTAAATTCGTTCTGTTTAAAGACAAAGAAATCGTACAAGCATTATCAAGAAAACTTAAAGGTACAAACTATTCTATTAGTCAGGATTTCTCTGTTGCAACCCGTGAAGCGCGGAAAAAGATGATCGAGTTTGCGAAACTAAGCAGGCAGACATTTAAACTGCGAGTAGAAGGGTTAGAATTGAATGGCAAGACGTACGTTTATAACAGCTCTACAAAATCGGTTGTTCTTTCTCAAAGGTAGCTAAATAAGAAAGCAGGCAAAAATAAACTTCCTAAGCAACGACGGTCACGTTCCTCGACCTTGGTACGACCACTAACTGTGACGTTGACTAACATCCGTAGCCTGCTGCCGCAACGTGAAAATATCTCTTCAATCTTGGACGATAGCAATACGGACATTGCTGTCTTAACTGAGACATGGCTTCACCCAAATGATGTTACGGGGAATAAAGTATACAATGGCGAGCAAATGCGTACTGGCGAATATACTGGGGAGCTGATGCGTACAACGCTGCTGCGGTCCGAGCACGTTCACGTTCAGCACTTCGTCGTCGTCATTATCAGGCACCTACTTAGCCCGTGACATTACCCGCCGGCGGCAGAAGCACCGTCCCGGTGCGATCGATTCTCGAGGTGTGAGTAGTATGGTTTAAGCCGTGAGACGTGCACTATATCGGTCGGGACTGAAGCTGGTACTGACGTGGTATGGAGTGGAGCTATCTCATCGATAACGCTGGTGACCTTGCGTATGAAGCGGTAGGGACCAACGTAACGGGACATTAGTTTTTCGCTGAGACCAACACGACGTGATGGTAACCACAGCAAGACGAGTGACCTCGGAGAGTACTGTATGTCGTGGTGCCGGCGATCGTAAGCACTCTTTTGGTTAAGCTGCGAGGCACATAAACGTTCCCGGGTGACTTGGCGGGCGATTACAGCTCGGGCCAGGGCATCACGAGCATAAGCAGTCGATGAGGGGGCGTCAGATTGGAGCATAGTGTCCATGGGCAAAGGCGGGTCATAACCGAACAGTAGGTAAAAAGGGGAAAATCCAGCTGTATCATGACGTGAACTGTTGTATGCGAAGGTAACGAAAGGTAAGTGGATGTCCCAATCTTTGTGATTCTTGGAGACGTACATCGCTAACATATTCGTCAAGGTACGGTTGAGGCGTTCCGTGAGGCCGTTGGGTTGCGGATCGTACGCTGTAATGAACTTGTGGTGGGTAGAGCAGGATCGCAAGAGCTCGTCGACTACTTTAGATAGAAAACAGCTGCCGCGGTCGGTGATCAACTGACGAGGAGCACCATGACGCAGAATGATGTCAAGAAGAAGGAAATCGGCTACATCAGTAGCGCAGCTGGTGGGGAGGGCGCGTGTAACGGCATACAGCGTTGCGTAGTCGGTAGCAATAGCAATGCACTTATTACCGGTGGCCGACACGGGAAAGGGTTCTAGACGACCGAGGCCGACTCGGAAAAATGGCTCATCTGGTACTTCAATGGGCTGGAGGGTACCAGCAGGTTTCAGAGCAGGTGTCTTGCGGCGCTGGCAAAGGTCGCATGCCGCAACGTACTGTCGCACAGAACGGTAGAGGCCAGGCCAAAAAAATCGGCGGCGAATGCGGTCATAAGTGCGTGACACCCCTAGGTGTCCGCCGGAGGGGGCATCATGCAGCTGGGCCAAAACATCTGAGCGAAGATGCACAGGAACGACGAGTAAAAGATCAGCATCATCAGGGCGGGCTTGTAGCGGTGCAAGATGTCATTGTGAAGAACGAACAGCTGTAAGGAGTGGTCAGGGTGGGGAGAGTGCAGACCATTGATAATAGCACGCAAAGAGGGGTCGCGGCGTTGTTCAGCAGCTATGTCGGTGAAGTCGGTAATTGAAAGAACGAGGGCCTCTTGCTCATCTTCCCTCGTGTCAGGGGGATCAACTGGGTAACGGGACAAGCAGTCGGCATCCTTGTGAAGTTGTCCGGATTTATAGGATACGGAAAAAGTGTACTCTTGTAAGCGCAGCGCCCAGCGACAAAGGCGTCCCGTAGGGTCCTTGAGTGAGGAGAGCCAGCAAAGCGCATGGTGGTCCGTAATAACTGAGAATGGTCGGCCATACAGGTACGGTCAGAATTTCGCAATGGCCCAGACGAGAGCTAAGCACTCGCTTTCTGTGATGGAATAATTTTGTTCCGAGCGCGACAACAGTCGGCTTGCATACGCGACGACGCAGTGCATGCCTTGTTGCCGCTGCGCGAGCACTGCGCCTTTGCCGTGGCCACTGGCGTCAGTACGAAGCTCCGTGGCGGCAGATAGCTCGAAGTGTGCTAGGACTGGTGGATTGGTGAGAATGTCAACGAGTGACGAGAAGGCGTTTGCTTGCTGTTGGCCCCAGGTGAATGCGACATCCGTTTTGAGGAGGCAGGTTAAAGGACGGGCTACTTCAGCAAACTTCTCGACAAAACGACGGAAATAGGAGCACAGTCCCAGAAAACTTCGGACGTCCTTGGCTGAGCGGGGTGTGGGGTTGTCGCGAACTGCTCGGACTTTTGCAGGGTCTGATTGAACGCCCGCAGCGTTAACAAGATAGCCGAGTACGCAGATTTGGCGTTGCCCAAAGCGGCATTTGGACGAATTAAGTTGCAAGTTGGCACGTCGAAAAACATCAAGCACTGTGGACAGACGGGTAAGATGGTCGTCGAAAGTAGTCGAAAAAACAATAACGTCGTCAAGATAGCAGAGGCAGATGGTCCACTTCATGCCTCGAAGGAGAGAGTCCATCATGCGCTCAAATGTCGCGGGGGCATTGCATATTCCAAAAGGCATCGTCTTGAACTGATAAAGTCCATCAGGAGTCACGAAGGCCGTCTTCTCTCTGTCTTTGTCGTCCACAGCGATCTGCCAGTAGCCTGAGCGAAGGTCTATTGAAGAGAAATATTTGGCACCGTGCAAGCAATCGAGTGCATCATCTCTGCGCGGTAGGGGATAGACATCTTTCTTGGTAATATGGTTGAGATGGCGGTAATCAATACGGAATCTCCATCTATTGTCCTTCTTTTTAACAAGTACAACGGGGGAGGACCAGGTACTAGATGAGGGTTCGATTATGCCCTTATCAAGCATTTTATCGACTTTTCGCTGTATAATAGCACGCTCCGGGGCTGACACACGGTAGGGTCGTCGGCGAATGGGTCGAGCTTCACCGGTGTCGATGCGATGGGTTACCACGGAGGTCTGGCCCAAATTACGGTCGCCGAAGTCAAAGATGTCCTGATAAGAAGCAAGCACATGGCAGAAAGCAGAGACTTGTTCAGAGGTGAGCTTGTCAGATAGCATTGGCTTGAAAAGGTCGGAACAGGAACGTGACGAGAACGACGTTGATGAAAAATCGGGTGGCGAATCGGTGGTTAGAGCGGAAACTGTGTGGTCGGCCAGTGGTGTAAGACGCGCAAGTGACATGCCGCGAGGAAACACTTGTGCTGAGAGGCCGAAATTGAGGACAGGAAATGAAGTTCGGTTGTCCTTAACGGTAACCACCATGTTGGGGAGTGCAACATTGCGCGTCATGGTGACGTCAGAAATAGGGGCAGCAACATAATCACCATCGGCTACTGCAGGATATGGCGAGAGTTGGACTTGGACTGCGGCTTGCGGCGGAAGTCTGAGGAAATCGATGGAGCGCAGACGAGGTGGGCTGGTAGAGACGGTCTCCAAAAAGGATGGTAGCTCGAGCCGAAGAAGACCTTTGGAACAGTCAATGAGCGCAGCGTGTGAAGTCAGAAAGTCGAGTCCAAGGATGAGGTCATGAGGGCAATTTTCCAGTACAGCGAACAGAACTGAAGTTTGATGCTCAGAAATTGTTAATCGCGCAGTGTACATTCCAAGCACAGCAGGAGTACTCCCATCCGCTGTACGAACGGTAGGTGCAATCGCAGGCGTCAGAACTTTTTCGAGGCGGTGGCGGAGGTCTGAGTTCATCACAGATATTTGTGCACTGGTATCAATAAGAGCAGTTATAGGTAAACCATCAACGAGAATTGTAAGAAGGTTGCGCCGCTGGTCGGGAGTAATCAGAGGATTTTCAGTCCGAGTCGTTTATCCAGCGTCACCTCCGGCGGCTGCACCAGCTAGTTTACCGAGCGACGGTCGTAGGGAGACCGAGAACGGCGGGGTTGGGGCGAGCGGGACTGACGACGCACGGGCGATGGCGAGCGGCTGGTCCGACGTTCTGGATTATGCTCTGCACCTGTCTCAGCACGGTAGGACGGGGCAAAAGGTGCACGTTCAGAGCGAGGCCGCCAATCATAGAAGCTCGGTCGAGGTGATTAGGTCCAACGGCGGCAGCAACGGCGAGCGATCTGTCCTATCCGATGACACGTGAAACATATGGGCCGATCATCATGAGTGCGCCATTCAGCTGGGTTTCGTCGTGGCGCGAACGTGCGGTTCGGAGTGGCAGCCGCAACGACTGGAGCCGAGCTGGAAGTAGCAGGGGCATTTTGATGAGGTGGCGAAATGCCCATAGTCGCGATCTCTTGCGAACCACTGCCTGTATCATTGAAACAGCATCGAGGATGTGTCCTGGCGCGCTGACGCTAGACATAGCGGGAGCCATAGCCTCGAGTTCCCGACGGACTATTCTGGTGACGTTTTCTGGCGCTGGTGGTTGGTGTAGTGTGGGCAAATTTTCGCAAGAGGACGTAGCCGCAGTGTTGGGAAGGTGGTCAAATCGGTGAACTATGCGCCTACTTTTTGCCTGTTCGAAGCGACGACATGCTTCGATCACCGACTCCACCATCGAGCAGTCCTTGCACAGGAGAAAATTGAAGGCCTCATCCGCAATTCCTTTCAGGATGTGTCCGACTTTGTCCTCGTCGAGCATGCCCTTGTCGACCTCGCGGCACAAAGCCAACACGTCCTGGATGTACGCGATGTACGGCTCTGTGCATGTCTGGGCACGAGTCGCAAGCTCTTTTTTGCGGCCATTGGACGTCCGATGGGTTTCCCGAATAGATAGCGCAATTTGCGCTTACAGACGTCCCAGCTAGTCAACTCTTCTTGATGGGTCTCGTACCAAAGTTTTGCCGTGCCATGCAAGTAGAAGATGATGTTCGCCAACATAAGCGTCGGATCCCAATGGTTGCTGCTGCTGACGCGCTCATATCGAACCAGCCAGTCATCGACGTCTATGCCACTTGTGCCGTTGAATGGGCCTGGGTCACGAGGTCGCACCACAACGATCGGCTGCGGGGCTGACGGATCTTTTTGACATTGAGTAGCCTAGTGAGTCATCGTGGTAGCTGCAATGCGCCGTCCGCTGCGAAGATCCAGCTCGTTGGGCTGTATAGTGAGTAGTACCCCGCACCTTCCACCAATGATGTTACGGGGAATAAAGTATACACTGGCGAGCAAATGCGTACTGGCGAATATACTGGCGAGCTAATGCGTACAACGCTGCTGCAGTCCGAGCACGTTCACGTTCAGCACTTCGTCGTCTTCATCCTCAGGCATCTACTTAGCCTGTGACAATATTCTTGATGCAGAACTCTTTTCGGGCGTGAATATTTTCAGTATTTATCGGTGTGACCGTTCTGAACGAAAGGGGGTGGGGTTGTGATCGCGATAAAGAATACACTGTCGTCGTTTCTGATTGATACTCACTCACCCCTCGAAATAGTTAGGGCTGCCTGCTTTTCCGCTTCATCAAAAATACTGATAGGCGCTTGCTACCGGCCATCCGACGCAGGTCCTTCCTTTAGCGATGAACTCAGAAAGAGTATAGCGGCCGCTGTGCAAAGCTATCAGTGTGAAAACGTTTACAACCTCGGCGACTTTAGCTTTCCCGATGTTGATTGGCCATCTCTCTCTTCACCTAGTCGTGCTTCTGTAGAATTTATAAATTTAACTCTAGATTTTAACTTCTTCCAGACTGTCGACGCACCTACACGTGGATCTAGTTTATTAGATCTAATTTTAAGTAATGCGCCTGAAACTATCGGGCCAATCAGTTATCGGGACGGTCTAAGTGACCACAAGTTACTCCATTTTTCTATAGAAGTGCCATTTAGCCACACAGGTAAAAATAGAAAAATTACACGAGATTATAACACGGCCGATTACGCAGCAAATAACTCAGACCTTGAAGTATTCCTTGTTGAAGGGATGATGCCCTTGTTCGATACTCGCACCGTACACGAAAACTAGTTTATCTTCCGGGACAAGGTTTGCGGGCTGGTCGATAAGTCTGTTTCGATAGTTACCATAACGAATGACAGGTCGAACCCGTGGTTCACTAAGTCACTCCGTCGGCTCAGAAACAAAAAAAGCGGTTGCATAAAAACTCAAAAAATGGGCAAACTGAAGCTGCATGGAAAAAGTACGACGACTGTGCGGCGAGCTACTGCTCTGCAATTAAGGAAGCGAAAGACAAATATTTTTCCCATCATCTTCTGTCTCTTTTGAAATCAAACCCTCGGAAGTTTTGGCAGTCGTTAACCCCAGGAACCGACCGCCAGCATATCTCGTTACGTGGTGATGACGACAAATACCTCTCAGATAGTGACTGTTCATTCGCATTTAACAGGTTCTTTTCTTCAGTATACACTGGAGAAGACCATTCCAACATACCATTCATCGCAGATTACGACTGGGCGTTTGTGCAGCCAATAGCTCTTACAGTCGAAGGTATTGCTTCGCTCATTGACCAACTTAAACTTTCTACTTTATCGGGGCCCGACAACATTAACACAAAAATACTAAAGAACACAAAAATCGTATCGAGCGAATTCCTACTTTTCATCTTTCAACAGTCCTTGATGCCTGGTCAACTTACAGATGATTGGCACATGGGTAAAGTGGTTCCCGTTTAGAAAAGTGGAAGTAAACACTCACCTGATAATTATAGACCCATCTCGCTTACGTCAATCTGCTGCAAATTGCTGGAGCATATTACCGCTTCCTATGTTCGCCACCACCTCGAATCAAATAATTTCTTTTTTCCTCACCAGAATGGTTTTCGCAAAGGCTTCTCATGTGACATCCAATTGTTTGAATTAACAACCGATCTCCATTTCAATATGAATGAAAATAAACAAACTGATTGCGTATTCATCGATTTCTCAAAGGCCTTTGACCGCATTGCCTATTGCCGCCTAATATCTAAATGATCTGCACTTAGACTTGATTCCTTAACCCTTTCGTGGATCCGCAATTTTCTTTCCTTTCGAAAAACAATTCACTATGGTTAATAACTACGCCTCTACTCCTTCTGATGTCAACTCGGGTGTTCCACAGGGTAGTGTTCTCGGACCTGTATTATTTCTCATCTACATAAATTATTTGCCAAATATCTTCCAATATAAGACTATTCGCTGACAATTGCATAATACATCGAGCTATTAACAATGATGGCGACCACCTTACCCTTCAAACAGAACTTAACCTAATTAGTGACTGGTGTGACGTGTGGCAGATGTCTCTTAACTCTTCCAAGTGCCGTGCTATGACCTTCAGTCGTAACGACCAAAATTCCAATTATTTCTACTCTATTAAAAATGATACAATAGTGCAGTGCTCTTCTTACAAATACTTAGGCGTCAATCTAACACCCTATTTTTCATGGCCGGCACACATTATTCATGGCATTCATGGCGCGAAAGCCTCAAAAACATTAGGTTATCTCCGTCGTAATCTGCGAAAGTCTCCAACAAGCGTCGGTAAGCTGGCCTATTTCACTTATGTACGCCCCCAGCTGGAATTTGCATGTTCAGTCTGGTCCCCTTTCCAAGATTACCTAACCACAATGCTATAGTCTATACAAAACAGAGAAGCCTGGTTTATATCTCGCAATTATAGCACTCACTGCAGCGTAACAACATTAAAACAAGAACATTCTATTTCGCCATAGCACGTTCGTCGCTCTGTTGCACTGTTATGTTTGCTGCATAAATATATCCACAGCACAAGACGTTCTACGCTACCCCTAACAGCACCATTGCGCATGTCCAGACGCCTGCACCATCACCTTAGTTTCACTCGCATTTACGGCAAAACGAAGGCATTCAACTTATCAGCGCTTCCTAAGGCCATATCATTATGGAACGATCTTCCCGACTGCATCGCCTCCATCACCGATCCAGATTCTTTTCGCGAACCTGTGTGTAATCATCGCATTAATCGCTCTAACTTCACTGATGTTTGTAGCTACAGCTGTGCCACTCACCTCGTTTCACACTTCTCTTTGGTTCTCTTTAGTTTTTGCTGTACCCACTGTTGTCTTGCACTTTATATTGGTAAATGCCTTCGTACGGCTAGCAGTATGTGTGTTTGGAAAATGCGTGTGTATGTTGTACGCCTCGGCCTTCCGATTTCTCTTAGATTTTTTTGTTATTGCCATTGTTCTCCCAGTTCTTGTTATTCTGCCAGTTTTTGTTGCTCAGTTGCACCGCCGTTGCTGCTCATTTGAATTCTATACCTACGCCTTCCGAATTTTTTTATTGTGTTTCGTTCATGTACCTTGAATTTCTTGTTATTCAAGCTTTCTGCATATCGGTAAACATTCGCGTATTACATTTGCTTGAGTGTCAGTGACTAGACACGCTTTGTCACGATGTTGGGTTATTTTCTGTGTATTCCATGTTATTGATGACCGCCCTATTACTCTTTGAAGTTTGTACCACCCTTACTCAATGCTCTCATTGAGCTTGTAAGGTATCATAAATAAATAACTAAATAAATAAATAAATAAATAAACTAGAATATACCATGAACTCGAGGTGGTTAAAGGTGGGAAGTAGATAAGAAGCACGAACCGTAAGAAAGTAAAAGCCGAATTCTCCCGTTTCTCATTTCCCATAAGCAGCCATCGGCGTGTACACTGAGCACTATCTGATAGGAAAAGGTTACTACGTTATACTCGCTGGGCGTAACCTTCTTGGTTTTAGAAAGGTTTAGCGAGCGCTGGGCCGCAGTGCCGTGAATACAGTGAACTAGTATATACCATGAACTCGAGGTAATTAAAGGTGGAAAGTAGACCCGAAGCGCAAGCCGTAAGAAAGTGTGCGTCTGCCACCTCTCGTTTAGTCCTTGGAATGTCCACTGGATGGTGGTGCTTCTATATTAGGAATATATGATGAAACGATGCGAGATGGGGGTACTTGGAGTGTTAAATAGATGGACGAACGGACACACAGACAGTGGTGCGATTATATACAAATTCCAAATCCGTACAAAGGCGGTCTGTTCCTTTGAGTCGCACGCGATTGGCCTATACGAGCCGTGACGAATGCTGTGTCGTTCTGAGTGACGTGGGCTGGGGTGTCACGTGACTGTTTTTGTCCGGTTTTCGGAGGAAGGCGAAGGAACGGTCGGCGAGACCATTCGAAAGGAACCGGATGGATTGAAATGGCTGCAAGGTGGCCTGGATTGGATTGAAATGTAAGGGCGTCGCGACTTTTCAGCATCCGGGCACTTGGACAACATGGCGTTTCCCACTGCCACGGTTTTTCGTCTCGCCTGTGCGGCAGCTGCAGCCAAGCAGAGACGACGAAGCGAGGTTGAAGATGCATTTGAAAAGTTCACCGAAGAAGAGTTCCGGCAATGTTCTCGTCTGTCCGAACGAACAGTCCGTAGCTTGTGCGACGAACTTGTCCCTGTCATCGGATGCCAGCGAGCCAGTGGCCTTTCCACAGAGAGGAAAGTGTTGTGCGCGCTGCGATTTTTTGCCACCGGTTGCTTCTAGAGGAACGTTGGTCGCGAGAAGCACATCGGCAAGTCTCAGCCAACCGTGAGCAACACTATCCACGAGGTAACGCAGGCCATCATCACCGTGGCTGCTAGAAAAACGCTGGCGCACTTCCCACTGACAACAGCTGCTAAGGATGAGGCAAAGGCGGAGTTTGTGCTACGCGGTTGCATCACTGGGGTGCTGGCGTGTGCCGATGGCGCGTTTGTCACCATTCGCAAGCCAGAGGGATTCAAGCTGGCCGACACGGCGAGCTTCATGTCCAGAAAGGGCTATTATGTCCTGAACGTCATGATCGTAAGTACCACTAGGATCCTTTCTTACTCGCCCTTTGGAGCAATTGTTCACTTGTGACGCCAAAGCTGGAAAAAGTAATAATGCAACGAATGAAAAAAAACCTGCAGGGAATTGGGCGCAAGGCCTCGGTAATAATAAGTGGCAAGTGTTTTGTGCGTGAGCCAGTTGCCGTTTTTGCACTGGCATGCATGCGCAATTGAGATGTTCATTTTAGAGGTAGTCGGTAATATGGGCAGCAAACGTAGCAGAAATATATACATGACAAGAAAGTATTTCCAACACGAAAGTGCTTACAATCGCAAGAGCTGGCTTTGGCATTTACGAGTGTTCTTTCCCAAGAGCGACACGTAGGTTTTCACTTATTCATCATTCAGTGGAAGTCATAGCCATGTGTACAGCAGAGGAGGATCATTACCCCCTCCCCCCTCCTCAGTGTGCTACACCCTGTGTTTCCTTCCAAGTGAAGCTTCTTGTACCAATGACTGTACTAGTACACATTGTTTCCTGCGTATGCGTAGAAAAAAAGAGATTTTCTCTGAGTATAAATGCAGTACTATTTTATATCGCTCCTCATCGAAGGCGTGCAACACATGGCGGCGCATCCTTGTCATGGACCCATAATTCCCAGATTCGTGCCACGACTCCTTGCTGTGGAAACACAACCCACTGCGTGCACGCCTAGCTGCACATCTGCAGCCTGGCGAATATCTGCTTGGTAAGTATAAATGTGTACTAACTGGGGCAGAGCACTCAGCTTTTATGTTTCTTTTGCAGGAGACGCAGTGTATCCCCTCGAGTCATGGCTCTTAATTCCAGCTCTTGGCAGTCAACCGTGCAACACTTCCGAAGGCCGATACAACAAGGAGCACGCATCTATGCGCAATGTTGTGGAAATATGTATTGCAGTGTTTAGGAGCAAGTTTCGCTACTTGCAGCACTTTCGAACGATGCTTTACAACCCCGATGGGCCAGCGCGAATCATCTATGCTTGCATTGCTCTCCACAACATTGCATTGCATGCAGGCGACTAGACCTTAGACGAGTATGTTGTGGACATGCCACCAGCTGAGGATGACGACGGGGAGCCAAAGGAGAGCTATATGCTCACACCACGCAACGTGCTGCTCAGAGATGGCAGCAGCGCAGTGCTGTCTTGGGCCTTTTTTTAATTCCACAGAAACGGTGAGTTTTCATGTTTTCATATCACACACATAATTTATTTACACTGATTCTAGTGCATCTAGATATGACAGGGCTGTGTTTGCCATATTCGAGTACACATAGTACTTACTCGAGCTCCAATATGAAGCAAGTTGGCAATGTTAAATTGCTGCATTTTTTAATGGCACACGAAATATGCAACAGAAACACCCTTTTTCATATCAGTCATCAAAGTCACAACAGACTAGATTAGAGCAAGCATATATGAGCGGCACTCTGTGCTGAATGTTGCCATCACAAAATTGTGCAAACAATGCAGCAACGTCAAACAATTTCTTTCATCAGGTTGCATAAAAATTGTGATTCCATTAGTAACATGTTGCATGAACACATGATACATAAATCCGTATCTTCTCATAGTGACTGACTACAAGCATTCACTTGTGCACGGCAGGCTTGACGAGCAATTGTGCTCGTCAAATTGTGCTGGTTTTTTGTTCATTGTCGTAAACATTGTATAAATGTTGAAATAACATTTGATTTGAATTCTCGACTGCAGTCATGCTGCAATGCTAAAAAATACACAAATGAAGACAGCAAACAACAGGCGAGTTGTTTTGATAACATACAGCATGTATAAATCGCTCAGCAATCTCGCGGCTCCCAAAACATACCACGTTCAAAATTTATTCCCGCAACGAGTCGTTTACAATGAAAACTGGATGAAATCAATCACTGGCATGTTGCTGTGATGACCATTTTCATTTGTGAAACTGTGCAATTTGATCATTTACTAGCTTTGTGCTCTAAATAGACTCAGAATGTAGTTGCTGTACCTTAGCCTCATTGTGCTGAAATTAAAATATCACATTGATCTGCAAAACAGTGTGATGCAAGAAGATATCACATTACTACACTATGTGGTAATGCTGCATAAAAAGCGCAGTAAGCTAGAATTCACAGTGGGACAATACAAATATCACAGAAACATTAACAGAAAATGTCAACTATACACTCGTGGTCTCCGTGTGAATGACTAACATAGTATAGTGTTACACCTTTGAAATGTGGAAAAAAAAAACACTGCCACTAGAGCAGCTTGAGCATACATTGAGAAATGCAAATATCGATCATAAAAAATGCTGTACTCCTTGTACAAATAAATGCTAACCTAAATCTTGTAATATGTACTGAATGAAACAAAAAACGTAAAAAAATAGAACATGAGCAGCAACACGTAAACATATCAAAAGCACTAAACGAATGTTGAATGATAAAACGTTGAAAACATGGCGAAAAGCAAACTAAGCTATGTATATGTCTCCCGAAGCGTATAAAATTGAACATGAACAGCAGCACCTAACCACATTGAAACCGACAAATCATTTATGAATGATGACAAGAAAAAACATCGAACACATGACTAAAAATTAAACTAAACTACGTATCCCTTTCTCGCAGAAAGCCCTCTGCCATGGCCCCATGCCAAGGAATGGACTACCTGCAGGACACCCTTCTGCTCCGCTGCCGCCTTCTCCTGTGCTGCTGCCACCCGCCGTGCTGCAGAAGCGATGCGGGTGGTTGATGTTTTCATCTCCCGCAGCACCTGCGATGAATCATCATGGAGGAAATGTTTAAGTGAGCTGCCGGTAAATTCTTAACCATGTCGTTGCTGCAAGCTGCTGCTGCTGCGAAGAATTGTAACGGGCACAACAATTTCCCCTCAGTTGAAGATCAACTGGCCTGATGGCATCCTTTGAAAGTGTGAAGCTTTGTGTACAAGCTCTGCCCTCCTCGTGCGTACCAACAAATATTTCTTGGAGCTACTCTTTATTCATCTCCTCATATGCATCTCTCACCATCAAACAGCCCTTTTCGGGGCTAACCAACCTTTTGCCCGGCAGTTTACAATTGCAGATATCTGATACCGTGCCCTCAATACAATGCATGGTTCTTACTTACGGCCCAAGTTGGTCTCAGTCATCATAATAGGGCATGGATAATGTTTACGTTCCTTATGTAAAATGTAAAAAAAGGGTCTACTCACCTTGAGCACCTTGTCGCCCTGCTCAAGGCTCCGGTCCTGCGCTCAATAAAGCACAAAGTTCTCAGATGCTTGTGTGTTAATGTGTCACTGACATCTGCAGCCGCTTCAATGGCCTCCACCTCAATTTTCACCGCAGCAGTGCGAACATCCGCCTGCTGGAAAGTGTCGTAAGCATGATCTTTCAGAAAGTGTGTATTCGTTACTCTGGCTATTTTACAACCTTAAGTAATAAACATCTGCGGAAATGTTCTGCACCTACTCAGTGGTCATTGATATTGTCACGCAGCAAAAGACGACGCAGTTGTCTATGAGGAAAACAAGTTTATCGGAGCGAACCTGTGCTCCCCCAACAACTGAAAAAAAATACACAGGCGGGGAAGCAGCGGCCAGCAAAACGACGGGCACGCTAGTGAGCGTCGGCGATCGAAAGACGCGGCATCGGCTGTGCGGGAGTTTATATCCCTCGGCGCGAGGGTTTCTCGAATAGTCGAATTGTATTGAGAACGCCGTGATAGCGTTTGTTAGAAACGCTGTTCGTTCGATAAGCGTTTCCGACAAACAACGCTTGAAGCGCTGTTTCCATCGAACAACGCCTGAAGCGTTGTTCGATAGCGTTTGTTCGAAACGCTGTGGTAGCGTTTGTTCGAAACGTTGTGAAAACGGCGATAGCACCGGCCGGCGCAGCAAGGCCGAAAAAACAAAACACAAATAAACAAACCCAATGCATGGTTCGCGGCATTATCCCCTCTCTAAGAGTGCATCGACCCGATGCTAACATAAGGGACAGTCCACACAAATTAAAATAAAAGTTCGTCATCGTCCGTAGAAAGGTTTTAAGCGAACCACGTGGATGACTTCAGGCCGCGTGCGTCGTCGTGATGTACGGGAGTCTCCATCGCGGATCACTTCGTACGTTAGTTCGCCAACACGTCGTAGAATCTGGTAGGGTCCGAAATAGTGTCGTAGAAGTTTCTCACACAGTCCACGTCGTCTAATGGGAGTCCAAACCCACACATGATCTCCAGGATGGTACTCGGCGTCTCGGCGTCGGAGATTGTAGCGTCCGGCATCCACCAGTTGCTGGTCTGTCATACGAGCTCGAGCGAGCTGGCGGGCCTCCTCCGCACGTTGGAGGTATTCTTGGACGTCGGCGTTGAGGTCGTCGTCTTCTACGTGCGGAAGCATGGCGTCGAGCATCGTAGTCGGCCGTCTTCCATAGACGAGCTCGAACGGTGTCATCTGCGTGGTTTCTTGAATAGCCGTGTTGTACGCAAACGTGACGTACGGGAGGACTTCGTCCCACGTCTTATGTTCAACGTCGACGTACATAGACAGCATATCCGCGATTGTCTTAATGAGCCGTTTCGTTAGTCCATTCGTTTGGGGGTGGTACGCCGTCGTTCTTCGGTGATCTGTGTTGCTGTAGCGTAAGATTCCTTGCATGAGCTCCGCAGTAAAGGTCGTTCCGCGGTCCGTGATTAGGACCTCAGGGGCTCCATGTCGCCGCACAATTCGGTTAATAAAGAACTTTGCAACTTCTTGTGCAGTTCCCCTAGGAAGAGTGGTGGTCTCTGCGTAGCGCGTCATGTAGTCTGTCGCTACGACAATCCATTTGTTCGCGAATCGGGATGTAGGGAACCGGCCCAGAAGGTCCATTCTGATCTGTTGGAAGGGCCTCGTTGGGACGGCGATCGGCTGCAGAAGTCCAGCTGGTCTCGTCGGTGGTGTTTTTCGTCGCTGGCAGTCACGGCAGCTCCGGACGTAGTGGGTGACATCGGATGTAAGGCGGGGCCAGAAGTATTGCGCCTTGATTTTTGTAATCGTGCGAGCTGTTCTGAGATGTCCGGAAGATGGGTCGTCGTGGCACGCTTCCAAAATATCGTCACGAAGGTCTGCAGGGATGACAAGTAGATAATTCGTTCTCGTTCGGGGGTTGAAATTCTTCTTCACTAGGATGGAGTTTATGAGGCTGAATGCTGGTAAGTTGCGCTTGAACGCCCTAGGCACGGCGACGTTGCGTCCTTCGAGGTAGTCGATCATGGCGCGGAGGTCAGGGTCGGCACGCTGCTGGGCGGCTAGGTCACTCTCTGTCAAGACTCCGAAGAACGCGCTGTCTTGATCGAAGTCCTGTGGTGGTGGGTCGACGGGGGCACGGGACAGGCAGTCGGCGTCGGAGTGTTTCTTGCCAGATTTGTAGAATATTGTAACGTCAAACTCTCGCAGGCGCAAGCTCAACCGCCCAAGACGGCCAGAGGGGTCCTTCAAATTGGCGAGCCAACACAGCGCATGATGGTCTGTCACAACCTTAAACGGTCTACCATAGACGTACGGGCGAAATTTTGAAATGGCCCATATGATAGCCAGGCACTCTTTCTCGGAGGAAGAGTAGTTTCTCTACTCTTTCGACAGACCACGGCTTGCATAGGCGATTACCTTTTCGTAACCGCTTTGCTTTTGGACGAGGACGGCACCCAAACCGATATCACTGGCGTCCGTGTGCATTTCCGTTTCGGCGTTTTCGTCGAAATGAGCGAGCACGGGCGGGTTTTGCAGGCGTTGTTGCAGCTCGCAGAATGCCTTTTCTTGGTCGTTTTTCCAGCTGAAAGGGGTGCTTTCTTTCGTCAGGCGCGTGAGTGGCTCTGCAATGCGTGCGAAGTTTGCGACGAAGCGCCGGTAGTATGCGCACAGTCCGAGAAACCTTCGCACACCCTTCTTATCTTTCGGCCTTGGGAAGTTCGCAATGGCTGATGTTTTTGCCGGGTCAGGCAGGACTCCCGCGGCGTTCACGACGTGACCCAAGAACTTGAGTTCCTCGTACGCGAAACGGCACTTCTCAGGCTTCAGCGTTAATCCCGACGTACGAATGGCCTCGAGTACAGATTCCAACCTTGAGAGATGTTCGTCGAAAGTCCGGGCGAATACGACAACGTCGTCGAGGTATACGAGGCAAGTGTGCCACTTCAGGTCTGCTAGCACAGTGTCCATGACTCTCTGAAACGTTGCGGGCGCCGTGCACAACCCAAACGGCATCACCTTGAACTCATATAGACCGTCTGGGGTTATAAATGCAGTCTTCTGTCGGTCTCTCTCGTCCACTTCAATTTGCCAGTAGCCGGTCTTCAGATCCATGGATGAGAAGTACTTGGCGTGGCAGAGGTGGTCGAGGGCGTCGTTGATTCGTGGCAGGGGGTACACGTCCTTTTTGGTGATTTTGTTTAGTCTCCGGTAGTCAACGCAGAATCTTGAAGTTCCATCTTTTTTCTTCACGAGTACAACCGGCGCAGCCAACGGACTTTTTGATGGCTGTATTATGTCGTCGCTGAGCATGTCATCAACTTGAGTCCGGATGGCTTCGCGCTCGTGTAAAGAAACGCGGTACGGTGACTGTCTGGTAGGTCGGGCTCCATCTTCGGTTATTATCTGGTGCTTCGCCAAAGGTGTCTGACGTAACTTCGAGGTGGAGGGAAAACACTCGCTGTAGCGACGAAGCAACTCCAGTAAGCTGTCTCGATTTTCTAGCGACAGCGCCGGGTTCACGTCGAAAGGATGTGGAAGCCTGGAAGCATCTGCGCGTGCGCGTTCAAAGGTAGCGACCGCGATCACATGACTCGCTTCTTGCGTTTCTTCGAGGAACGCAATTGCAGCGCCCTTGTTTAGATGCTGGTACTCCTCGGTGAAATTGGTGACCAAAACGTGGGATCTGAGTTGCTTAAACCACGCAATGCCTCTTGCGACAGACACACCGCGGTCTAGAAGCAACCTTTGGTCAGTCTCCACGATAGCGTCGACGTCAGGAGCAGCACCTTCACAATAGACGGCGATCATCAAGCTTGCGCGAGGGGGCAGGGTGACGTGATCGTCGGCGATCCTTACAGCAGCACGGTGTCCGAGGTTCGGCTGCGGCGTCGTGGAGTGATCGAAGAAAACGTTATCGACCTGGTCTGCAGATCAATTATTGTGCCATTGTCCGTCAAAAAGTCTATTCCGAGAATTACGTCGCGGGAGAAGTTAGGCAAAATGACGAACTCCGAAGGGTAAGTAGTGCCGTCTATGGTGACGCGCGATGTGCACTATCCACTTGGGGTCACGAGGTGGCCTCCTGCAGTGCGCATGTGCGGACCGTCCCATCTGGTCGTAACTTTCTTTAGCTTGGACGTGAATGACCCGCTCATGACCGAGTAGTCGGCTCCCGTGTCGATGAGGGCGACTACGTCAAGGCCGTCGATGGACAACTGGACGTCGGATGCCGCTTTCCTCGAATTTCGGGTGCGTCGGGGCGTCGTATCGCGGCTTGCACGTGTTGATGGTCGGGCACTATGCGTCGTCATCGTCATCTTCTCAGCGGCAGGCTTCGTCATTTCGTGTATGCGTCGTGCAGCGTAGCTGTCCTCGTTTTCCGGGGTCTCGTCAGGGTGTCGTCGGGTCGTCGGGATGAGGGCATGTCGTGAGTCACGGTCTTGCGTCGTTGGAGGGTTTTCATTTTCTCGCCGTTGGGCAACTTCACCTCCAGAAGTTGCTGCTTTTAGTTTCCCCCTCGTGGGCTGGGGGACCTTCCACGGGCGAAGTCAGCATGGCTGCGACGGTTGGGGGATTGGTACGGGTAGGGCGACGGCGAACGGTTGAAACGGGATGGTCCACGGCTGGTGTTCGACAGGTATTCTTCGATCTCAAATGAGCGCTGGCCGGCTCGCGGGCGGGCGGGGTGCGTCGACGGAGAACCCACGCAAACCCAGCCTCTTGTACGGGCAGCGGCGGTAGACGTGGTCGGCCTCTCCGCAGTGGTAGCACAGCGGACGATTATCTGGCGTTCGCCACACCTCGGTCTTCCTGGGCGCCTGGTTTCGGGTTACAGGGGGTCGGGCGGGCGACATTGGGCGGCGGTACAGCGGGGCCTCTTGATAACGGGTCGGGACAGGTCGGGGTCGACGAGCAGCAGCGGAGTAGGTCATCGCTTGTGGTTCGCAAGATGCTTCCGACGGCGTGGAATTCCCCAGTGCTTGCTGAACCTCCTCGCGGACGACGTCAGTGAGGGAGGCGACTTGGGGCTGCGGCGTTGCTGGGGACAATTTCCTCAGTTCCTCGCGAACGACGGCGCGGATGGTCTCCCGCAAGTCTTCCATCGCCAATCCAGGGGCGTTTACCGGGTTCACCGAAAGGGTGTTGAGTGGTCTATCGTATTGCCGCGAACGCATATCCAAGGTCCTCTCGATCATCGAAGCCTCGGTGACGAACTCAGCGACGGTCTTAGGGGGGTTGCCGATGAGTCCAGCGAAGAGCTCTTGTTTAACTCCCCGCATCAGAGAGCGCACCTTCTTCTCTTCTCCCATTTCGGGGTCAGCTCGCCGGAACAGCATCTTCATTTCCTCAGCGAACAGTACAACACCTTCGTTAGGGTGTTGCATTCACGTCTCCAACAAAAGGGCGGCTCGTTCTTTCCGCACAACCGCAGCGAATGTTTTGAGGAATTCGCTCTTAAAGACAGTCCTGTCGGTTAGGGAGCCTTCATGGTTCTCAAACCACGTTCGAGCTGCATCCTCCAAATAGAAGAAGACATGACGAAACGTTTCTTCGTCATCCCACCTGTTAAATATGCGGATGCGCTCCAGCTTCTCCAGCCACTCTTCCGGGTCTTCACCAGGAGATCCTCGGAATGATGGGGGCTCACGAGGTTGTTGCAGAACGACGAGAGGGTTGGTAGCGCTAATCATGGTGCCTGCGTTGATCATCGTGGTTTTTACGTCTTCTTTTCTTTTTTTATCCGGGAGCAGTCCAAACTCTGGCTGAAGGCCTTGCTGTCGGTGGCTGACACGAGTTGGGCGTGCTTGTCGGCTTGGCAATGGTTTAGGGTTCATGTACCCCGCACCTCCACCAGATGTCACGCAGCAAAGCACGACACAGTTGTCTATGAGGAGAACAAGTTTATTGGAGCGAACCTGTGCTCCCCTAACAACTGAAAAAAATTACACAGGCGGCGAAGCAGCGGCCAGCAAAACGACGGGCACGCTAGTGAGCGCCGGCGATCGAAAGACGCGGCATCGGCTGTGCGGGAATTTATATCCCTCGGCGCGAGGGTTTGTCGAATAGTCGAATTGTATCGAGAACGCCGTGATAGCGTTTGTTAGAAACGCTGTTCGTTCGAACAGCGTTTCCAACAAACAACGCTTGAAGCGTTGTTTCTATCGAACAACGCCTGAAACGTTGTTCGATAGCGTTTGTTCGAAACACTGTGAAAACGGCGATAGCACAGGCCGGCGCAGCCAGGCCGAAAAAACAAAACACAAGTAAACAAACCCAATGCATGGTTCACGGCAATATCATGTATTACCTTTTTAGTGCATGCATGTGGCCGCCGGCATTGCGGGTTTTATGATAAATTAATACCCCTTGTACTGCAAGGGCTGCAAACTGAGATTTTAGTTATTAAACCTACCCACTTTTGAATTCTTTCTCTTACGCTATTTTCCCGTTTAACAAGGTTCCGCTAAAGGCACCCCTTCAGATATCAAACTCTGTCATAGCACCACTCAGGAACCCGTGATACTGCGGTGGCAGAGTGCTTACCTGTTGATAAGAGAGACCAGAGACGCCATTGAAGCGTGTCATCCTACTCAACTGTAGAACACGGCCGCAGAAGCAAGGCAGCCAACCCGCTTCAGTGCCACTTAAAATATACACCAATATCATTGATAAAATCTCCCGCGCCATTCGATGGTCCCTCACGTTTGTGCCTCTCTGGCGACGGCGGCGTCACGGCGGGCCTCGTGCACCAGCCTGCGCCAGCAAGCCTGCAACTCCTGCGCAAGCACTTCATGGTTCAGCGCGTCGCGGAGCTCTTGCCACAGCCGCCGCCGGTCGGCGATGGTGACGTCGTGCCGCAGCTCAACGGATTTCGCCACGAGCTCGGGATGTTCGTCTATAAAGGCAAGCACCAGCGCGCTTAGCCTCGGAAACGCGGATGAACCGCTGCCGCTGTTGGCTACTGGTGCCGTTGCCCTCCGCTGGGATTGCGCTCGACTGAGCCAACAACTTCGAAAGTTGCGCGGTTTAGGTTTGTATAGTGGTGGAGATATGGGAACAGTAACTGCTTGAAACGGGGTTGTACTTAGCGCCACTACTTACCGTCCCGCTAAATTTAGCGTCATTTCAAAACAATAACGGAAAAAATACGTTTGGATTGTGCGGTATTGTTTATTCAACGCGTGAAAACTAGTGCCAACATGTTTTCATAGTGAGTAATATTATTTAAACATTTTTCAACACGTTACAAACACTTTTTACTTTGCTATAAAGTCCCCAAGTCGACGTCAAAATGATGACACAAGCCTTCCTTTCCCTCATTGGCTGTTCACTTTCCCTCGTCCTCGCGACCGCTGCGCAGCACCCACTTTTTGACGTCACCGACAGACCGCCTCCGTCCGGATTGGGAATTCGTAAATAATTGCACCACAGATGCATGTATGGACGCATAAACGGGCGTAGGGGCGGATGCATGGACGAACACAGGGACGTACGCACGAACAGACGCACGTATGGACGGGCGGATGGACGGTCACACAGACGGGCGGAAGCAAGAACGAATGGACGGACGAATGCTTCGCCCCAGTCTCCTTCATTCACTCCGTGGATATGCTGCCAATTTTTTTATTGCGATAGCAGTTATATGGACACTTTCAGCTGGATTTGGCTGCCAGCGTCGGTGTCGATGCAATGCACCGTATCTATATATATGAAAACGCAAGACAGAAAAAAATCCAGCAAAATACACTCCGGTGCGCGGAATCAAACGAGGAACCTCTGCGTCGTGTCAGCGACGCGGTAACCACTGTGCCACCCAGGAGCACATCCTTCACTTTACAAACGGCTAGCTACTTATATATACCAATTACCGCTGCTCACGAGAATCTCGGAGAAAATTGTGTTTACAACATTACCAGCAAGATGGCGAAAAGAGCACGCGTCGCGCTCTTTGCGCCATCGCAAGGCGGCGCCCACTCGCGTGGTGCGTAACCGGGCACCGCCTGGCACGTCATGCCTAGCGCCGGCCTTCATTTCGTCACATCATGCCGGCGTTACCACGCCAGGCACTGGTCTTGCCATATACTCGCTGGTGCGCGCCACGCTGCGTTGCTTTGACGCATGCGCGTTTTAGCGCGTCCTTCGTCCCTCCTTCACGAAAAGAGGGAGGTAGGTAGGTAATTAACTTTATTGATTCACGAAGGAATCATTTGAGGAGGGGTGTGGTAGGAGAGGTGGAATCAGGATGACGATAAGCCCTCGGGCCGCTCTATGTGGCCGGACACTGCTGTGCTTCAGCGACCCTTCTGGCCCAGCTCACTGTCCGGAGCTGTAAACCCGGTTGCGAGCTGCGCAGAGCAGCCACCCATCGCTCCTGGTGTTCTGACCCTTGCCACGGAGGCTTGGGTTTGTTTGGACAACTCAGAAATATGTGCAGGAAGTTGGCTCTGGTGCTAAGACATTAGTTGCAATGAGGCGAGGTTTCGCCATGTGTAAAACGGGAGAGAAGAAAAGGAGTCGTCACTGTGGACGTTTGAAGTCTGTGCCACAAGGCCTGGTCACTTCTGTAAAAAGATTTATGTGGTGAGGGATACGTTAGGCGGGAATTTGGGTAAAATAGCGTGATATCGTGATAGCTGCGGAGTCGAGCCCTGGCACCTCGAAGCGAAGGCAGGTCGCTGTGAGCCCGGTTGGCGAGTGCTTGGGCTTGGGTGTGAGCGGCCGCGTTGCCTGGGTGTCTACAGTGCGCAGGGACCCAGAGGAGGGTGATGAGGCGATCAGGCGGAAGAGATGATTCAATAATTTTAGCAGCCGGAGAATGAATTCGGAATGTGGCGAAGTTACGAATTGAAGTTTTTGAATCGGAAAAAATTTACTCAATGGAGGAGTGAACAATGGCTAAAACAATTTCCGCCTCCTCTGCTTCCTGGGATTCTGTCGAATTTGGAAGGGACGCACTAGCGACCAGTTTTTGAAATCCATTTACGACGGCTACCGCGAAAGCTCGATGGTCTACATATTCGGCCGCGTCTACATAAACTGCGGGAGAATTAGCAGGGAAGCGCTTCTGAAGGGACTTGGCTAGAGCTTCCCGTCGCGCCCGATTATGTTCTGGGTGAGTATTTTTGGGGAGTGGCGGGATTATTAGGTTGCTGCTAACAGTGACGGGAACAGCGTGCGTGGCCGTGTTGTGACCAGGAATGTTGATTCCAAGTCGGTGCAGGTGTACCTGTCTTGTTTCTGTGAATGATAGTCTTTGACTTTAGTTAAAAGATGCGCCTCTACAAGCTCTCCCAGAGTGTTATGCCCCCAAGTTGAAGTAGTTTATCCGTGGCTGTTGATTTAGGGAGATGGAGCGCAGTTTAAAGGTTTTACGAATGAGTCTGTTTAGTTGCTCGATCTCCGTAAGCGAGAGATAGAGGTAGGGGATAGAATAGGTAATTCTGCGTAGGCAAAAGGCCTGTATGAGGTGACGTGTGTTTGCTTCCCTTATGACGCGATGACGATTGGATATGTGCTTAATGAGGGAAGCTGTTATATGAACTGAGGTGCGGATTAACTTTATGGTGTCAGCGTTCGAACCATTGTCGGAAATATTAAGGCCTAAAATATAGATTTTATTGACCCTGCGAATAGGGGTGTCATCAAGCATGACTTGAATGTGACATGTATCTTGCTTTTAAAGTCAATTACTAAGAGTTCCGATTCAGCCGCCGAGCAAGTGAGCCCAATATTGTTGGCGTGTTTAACAACAATGTCAGCGACCAGCTGAAGCTTCGACTCGATTTCGCCATGTTTGCCAGCATTGACCTAGATGGTGATGTCATCCGCATACAAGGAGTGATTGATGGATGAAAGTTTGGCAAGCTCCCGCGCTAGCGGTATGAGAGGAACGTTAAAAAAATGGTAGCATATCCACGGAGTGAATGATGGGGAGTGGGGCGAAGAAGTCGTCCGTCCATTCGTTTTTGCTTCCGTCCGTTCCTGCGTACGTCTGTGTAACCGTCCATGCGTCCATCCACCCGTCCGTGCGTGCGTCTGTTCGTGCGTCCGTCCCTGCGTTCGTCCATGCGTCCGCGCCTGCGTCCGTTCATGCGTCCATCCATGCATCTTTCTGTGTGTCCGTTCGTCTATTTATTCACCATTCCAAGTACCACCATCTCGCATCTTTTCATCATATATTCTCCATATAGAAGCACCCCCATCCAGCGAACATTTCAAGGACTAAACGGGAGGTGGCACATGCACACTTTCTTACGGCTTGCGCATCAGGTTTACTTCCCACCTTTAACCACCTCTAGTTCATGGTATATACTAGTTCACTGTATTCATGGCTATGCGGCCCAACGCTCGCTAAACCTTTCTAAAACCAAGGAGGTTACACACATCGAGTATAACGTAGCACCCCTTTTTTGTCAGATCGTGCTCAATGTACATGCCAATAGCTGCTAATGGGGATCGCAGCGTGCGCGTTACCTAAAGGCCGAATGCTCCTGTCTCTCATTCCTCTTAGCAGCCATTAACATGTGCATTGAGCACTATCTTTTATTGTTCAACAACGCACAGAAGAAATCACTCACCGGAACCACCTTGGAGGTCAAAATCGTAAGGACCGCTATTTCAGGTATGTGCCACAGGTGGTTACGTACTACGAGGGATGCACAAGCCACGCCATAAGGAGCTTCACCCCTAAAAAGAACAGGACAAAACCGATCCCTGGGGCGTTCCCTTGCTACCTAGCGTGAAGTAATTGGTTTTGTAAGGGCCCAACTGTAGGCGGACGGACCTATTGCTGAGAAAGGCAGAGACATACCTGTGCGTGCGAGAGCCAACGTTTAGTTCACTAAGAGATTGTAAAATCGAGGAGTGAGAAACATCATCAAAAGCCTTAGTCAGGTCCAATGCATGGATGGCTCTTGTGAAGTGTGGAAAAGTAGGATTTAGCACCTCCTCCTTAAGCTGCAGCATGACATCCTGAGCGGAGATTCCCGCTCGGAAGTCGTACATGGTGTAGGGAAACAGTTTTTCTTGTTCCACGTAGCGATTAAGACGATTGAGAATTAGATGCTCCATCAGTTTTCCTGTACATGAGGTAAGAGAGATCGGTCTCAACTTAATAAGGTCTAACGGCTTATTATGTTTGGGTATGAGGTCACCATAACTGAGTTCCATTCCTGGGGCAGCGTGCCCTGCTCCCATTGTTCATTCGTGTAAACGGTAAGAGCTGCCCCTGAATTGGAGTCTAAATTTCGGAGTGTTTTGTTAGTGATTCCGTCTAGTCCTGGAGCAGATGTGGTGCGAAGTTTGCTTAGGGCAGCCCAAACTTCCACCTCTGCAACTGGTGCATCCAAGTCTGCATTGGGAGCTTCATTGTAGGTAGGTAATGATTCTCGCCTTGGTCCAGAAAAATACGTAGTTTTAAGAGCAGTTTCAATATCTTGCCCTAGTTTTTCTACTTCAAACAAGAGTTTCTTAATTCGCTTATTACTTTCACATCGCGAGGAGCATGGGTCTAACATATGGCGAAGCGGGGACCAAGAGTTCTTTATATGTAGAGTACCGTCGAGTCGGTTACATATCTGGTTCCATTGCTGCGATGAAACTTCGACTGCGTGTTCAGTTACAAGCTGGAGTGTTTGTGACATTTTGCGTTTTAGTTTGCGATTATACTTTTGCTTGAGCCATCGTTTCTCCAAGCTCTGATAGGCCTCCTTTAGGTAGAGTAGCCTGCTGTCTACTGGATCGTGGATATGTGCTGCTGGGGCTACTTTTTCGCTAAGAGCTACATCCTGTTTAAGCTGAGACGCCAGTCTTAATAGTCTTGAATTTCTTTTTTCGGGTTTCGGTCCCAGATTTCGAAAAATTTGTCCCAGTCAACAATAGGTTTTAAATGAAACTGTGGACGAAAATTGGAATGGGACAGTGTAATTGTTAGATGTAATGATCACTGCCGAGATTGACCCCACTGTGTCCAGTTAGCTTGTCGCACATTTTTAGTGAAAGTAAGGTCAGGGGTGGTATCTCTGCTCACACTGTTACCAATTCGTGTTGGTAGCATACAGTCACTGACTAGAGTGCACCTGTTTTGCTGAATGTATTGAAGAAGGCTGGTGCCCTTTCGAGTGTTTCTCCTGTAACCCCAATCTACGTGCGGGGCATTAAAGTTACGCGTTACAATTATGGGAGCAGAGTTTGCTATTTGGATGGCCCTAACGATTGCTTCAAAAACAGCAGTGAGGCTATCTCTAGGATGATAATAAATAATCAAAATAAATTATGTGCCTTATTCTGTACGACGTGAGAGAAGTTCAAGAAGAAGGCAGTCACTGTGAAGATCTGAAAGATCATGTGCTATAAACGAGATATTCCTCTGTATATATGTGGTAGCCCTAGGAGAGCTAGGATGCGAATGTACAGCCTGATAGCCGAGGAGTTAGCGAGCTTTCAAAGGCTCCTGTACAGAGATGACATCAGGGGCCCGTGTACACCGCTGTATATAAAGTGAGAGGTTGTCTCTCTTGTTTCTTAATTCACGGATTCTATTCCCATATGCAGAGTGAAGAAGGTGAAGATCAGGCAAGGGTGCCGGGGGGGGGGGAGGTTATGGCTGCGTAGGCGCTGGAGAGGGTTGAGATTGTGGAAGACATTCGAGCCGAACAACACATCTAGAATACTCTCTATCTTATTGAAGCCTTCAGCAATTTGCTTAAAGCCTAAATCAACCTTTTGTTTTGTTTCCGCTGTTCTTTTCGAATTTTTTGACTGGTGCTTTTAAAATCATCCTCCGATGACTTGGGCTGCTCTGTCTTTTTCTTTTTTGCTGGCTGTGGAGAGCAATCTATAATATTGATCCCTGACTCGGCTGCCATATCAAGCTCTATGATAGAGGGGAAGATGGAAAGGGGTGGTGAAGACGCGGGTGGGGCAGCTGTAAGTGTACTTAAACGTTCCAGCACAAGAGCCAACTGTTGCTTTAACTCTTGATTCTCTCGCATTAGACGTTCGATAGTCTCCTGAGTTTTAGAATTTTTTTTAGCGTCAGAGAACATACAACAGGAGCAGGAGGCTTGCTTTGCCCAGCTCACCTTTTCAGGTTTGGTGCTGAAGTCGCGGCTTTGTGATGCACTTCGTCCAGGGCTTTAGCTTTTGCGGCCACGGTTTCGTCCAGGACTCCTGCTTCTGCTGGTACGGTTTCGTCCAGGACTCTTGCTTCTGCTGCTACAATTTTTATCGTCGATGCTTCAAAACAACTCCTTCTCGAGCTGGAACTCAGGCTGCTCCTGCTGGTGCTCTTGTTGCGGCCTTTGTCATGGCCGAGAGAGACGGCTGAAGCCACGCTGAAAGCGTTGCTTGCATGCCCTGTCACCCGTCTTGTGAGCGTTCCCACAGATGACGCAATGCGGAGTGCAGGGATAGTCTTCGAGGTGTTTCTGTCCGCAGTTTAAGCATGTGAGGCAATTCGGCAAAGGGCATACATCTCGTCGGTGGCCGACTTGTCTGCTGTTTAGGCACGCTTCCACCTTCGGTCGAAAGTTGAAAACGGCGTAGAGGATGCCAAACATTTTGACTGACGAGAGAAGCTCCTCAGCCATGAAGTGAATGAGCACTAAGCGTAAAGTACACCCCATGTCTTTTGCTTGGACTATTGGTAGAAGGGGATTCACCGGACGTAATTCTTGAAACAAGTCCTGAGGTCATTCACCATTCTAAGCGTGGTAGATGATCCCTGCCCGAGCCCCGTCTGGGGGAGCTATGTACGCATGAAATCCCAGTTTTTTACCACGCGACGTGAGTTCTCGTATTTTCGCATAGTTGGCTACTCGGTCGGCGCAAGATGTGGATACGGTGAAAATATTCTTGGCCAAATTGGTGCACACAAGATCTTCGTCAGCAACCACAGAGTGCAGTCCGGTGTTGGCGACTACAGCCGCTCGTAACTCTCCATGGTTGTATTGGGCCAGACGTACGCCCGCACTCAGACGAAAGGCAATCTTGAAGTCATCGAGTGGCAACCGTGGCAGTCGTTTAAAGTGAGGACACACAGCTGTGTGGTTGAGCTTTGAGGAAACGCTGGGTGGTGATTCCGTTTTGCGTGCTGGCGTTTCGGCAGCTGAGGCCGCTTTACTTGACTGCGTTCCTTCAGTTTCTTTTGAATGCTGTCGAGGTGAGCGTTGTCGGGCATTCAGGACTTGACTCCATTCTTCTGGGTTAAATTCTCTGGCAGGTAAATTCGTGCCACTCACCATGTATGCCAATGCGTTGCCGAATGAACTTGTGCGCGCGCGTCGAAGCGCGAGCCCGACGCTGGTGCCGGTGGCGTTAGGGCGGCGTTCCCCCACTCAGCAAGAGTTGAAGTTTGCAAAGCTCGTCAAGAACAAAGAGGATTAAGGCACTCACCAGCAGCGTCGGCAACTTGCTGAAGTTCAAGAGAGACTACTGTTGGCACCGAAAACGCAGTCTTGGTTCAACAAAAACTTCGTAGAATACGGAGCCCATGCGAGGCACACAAGCCTTGCCTGGCCCCCTAGCGGAAAAAGCAAGCATTTCCGCAAGGTTGAACATGGTTAAGTGCGAATGCACGAGGTGATGCTATGAGGGGTATTTATTAATTCGCACTATTATATTTATACATGCGCATCCATGTCGTCACATCGGTGTTCGCCCGACCGTCTTCCGAACTCGTTCCAAAGAACCCGCCACGCGTTCAACCAGTTGGTCTCGTTCCTCACGCCGGAAATGCAGCTCAGGTTGTTATCGAACCACAGCCGGTCACACACGGCGCAGCTGTGACCGAAGCTGCGATCCACAAAGTCGCGTTATAAACGCGCGTCTGGACGAGCAAAGTCCAGGGCTCGCACCCTCTCCCGCACGGCACGTTCACTGGCTCGAACGGCTTCGGGAACGTCCACTCGCCGTTGACGATTGCGAGCGGCGTCTTGACGCCGGCCTTCATCGCCCTTCTCCGCCTGACGCTTGCGTTGTCGTTCCGCTTCTTGGGCCACGTTCGCGGCTCGATGCTGACGCCTCATCTCGGCTTCGCAAGCGCGCAGTTCACCGTCCACTGCACGCTTCGCCCGCTTGTCCTCGGCCTCGCGAGCGCGAAGTTCGGCATCCTCTGCACGCTTCGCCCGCTTGTCCTCGGCCTCACGAGCGCGCAGTTCGGCATCCGCTGCACGCTTCGCCCGCTTGCACTCGGCCTCGCGAGCACGCAGTTCGGCATCCGCTGCACGCTTCGCCCGCTTACGTTCGGTCTCACGAGCCCTTCGCAGCGCCGCCTTGTCTTCCAACGTCGGCGAAACCACCGCGGTATCGTCACCTCCATCGACGGGCGCAGTGCTGGCATTCGGTTGTACTGCATTCGTTGTTGATGGTAGCGTTGCCTCCGGGACATCCATCGCACGACCCGCTCTCGACGGGAGACTGAGAGAGAAGGCGGGTGCGCGAGAGAGAGGGGTGCGCGCGCAGCTGCAGCGAGCGAGGAGAGCGGAGGAGCGAGCGAAGGGGGAGGGGGACGTGCGCAGCGGCGTTAAAGATATAAGGCGCGTTACTGACACCGATATCAGCGTCGCGTCCGTGGCTTATTCGGTAGAGCGTCGCGCTGCGGCCGCCAAGTCCTCTTTCTTTCAAAGATAGAGAGAAGACTGCGGACGCCGCCGACGGCAGTGGATGGTTTGGGGTCGCTTATAAAGTGTATTCACACTTAAAAACGAAAAGAGGGAGATGCAGTTTTGTCTGGGTAATGCGTAGGAGCGAAATGCATCATATCGCATTTTGCGCTGGTTGCCGTGGGGCCGCGCCGACGGACGCTGGTAGCGCCTGGCGTCAGACTGTAGGGTGCTCGCGTTTTGTTGACGTAGCGTCGCAGTGCCCAGCGTGCGCGCACGTCAACGCTACATTGGAATATATTGGGCCCTTCATGATGCGCTCGCAGCCGTTTTGCTAGCTCCACATACACCGAATAGGGTGGTAAGGGACGTCAATGGCTGACGGAAGTATATGACTGGTGCACCTTGATAATAATGGCATGCGTGTGATGTGAGACCATGACATTAAACCACGCTCACAGAGTGCTGGCGGTCCTTTTGCATAGCTCCGCATATACTAAATTTAGTACCGTGTGACGTGAATACACGACTAATGTAAACAACACATCCAAACATGATAATCATGACACGGAAGTCATGTACGGCATCATTTGCCTCCACCTCGTACCAATTTACTGATCTTAAAATGACATATCAACACTTCTCATTTGTGCTTCGTATATCATCGATTCCCAGTGTACGTGGGATCTGCCAATTTTTGAAATGCGAACCGTTTCTCGGCGAACTTTAGCGACTTTGAGCGTATCTATCTATCTATCTATCTATCTATCTATCTATCTATCTATCTATCTATCTATCTATCTATCTATCTATCTATCTATCTATCTATCTATCTATCTATCTATCTATCTATCTATCTATCTATCTATCTATCTATCTATCTATCTATCTATCTATCTATCTATCTATGTAGCCGCCTACGACTTTTAGCTCTCCTGGCCATTTTGAGGATGATATCGATACCAAATGGCATATTAGGACTGTATCAAAAACATATTTCACTAGTCCCAACAAAAAAATCAGGACTTGTAAGTCATGAATGTCATGATATAAATTTCATGTTCCTGCAGCTTTTGCGGTGGTTTCGCTCACATGGCATGTTGGAAAAATGTTATGGTATGACATGATTGCATGGCGAACACAATCCACAGGCTCTAACATGAAATTCATGACATGCGTGTCATGTAACAACATGACTACATGCCACGCTCGTGATTTGCTGGCGGCCGTTTCATTAGCTTCACTTATACCAAATTTGGTAATACGGGACGTGAATGGATCATGAAGGTATGATACTGGTGCAGACATGATAAACAGCCCCGCCGCGGTGGTCTAGTGGCTAAGGTACTCGGCTGCTGACCCGCAGGTCGCGGGTTCGATTCCCGGCTGCATTTCCGATGGAGGCGGAAATGTTGTAGGCCCGTGTACTCAGATTTGGGTGCACGTTAAAGAACCCCAGGTGGTCAAAATTTCCGGAGCCCTCCACTACGGCGTCTCTCATAATCAAATGGTGGTTTTGGGACGTTAAACCGCACAAATCAATCAATCAATCAGACATGATAAACATGAGATGCGTGTCATTTGACGACGTGACTACATGGTATGCTCATGATGCGCTTGCGGCCGTTTGCTAGCTTCACATGTACCAAAGACACTATTACGTGACGAGGACGGACGATATAGGTAAATTACACACCCAAACATAATAATCACGACATGCGTGTCATGTAACATGACTACATGCCACACTCAAGATGCCGTTTCGCTAGCTTCACATATGCCAAATTTTGTTTTACGTGATGTCAATGGATGACGAAGGTGTGTGACTGTTGCAAACATGATAATCATGTGATGCGTGCCATGTGAGAACATGGCTAGATGCCACAGTCAAGGCGCCCATACATTTTGACGTGAACCGGTGTGCGTGCCTGCCGGTGTTCATTCCGTCGCTTCACGCCGGCGTTACCTGGCCAGGCACCGGTCCTTCCATATACATGCAGGCACGTGCCGTGCAACTTTGCTTTGACGCATGCGCGCTTCAGCACGTCCGGCGTCCCTCCGTTACGAAGACAGGCCAACGCAGTGTTGTCTTGGTAACGCATCGGCGCGAAATGCTGCAGGTCGCATTTCGTGCCGGTTGCCGTCGGGTCGCGCCTACGGACGCTGGTCGCACTGGTCGCGCCTGGCGTAAGACTATAGATTGCTCGCGTTCTGCTAACCCCACGTCACTGTACCCAGCGTGCGCGCGCGTCAACGCTACATTTGAGTATATTGGACACGTCATGATGCTCTCGCGGCCATTCTGGTAGCACCACATATACTAAAATTGGTGTTATGCTATGTCAATGGATGACGAATGTATTGGTGGGAACATGATAATCCTGACACGCGTGTCATGTAAAAGCATGACAACATACCACTCTCATAGCATGCTCGCGGCCGTTTCGCTTGCTTCACATGAACTAAATTTGGTATCACGTGACGTGAATAGATGACAAAAGTAAACGACAGATTGAAACAAGATAATCTTGACAAGGAAGTCATGTACGGCATAACTTACTTCTACCACGTAACGCTGTGCTGATTTTAAAGTGATATATCAAACTTCGACATTCGTGCATTGCATATCATCGATTTCCACTGTACGTGGGATCTGCCAATTTTTTTCTTAGTGTGAACGCATTCATTGCAAGAGTTCTCGCTAGCCTTCACAGCGTTGCACTTGGTGTAGGAAATGGAGTATAGGAAAAGACATTCGTTAAACTCATGAACATGGGCTTAGAGGTGTGGCTATTATGTGGGTGCTGTCATAATCCCTTATGATTTTCGAATATGCGCAACCCCCCTTTCTCGCACCCCCCCCCCTAAGTGCGACGCTGAGCTCTGTTGTGCTGTTACTCAATAATCTGTGTGTTCGTGTGATTACGTCACATTCGGAATTATGTTCTTGGCGAAAATGAAGAATTTTCTAGATCAAACACATCGTGGGAGCTTAGTTCACCAGGATTAAGGCAGTAGCACAAAGAGGATGAAAACAAGACGGCAAACAGCGTGAAGCCACTTTTATATTATTCCACGTTGTCCCCTATACAAGGTTGTCCACGCAATTCTCATCAAAAGTTTTGGAAAAACCACGTGCTCTAGGAGCTTCTAACTTGTCTATATTAGTGTAAATGATCTGTTCAACCACCAGCAAAAGGCACTTTGTTTAGGTAACCATTTCATTGTGGTTGGACAGTGTGAAACAGCAAATAACCTCAGGATCCTCAGGTTACCTTGGGCTGAAATGTGCCTAGCTGTTTTTGTAGCGTAAGCTACATTGGCTGAGGTTGAGCAGTTTTGCGTGGCAAAAAAAAAAATGACGCGCTTCCACGACGCTGCATCAAACCAGTGCTAAGGTCGCTACATCAAAAAAAAGGTTAGCGGTGATGCCAGTGCACTGGAACGCTTCAAAGCGTTTGGTTGATGTCATCTTCGAGTTTGAGTTTGAGTTTATTTAACCACGTGACAAGTACACAAAAATACACTATTTACGCGGTTTGGTGCGAAGCGAAAGAAGCTGCATTTCACAGCTTGACTGACCCCTTCACCCAGAAAAAAAAGTTAAACTACAAATATACAAAAAGTTACAAAAGTTACAGGCAGCGGAAAGCGACAATACAAAAAGAAACACGCATGTGGCCCATGACAGCAAATAATAGAATCACAACTCTAAAATACACACAAAAATATTCATAACAAAGCAATGCATGAAAGAATAAGAACTGAATCACCATTTGAGAAATCACCCAACATTCATTTACAACACAATCAGCACAACCGATTTAACATTTCAGTTTTAGACAATATACATGACAATCGTTATTCTATATACAATCGTTATTATGTGGACGTGAGTGAGTCAGAGAGACTGACAGGTTGTGTGTTTGTGTATGTGCATGCGTACGCGCGTGTGTTTACACTTTAGTGAAACGACGCTGGTTTAAGTCTGCCAACTGTCACTGGGGCACCTTTTGTTTGATTATATTTTGTTTAAATCATGTTTTACTAAGTTATGTGTGAACCTAACGTCCCTAAACCACCATATGATTATGAGAGACGCCGTAGTGGAGGGCACCAGAAATTTTGACCACCGGGAGTTCTTTAACGCGCACCCGATTCTGAGCACACGGGCCTACAGCATTTCCCCCTCCATCGTAAATGCAGCCACCGACGCCGGGATTTCATCCCACGACCGGCGGGTACGCAACCGAGTACCTTAGCCACTAGACCGCCACTGTGGGGCACTGGGGCACCTTTTGTCGTGTGGTTGAAACGACGGCCACAGTTGGCGGACTGTGGGGGAAAGACGCCGTCTGCGTTTGTGCTCCTTGCTTTTCGTCGGCTGATTTCCGTCGCCTCGCGCGACGTACAAGACACGCGCGAGGCAGGCGACGCTGACTGTACTTACGGGAGCAGTTTTCTCGCTTTTTGGAAGCGTGGATGAGTGGCGTCGTCTGGTGTTGTCTATCGAACTATAACGAGAATAAGGGAGTGGAACCGCCACATTAAAAACAGACGTGGCAACTCTGTAGAAAAAAGCCACAGTAGTCGTGTTTTTTCTTGCTCAGGACTATGGCCCTTGATGTCCTAGCAAAAGCAAGATCACGAATGAGTAGCTAGTCGCAGAATAATATATTAATCCCAAGAAGCTCAAATGATTGTATCATCATTTCTCGAAAATTTCCACGGCAATGTCATGTCACACTACTCAGCAAATGCCACGTGAACGCTTGTCCAGATGACTGTTTATTCGTGATGTCTAGTGAAAGAACATGTTCTTTGTCTAGAAGGCCATCAAATACGTGTTGATGATGATCGTGGTGATCATGAAGAATCCTCAAAAATGGCTCTTATTCACTCGGGATAATTACCAAAGAATGAAGTGTATAAATAATGAGACTTTTTCCGTATTCAATATCCATGCCCAATACGCAAAACAACGCACGTAAAAGAGAACAAGTGAAATAGTGTTTCACTCGGTCAGACAAAGTAGTAAAGCTGTTATGTTGACAAGAAATTAGCGTGAATAAAACACACTTCTTGTGTTACACTGTTGTTCCAGAAAAAATTACTCACAAAAGTAAGAACCTAGTTTTTGTTTATTCATTAGGTGAAATACAAACGGCACAAAAGCGTTCTTGTGGCTGTAGCCCAGATTCGAAGCACCGAAAGAAAGTATGTTCTTCATTTGATATTCAGCACCAGGTTTTTGATTGGGATAACAAAAATATTTTAATAATTTGTATCGGTGACACGACACAAAATAAGGCTTTACTGTTTGTGGTTCTGTACAAAAGTTGCATAGAGGCGATATCATAAGACAAGCCCTGTGTGAATATAAATTTAATGGCAGGTGACGACAGTGCAATCTGGTTATTATGACTTCTAATTTCCTGGTAATATGACTTCTAGTTGTCTGGTAAAACATGACTGGATTTTCCACTGAAACAATAGGTAACAGAATTCTGTCAATGACGTAATTTATTCAGTCGATTTTCCACTGAGCAAAAATTTTTTCTATGTTATCGAAGTTGTTATGGTCACTTCCGGAAGGACTGATAGTATTCGATCATTCAATGCCACTTGTGCTATAGCCAGTGTTTTTATTTCAATCTAATCCACAACGACCAGGTATCCATAGTAACTTTAGTATCTGCACCTGTTGAGGGACTGTGGAGGGAGCTGTGTGTGTTTTCTGATTGATTGATATGTGGCATTTAACGTCCCAAAACCGCCATATGAGTGCGCGTGTTTTTCAAGGCAATTAATTTTGATGGAGGCCTAAGCAACGTACATACAGACAAAGAATCAGTAATTATTAGGGCGTTATGGGCGTTCAATGGTAGCTTTCGCAGCGTCAGAATAGGTGTCAAGAGCTCAACTTTAAAAACGGGAGTCCTGTGCACAAAATAGAAACTAACAGCCAAGCGAATGGGAGTATACGCTTACACCTTTATTTTCATCCTTTACTGAAACATATGTGGCTATGAGAATATTTGTTTCCACGTGTACATGATACTCCAGAATTATTCGGCCTTAGAGGGCAAAATCTCACCAAATTTTATCTTGAGATGTGGATTTAAATCATTTCTATCAAGCAGAATTATTATGCTCGCGTTAATATCGTCTTGTTCTTTATGAACGCGCTTGCTTGTTTGTTTGGTTGATCCTTGCTTTTGTGGATTTGTACGCAAAAAAGGCAATGAGTCACATGTTGACTTCGCGTTTCATCTTAAAGCCCATTTAATTGAATGGCTCAAGGGCGAAGGTGTTTATCACGATCGCGATAAAGTGGTAGAATGCATTGCATTGGAGTAATTCTACCGCTGCATCAAGGATGGTGTCAAGCTTTGGCTGCAGGACTACTTGGCAAAGTGCCGCTTAAAAAGGCAGCAGAGTTAGCTGAGGAATATTATACTCGCCGAAAATTGCATATCATTGCAGTGCGCGTCGAAAAGGATGAAAGGAAAGAGAGCTGTTCAAAGAAACCTGATTAACAAAAACCTAGTCCACACCACAATTTAAGGAAGGCCCGTCTCTTACGAAGGGCACTGTAAAGGAAGGAAAAACCGTAGCGGAGAAATCGAGGGAGGTTCCTGAACAACGCATGGATACCCCACGGGTGGCGGGCGGTTAAATAACGAAAGGCGCTAATTTGCTACAAGTGCAAAAAGAAAGGGCACATTGCGGTAAACTGTAAACAAAAGTTTGTTTTCGCAACAATCGGAGAATTGGAAAAGAACATGTAGTGAGAGCCATATCTCTAGAAAATTAGTGTGAATGGAAAAATGTGTTAAGCACTTCAAAACTCAGCAGCCACCATGGACGTTGTCCATCCTTCCTTGGTGTCTCCGGACGACTTTACAGGAGAATATGTGTGGATCAGGCAAGAAGCCGAGGAGCAGAGTGCTTGCTTACCAATCGCCATGGTTGTCATTGAAGGTCCGTTCGGTAAGCTTCGCACCGAAGCGGCTGTGTCTGCCGAGCTTCCCGATCGTTTTCCTTATCTTTTTTCTAATAACTCTGAGCAGCTTCTCAAGAGCAGGTAAATCATTCTTCTCCAACTTAGCGTACATGGCCCTCACACGATCGCAAGCGCGGAAGCCTTCGTAGGAACTTGATCTCGTTCAATGTAATGAAGCACCACCTGCTAAAGAGGCTGATCTGCGTAACCTTGGCAGCGAGTTGATGGGGCCTGGGAGAGGTAGTTCTCCGGAGGAGTCACACGAGCCGCCCTTCGCGGAAGCCGTCTCTGTTGGCGGAGGAGACGACATGACGCCTTTGAATGAGAGTGAGAGGAGTGCTACGCCTTCACCTGTAGCGGAAAGTTGGAGTGAGCTGACGAAGGTAGATCGAGAAACGCTCATTCGAGACCAGCGTGAGGACCTCTCGATTAAAGCGCTAATTGAAAGCGTAAAGTTGGAAACAAGAAAAATAATGTTTTTTTTTTGAGAAGGCAGGGCTCCAGTATTGGAGCTACACAAATGTGCAAGGTTGCAAGTACGAGCAGCTCTTGGGGCCACGAAAGTATTGTTACCAACTATTGAAACTGGCGCATGAAAACGCGTAGACAGGACATCTCGGCATAAAGAAGACCAATGCTAGAGTTTACCTTGAGTTTTAATGGCCGAATCGGTGGAAGGATATTGAAGACTGTACTCTCATGCGAAACTTGTCAGAGAGCGTGGAAATCCGCATAAAAGTGGAAGGCACCCATGAAGTTTGTGACAATTATCACAGAACCTTTTCGGTGCCTAGTAATTGATATCGTCGGGCCATCGCCAGAGTGAAGGCGAGGTTGTCGGTACATCCTGACGGCTCTCTGTGTAGCCACGAAAGTTCCGGAAGCGATACCACTTAAGGAGCTTAATTCTTCTCATGACGTGGATGCACTGCTATATAAATTTGCACATTGTCGCATTGGATTTCAGAAGGAAATCCGACGCGACATTGGTAGTGTCTTCACCAGCTGCCTTCCCTATCGGAAAAAAACGAATGGTGGGCATGGTGGAAACCAGCACCCACCATTATAGTGGATTAATGTAGTGGGTGAATGGTGGGAAACACCCACCATGGCGCATGGTGGGTATGGTGGGTGCTGCAGTGCCGGCAACACTTGAGCGCGAAATGACGTCAAAATCACCGTGACGAGCTGCCACAAAAAATAAAAAATAATTCTATAAAAACGGTATAAAAAAACACTCGTCCCGTAAAAAAAAAAACAAGGCGCCACGGAGGATCGAACGTGCAACCTGCGGATTCTCATTTGAAGACGCTAACCACTGCGCCACACCAACATGACGGTGTTTGGGTGTTAAATACTTCGTTAGCATACAAACTTAAGGTTCAACTTGAGTCATGTTTGTCGTGTACACAACATAGACAAGATCTACGCCGGCTACTAAAAATTCCACATTTATTAAACACAATCAACTGCGGCCTGTAACGATTGCCACTATGTTATTGGCACTAGTGCTATTTTTTCGTTTTACAATTCACAACTTCAAGGAAAAAAAAACCAAGTGGACTGGGGAGCAGCAACTGTTTACCGGCGGGGTCTGCCAAGTTTAATATCCGTTTCGCGCTCGTTCTAAAGGGTGACATCTGCTCACGCTTTATGACGCTTCTAGGCTCATTTCATAGATACGACCGCCTAATTTATTTGATTGAGTATTGGGATGCTTTTCGCGCAATGTAGAGGGCGGTCGCGCCAGCGCAATGCTGTAGCTCTTTCGCTAAGGCAACAACTACATAACGGCTTGGCCAAAACGAATGCAGTGTACCGGAAACATTACGCTATCATAATGGTTCACCAAGCACACGAATTGCCACGTCTGAGTTCTCGTACAAAAGCTAGAGAAGTGCCGGCGAGTGCGACCGGCGAGTGCGACCGGCGGCTTTCGGTGAGAAGACACTTAATTACGTTCTCTGAGAGTGCTTTAATTGCGTCACATCGATGTTTGTTCCTTCTTGAGCGAACACCATACACAATGAAAAATGCTTCATTTAGGTTACTTGATGCCATATGGCTGCGCTGTATTGTCACACTTAATCGTCGTAATCGTGTATTCTGAAACCCGGAAGCACGGATAACACAATTGTACGGGCTCGGTCAGTAGGCCTAACTTTGGTGGAAATCATGATGGTCGAACATGTAGTGTACAGATCCCAGCTTGGTACACTATATAATTTGCCCGCCATTATAAGCCCACCCATCATCTGCTTACTGCTTCCCAGCATTATCGCGATGGTGGGCAGAGCTTCTCAGCTTGGTACACCATGTGGCCCACCATAACAAGCAGCACCCATCATCTGCTTAGTGCTTCCCAGCATTATCGCAATGGTGGGAAGAGTTTCTCAGATTGGTACACCATGTAGCCCACCATAATAAGCACCACCCACCATTTGCTTAGGGCTTCCCAGCATTATCGCAATCGTGGGCAGAGTGTCTCATTATTGCCCACTATCTAGCCTCTGCTTTTCACCATCATTTCCACTTTACCCATCATCTGTACACCATAACACCCAGTATGTCCCGGCATAACCACCATATTTTCCACTACGTCCCACCATCGCCATCATAATTTCCACCATGCCCACTATTATTTCCACCATGCCCACTATTATTTCCACTACGCACACCATGTTTTCCAGTATCCACCATGGCAATTTTTCCAATAGGGTTAGCTCTACCTTTTTGGACAAATGTGGAATAAAAGTAGCTCTCAGCTCGATCCATCATCCGCAATTTAATCCGGTAGAGCGTATGCATTCCGTTCTGGAACGGATACTGAGAGCTCTTTGCTACGAGCAAATACGCGACTGGGAAGCGTGTATTCCTCCCACTTTGTTCGCTTTGAGATCAGCTTCTCATGAGAGCACTGGTTTTAGCCCTGCAAAGCTTGTGTATGGCAGGAGTTTGAGAACACCATGGCGAATGCTACGCGAGTCCTGGGAGGGATACGATGAAGACCCTAATGTGGTCGCGTATGTGCTAGACCTCCTTCAGAGGCTTGGAAAAGCGAAAGATCTTGTGGAAAACCACATGAAGGCTGCGCAAGTGTTGTCGAAGGAGCACTATGACAAATTGGCGAAGAAACGCACTTTTCAGGTGGGTAGTCAGGTAATGCTTCTGCGGCCATCTAAAAGGAACAAGCTTGAGGTTCATTGAGAAGGGCCTCCTAAAGTAATATCGAAGGTTTCTGATACTAATTATGAAGTGAAATTAGGAAGGCGGCCGAACAAAGTTTGCCACAGTAACTTGATAAAATCATACGTTCAACGTCACACGGTCGTAAATCTGCTTTTCAATGCTTCAGAGGAAGAAGGAGCAGAAATTTTGACTTCTAGTGATGTAATCGAGAGGGAATCCGATGTAATCTGGGAGCAGTTGAACCTGGAGCCTAGGTTAAGTGAAGTCCAGAAGGAGGAGTTGAGGAGGATTGTTTCTGAATTTAAAGACGTGTTTTCGGATCGTCCCGCGAAGACGACGGTGATTGAACATGATATCGAGCTAACTTGTGAGAGGCCAATCCGTAGCAAGCCGCATCAATGTTTCCCTGTGCGGAAAAAAATAATGAAAGAGGAGATCGATAAAATCCTGGAGTTAGCAGTCATAGTACCGGGCGAGAGTGACTATACATTGGCTGTAATAATGGTTCAAGTGCCGGGAAAAGATCCTAGGCTATGCATCGATTATCGGTGTATTAACGCCGTACCTCGAGATCAAACTTGCACGATACCAAATATAGAGGAGTGGGTAGAAACTGTGTCACAGTCTAGTTATATATCCCTGTAGAACTCATGTGAGGGTATTGGCAAGTCCCCCTTACAGAAAGTGCTAGCCACTATGCCGGATTCATTTCTTCATTCGGAACGTATCGTCCCCTTAAGCTGAGCTTTGGTTTGTAAAATGTGCCCTTTTGTTTTTTAGGCTTAATGGACTGCGTTCACAACGGCCTCTCTCGGTTCTCTCTGCCGTATCTTGGCAATGTGGTCATCTTCTCAAACAACTGGAAAGAACATGTCGAGCATTTACGCGTCGTGCTGAACAGGTTGAAAAAAGCTGGTCTTACCGTGAACCTTTCTAAATGTCACCTAGGGTGTGGCGAGGTGTCTTACCTGGGACACATTGTGGGGCGTGGCTGGCGTAGACTTTCAGAAATTAGGGTAGCCGCTGCCGTGAACTATCCACAACCAACCACAAAAATCTGAGATAAGGGCATTCTTGGGCTCAGCTTGATACTATCAGTATTACGTGCTAAAATACTTTAGCATTGCCAGCCCTCTAACTGACGCACTTTGAAAGTCCGAACCGGTTAAAGTAGTATGGGACTCAGAAAAAGAGAATGTGTTTTGCAAGCTGAAACAGGCCCTAAGGGAAAAGCCCGTTCTCTTGGCACCCAATTTCTTTAAGGGATTTGTCATTCAATGCGACGCGAGTGATCATGGCACGGAAGCTATTTTGTGCCAGGAAGACAGTGCTGGTAATGAACGGCCATTTTTGTATTTAAGTAAAAAACTGCGCTGCAGGGAAGAGGCGTACAGTACATCTGAAATGGTATGCACTTGCCTTATGTAAGTTGTTCAAGAGCTAGCCTGTTACGTCTCTGGTTCGAGGTTTGTGGTTGAAACAGATCGTTGTTCTCTAAGCTGGTTAAACAACATGGCGCCTAAAAGTGGCCGGTTACTGAGGTGGAGCATCATACTCCAACAGCACAACTTAGACGTTAGCTACAAGAAAGGAAAGCTAAGCGCTAATACAGACGCATTGAGCCGCGCGTTTTGGTACCTTCTCCACCTTTCGGTCACTCACTGGTGAGTCAGGATAAAATTTAGTCCTCATCATGGCCTTAGCTGAGCGCTCTCATCCAGAGTAATCTCAAAAAACCAACTCTATGTTGTATTCTACTTCATTACGTTATTGTACGTAATGAGTACGCAACTTGAGTTCTAATTTTAAGAATATTGTGTGCCACATATGACTCTTGATGTAGAGGGAACGAAATCCCGATAGACACGTAGATAAGTATATGTTCTACTAAACTATAGTCTGGTGTTTTGTCGGGTGACTGAGGGTACTTGCTTGTGCTGTGTGCTGTCTGTTGTCGAAGCGTTCTTGACAAGTTGCAGAACCATCGACAAGTGCTGAGACTAAAAATTGTCACAAGAGATGAGCGAGGCTAGTCGAGAAGTTTTGGCGACAAGCCAGTGGAGCAGGAGTCCATCCCCAATAATAGAATTTCTTCACCGAACTGAACCTGGAGCGAATTCCTCCCCATGGCCCTGGAGAGAAACCTGGTGAGACCTTCGAAAGTCCGAACCGGTTAAAGTGGTATGGGACTCAAAAAAAGAGAATGTGTTTTGCAAGCTGAAACAGGTTCTTAGAAAAAATTTGTTCTCAGGGCACCCGATTTCTTTAAGAAATTTGTCATTCAATGCGACGCGAGTCATCCTGGCATGGAAGCTATTTTGTGCCAGGAAGACAGTGCTGGTAACGAACGGCCAATTTTTATTTAAGTCGAAAACTGAGCTGCAGGAAAGAGGCGTACAGTACCTCTGAAAAGGTATGCACTTGCCTCATGTGGACTGTTCAAGAGCTAGCCTGTTATATCTCCGGTTCGAGGTTTGTGGTGGAAACAGACCACTGTTCTCTAACCTGGTTGAACAACATGGCGCCTAAAAGTGGCCGGTTACTGAGGTGGAGCATCATACTCCAACAGCACAACTTAGACGTTAGCTACAAGAAAGAAAAGCTAAGCGCTAATACAGACGCATTGAGCCGTGCGTTTTAGTTAGTACCTTCTCCACCTTTCGGTCACTCACTGGTGAGTCGGGACAAAATTTTGTCCTCATCATGGCCTCAGCTGAGCGCTCTCGTCCAGAGTAATCTCAAAGACCCAACTTTATGTTGTATTCTATTTCAATACGTTATTGTTCGTAATAAGTACGCAACTTGAGTTCTCATTTTAAGAGTATTGTGTGCCACATGTCACTCTTGATGTAGAGGGAATGAAATTCCGATAGACACGTAGCTAAGTATATGTTCTACTATACTTTGTCTAGTGTTCTGTCGGGAAACCGAGGGCACTTGCTCGTGTCATTTGCTGTCTGTTGTCGAAGCGTTCTTGACAAGTTGCAGGACCATCGACAAGTGCTGAGACTAAAAATTGTCAGGAGAGACGAACGAAGCTAGTCGACAAGTTTTGGCGACAAGCCAGTGAAGCGGGGATCCACTTCACTGGCTCTCGACCCTTCGAGTCTCTATACCTGTCAGCCCCAGTGCCGAATAAGTAACGCCCCTGCTTCTATGTTGCCCCTAAATCTGCTGCAACTCACCAACATCTTGTCCGCTCGTCTGTCAGCTCTGCGCAGAAGCAGTCGCGAGCTTTGTAACACATACGCTACCAAACAGCCAGTGACCTTGGCAGTGGCGAGTTCCGGAGCAGGGGCACCTTCGGGACTGTGTTGGCGTCGCGCCTCGTAACAAGGCACAATTTTTGCCACCCAGCTCTGTTCGACTCAAATTTTTATTTATTTAACTTTACCGCGTCCAAAGACTCGGTCGATGTCAAATCTTGAAAGGGTTGGAGCACAATTAACAGTCGAATGACAGCGTTTAGTCATGTTGAGCTCTACAATATGGGCGAAATAATGTCGATATTGGAGTAAATGTCCTGCATTTTATTACACTCCTTAATCTCGCCCATTGGACGTTTTGTAGCTCCATCCAGGCGAAGAAAGCAATCCATTCTCATAAAGAAAACAGTTTTGAGGGGACTGATGGCACCATTCCTTTACGTCCATCAGAAAACTTTAAAAGTGATACCGTTAAAACTGTCGCTTCACTGAAATCTTGGTGTCGGCGTCAGGATTGATGTCGGGCGAATTATTATTATAATAATATTATTATTATTTGCATACACAGATACACAACGACACAGAGGAAAGATTGAGAGAGCAACTGACAACTGCCAGCTTGAGGGGCACATAGCCATTTCATTTTTTCGGGAGAAGGGAAGAAACAGAGAAAACAAAATTAAGAGGGGAGAAAGAGGAAATAAGATGATGAAGGATAAAAATGACGAAGTCCTTGTTGAGTATGAGTAAAAAATATAAATAAAAAAATAAAAGGAAGAAAAAAATAGACCATTTTTAAACGGGTGGCTAGTTCTGTTTGGTTCATAAATGTAAGGAGATCTCGGTGGGCCTGGTGACGTCGGGAAGCTCTAGCACTCGGAAAGAGGTAGTCTTCTAGAGTCGCACACTTAAGTCCAAGGAATTTATATTCCTTAATCAACACATACCGCTGCGTAGCAAATGTGGGACAGTGCACTATGAGATGCACAAGTTTTTCGCAGGAGCCACAAGCTGCGCACAACGGGCTGTGCACACACCCTTGACGGTGTAATCGTTCACGCACCAGCACAGAGCCCACTCTTAGTTTGTACAACAGCACTCGGGAAATACGAGGCAAGCCACGGCCATGAACACGGGGCGGAAACAATCCATCCGCCAAACACTGGTCTGGGTACTGCTTCAGGAGGGGTCGGCGTATAAGCAGACGAGCGTTGTCAATCATACATAGAATTGCCTGGCAGTCACAACCATCAAGGTTGCATGACGAACCAAGGAGATCCGCTTCTTCATTTCCCGTAATACCCACGTGCGAATGTACCCACTGTGCAGATAGGCATACCCCACGTGACAGAGAGTTGTTAATGGATTCCACGATGCTTCTCAGAATTGGGCTGTCGGCCTTCTTGCTGGTGAGTCGGTTAAGGGCACCACTAGAGTCGGTAAGGATGACAACCTTCGATGCTGGTAACCCTTCTTCTACGTATTTAAGGGCGACATTATTCGCGGCTAGCTCGGGCGTCACCGACGATGAGGGGTGCGGTATTTCAAACAACCGCCTGATATCAGTTGAAGGGCAGAAGAAAGCTCCAGAAGCGCTCAGGCCATCGTTGCGTACACATGCGTCCGTAAATACTTTTGCATAGTCTTCGAAGTTTTCAAATAAGTGTGAAAGGGCTAATTGGTATCGTTTCGAAACAGGCTGGTCAAACTTTTTGCGTAGTCCTGGAATTGACAGGTGGGTATACAAGGCACATGGTCTGTGCTCTGTCGATGTTGGCAACTCAATCTTTTCGACGGAATTGCCTGTATAGTCATTGAACGAAGCCGCCAGTTTACCCATCCGAGAAAGTGGGCGTTGTAACAGCCTGTTAAGGAGTGCCTTGCCATGTGGGGCTTGGTTCGAACGCTCAATTTGATGTAGTGCTCTCTGGTCAGCTTGCATCCTTAGCGGAAATTGGTGTGCTTCAGTCAGTAGTGGGATATTTTGCGCTTCACGAAGTAAGGCAATCAGTACTCGAAGGGTAACACGATGATCCCGTTCCAGCTGAGACATTAAAGCAGGCGTGACATTCAAGACTGGCAAAGCATACATCACGCAAGAGAGTACAGCTGATTGGTAAACCTGTAGCGCCTTCCTCTGATCAATGCCCTCAGCCCTAGCAGTCTAGGCGGCTACATACTTGAACAGGGACAGTGATTTTCGCCTCAAAGTTTTACCAGCAGGGCACCAAGAAAGGCGATCATCAATCATTAAACCCAGGTAGCGATGTTGGTGTACCTACTGTATCGGTGTGTATCTGAGGTAAAGCCTGCTAAGGCTTCGAAGAGCGCGTTGCCTTGGATGATACGTGATTGCAGCTGACTTCGCAGGTGAAACCTGCAGGCCAACTTCCACCAAGTATTCTGAAGTTGCATTCAGAGCTCACTGCAGTATACCACGAAGACATGGACCATGGTGTGACGAACCACTGACCCAGACTGCGATGTCATCAGCATAAATCGCTATGCCTATAGGAAAGTCACATTCTTGCGGTAATCGCTGTGGAAGTCCAGCAAGTACGCTGTTAAAGAGAAGCGGTGACAAGACGCTGCCTTGCGGGACGCCACTTTAACAGCGTGAGGTTGACTCTGTACTTCTCCAACGCGCACTTTCATTCTGCGCCCAGGTAAAAAATCGTGGAGAAAGTGTCACAGACGACCTGAAATTCCTCCATTCATCAGTGCACAAATAATCTCCTTTTGTGGTACCAAGTCAAACGCTTGCTGTATGTCGAGAAATGGAACATACGCTGAATGTCTGTTTGCCCGAGCAGATTCAAGCGATCGTACAAGGTCTCCTATGCTGTCGAGAACTGAACGGTGGCGACGAAATCCGCTCATGACATCAGGGAAGAAAGTGAGCTCCTGTAATCTGGCACCCAGATGAAACAGGACCATACGTTGCAACAGCTTCGTAACATTAGAAGTTAGTGATATTGGCTGGTATGACTTCAGGAGTTGTGCAGGGTGAGGAGGCTTTAAAATTGGCTTCACCACAGACGATTTCCATTCAGAAAGAATCAGACTCGTTTGCCACACTTGTTGTATTCATCCAGGATACATTTATGAAACACCTCATCAATGTTTCACAAGGCTTGGTACGTAACACCATCTTCGCCTGGGGCAGTGCGATGGTAACAGAGGCTAGGTGCATGACGCAGCTCGGCCAGGGTAAATTCTGCCCAATACATGTCACATGGAGGTCCATATACAATTGTTACTGAACAATGACTGCCGTTGTCTTTGACATAGGACAGGTGAAAATATTGGCAAAATCTTCCGCAAGAAATTTCAGAGACCATCCAGTCGTGATGCACAATGCTGTAGTTGGGTTGTTGCAGACCTCAGCTCTTCGGAGAGCCTTCAATATGTGCCATACACTCCCAGAACTACTCGCCATATGCAACGAGCTACACATGCGGCCCAGATTCTTCGACGAAGTTGTTTTGTCTGCCACCTCACTGCTGCATCTAAGCGGTTAGAAAGTGTCCAATGAGTACTTCTTTTGGAATGTTGTGTCCTCCTGTAAGCACGTCGTCGATAAGCACGTAGTCTCAAGAGCTTTAGGTCAGGGTTTGGCTTTTCTATGCTTCGCAGTCGTCGTACTGTAGCTTGCTGCAGACATTCACTCAGTAGTTTGAGCAGTTTATCGTGTGATGGCGCCCCCGCAATCAGCTGATGGAACTTGTCCCAATTTTCACTGTGTATGCAGCACTCTGGCTTCTAGGAAAATTAGCTTGAACCAGCCAAATGGGCAGATGATCTGAACCCCATGGGTGAGCTTCGCCTGACCAAGTAAGACGCACATCTCTCGTTGATATGGCAAGATTATTGGTGGATTGTTTTTTTCCTCTGCCGACAAATGTGAATGAGCCGTCATTAAGGGTTCGCAGATCATGTTTAACAATAATCTCATTAATTTCCACTCAACGATTGTCTTGTGGGCGACAACACCAACGACGATGATGGGCATTGAAATCTCCACACAGCAGAAATGACGAGCTACACCGAGATAGCAGGCACTCCAGCAGTGTGATGTCCGAAGATTGCGTTGGCCGAAAATATATGCTTGCCACAGTCGTAGTTGTGTTCTTGAGATTATTAGCAACTGTTTCACATTCAAAGTCGGCGTCGCAGAGGTCACTTGCGTCGATCACTGTGAAATGACCATCAGATCATACGTACAATTACGCTTTCGAAGCATTTCGTGGATGCCTGGTGTCTGTACCCTGTGTGATGACGTTTATTCGAGCCGAGAAGTCGCAGCGAGGTCGCAACGGAAAGTGGGCGTACGGCAAGTCTGGCAGAGGCGGCACAAACTCTCGCGCAAGCAGAGCACGGGCTTTTTGTTGTCTTCCGAAGGCGCATACGCGTTGGTGCGTATGCTCCACTACAATACCCCCGGGATGAAGGGTAGCCATCCTGGCGACTCAGGGAGTAGGCACAATGATGGGGTCGTAGTAGGGCTTGAGACGGTCGACGTGTACGGTCTCGCGTCCTCGACGGCGCAAATCTGGTGATTGTGTTAACGGCTCAATGATGTAATTCACCGGGGAGGTCGCGTCAATGATACGGTACGGACCATGGTACCGGGCCAGAAGTTTGGAAGATAGGCCAGGAACGTGCGGGGGCACCCAAAGCCACACAAGGGAGCCAGCACGAAATGTAGGAGCTATGCGGTGAGCGTCGTCGTGTCGAGTCTTTTGTAGACCTTGAGCCTCACTTGTCAGAGACCGAGCCAACTGACGGCAGTCTTCAGCGTATCTGGCGACTTCCGAAAGCGGGGAGCACTCAGATGCATCAGGGCGGTACGGTAGTATAGTGTCAAGGGGGTGGGAAGGTTCGCGGCCGTACAATAGAAAGAACGGAGAAAAACCGGTAGTCGCTTGCGTCGCGGTGTTATAAGCGAAGGTAACAAAGGGCAATACAGCGTCCCAGTTAGTGTGGTCGGAGGAGGTGTACATCCTCAGCATGTCGCCAAGTGTGCGGTTGAACCGCTCAGTAAGACCATTTGTCTGTGGATGGTATGCGGTAGATTTCCGGTGGATAATGTTGCATTCAGCGAGGATAGCTTGGATGACCTCCGACAGGAACACTCGACCCCTATCACTGAGTAATTCCCGCGGAGCACCATGGCGTAGAATGAAGCTGCGGAGAATGAAGAGTGCAACTTCGTGGGCGGTCGCTGCCGGTAGAGCTGCAGTCTCAGCGTAGCGTGTCAGATGATCGACTCCGACAATAATCCACCGGTTTCCAGAGCTACTATATGGGAGTGGGCCATAGAGGTCTATACCCACGCGGTCGAATGGGCGAGCCGGGCACGGCAGCGGCTGTAACATGCCGGTAAGGTGCCGCGGAGGTGTTTTGTTCTGTTGGCAAGTGGTGCAAGACTGAATGTATTTCTGCACAAAACGATACATTCCTCGCCAGTAATAGCGTTGGCGCAGCCGTTCGTAGGTTTTCAGGACACCTGCGTGAGCACTTTGGGGATCTGCATGGAAATTCATGCAGATGTCAGAGCGCATATGAGTTGGGACAGCAAGGAGCCACTTCCGACCACCAGGCGTGTAGTTGCGGCGGTACAGAATGTTGTCACGTAAGGAAAAGTGGGCTGCTTGCCGGCGTACCGCTCTCGTGGAAGGGACAGAAGATGGATCGGTAAGGTAGTCGACTAACAAGGCAAGGTATGGGTCTTTACGCTGCTCCGAAAGCATGTCATCTACTTGCTCCGTAATGACGCGGCGCTCTTCGGCAGAAACGCGGTAAGGACGCTGTCGGAGAGGCGAATGTGAGCCGGTGTCAATAGTATGAGTGACAGTCGTGGTGCGGCCCAAAGCAGGTTTCTGAAAGTCGAAAGAAGAGCGAAACTTGTTAAGGAGAGCAACAAGTTGGCTGCGATGCGAGGGGGGAAGGTCTGCGTCAATAGCATCGTCGAAGGCTGGTGAGCTTGATGGCTCAGACGCCTGAGTGATTGCGGCAATCTGACATGGCGTTTCGTCGGGAAGAATAATATCATTGATATGGTCGACAGGTTGCACATATCCTAACGTTTCACCACGAAGCAAGCCAATGGGGTAGTTGCAGTGGTTGGTAACCAGCATTACGGTTAAACCAGACGCAATCGTAAGAACGGCAAATGGGAGCACGATGCCCTTGCGTTCAGTAAAAACAGGGGATGGCGTAAATACCACCGTGGCGTCAGGTTGCGCCACACATGAAAGGCTAATAGGGACTGAAGCTTCCGGAGGCAAGGTGATGTCGTCGTCAGCGATGAGTTTGCAGAGCAGTGGTGAATGGTCGGGCGATGGAAACTCACAATTTGGCACTAGGGACACTTCCGCACGGCAACAATCGATGATAGCTTCATGACCTGATAAGAAATCCCAACCCAGGATGAGGTCATGAGAGCAAGATGGTAGTACGAAAAATTGGACGATGTACAAAACGTCTTGGATGACGACGCGCGCCGTACACACAGACGAGGGCTGAATGCGTTGCGCGCTAGCCGTGGACAGCACGATGCCACAGAGAGATGTGGTCACTTTCTTCAGTTTGCGACAAAATTTTGCGTTCATCACAGAAACGGCGGCCCCAGTATCAATTAACGCTTGTGTGGCGACTCCCTCAACATTGACATCAACAACATTTCGCGGCGAAAATGGAGGCCTTGATAATTGCGCAGAAGTTGCAGTTCTTGCCTCTGGAACTGCACTGATTAGTTTCCCTCCTCAGGAGGTGGTCTACGACGCATAGGAGATGGTGATCGGCGACGAGGAGATGGGAAACGAGAAGTTGATGGGCGACGATCCGAGTCAGAGTGCCTCTGTTCGTATGCAGACGAGGTGGCCTGCTGCGACGCATAGGTAGGAGTTCCAAAGGAGGCGTACGCAGGTGTGGGACGGCGGCGGCAGTAGCGTGCAATGTGGCCAGCGATGCCACACGCGAAGCAGATAGGACGGTTGTCATGGGTGCGCCACTCATTAGATTGACGGAAAAAGCGAGGTGAGGGCCTGTAAACCGGTGGCGCTGCCGGAGGAGTTGGAGCCGATAAGGCGACTGGATGCGGTGGGGGCCGCGCGACCACAGCTGCGTAGCTGAGAGGTGAAGGCGGCGCAGTTGGTGCGTAGCCAGCAGTTGAGAGATCAGATGGCACCGAAGTGCACGGGTAAGAGGCCGGAACTGTAGAGAGTGCATTGCAAATTTCAGTGCGTATGGCCTGCTGCATATTCGAAGGGAGGCTTGTCGTGGGCGCGTCACTATGCGGCAGCAGGGAAAGCTGTCGGGCGACTTCCTCCCTGATGAAGTCTTTAATCTGGTTCGACAGAGTTCCTTGGTGAACGTTGCCATTGGCGAGTGCGACGGCCGAGATGGAATCTGGTGATAGAACACTCTGTCGGGCGATGGAACGCTGACGACGCAATTCATCGAAGCTCTGGCACAGGCTTACGAGGACCGCCACCGTGGTCGGGCTCTTCGCCAGCAACATCTGGAATGCGCCATCCTCGATGCCTTTGAGAATATGTCGAATTTTCTCTTCTTCAGGCATGGATGAGTTAACACGCCTGCAGAGGTCGAGCAAATCCTCAATATAGCTAGTAAAGGTCTCACCAGGTTGCTGGGCTCGGTGGCGCAGACGCTGGTCAGCGCGGAGCTTGCGGACCTCTGGTCGGCCGAACGCTTCGGTGACGAGGGTCTTGAAGGTGGACCAACTGGCGATGGCGGTTTCGCGGTTGGTGAACCATAGCTTGGCGACGTCAGCCAAGTAAAAGATGACATAGGCAAGCTTGGAGTCGTTGTCCCATTTGTTGCTGGCACTCACGCGTTCGTACAAGGAGAGCCAGTCTTCGACGTCTTGCTCACCACTGCCGCTGAAGATTGGTGGGTCCCGCTGACGGGTAGCACCGGGGCAGGTCGACGGGGCAGCCGATGGTGCTGGCTGGGCTGGGACGGGCTGGTGGGCGACTGCGTCAGTCATGTTTCGCGGTAGTCTTTCAGGCAACTTGCGAGAGCGGAGCTCCAGGTCTTCTTGGGGATCTCAGCACCCTCCACCAAATGTGATGACGTTTATTCGAGCCGAGAAGTCGCAGCGAGGTCGCAACGGAAAGTGGGCGTACGGCAAGTCTGGCAGAGGCGGCACAAACTCTCGCGCAAGCAGAGCACGGGCTTTTTGTTGTCTTCCGAAGGCGCATACGCGTTGGTGCGTATGCTCCACTACACCTGGAAAGATGCACACGTCATTACCGTGCATCGGTTATTGCTGGGAACATCCACATAACCCGGAAGTCTGAGCTCGTAATTTCGCACATTGTTTTCTAGGATAGCTATATCATCCGGCGGAATCTTTAAGCAAGGAGCCTAAGAACGATATGAGAATGGCGTGGTCGTAGAGACCTGACGTTCCATTACAGCACATAAGGACGGAGCTTTCGACAGGTGTTCATGTTGCTTTTAGTGAAGACTGTCGAGAACTGGAACGAGAGCCTCCAAGAGATGTTGTGAGGGTAATACTGCTGGCGTTTGACGACCAGCTATGAGAGATCTGACGACGTTAACAAGCATCTTAAGCATGGTTACAAGTTGGGCATCATCGTTGGCTGGAGCTGTTTCTGGTGCCCTATTTACAGTATTTTCTACTGCAGACATGGCCTTGGCGGAACCTGGTTCCGAAACTTTATGAGGCATCACCTTTGAGGGGGTTGTGTCCGACGGCTTTGATGGTAGCGCCGGCCACGTTGTTGCCTTTACAGACCACAATACTTGCGCAGAAACCCTGTACATTTCCAGGTTTGAGACATTCGCGGCATTGTAGAGGCTTTGGTATGAAAGGTCGGACTGGGTACCAAACTAGTCCAACCTTAATGTGACTAGGTAGCTTTTCGCACCCAAAAAGAATCGTTACACACTTCGAAGATCCATGCCTTCGAGCGCTGATGACTCTGCATGGTGGCGTGCAGACAATCATACTTTTCAAAACGTCGTCTGAAAGTTTCAGGTCTACATCCTATATAACCCTAGCCGTTACATTAGCGCCATGTGGAACAAAAGCTGGCACGTTGACGTTGCATAGCTGAGATAGACCTAGCAGGGTTTGCACCATCTTTTCATATGTCGTTTCTAGGGCAATGATATTTTTCCTGGGATTCACTCGACCTTCTTTGATCTGATCAGGGGCAAGTTTGAAGAAAAAGTCATGAAGCTTCTGTTCGGAGTTAGCGTTCAGGCTTACCGTGACGTTGACGAGCAAATAAGCAACTGTCGTAGTCACGATGCTGTTGTATTTAATGGTCTCTTCACTTGAGGACAACGCCGACAACTTTCGTCTTGGCCGTCAATGTTTAGTAGGCAGAAAGCATCCGAGTCATCCGATGTAGCATCAGACTCGGAATTGGCAGCCTCTGATGTCGCTGAAGAGCTGAGCCGCTTCCTTGCTTGCCGTGCAGGTCTACCCATGCCACTAGGCAGGTCCACCACCAACTCCTCCATAGCGAAACTAGCAGGGAGGGTCCCCCCGGCAGAACAGAAGTCTTGAGGACCAATACAGGGTGTGCTAGATGCCAAAGATGCACGACGACACAAATAAAATAAAAAAAACTTCACCAGCCAAGAAAACTGACAACCGAACGATAAAACTTCGTCGTCGTCTCCCTTCGAAAAATTGGGAGGGAAAAATATTCACCTTGTCCATTACAAAAGAAACAAAAAATGCATAAAAATGAGTGATCGGAATTCCCGGTAAGATTGAAGATCAAAAACACGCTGTCTGCGTGACAAAGAGGAATACCAGACAGCGCGAAAAAGTTCTTTAAATGACTTTTCAAACAGAACTTTAACAAAAAAAGCGGCTGCCACGTGTGAATGCAATACGAGACAAGAGGCAGCTTTTGATGCAGTGCCGGCAATTATTTTCCTTTTGAGGGGGGGGGGGGGCTTAGAAAAACACAGCGGAAGAGGTGAAAGTGACATGTTTAGCGTTCGCCCGAAAAGAGAAAAAAAACAATGCTGGCACTGCGTCGAATACTGCCTCCTGTCTCGTGACGAATTCCCACGTGGCAATCCCTTTTTTTTCTTCGAAGTTTTTTTGCCATGGCAAAAATAGTGCACCTGCAAAGAAGCTGACTTCATTGAATTTCTGCGTAAATAATTTTTCTAAACATATACTTGAGTACAAGCGCATCAGTGGCAGTATTGAAGGTTTCAGTTTCAAGCTGATTACGCACATTTTCTTGAACATTCTTTTATTCACACATTGCCTGTCTAAAGAAACGTTTTCAAAATGCAATGCTTTCTTTCCTAATGTACGAAGTGCGGAGCACTTTGAAGCTGCCGTACGCTGTCGTCGTCACTCGACGTAACGCAGGCGAAACCATTTATAGCTAATGCGGCTGCAGCAGTTTGAGCACGTACTTCCGTCAGAGAGAGGTTTTCTCACCCTTTTCGTTCAAGCGCCTTGATGACGGTTTTAACCCAAGTCATCCTCCGTTTCTACGGGTGTCTTGATGATGATATCAACACAGGCAAAGTACACATAGCATGGCAAACCGTGCCATACTGGGCGCACACTCGGGCCACAGAGAATCCTTCTGCCTCGTGTTCCTTGAGAAACTTGTTGATGAAATAAATCACGCACACCACCATGCGGCTAGGGAAAACAAAACAACACAAATCACATATGAAAGTGTTAAGAGGAGGCAAGTGAGCACTGGGAACGGAGAGAAAAAATAAATAGAAAAAACTGAAGCATGTATAGATAAATAAACACATAAAATGGGAAATTTTTCGAAGTGCTCTAAAAAACGGACGGGCAGATGAGGCTGACAATGACAGCGCTTGCTCTCACAAGTGAAAGTTTATTATTCAGAAAAGGTACTTAAAGCAGATACATGGTCTTTCGCGCACGTGCACCAGAACAGGGTGCAACAGAAACCACTCTTGTTAGGATTACAAAAATTCCGTTTTTTAGTGCGCTTCAACAAAATTTTCAACTATGAACGTATTCTGACTGGCCCAACTTCGCAACTTGCTGCAAAACAGAAAATAACTAGAAAATGCAACAAGAGAGCAAGCCAAGAGGAAATAAAAAAGTAAAGGAAAACAATAAAGGCTGCCCCGTTCTGCACTTCCTCCATGCTTGGCTCTACTAGGGGGAAGCTGCTTCATTTTTCTAATGTTCTTTCTATATAAGTTCGGGAATATTGAGGATATAAGTTCAATAATATTCAGCGTCGATTGCCTAAAGTGAGGACGAATGACGGAAAGCAGACATTACATTAACAAATTGCACATTTTCTGAACAAATACAAAGGCATTGTCTGCTGGATTGATTCCACAAAAAAAACGAAACATAAATTTAAGACACATCTCATTACCACTGAAGTCGGTGATTAACTGCTTGTATGCTATTTTTAGTTGCTCTCTATTTGCTTTCAGTAAATTCATATAAGTTATACGTTTCCGTAATTCTTTTCTGTAAACAATATGGCTTTGTAGCATTGTATTTATGTAACACTGTACAATCACTACTGTCGTAGCGTTTCATTCCCGCTCCTTTTTGTACATTTTTGGCGTTACTGTTTGCATTATGTATTGTGTACCTGCTCCGAACTCTTGGGGGCAGAGGCCACCGTCAGGCGATCATAGCCTTTAGCCTCTGTCTCCTCAGGGTATACCTGAAATAAAGCTGAATTTAATTGAATATATATAACGTATATTGCACAAATAACTCATGCACGTTGTCAAAAGCCTTGTTTACAAACGATGCGGATATAAGCTAGTAATGGACAAAAACTTTCACATGATGACATTATATGTGTTGGCCCCTCTCTTTCAGAGCGTGTTTCTCTGTGTATGTGGTAACACTTCAGGCTGAATCCTTCTTTGTATCACAGTCGGCGAGAGTATCACCACCCATTCGTACATCACCTGCCAACGGAAACGTCCTCAGAACTCAATACCCATGTGCGTGTGTGTGGGGGGGGAGGTGATGGGGTGGCAGCGCCTGCTAACTAGATAATTATGAAATAAAATCGTTTCTTTTCTGCCGATGAGTATTCCAAACAGTTATTGAAGCCACCCTCTTCGCCAGATGTAAGGCCCTTCAGAAAACATGCTGCATCTTTCCTTGCAATTCTAGTTAAATCCTGCAGCGTACATTTCGTAATAATAGAGATAAGCCAGTTGGTGATGTGCAGAATATTTTCAAGAATAATTCCTGGCATTTCCCCAAATGTGAGCGTTGCTATCCCACGAGCTGTAAACGTGTTTAATGACACCGACTACCTTAGCCATATGTGATTATATAACCAGTGGCTAGATTAGGTCTATTGAAAATAATACGAACAAGGAAGAAAATTGGGAGTGATGTTAAATACAGCAATATTCATCGGTGCTCTGCCCAGTATTTGGAAGAGAGATGATGCTAGGCGGCCTTTTTGCTAAGCTAATATTGGTGTTGATATTCGCCCCAAGTCAATGGCTGAAGAGGTGGAAGCTATAGAGCCGACAAATTCATCGCTGCTGCAACTCTAGAGACTGCAACGACGAGTGTACCCTCCATCGCACCCAGAACTGCAAAAGAATACAGCGTGATATTAGGATGTCTGAAGCAGAGCAATACGTATAAACACGGAGCACTATTGCACCACCTGTATACAACAAAACTTAGGTGATGTGCCTGATCTGCAGGGTACCGGACACTCTGGCACGCCAGCTCGCTGAATGCCAGTGGCATGCAAGCTGCAATATGCAACCAGACGTAATTAGGAATGAAGCAGGATAAATGGGCTACGACACTTGAGCAAAACAGGGGAAGCTGACCTCGTCCCTGAGGTCCTGAAAGACTAGCGACAGTTAAATCGTCGCCACGCCCAAGAAAGCAGTAAACTGCTGGTCCAGGGAGCCATAACCTAAGGGTGAAACCGGGCATCGCTGGGAACACTGTTTCATGAATAAATGTTCATTTCTCGGTGACTCTCTCTCAATGCACCTTGTGTGATCCCTGGCTTGAAGAGATATTATGTACTCGAAGAGAACAAAATGTAAATAAAATTGGCCACGTTTCTGCATGTTTCCCTGCAAATGCCGTTGAAAGACGATAGTCTTGCGTGTGGAGAGAGTGAACAAAACGTGTGTTTGATGTTCTGCGTGAGAATATCGGTAAATTGTTATGTGGAAGCGCTGCATTAGAGTTCAATCCGCCTGCGGCGGCTGCATTTCCGATGGAGGTGGAAATGTTGTAGGCCCGTGTGCTCAGATTTGGGCTCACATTAAAGAACCCCAGGCGGTCTAAATTTCCGGAGCCCTCCACTACGGTGTCTCTCATAATCATATAGTGGTTTTGGGACGTTAAACCCCACATATCAATCAGAGTTTAATCCGCGATGCGAACGCGAACGAGCGCATCGAGGCATGTTAGACATGAGCGCCATCTGGCAGTTATCTTTAAAAACGAAGGAAGGCGAGAGCACCTGCAGAGAAATATGCGCGCCTGTCTCAGAAGCAATAAGGAGTACAACGCAAAGCCACGGGCAGGTGCCACCACAGTGTCGCCTTTGCAAAGCGTTGGAAACACTTGCCTTTTTAAGCATCGCATTGCACTGTGAGCAAAGCATGATAAATGCTACGGTTCTTAGATGTACCTGTGTGCGCCTTCTCTAGTAAAAAGGCACACAAAGAAAACACCGACGTGTTGTTACGGTGCCTCAGTTATGCACAATCTTTGCTTTTTAATTGACAATCGCACAAGTATGAACGCTGAAACCTGAGCAATATTGGTTGGCGCTGTGGATCGGGTTGGCCGATTGAGATACCGTTAGGTACTTTTAGAAAGATTGCTATTGTGGACAAGTGGACAAATGTTAGACAAACAGAAAGATAGGCATACATACCATAAATTTTGCATCAAAGTTCCGCAAGAAAGACTATCGTCTTTAAAACGACGGGCAAGTTCGCATTTATGGGCGATTATGTGTAGTACCTTCCAGTATAAGACACTGATTCACTGGTTTTCTGATGATGAAACAAAGCGTTCGAAACAATATACGTCATGACGGTATTCAGCTAAAAGGCGAGGCCCTCGGTATTCACTTAAGCCATCATTTCATTAACGCTGCCATTTGTTCTGCTTACCCCGCCCGCGCTGCAACATCGGAATAAACAAACTCTTGTCTTATTGCCCATATCATTTATTTACAACCTACTAATAAATACGAAGTGTGTGCTACATTTCAATCCTTCGAAGTTACTAAAGAGTTAGAAATCAACAACCTGCAATTGGCTCCGATTATTTGTTGTATACCTTCTATTTCAACTGCGCTTGCACACATATTTATTTAACATTTTAATAAGATGTATTTTCCCAGGCAAGGAAATATGCTAAAGTGTCGGCCATACTGAAAGCAGGTAGACCCAATGACTCCAACTACTACCGGCCATTTTCGAGGTTACCTGTGTTTTCCAAGGGGCTAGAAAAAAATTTTTACAGTGTCAAATTGTCAGTGTCTTGGATAAACTTGACGTCATAACTAACGCGCAACACGGATTTAGGAAACACAGGTCAACGTAAACAGCCCTCCTGTCAAAGAAATCATAATAAGGAACATAGAACGGAAAGCATTATCGCTGGCGTTATTCATATATTTTAGCAAGACGTTTGACTGCCTAAGTCATAACATTTTATTAGACAACCTAGAATGCTATGGAGTGCGTGGTAGCTGCTTATCACTGCTCAAGTCTTACTTAAGTGACAGATATCAGTGTGTTTACGTGAACGGCCACATGTCGTCTTGTCTTTTAAACAAATTTGGCGTTTCTCTGGCAAGCATTTTAGGACCGCTTTTATTTAGAGCTACAATAATGACACTGTAAATATTGACACTAATGCTGAATATGTTATACACGCTGCTGACAGCACTGTCATATTATCTGGGAACGACTTACACAACTTGAGAACTGATTGTAATGAATTGCTAAGAAAGTTATCTATAAGGTCTGAGCTTAATCAACTCAAAATGAACGCAAAGAAAACTGAAGTAATTATTTTTCGCTCCAAAAATAAATTGCTTCAGTTAAATAGTACCATCTCTTTTGAAGGTAGAAAAATTGAAATCTGTGATGGCTACCAAATTCTTGGCGTTCACTTTTCTTCCCAGCATCGTTGGGACAGACGTGTGGATTTATGTGAAAAGCTCTTCTCTGTGACAGGTGGCTTATCACTCCGTAGTAATTTACTGCCTACTAAAGCCAAATTACATGTCTACAATGGTTTATTTCATGCCCAAATAAACATTTGCACTATAATATGGAGCAAAACTACTATAGGTAACATACGTAGCGTTCTGATGCTACAGAAGTTTATTCGCTATATTGGCAAGACAGGCCATTATTCCAGCACTAGAGAAGCGTTTCCTTAACACAATGTTATTAGAATGAACAACCTTTCTACTTTCCGTTTATTACATACTGCGCATGATGCCTCAAAATCTCTCAAGGAGGAGGAGGAGGATTGAAAAAGGAAGGACATGGAGGTTAGCCAGCTACATAAAACATTTGGCCTCCTTAGAACGTCGTACAAATAATGTGAACACTGGGAAACCCTAACAAGGACTGTTTCATCCTTCAGGGTGCATTATAAACACTAGTCGTTCGTATATACTCTGCCATATTATTTAAATATAGGTATATGACCAATTTCCCATGCTCATCAAAAGGACGTGTTTATATTACGTTCGCATGTAAAGTCGCATACTCTGACACTCTGCTGAATGAAATCGTGTGTAAATGATGTCGTTTCTTTAACGTATGTAAATATGGTTACATGAATTTCCTGCGACGTTATGCGATATTTTTCAAGTGTTTAATTTGTGTTCCAAGCTAGTAATGCTATAGGAATATGGTGTTAATAATAAATACGAGGCATTTCTTAGCGAAGTTTGGTGGCTTTGAGCTTATCTATCTATCTATCTATCTAGCCTCCTACGACTTTCAGCTCTCCTGCCCGTTTCGACAATGGTGTAGATACCAAATTTTGTATGACATACCATGACTGTATGAAGAACATATTCGACTAGTCGTAACTTGAAATTCATTACATGTGTGTCATGAATGTCATGATTTACATTTCATGGTCCTGCAGCTCTTGCGGTGGTTTCGTTCACATGACATTTTGTAAAACAGGTATGGTGTGGCATGATTGCATGGCGAACACAAGCGACAGAGGCTAACATGAAAATCATGACATGCGTGTCCTGTAACAATATTACTATATGCCAAGCTCATGATGCGCTCGTGGCCGTTTCGCTTGCTTCGCTTATACCAAATGCGGTATTATGGGACGCGAATGGATGACGAAGGTATGATATTGGTGCAAACACGATAAACATGAAACGCGTGTCATTTAACAACATGACTACACGCTATGCTCATGACGCGCTCGCGGCCGTTTCACTAGTTTTACATGTACCGAACTTGGTATTACGTGACGCGAATGGGCGGCATAGGTAAATGACACATCTAAACATGTTAATCACGACATGCGTGTCATGTAGCAACATGACTACATGCCACACTAATGGTGCGCTCGCGGTTGTTTCGCTAGCTTCACATATGCCAAATTTGGCATTACGTTACGTCACGCCAATGAATGAGGAAGCTATGTTGCTGGCGCAAACGTGATAATTATCAGATGCGTGCCATGTGAGAACATGACTACATGCCACACGCAAGGCGCCAATACATTTTGACGTGAGGCGGTGCGCGTGCTAATCGGCGTTCATTTATTTCGTCGCGTCACGCCGGCGTTGCCACGCCAGGCACCGGTCTTGCCATACACTCGCAGGGGCGTGCCGCGCTGCGTTGCTTTGACATATGCGCGTTTCAGCGCGTCCGGCGTCCCTCCGTCACGAAAAGAGAGAGACGCAGTGTTGTCTGGGTAACGCATTGGCGCGAAATACTGCATGTCGCATTTTGCGCCGGTTGTCGTCGGGCCGCGCTGACGGAGGCTGGTCGTGCCTGGCGTCAGAGTATAGAGTGCTTGCGTTTTGCTACCGTAGCGTCACTGTGCCCCGCGTGCGCGCGCGCAAACGCTGCATTAGAGTATATTGGGCCCTTCATGATTCGCTCATGGTCGTTTTGCTAGCTCCACATATACCAAAGTTGGTGTTACGTGACGTCAATGAATGACGAAATATATGACTGGTGCAAACATGATAATTCTGACACTCGTGTCATGTAAGAACATGACAATATACCATGCTCATAGCGTGCTCGCGGCCGTTTCGCTAGCTCCACATATATATATATACTAAGATTGGTATAACTTGACGCGAATACATGACGAAGGTAAACAACACATCCAAACATGAAAATCATGACATGGAAGCCGTGTAAGCATCATTTACCTCCACCTCGTAACGTTGTGCTGATTTTAAAGTGACATATCAACTTTTTTTCATTCGTGCATCGCATATCATCGATTCCCACAATACGTGGTCTCTGCCAATTTTTTGTATTGTTATATATATCCATTTTTGTTTATTCCTTATTGCTATATAATATTTTATTGTATGTAACACTTTTTTCACCATTTTATGCGCGTGTATTTATTTTATTTCAATTTTTTCCTGTGCAGGTATTGTACTGGAGATATATTTACCCTACGTAGAGGTAAATATGATAATTTTATTTAAGTTGTTTCACTTATTGGTTTGCTCGCCAATGCACGGAGCTGGTTGTCGTTACTGCCCTGCATAATTTAGTAAAGTCTGGTTGTTGGGTCTCGTCAAGCTACTTATGAAGCTTTTAACCCAGCGGAACCATCGAGTTCCGCTGGGTTAAAATAAAATTTAATTATTACTTTATTTCATTTATTTTAAAATAAATATAAAAAATCTTTGCATTGGTCACGAAACTCCCACGGTAGTTATACGAACAGAAGTCGCTGCTGTACGGTCGCCATGGTCAACGCGGGGGCATAAGTAGGTGCGCGCTGCTCTCAACTGAATGTTGTGCTGGTTCTAGGCAACGGTCTGTCTTGACTCAAGCGCAACATTTTAAATACCGGTCATACACCACCTCATATCCAATATGATAGTTGCGTAAACGAATGAAAACCATATTTTCATGGTATAACTATCATTTAAAGCGCACGAAAATCAGACATAAAGAGAGGACAAGCGCTTTCTCGCAACTAAACTGTTTATTAGAAAGGGCGGAATATATATACAGGCAACTGAAAAACATGACTCATGCATGTGCAGGCAAAAAAGTACATCAGTGGCACATCAAGAACACATGGTAAAAGAAAACAGATTATCTCGGAACATACTCAAGAAAACCGAACTCTTTATCGTGCAGCAAAACAGAAGGCTGGCTGACGCATTGATCCCCTCTTTTTCTTATGTGAAACGCTTCTGTCAACTCGCGAGTTAATTTATTATTTGACCGAAAAACCACTTCAGTAGCTTTAGCACGGTCCATTTCCAGGCAAGTGGTGGAAGAGGAGCGACCCAGATGCATTTCGGAGTGTGTGGATGCCTTTGTTAAGACTGAGACGAACGCACAGTGTAGGGACAGAGTTCGTCCAATTTGTAAGTTTTTGGCAGGTAACAAACTACAACTTCTTGTAGCTGACAAGGAAGGTTTCTTTGTTGTTATGGATGAAGGAAACTTTTCAGAGAAGGCCATGAAAGCACTCGACAAGAATTTTGTGCCTGCAAATTGCAAGAGTTCAAAAGTAAAGAAAAATGCTTGTTCTTTGCTCTCTGACTTGAATTTTGAGCGGTTAGCTTCTGAGGTCAAATCTGCAAAGCGATCTGAACTTGATATATTTTTTTCGGTCAAAACACACAAGCCAGAAATGCCTTTTAGAGCGATTGTGTCCGAAAGGGACACGTGGCAAAGTGTTGTTTCTAGATACCTGCAAAGCTGTTTAGAAACTCTTGCTATTCCGGATCCTTATCGTGTCCGTAATTCAGAAGAGGTGGTACAGTTTCTGAGCACCAATAGTTCTAGCAATTTGTAGGGCTTTTAGCATAGACATTGAGGACTTGTACTATTCGATACCTCAAGATGAGCTGATGGCAAGTGTTCAAGGCTGCATCGTGCAAGATAATGATGAATTGTCTTTCAGCCTGAAGTGTGGAACTTCTATATCCAGCTTTCTAGAGTTACTTAGCTGCTACCTGAAGTCAACTTTTGTGGCTTGGAGGGGCAATCTTTTTGTCCAGAGATCAGGGATTTGCATAGGCTCTTCAGTAGCTCCGATCTTGAGCGAAATTTTTCTCGGAAAAATTGATGTAGCACTTCAAAATCATTTTTCAGGACTCCCGGTTCGCGTATTCAGATACGTCGACGATTTTCTTGTGTTCACTACGTCCTCAGATTTTATGCGAGATGTTGTGAATATTGTCAAGATATTTAAGGAAACAGGCAGGAAACTAAACTTTTCTTTTGAATTGCCGCGACTAAATCAACTGCAATTTCTAGATCTCAACTTGATCTTTGAACCTCAGCATGTTTGCTGGTTTTATTGTCCCAGATCTGTAAAGCCTATACTTAATTACAGGTCGAGCCACTCTAAGCTGGTGAAGAGAGGTATCGTTACTACGAGTTTGGGTTTTGCTCTAAAAAAGTCCTGTCAACACAGAATGAAAATGAGCTTTCATAGTCAAGTAAAGAAACTAGTAGAAGCAGGGTATCCTAATGATGTCATTACGTCAGTTTGTAACAACATGATTAAGAAACTTAAATTTGAAGGGAATCACTCGGAGCGTCGTGAAGAGAGCAGAAAGGATAGGAGGATATCAGTGATTCCTTACCTTCATAAGACTTCACATGAACTTAAGCAATTAGCTAATAGATATAAAGTCGATGTGCTTTTCTCAGCCAAAGGCAAACTACAGTCTATTTGTTCACGCATGCGCAAAGAGTTTCCGCAATGTCAAATAAAGCACAGCAAAAAGTTCGTGGAGTGCGCAATGGGCGTTGTTTACATGACTCCTTTTAGCTGTGGTAAAGTGTATATCGGTCAGTCGGGAAGATGCGTCAATGTTCGTCTCAGAGAGCACGATTCTTCCTTGAAATCTGTAGGTGCATCGCATCTTGCGGCTCATTGCAGAGAGTGCGGTTGTCACCCTCTTTTTCAGGATACTGAAGTGGTTTTTCGGTCAAATAATAAATTAACTCGCGAGTTGACAGAAGCGTTTCACATAAGAAAAAGAGGGGATCAATGCGTCAGCCAGCCTTCTGTTTTGCTGCACGATAAAGAGTTCGGTTTTCTTGAGTATGTTCCGAGATAATCTGTTTTCTTTTACCATGTGTTCTTGATGTGCCACTGATGTACTTTTTTGCCTGCACATGCATGAGTCATGTTTTTCAGTTGCCTGTATATATATTCCGCCCTTTCTAATAAACAGTTTAGTTGCGAGAAAGCGCTTGTCCTCTCTTTATGTCTGATTTTCGTGCGCTTTAAATGATAGTTATACCATGCATATCCAACTAGCCCAACTTTCGATTCTGTTGTAACCATATTTTCGCTCGTTTCTTAAAGAAAACAAGACTGCGATGAAACCAGTCGTGTTGGGTGCAGCAATATTAGCTGTAAAGTTGTTCCAGGTAGCTCTCCACCTGATGCAGTGGAGCCCGAGAATACTTATTCAGGTGCATGATATATACTTAGACTTCTGACGCTGGACAAGCCTTGTTCAGTGACAGCTAAAGGAAGGAACTAGAAGCATTGACGTTGGTTTTGTGCGACGTGACAAACTACATGCCGTTCTCATGAAAGCCAGAAAAGTAACGCCCTTGACTAAGGAAATCAAGGCATCGGCACCAATCTTTGTCAATGAAAACTTAACCTGTCAAGGTAAACAGTTGTTTGATGCTGCTGTAGCTAAAAAACGAGAACTTGGCTGGTGGTTCGTTTGGACGCAAGGTTGCAAAATCTTTGCGAGGAAATTTGAAATATCGTAGACCCTTGCAATACGGTGTCGGGGCAATATAGATAGGATGCATCAATAATTACCCAATAATTTGGGCTTTTTAATTATACCAAAACTGGCAATGCTTCAGATTTCCAATATTATGATCAAGATAAACATTTGCACTTCTTTAAAGGGCTGTCTAAGCAATTCACTGCATTACATAATATAGCCCGTAAAATTTCAAATAAAACTGACGACATCGGCCTGTTCTTGAACAATTTTGAGAGCAAATTTTGTTTTATGTATTACGGAATCTTAGCTGACTCCGAAAGATAGCCCACAACAGTACACGGGTTATATTCATAATGACATTGTTGGGTCTTCAAATCGGGGTGGTGGCATCAGTATGTATTTTAGAGATACCCTCTCTCATGACGTATTCGACAACTTGACCTGTATCACGCCTCGTATCGAGTGTCTTACAATGTGTATGCAAATTGTAATAGTTGCGGCTGTTTATTGATCTCCCACTGGGTTTAGGTCTGAGTTTTTCACTTTTACAAAAAACGTCGTTGCACCAACTACATTCGATGCCCTGTCATTTCGTTATCGTGGACGATGTAAATGTTGATATGCTCAGTGGGTATACATCTTGCGAGCAGCTAAAAACTATTATGAACTCCCACGCTTTTTAAAATGTCATCACACAACCTACAAGTCTTACCGATTACACCACAACTTTGCTCGATATTGTCACGGGCTAAGTAGATGCCTGAGGATGACGACGACGAAGTGCTGAACGGGAACGTGCTCAGACTGCAGCAGCGTCGTACGCATTAGCTCGCCAGTATATTCGCCAGTACGCATTTGCTCACCAGTGTATACTTTATTCCCCGTAACATCATTGGTGGAAGGTGCGGGGTACCACTCGCTATATAGCCCAACGAGCTGGATCTTCGCAGCGGACAGAGCATTGCAGCTACCACGATGACTGATCAGACTACTCAATGTCAACAAGATCCGTCAGCCCCGCAGCCGATCGTTGTGGTGCAACCTCGTGACCCAGGTTCATTCAACGGCACAAGTGACATAGACGTCGATGACTGGCTGGTTCAATATGAGCGCGTCAGCAGCAGCAACCATTGGGGTCCGACGCTTATGTTGGCGAACATCATCTTCTACATGCATGGCACGGCAAAACTTTGGTACGAGACACATCAAGAAGAGTTGACTAGCTGGGACGTCTGTAAGCAGAAATTGCGCTATCTATTTGGGAAACCCATCGGACGTCAAATGGCCGCAAAGAAAGTGCTTGCGACTCGTGCCCAGACATCCACAGAGCCGTACATCGCGTACATCCAGGACGTGTTGGCTTTGTGCCGCGAGGTCGACAAGGACATGCTCGACGAGGACAAAGTCGGACACATCCTGAAAGGAATTGCGGATGAGGCCATCAATTTTCTCCTGTGCAAGGACTGCTCGATGGTGGAGTCGGTCATTGAAGCATGTCGTCGCTTCGAACAGGCAAAAAGTAGGCGCATAGTTCCCCGATTTGACCGCCTTCCCAACACGGCGGCTACGTCCTCTTGCGAAGATTTTCCCACACTACACCAACCACCAGCGCCAGAAAACGTCATCAGAATAGTCCGTCGAGCACTCGGGGCTATAACTCCAGCTGTGTCTAGCGCCAGCGCGCCAGGACACATCCTCGATGCTGTTTCAATGATACAGGCCGTGGTTCACAAGAGATCGCGAATAGGGGCATTTCGCCACCTCATCAAAATGCCCCTGCTACTTCCAGCTCGGCTCCAGTCGTTGCGGCCGCCACTCCGAACAGCACGTTCGCGCCACGACGAAACCCAGCTTAATGGCGCACTCATGATGATCGGCTCATATGTTTCACGTGCGCTCAGATAGCACACATCGCTCGCCGTTGCCGCCGCCGTTGGACCTCATCACCTCGACCGAGCTTCTATGATTGGCGGCCTCGCTCTGAACGTGCACCTTATGCCCCGTCCTACCGTGCTGAGACAGGTGCAGAGCATAATCCAGAACGTCGGACCAGCCGCTCGCCATCGCCCGTGCGTCGTCAGTCCCGCTCGCCCCAACCCCGCCGTTCTCGGTCTCCCTACGACCGTCGCTCGGAAAACTAGTTGGTGCAGCCCCCGGAGGTGACGCTGGATACACGACTAGGACTACAAATCCTCTGATTACTCCCGGCCAGCGGCGCAACCTTCTTACAATTCTCGTTGATGGTTTACCTATAACTGCTCTTCTTGATACCGGTGCACAAATATCTGTGATGAGCTCAGACCTCCGCCGCCGCCTCCAAAAAGTTCTGACGCCTGCGATCGCACCTACCGTTCGTACAGCAGATGAGGTACTCCTGCTGTGCTTGGAATGTGCACTGCGCGATTAACAATTCCTGAGCATCAAACTTCAGTTCTGTTCGCTGTACTGGAAAATTACCCTCATGACCTCATCCTTGGACTCGACTTTCTGACTTCACACGCTGCGCTCATTGATTGTTCCAAAGGTCTTCTTCGGCTCTAACTACCATCCTTTTCGGAGACCGTCTCTACCAGCCCACCTCGTCTACGCTCTGTCGATTTCCTTAGACTTTCGCCGCAAGCCGCAGTCCAAGTCCAACTCTCGCCATATCCTGCAGTACCCGATGGTGATTATGTTGCTGCCCCAATTTCTGACGTCGCCATGACACGCAATGTTGCACTCCCCAACACGGTGGTTACCGTTAAGGACAACCGAACTTCGTTTCCCGTCCTCAATTTCGGCCTCTCAGCGCAAGTTATTCCTCGCGGCATGTTACTTGCGCATCTTACACAACTGGTTGACCACACAGTTTCCGCTCTAACCACCGGTTCGCCACCCGATTTTTCATCAACGTCGTTCTCGTCATATTCCTGTTCCGACCTTTTCAAGCGAATGCTATCTGACAAGCTCACCTCTGAACAAGACTCTGCTTTCTGCCGTGTGCTTGCTTCTTATCAGGACATTTTTTACTTCGGCGATCGTTATTTGGGCCAGACATCCGTGGTAACCTATCGCATTGACACCGGTGACGCTCGACCCGTTCGCCGACGACCCTACCGTGTGTCGGCCCCGGAGCGTGCTATTATACAGCGAGAAGTCTATAAAATGCTTGATAAGGGCATAATCGAACCCTCATCTAGTCCCTGGTCCTCACCCGTTGTACTTGTTAAAAAGAAGGACAAATGCTGGAGATTCTGTGTTGATTACCGCCATCTCAAACATATTATCAAGAAAGATGTATATCCCCTACCGCGCATAGATGATGCACTCGATTGCTTGCACGGTGCCAAATATTTCTCTTCAATAGACCTTCGCTCAGGCTACTGGCAGATCGCTGTGGACGACAGACAGAGAGAAGACGGCCTTCATGACTCCTGTTGGTCTTCATCAGTTCAAGATGATGCCTTTTGGATTATGCAATGCCCCCGCGACATTTGAGCGCATGAGGGACTCTCTCCTTCGAGGCATGAAGTGGACCATCTGCCTCTGCTATCTTGACGACGTTATTGTTTTTTCGACTACTTTCGACGACCATCTTACCCGTCTGTCCATAGTGCTTGATGTTTTTCGACGTGCCAACTTGCAACTTAACTCGTCCAAATGCCGCTTTGGGCAACGCCAAATCTGCGTACTCGGCCATCTTGTTAAAGCTGCGGGCGTTCAACCAGACCCTGCAAAAGTCCGAGCAGTTCGCGACTTCCCCACACCCCGCTCAGCCAAGGACGTCCGAAGTTTTCTGGGACTGTGCTCCTATTTCCGTCGTTTTGTCGAGAAGTTTGCTGAAGTAGCCCGTCCTTTAACCTGCCTCCTCAAAACGGATGTCACATTCACCTGGGGCCAACAGCAAGCAAACGCCTTCTCGTCGCTCGTTGACATTCTCACCAATCCACCAGTCCTAGCACACTTCGACCTATCTGCCGCCATGGAGCTTCGTACTGACGCCAGTGGCCACGGCAAAGGCGCAGTGCTCGCGCAGCGGCAACAAGGCATGCACCGCGTCGTCGCGTATGCAAGCCGACTGTTGTCGCGCTCGGAACAAAATTATTCCATCACAGAACGCGAGTGCTTAGCTCTCGTCTGGGCCATTGCGAAATTCCGACCGTACCTGTATGGCCGACAATTCTCAGTTATTACGGACCACCATGCGCTTTGCTGGCTCTCCTCACTCAAGGACCCTACGGGACGCCTTTGTCGCTGGGCGCTGCGCTTACAAGAGTACACTTTTTCCGTATCCTATAAATCCGGACAACTTCACAAGGATGCCGACTGCTTGTCCCGTAACCCAGTCGATCCCCCTGACACGAGGGAAGATGAGCAAGAGGCCCTCGCTCTTTCAATTACCGACTTCACCGACATAGCTGCTGAACAACGCCGCGACCCCTCTTTGCGTGCTATTATCAATGGTCTGCCCTCTCCCCCCCCCTGACCACTCCTTACAACTGTTAGTTCTTCAGAACGACATCTTGCACCGCTACAACACCCGCCCTGATGGTGCTGAGCTGGTACTCGTTGTTCTTGTGCATCTTCGCTCACACGTTTTGGCCCAGCTGCATGATGCCCCCTCCGCTGGACCCCTAGGGGTATCACGCACGTATGACCGCATTCGCCGCCGATTCTTTTGGCCTGGCCTCTACCGTTCTGTGCGACAGTACGTTGCGGCATGCGAGACCTGCTGGTACCCTCCAGCCCATTGAAGTACCAGATGAGCCATTTTTCCGAGTCGGCTTCGATCTTCTAGGACCCTATCCCGTGTCAGCCACCGGTAATAAGTGGATTGCTATTGCTACCGACTACGCAACGCGGTATGCCGTTACACGCGCCCTCCCCACCAGCTGCGCTACTGATGTAGCCGATTTCCTTCTTCATGACATCATTCTGCGTCATGGTGCTCCTCGTCAGTTGATCACCGAGCGCGGCAGCTGTTTTCTATCTAAAGTAGTCGACGAGCTCCTGCGATCCTGCTCTACCCACCACAAGTTCACTACAGCGTACCATCCGCAAACCAACGGCCTCACGGAACGCCTCAACCGTACCTTGACGAATATGTTAGCGATGTACGTCTCCAAGGATCACAAAGATTGGGACATCCACTTACCTTTCGTTACCTTCGCATACAACAGTTCATGTCATGATACAGCTGGATTTTCCCCTTTTTACCTACTCTTCGGTTATGACCCGCCTTTGCCCATAGGCACTATGCTCCAATCTGACGCCCCCTCACCAACTGCTTATGAACGTGATGCCCTGGCTCGAGCTGACATCGCCCGCCAAGTCGCCCGGGATCGTTTATGTGCCTCGAAACTTAACCAAAAGAGTGCTTACGATCGCCGGCACCGCGACGTACAGTACTCTCCGGGGTCACTCGTCTTGCTGTGGTTCCCATCACGTCGTGTTGGTCTCAGCGAAAAACTAATGTCCCGTTACGTTGGCCCCTACCGCGTCATACGCAAGGTCACCAGCGTGACCTATGAGATAGCTCCACTCCATACCACGTCAGTACCAGCTTCAGTCCCGACCGATATAGTGCACGTCTCACGGCTTAAACCATACTTCTCACGCCTCGAGAATTGATCGCACCGGGACGGTGCTTCTGCCACCGGCGGGTAATGTCACGGGCTAAGTAGATGCCTGAGGATGACGACGACGAAGTGCTGAACAGGAACGTGCTCGGACTGCAGCAGCGTCGTACGCATTAGCTGGCCAGTATATTCGCCAGTACGCATTTGCTCACCAGTGTATACTTTATTCCCCGTAACAATATTAGTATCACAAACGCCCTTAGTAATTATTGTAATATATTATCACTCGACGTCTGCGATCACCTGCCTATCTTCACATTTTTGCCACTTGACAGTGTAAGGCGGGATTCTGATGAAAAGCCGCTTTATCGTAGAATAATTTCTGATCAGCTTAACACATTTTATCATGCGCCTAAAATACAAAATGGAACTTCGTTTACGCAGAAAGAGACCCCGGTAAAGCATACCATCTTTTTTATGAAGCACTTCGGGTTATCTATGACCAAAATTTCCCACTTTTTCTATTCTGTAAGAAGAAACAAAATCGCAAGTCTTGGATTTGTGAGTGTTTTTTAAAAAAAAAGTATAAAACGTAGAAACAGAATGTACCACGCATTTGTAGGGACACGTGACGCCGCTCTGCTTAGCGGATTGAAAAAATCCCGTAATAAGTTTAATGCCTAACTGAAAAAAGCTACGGCCTGCTACTATCAAACCCTTTTTTCTAGTTTAATGAATGAACCTAGAAAGCTGTGGAACGAAGTAAGCAATTTACCTAACAACTCGAGAGTGAAACGTGGTATTAGCATTACAGCTTTTGTGCATTGTAAAATGGAATCAAAGCATTCACCAATATGAATGAGTACTTTACTAATGTGGATTCACTACAAACAAATCTCAGTTCTGAGGCCTGTCATATTATACATAAACGCGCAAACTTGGTGCACCAACTTCGGTTATGTTCTAAAAGTCAACAAGAGGTGAAAAACCTAGTAGGTAAAGTTTCAACCAATGTTTCTGTAGGAATTGATGAATTATGCCTTACCCATCAAATATGTATCGGCTCTTATATGTTAACCATTAACACTTATTATTATAATAATGCTTGAAACTGGCATGTTCCCCTCAGATCTAAAGCTTGCTCACATATGCCCAGTATATAAAGGTGGCACTGCTAATAATATATATGTAATTACAGGCCAATGTCTTCGCTACCCAGGTTATCTAAGGAATTTGAAAATGTCATAAACTTGCGTCTCCTCAATTTCATAAATAAACACCACCTAATAAATGACGCACAGTATGGCTTCCAGAAAAATAAATCTACTGAGCTAGGTTTAACACTTGTTAAGGATAAAACATTACTTTACTTTGAAAACAAACTTTACAGTGCAGGTCTTTTTATCGCTCTAAGGAAAGCATTTGATTGCGTTAATCATAACTTTTTGCTATTAAACCTAATGATTATGGCAATCCAGGCTTTGCCCTAAATCTTTTAAAGAGTCACCTTTCTTGTAAAAAACAGTGTATCGAAATTGATAATTTTACCTCCCTACTGCCACCATAAAACAAGGAGTGCCCCTCCAGTCAGTGCTGGGACCCTTGGTATTTATATTGTATGTTAACGACCTATTTGACATTCCAAACTCCCCAAAGTTTTTGCCCAGCCACGGTGGTGTTGTCGCTAAGGTACTCAGCTGCAGACCCGCATGTCGCGTAATCAAATCCCGGCTGTGGCGGCTGCATTTCCGATGGAGGCGGAAATATTTTAGGCCCGTGTACTCAGATTTGGGTGCAGGTTAAAGAACCCCAGATGGTCAAAATTTTCGGAACCCTCCCCCACGGTCTTTTTTCATATTCAAATGGTGGTGTTAGGACGTTAAACCCTACAAATCAATCAATCACCTTCCCAAAGTTAGTAATGTACGACGACACCAACGTATTTTTTTCAGCGCCCACACTTATTCAGCTTGAGAAAATGATAAAAGAATATATTGTTCAGCTATATGGATAGCTTTATGCAAAAAAGTTAGTCTCAGATATAAAGAAATCTAATTATGTTCTCTTTAGGTCCCCTAATACACCATGTGAATCCAGATTACGCTAACGTTTCAGGACACTGTTTTAGAGCGCGTAAAATGTCAGAAATTTTTTGGCGTGTGGTTTGAAGAAAGCATGTCCTGTAATAGACACATCAATAAACTCACTTTAAAACCAACCAAAGCCGTTAGTGTTATATTTACATATTAAGATTTAGTTCCTTTACATCTAAGGAAGGCGATATATTATGCGCATTTCTCATATTGCACACTTGTCTTGGGTACCACAACAACTTCTAATTACAGAAAAAAATGGAAACAATGCAAAAGAAAGTGCTCAGGCGATTTGAGAATTATTCTGGTGGAACAAAATATTTAACAACACATCGTCCAATTATTAGGCATAATTCACCTAATGCAAGTAATTTAGTAACTTATGTCACTAGAAACTCCCCATGCACATACATAAACATAATCTGCTGGACATCACACATGAAACGCCACAACGTTATATTCTATGCCTTAAGGAGACACCAACACCACGAACACGTACAAGTTATAGAACATCAGTCCTCTTTTATCAAATACTAGACCTATAAACCGTTTGTCTCTACAAATAATTTTGATAATTCACTTTATCAATTAAAAAACAAATTGGCAAATTGCACTTACGGTGAGAATTGATGATATCCGAAGCACGAATGAGACATGTTGATATGTCACCTTTGCCGGACGCACTGAAACGCGCATGTGTCACAGTGAATCACAGTACCGGACAAGCGAGTATATGGTAGGACCGGCGCTTGGCGTGGCAAAGTTGGCGTCACGCGACAATATGAACGCCGGCGAGCACAAGCACCCTGTCAGATGAAAATCTATTTGTGCCTTGACTGCTGGATCTAGTCATATTCTCACATGACACGCATTTCATGATTAACAAACGTCACCAGTCACATTTTTTCGTCATCCATTGGCGTGACGTAATATCAAATTTGGCATATGTGAAGCTAGCAAAACAGCTGCTAGCACATTATGAGTGTGGCATGAAGTCATGTTGTTACATGACACGCATGTCGTCATTATCATGTTTAGCTGTGTCCTTTACCAATGTCATCCGCTCGCGTCGCGTATTACTGATTTTGGTGCATGTGAAGCTAGCGAAACGGCCGCGGGCGCATCGTGAGCGTAGCATGTAGTCATGTTGTTACATGAAACGCATCTCATGATTATCATGTCTGCACCAGTATCATACCTTCGTCATCCATTCACGTCCCGTAATAACAAATTCGGCATATGTGACGCTAGTAAAACGGCCGCGAACCCATCATGAGCGTGGCATGTAGTCATGTTGTTACATGACACGCCTGCCATGATCTTTATGTTGGAGTTTTGTCATTTCTGTTCACCACGCCATCATGTCATACCATACCAGTTTTACAACATGGCATGTGAATGACACCACCGCAAGAGCAGCCGTACCATGAAATGCAAATCAACATTCATGACATACATTTCATGATTTTCATGTTATGACTTATCAAATATGTTCTTCATACAGCCATGTTATGACATACCAAGTTTGGTGTCGGAACCGTTATTGAAACTGCCAGGGGAGCTAAAAATCATAGGCGGATAGATAGATAGATAGATAGATAGATAGATAGATAGATAGATACGCTCAAACTTGCCGAAATTCGCTAGGAAATGCTTCGCATTTAAAACAAATAGGACTATTCCTATTAAATGAGCACAAAGCCATTACATTAGGAGCTCAGGTATGTCGGCATACCATTTTTTCGCATTATTCAATAATATTATATGTTTCAAATGTTCTTATTCCTGCGTGTACATATCTTTTTCACTTTCCTTTATATTGGTGTGTTGAACGTTGATATGCATTTTGCTGTAACATCCATTTCGTGTTATCAGTGGAATATGTTGTATCTTTTTATGAGTTTTCTTTCATAACTTTGTTTTTTATATACAAAGTTGTATAAGTGATATAGCTTTCTTGTTCTCTGAGAATATTCATTAACTGCTGTCTGTGCTGTTCCCAAGGTTTCTTGAAGCTGTTTTTAACAACTTTTTCCGGGGGAACTCCCAGCTGTTTTCTGTTGAAATAAATAAATAAATAAATAAATAAATAAATAAGTAAATGAACCTACCAACTTGCCAAATGAAGTTTCACAGCGAGAGGTGAGCCAGTGCCGACACGCTATTTACACTCGGACGACCTACGGCGTTGTACATGACCACCTTACAAAAAAAACTAAAATCTCTACATTCCTGTGTTTACAGTTTATCAAAGGTAAGCTCACTCTGTTTCCATTAACACACATATATTTAGCAACACTTCAAATTACGAATGACAAATCTTTTGGAAGGTAACGACCATGCATGTGCAGCGTCGACACACGCTGATCTCCAGGGTCTATAACTGAGCCCTAACTCCGAGCTTGCCTCCATGTTTTGTATCTTTGACTACTACATGTTATGCGGTCAATAATTACGACCAAAAGTGTGTCGCACATTGCGATGCTCAGCGTGACAAGGGTGCTCGGGTGTGGTGGTACCTTCAAAGTGACAACTTGCGTTAATTTGATTGCCTATAAGAGCTATATACGCTTGCACGTTGGAATACAGCCGTGTTTTTCTATTCCTTGAAAAACAAAAACGTGCGTTATCAACCAAGGCCAGGTTGAGCTTTTGATTTACTCTGGACGAAATAAACGCGAAATGAGCAAAATACTTTGTAACACGCAAGGCCGTGGAGGCGCTAAATGCCACTTAGTCCATGCTTTTTGATAATTGCTTATTTCAATGTATAATATTAGGAACTATAAACTGTCGAGCCATGAGTTTATAGCAAACAGGGCAGGACTGTTATGATTAAAAAAAGAGGAAAAATACTGGAAAATGACCTGAGAGTTCGGATAGGTATTGACACCACTTTTTCTAGGTGGCAGGCTATTGAAAAAAGGTAATATATCGATACGTAAACATATACGGTGCATGACATTGACGCCGACTCCGACGCCGACAGAAAAATCATTCGGAGAATGTTCATATAGATGCTATCGCAAAAAAAAACAAAAACTTGAAAACCTAACGCCGATGCTGCCGTTATCCTCGGGTCTACAGCTCTCCCCGCGCAGTGAAGCTCTCCTCGACGAGCCCTCCGCGCTCCTGGCGGCGCTGCCTGGCCACTGCGGCGACATAGCAAGTGCTTTCTTACCGTTTCGGAAGAGTGTCGTGACCAGAAAAGCATTGAAGGACTCTTGTATGACAAGTATTCACCTTAAAGCTAGCTTGCTCTGCAAGCAAATGTTTCATGCAGGATATAGGTTGTCAGAAATATATGACCAACAATGGCACATGTAAAAAAGTACAGCCTAGTACTGTTAGCTCCCTTCCAAGAAAGAAGAGACGTGGCACACTAAGTAAACACTGTTGTCTAATTTTGAATGCTGAACATGCGTCAAGCCGGGACGCATAGTGTGGGGCAATCAAGAAGAAAACAACAGAGAACGCGTGGGGTGAATTTCCCAAACATGTGTTTAGATAGCAGCTTTTCTCAGTTTAGTGATCTTATATGATTTGGCGTGCAGGTGGCTCGGGAACGTGCAAAGAATAATATCAAATGCCTTGAAAAGCGCATATACGAAGTGTATCCCAGACAGTTAAGCTTCGCTAGCGAAACAGCATAAATGTGCGTACTGAGCGAATACTCCTCCCCAAAATCTGAGCTTTATCTTGCATGACGCCGGGATGCTCCGCGCCAGACGTTTCGGAAGTATTTGCGCGAAAACACTTGGGGTGATAACAATTGTCTCGTAAGTTGAAATGTTTTTTAATGGAGTACATTTACTTGATGCTGTGTCTAGGCTAATTATATCTCTTTAGAAAAATCGTTGCGCTGCAGGTGCTGCCTCTACGGCAGAATGACGCATACCGTCGTGAATGAGCTAGGAGGAGAGGGAATTTCGGTAGAGAGATTTTTTATAGCATTTCTTCAATTTTAGTTGTGAGCATTTGGGTGCCACTTATTCCAAGTAATTATTCACTGTTTTCTGCGATGGTGATATGTGCGGAAGAAGGTGCTGATCTGCGCAAGCACATATACAGCTGTACGACACTGAAATGCTTTGTTCTTTAGGTAGGGACCCTCGACGTAGTGTAAAAAAGGTTACATGAAGCACAGCCCCTGCTTAAAATATCTGTTTCATCACTTCTTTTTTCTAACTCGAATGCGTACAGAAAGAAAGTTTAATATTAAGAAAGTGTTAGTTTTCAACGCCACCAAGTACTTTCAGATTATAAACCGCGCTACACTACACCTGCCATTTTTTATCGTCCCAACTAAAGTTAGTACTATAAGAACAGCAATAGTGTGAAACTTCTTCGGTATTACAAAATTGTCTGAGTATCAATGCTATAGTCTATACTAGTAAACCTGCGATCTGCCAGAATTCGAATATGAGATATTTCAGTGAGGCATGCAGGCATGCAGGCAGGCAGGCAAAGAACTTTATTAATATTCAGAAGTGGCACTCAAATCCCATAAGAGGGCAACACTGGTGGCCCACTCCCACGACAAGATGCGGAGGTTAAACTCCACGGCTATGTCGTGGGCCCCCTGGATGGCCCTAAGCTGGTCTCCTTTGTCGTGGCTTGTGAGGAGACAGTTCCAGTCCACCTCCATAGAGGGAGACTCGCTGCTTTTGCGCAACGCGGGTCATCGTCCAAGCATGTGTTGGAGAGTACATTTGGGATAACTACAGTGTGGGCACCCCACCCCGGATCTATGCCATCCATGTATTTGAAACAATTTAGAGTTGATGCATACGCCTCCGTCTGCAAGAGTCGTAGAGTGATGGACTGGAGTCTTGTTAAGTGTGGGTACGGGAGTGGGTATTTCCGCCGCTCCAATTGGTAGTGTTTGAAAATTTCATTAAAAGTCAGCAATGGGTCTCTGAAGAAACAAGTAACGTCCTCAGCCTTAGAGGTAGCGAGAGTATGCGACGGACGCAAATCACATCGGCACCGGCTCAGGTTCAATTTCAAGAAGAATTTCTTCCTGGCAACCTGTTGCAACGATAGGAACTTGTTCCTAGCATCACCACTGTCAAGCCTATACCGGACTACAACCTGTGAGTGCGCTTTTAAACGTTTTATTGCTTTCGAAAGTTCTTGAAGAGGTCCACCTCGCTAACCCTAACAAGCCAGAGACGCGGCTTGGACAGAACGTCGCCCCGCTCTACAGCGGATGGCGAGCGTCTCTGGGAGCGTCGCAGCCGACGAGAAGCACTCATTGCCCTCTCGCTCCACGGACCACATGATGGATACGCAGACCAGTCAATACGCCGATACGCAGGTGAGCAATGAGCACAACGCAAATACATGGATCACTGTTACCAAGAGAGTACAAACGCCGACAGCTGCAACCCCATACCGTACCGACTCAACAGCTGCTCAGCACGCCGTCTGAGCCCGCTCTACGCCAGGCCGGCCTAAGACGCGTCTACCAAGACTCCCACCGCTCCCTGCCGAGGACTACAAGCTAGCAATTCATCCCCATAGTGGATTAAATCTCAGCAAGGTTAGCCCCAAGACATTACTTCTCGCCGTAGTTCATGCAGCAAATATACGCAGTGAGAAGCCTGATATCAAGCTTCGAGTTGACGAAAATCAAAATGTGCTAACAATAAGCACTTCATCTGAACACATCGCCATGGCACTTGGACAAATCAGGAAAGTTACAGTGCACGCAGCAACCTACGACATCACCTCTTATGGTATTGCGCCTGATAATTCGTGCAAAGGGGTGGTCAACGGAATAAACCATGAAATCACACCAGACGACTTCCTGACAGAAGTTGAAGTACCGGGCTACGAGGTCCTTACGTGCAGACGCCTCGGCGACTCCGGAGCAATGGTGCTCTCATTTTGTGGCAAGCGAGTCCTTTTCTTCGTGAACGCGTACGGACAGGCTCTCCGCTGCTACCTCTACAAACGGACTATTCCCCACTGTAGAAAGTGCAACAAAACTGGACACCGTGAGGATGTGTGCCCACGGCCTCCTGACACACCGAAATGTCGAGTGTGCGGGGATTCACTATCACCCAACAACCACGAGTGCCGCCCTTCTTGCATGCTTTGTGGTGGCGACCACCCGACGGCTGCCAAACCATGCCCAAAGCGGTTTTTGCCACCTGTCAACCGACGCAAACCACCCCGGTCAGCTACTCCCACCAAGAACGCCCAGTCACCATCTCCCAGCCCTGGACAGCAGAGCAGTGCGTCCGGGAGTGCAGCCAGGCGAAGGAGCCATTCCAGGGATAAGTCGGGGCCCAAGCGAGGAAACTCGTCATCGCGGAGTGGTTTCGCTGGCCAGCCGGGATCTCAAGGCTGGCACACGGACGGGACAACGCATCATCATGGCCAGCAAAGCGGTTCCCACAAGAAAGCACAAACGGTAAGCTAAGCAGGGCGGTTCCCTCCTCTCCCTCCCTCTCCACACCAGTCCCACTCCCTCACACAAACATCAACGCAGGAAAGAACACCACAACCAACGCCACCTAGACTACCACAACCCATGTCAGTAGGCCCTCAGCTTCACCATGACATGTCGTCAACTACGGCACGATCCGACTATTGCACACGAGAGGCGTTGAACGAAATGGCTACTTCTTTAAGGAACGAATTCGCAACTATGATGCAGGTAGAAATGCAGAAAATGAAGGATAGCATTATGGATGAACTAACAGCTCCACTCCAACAATTGATCCAGCAGGCCCTGCAACCTGCTGTCCAGCAGATTGTAACGGATGTTAAACAGCAGATATTGACTGCGCTCGGCCAACTTGATATTATGCCATCTGCACCAAAACGCACCACGTCTCCGACACGTGAAACACAGCGACCGCATCCTTACATACGCCCCTCCCGTTTCCTATCACCGTCCCAAAAAACCGTCCCAACAGCCGCAGCTGCTGCAGTCCCGCTTCCCACCACCCTCCACCAAGATTTAGCACAGTCCGAAATGCCTCCGTGTACTACCGAGGCCCCGCTATTGCATGATCATGGCGAGAAACCGTACGTCAACGCGTGACACCCCTCAACTCCTACGTGTGTGGCAGTGGAATTTCAGGAGGTATCGTAGGAAACGCGGAGCTCTAATGCAATTCATTGAGATGCAGCAGATTACTCCCGATGTCATAGCGTTACAAGAAGTACAATGTACCCCTACGCTTCCTGGTTACACCACATACACAGACGTAACGAACAATACACCACATCGCACAGCTACATTAGTTTCTAAGCATGTCACTGTCATAGAACACACCCTTCAAAGCACCTGCATCTCACACGTACTTCTCGAATTAGTCCCGTGCTCTCGTCCCAGTAGCAGCCTGTACGTGCTTAACGTTTACAGTGCACCTAACGCCAGGAACGATGACATCGGTCATCTATTCGCACAAATGTGCAAGTTGGGTAAACGCATAGTTATTGTAGGAGATTTCAATGCCCCCCATTCGGCTTGGGGCTACGCAACAGAAACGCCTAAAGGCCGACGACTCGCACAGGTTCTCGCGATTCATCGCATGACCCTGCTGACAGAACCTGATCAACCCACTCGCCTAGGTAATAGTGTGAGCAGGGACACATTCCCCGACCTCACGATAGTCAAGGGCGTTAGTCACCATTCCTGGTGCAACCTCATGGTGAATCTAGGCAGTGATCACCATATACTAACTACAGAGCTCCAAGTAGCAGCCACGCGTGCCCCAGAGCGCATCATTAAACTAACGAACTGGGATGAATTTAGGCGTAATCGTACAACTACCCATCAGGACTCTCCTTGCCTTGAGGCTTGGATATTACAACTTCCCTCCGATTTTCAAAGAGCTACCAAACTCATCGCTGCGACGACAGAAACGCTGGATGTGGACCAGCATCTGATACATCTCTGGGATGCCCACAGAGGCTTGACACGGCGGTGGCGGCGACAGAAACATAACCGAAAACTTCGTCTCCGAATCGCCAAACTAGCTACTGAGGCACAGGACTATGCGAACATCCTCACTAGCAACAATTGGCATAACTTCTGTGATCGACTCAACGGCTCACTAAGTACACCTCGAACGTGGCGTATACTCTGTGCTCTTTTAAATCCAACACAGACAAAATCACACACTGCTAACGCAATCCACACCATTCTCCACAAATCAGGGCTCGACGATAACACTCTGCTGCACACCTTAAAGCAACACTATGTATTTACGGGCTCCCGTCCCGCCTAACGTGATTATCCACACGTACACGATACGCCTCTAGATGAGGACATTACAGAAGCAGAGGTTAGGGCAGCTTTGCAAAGCATTAGGCGCAACACAGCACCCGGTACAGACGGGATTACGTACACACTTCTGCGTAATTTAGATGACCAGTCCATCAAATATTTAACCGCTTTTTACAACGAACATTGGAAAAACGGCACGCTATCACAGGAGGGGCGACACGCAGAAATCGTACTTATTCCAGAGCCTGGCAAGCCGCTATCCCTCCAGGATCTTCGCCCTATATCCTTGACTTCATGTGTAGCTAAACTCTTTGAACGCGTTGTTCTCTCTCGACTACAACCATTTCTCGAAGACGATCACTTTTTTCCTGATACACTATTCGGCTACCGTCCTGGTATCTCTACACAGGACGTATTATTACAGCTTAAGGAGGGCGTGTTGGATAGCCCCACTTCAAACCCGGTCCGAGCTATTCTGGTCCTGGATCTGAAGGGTGCTTTTGACAACGTCCCCCACGACCTTATTCCTGACAATCTCGCTTCATCTCTGTGTGGCTCACGTATCTACAATTACGTCAGGTTCTTTCTTTCTGACCGCACGGCCACTATTGGGATTGGAGACCTCCGTTCGGACGTCATTCGTCTCGCAGGCAGAGGAACACCACAGGGCTAGGTTCTCTCGCCCACTTTGTTCAACGTGGCTATGGCTAAACTCCCTTCCCTATTACAACAGGTTCCCAACATCCAGCATGCCATCTATGCAGATGACATTACAATTTGGGCGACCAAAAGATCACACGGAACCATTCAGGACGCCCTACAGGAAGCTGTGTCTGTGGTACAAGACTATGCTGCTGCCGGCAGCCTTACGTGCTCAGTGGATAAGTCGGAGTTGTTATTGGTATACAAGCGGCGCCGCAAAACCGCTGATTCTCCTGACATTTCGCTGTTTCTTGATGGCCATCCTATCCCTCTGGTACCAAGAATTCGCATTTTAGGCCTCTACCTTCAGTCCGACGGCAAGGCCTCGTACACTACACACCTTCTGGCTCAGCAGATAACTCAAATTACACACATGATCCAACGCATCACCAATCGCAGGAGAGGCCTCTGTGAGAAGGATGTCCTCCGCTTAGTACAAGCACTCATAGTTAGTCGGCTCACCTATCATCTTCCCTTTCACAATCTCACTCTAGCTCAAATAAAAAAGATGGACATCCTTCTACGGACAGCTGTGAAGGCGGCTATCGGCTTGCCTCCACACGCATCTACACAACGCCTCCTTCAATTAGGAGTCCACAACACCATAACTGAACTCATCGAGGCCCAGCACAACAGTCAGCTCCAACGGCTCAGGCAGACCCGTCAGGGCTGCGCCATCCTGTCTCGTCTTGGCTACGCTATTCCTCAAAAACCCGCACAAGTACCGCGACATAAACTTGCTTCTACTTTCCGCGCACTCATCAAAGTGCCTCCGATTCCACGCAATATGAATCCCTCCGGCCACGCCAGTCGTCGACGTGCCCGAGTTCAGGCATCTTTGGTGATGGTACATCAGACTTACAAGTACTTTACACTGATGCAGCACGCTACCCAGCGAAGTCAGCCATGTGTTTAGCCGTGACAGATGACACAGACGCCCTTGTGGCGTCTGCCACACTTCGCACTACAGACAGTGGTCTGGCAGAGGAGGGAGCTCTCGCTCTGGCAATTGTTCACGCTACGACACTGTCACATGACTCCCCTGTCACTATTGTAACAGATTCACAAGCTGCTTGCCATGCTTTCGCTCAAGTACTTGTGGCTGCACATACACACAATATCCTCTCTTCTGTCTCACCGTCCGCATTACATTCTGTGCGTATCGTCTGGACTCCTGGACACGCCTCTCTCCATGGTAATGAACGCGTTCATGCGGTTGCCCAAGAACTGACCGGCCGGGCTCCATTGGAAGAGCTGTCCAATCCAGACGACGCATCGACAGAACCACTAAACTACAACGCTACGCTGCAGTACTATCGACAGAGCCGTTATACGTATCCTCCCCCTCATTCTTCACTTAACAGAGCAGATGCTGTCGCTTGGCGGCAACTGCAGACCAATTCATTTCCTTGCCTTTATATGCTAAATTGCTTTCATCCGACTCTCTACCCCTCCTGCCCCTTCTGTGGATCCGTACCGACGGTGTACCACTCCACGTGGGAATGCTCTGCCCCACAAGGCGTGCCTCCCATTTCCAATCCCACCCCTTCCTCTTGGGAGTCTGCACTGCTCAGCTTACGCCGGCAGAAACAGCAGCAGCTGGTCCAGTGGGCTCGCAGGGTCGTGCAAGACAATGGAGCCCTGGACTGAGGGCCCCACCCAAAGAAGGCTCAGTGTGCATTTGTTATTAATAAATGTTTATTCTCTCTCTCTCAGCCTTGGAGTGATTCGCCCCGCCGTGGAACTTGGGACCTCGCCCCCGGGTGTGAGCCAACTCGTTGGCATAAAGGATGGTTCCGTGTGCGTATCGGCCAACCTGTGCCGGGAACCAGATTATGTTTTTTGCCAAATGAGACAAAAATTTTTGCCAAGTGAGGCAAAAATTCAGTGAGGTGTATCGGGATTTCATAATTTTAACCTCTCAGCTAATTCAGAATCAACAAGGCACACACTTAAAACATCTAGTTCATATTGCTAGTTTAGGAAGTGTAATACGTGTTATGAGGCGTAGCCGAAAAGGGTGGGATGTTGCAACCTGAAAGAACAGTTTTATTGGATGGCACTAAAATACTCATGTATTCAGACCTCGTCTGTTTATTTCTGATTCCCTTTCGAGTTTTTACTTGTGTTAGAAAGTAATTGCCAAGCGCCATTGTTCTGGCTTTCAGCACAGCTATTTTAGTGGACATGTAGCGCGTAGAGAGGATAACCGCTGGTCCTTAAGGGTAACTAACTGGATTGCAAGAGAAGACAAGCGGGTTAGGTGGAGACAGATGGTTAGGTGAGCAGATGATATTAAGAAGCTTGCGGGTATATATTGGCAGCAGCAAGTACAGGACCGGGTTAACTGGCGGAACATGGGAGAGGCCTTTGTCCTGCAGTGGACGTAGTCAGACTGATGCTGATGATGTTGATGATGATGATGATGATGATTTTAGTTGACAGGCTTAGTTTCATGACCAAACTTCCCGTGACACTAAAACTTTATGGGTGTACGGAAAATGACACACAGTGGACAGCATTGTTCATTATTTTGAAACGCACGATGGACATGTGTTCAAAGACAACGCCTAAGCACTCGTTTTGTTAAATACTGCTGGAGAACGGAAAGATTTGACGTACAGTGGTATAGTAGGGGAAGATCTGAACTACTCGAAGGTCGCCTTTGCTGCTCGAAGTGCTAAGCATGACCCCAATGTGTGTTCCATGTCTGTCGTTGAGCGTGACTTATAGTAAAGCCTTGTACACTCCTTACTGCTCAATATTTTTTAATTGAGGCTGCGATCTCCCAGCCGGACCTGGTCGAGCAGCATCAACTCGTCGCTCGAGCTCGGCGGGCTGTCCAAGCCAGAGGGTTCCTGGAATAAGGCACCCTCCCACCTTCACTCACAAGCTTCTTTCAATAAATGTTTTCTCTCTCTCTCTCTTTTATAAGCTCGACATTGTAGTCGTCGTGGCTGCTGTTGGTGAATAATTTTCATTGTATGTTCTATTTTAGCGCCACTTTCGGCGATAAAAATGTACGTCGGTGCCCTGAAAACTTTTCGGCTACATTAAGCTCTTGTTTAGATGTATTTCGTAGTGAACTTTTTGCTACATGCACCTAAAATAAAAAAACCTAAATATCAGCCACCAATTTCAACCTTTTGTATAAATAAACAAATACGCGAGTATTTCCTGGCATCAGAAAAGGCTAATGAACATGAAAGTGATCTCCCGCATTATAAGCACAAAAACGTTGCTGGTCTTCAATATTTAACGTTCCCACTAACTTGTTCGCGGGAGTGTGCCTATATCACGCTCTCTCTGGGAAGAACTGTATCCTCAATAATATTGTATAGGCCCACTGAGCTTAAACTAATACTTTACACTTCCTGCGCCACCGGGTAGAAACTATTATTTATGGAAAAAATATTTATTGATATGTATGGGGCCTAGCCTCCTAAAACCACCATATTATTATAAGAGACACCGTTGTGGAGAGCTTCGGAAATTCGGATCACCTAGCGTTAGTTACCGTGCACCCAAATCTGAGCACACGGGCGTACAGCATATTCGCCTCCATCAAAAATGCAGCCACCGCAGTGGGATTTGATCCCGCGACCCGCGGGTCAGCAGCCGAGTACCAATTAACTACTAGATCACCGCGGTGGGGTGGTACCAAATATCACGTTTGCACTGTTTCCCGAAACACAACGATTCCGTCAATTGAACTGTTGAACTGCGTTCCATTATATAGCTGGTCACTTGTTAGGAATATCGATATGCCAATATATTCCATGTAATAATAACTGGAAGAATATAATTTCCAACTGACTACAACAGCACTAATTTAGGAGCTGCAAAATCAAGCCATTCCGTTTCCTCTTTAGTAGCACGTGGAAAATTTTGTCGCTTGAGCTCATTTGATGAATATGCTAGCACAGCGTTCTACACGGTCCGTTGATCCACTTATAATATTGTCGCCCAATATGTCCTATTGCTCTGGCTATAGCTTTGACGTCATTTTATTTCGTAAAACCCGAAGTGCCGTACTCCTTCAATGTCTGTTCTTCGTTCATTTTTCTCACTATATACGGTTTCCCTTTATTTGTGTTCTGTCGACACTCCTCCCTAATGCTTTTGGCTTCTAGGTACATAAACTTGATAGTCAAACAAATGAACAAATAAATAGTTTTCCGAGCTAACTTTGGCTTTAAGAGCAAGGGGAAAATATTATGGTCCTATTTCTACATTTTGAACACTCGACATGATATCCATTTAAGAAAATTCATAGATTATACTTGTTTATTATTTTGCGTATAACTCCAGTGATAAGTTACATTGAAAGAGTATTTTGCCTAATTTTGCCTTTATTTACTATATATACTTTCACACCTGCCGAATGGCAACGTGGTTTTCGTTGAAAGTATGGCCAGTGCATGGCAAGAAATCGTAGTTTGTTTCATATACGCAATGTTCATAGACAGTCGCGCCACCTAGCGGAATCCAGGAGCGTCCTCTCAAAAGTGGTCAGCAGGCAGACACTTCCAATGGTTTCTTGTCCGGTGGTGCTTGCCGCAGTTTTAATGCGTTAGAAATAAACGAACACAAACCATTTTGTGTGTTTCGTGAATCAGTGAATATACCAGACCGTCCGTTAAACGATAAATCTGATTCGTTCTTGCGAGACAGGAAGTTTTCGTGAAAATATGTGGCAGCTTGCGCTTTCGAATATAGCCCACAAGTACACATATCACGTTCGCGAGATTTTCCGCTGCAACTTGGGATAGCTAAATGTTACCGTCTGACCATTCCAGTTAAAGCTCGCCCTGCTTCACGGGCGTATAGCATTCGTCAGTGCATTTGTAGGGCATGAATCTCATAACATTCATTGTACGCGGAAAGTAGCGCAGGCTCGTGATTTGCGTTTCTAAACCTTGAACAACGCTGCGCTGCTTGTTTTTTACATTTGTTGACAGATGGCGGCGCACTGCAAGCGCTTGCTTTATCGCCGGGTATCGGAGTGAAATGATGTCCGCACTCTCAGATAAACGTGGAGAGTGACGCTGTTATTGTGTTGTGCGGGGTGAATTACGCGTTCTTGGTGCTGTCGAAGTCGTTTGGCGGAGAGCATTCCTCAGATTACTTTCAGCAGTGATGTTCAAAGAAACCGTCTTGGCGTCGAGGATTTTTCACTGGACGTAGATGGTTGTCAACTCGCTGAGAGTGACAGCGGTGATTAACGATCAGCTGCTAACTCACAAGTAGAGAGTTGCATTCACGTCCCGTCGTACGTGTGTTAATGTTTTTTCACGCTCGTCAATCACTTTGATTGTATTATAGTATATTATCCTTCAGCTAGCTCAAAATTAAAGCACACTTTTGCTTGTGCATTGAATGTATCCCAATTACAGTAGATAGTACAAAACGCCGCATGCCACCAACACGCTCGAGCTCGACCAGCGAAGCTAAGTAGTTATAGCAATGAAATATGCAGTTACGACTACAGTCCACGCTAACTTCTTTTGCGCTTCACCTTCGACGTTGCGAAAAACGTAGGCATGTCGATATCCTTCTTTCGATCGCGTTGATGGAACCTGCCACATCCGAGTGCAGGGAATTGCGCACTGCTGGTCTGATCAAGGCTGTGACAAAAGCACTTCTTGAAGGCAAGTTAAATGCTTGCGTTCCGTTGAAAAAGCAGCTGCATGATGCTTACAGGGCAAGTAATGGTAACAGCGTAATATTTTCGCAAACCATCACTACGGTAAACATTTGGTCCTGTGCAGTCACGACGGTGCGCTACTCCCTAGTGGCCTAGTACTGCGGTGAATACGCCAGACAGGCTCGGCACTAATGATCTCGGAGGGCCGTTCAGTTCATACCTCAATTTTAGTTCGCGCACATTTTTGGAGCACGCACAGGATTACGCGAAGCATCGTTGATACACGGATGATCAACTGACACCACCACCACTTCGCACTGCAGCAAGAATTGAGGTAGCGAACATTCAGCAGTCACTGTTGTTTTGGAAAGTACTTCCTTTCGATATACATTCATTTGACGATCAAGAGTTCCTACGGTGAAACCGGCACGGGGAGTACGTCCATGCGTTCTGTCTTTTCTTCTCCGAGTTTACGGGTTGATCATCCTTCCGCAGCCATCTTGGATTGCATGCCACGCCATCTATAGGCCGTCGCATTGCGAATACTTAGAGAGCTACTAGCCCTCTCAGAAATGTTTAAATTGTATAACTTCTGCCAGGTCGCTTGACATATTGAAGCAAGACCGGCGTTCTTATAAACATTTCCACAAGCATTTACAAGGGACTCATCTACGGTCTCAACGAACGTGCGCTTCTTCATACCATTATATCAATTTTTCTTCGGGAGCTTGCATGACTAAAAATCCTTGTTATAAAATTCGCCCTGAACTTTTTAATGAATTCCAATTGAGTATGACACACCTTTACCATACTTCTTCGCCAGTCACATGCTATATTTAAAGGTAACAAGAAAACGAGGTAATACGTTTCATTCATTTGGGTATAAATTTTCCAGCACTTCTGTAAATGTTGTATTTTGGTCTACAGCCACTATCCGCCTTTTCAATTAGGATTTGTACAGCAGTATACAATTTTTGCCTCAGCATAACGAATTATCAATAAGCACCCATCTTGCAAGTGCTCATTACATTTTTAGGGGTGAAGCTCCTTAACGCCGCACCCGTTCGTCCCTTGTAGTAGTGCTTAACATGTCTTACGCTTTGACCTGCAAAATGGTGCTGGTGAGAGATTTCTCCTGTGCGTTTATTTATCATTTTTTTTATTTACACATACTGCAGCGCTAAGTGCGCTATGGCAGGAGTGGGTGTACAAAATACGCGGAATTTTAACAGACGGGAATGAAAATTATGTAAACAGGTTACATAATACAGATGTGTGGTTATACAAGGTCAAAACTGCACAAACGTGTGATTAACATGAATGAAAGTAGAATAAAGAAACAATGCAACTCCAGAGCTAGCACCAACGGCAAATTGATGAGGGTACGTTACTGACGCATGTCATGGATGTCGGCTTGAAAATTGAATGATGGGCGTGAACGAATAGTACCTGGTAACGAATTCCAGTCTTCAATAGAACGGGGGAAAAAACTGAACTTGAACATGTTAGTTCGAGCTTAGTAAGGCGTTAAGTTTAAGTTGTCATAGCTTCTTGTGATTGACTGAGGTGCAAAGTTTATGTAGTCCTTGTCATATGAAAGTTTAACTGAAGACGTCACAATGCTATGCAAGAATTTTAATGACTCTCTTTTGCGACGCGAAGAGAGCGAAGTTAAGTTCAGTGAAAAAACAGTAGAAGAGGGTGAAAAGTCGCAGTCATAGCGATGACATATGAATCTTACAGCTTTTTTCTGAATTGCTTCTAACCTATTGATCTCGCACTGCTTGTACGGGTTCCAAACGACAGATGCTTATAATCAAGAACCCTATTTACTGCACGGTTATCGAAAGAGTAATCAAAAGCAGAAGGAGATTTACCACAAAAGGACATAAGTACGGTTTTTTTTAAAGTTTATGTTCATTTGCCAGGCTTGCGCCAGTCGCAAAACCAGCAAATGACTCTTGCAAGCGGTAATGGTCCGCGTGTGTTTTATTGACCTCGTATAAAACGCAATCATCGGCGTAAAAACGAATGGAAGAAGAGATGCAAACAGGCAAATCATTTAAGTAAATTAAAAAATGAAGAGGCCCAAGGACGGACCCTTGGGGCACTCCGGATGTTACATCAATGGCGGTAGAGTTGGTTGACCTGTAAGAAACAAACTGAGAGCGAGATGACAAAAAGCTAGAGATCCAACTAACCAATTGAGGATTGTTTAAAATGACATCGAGTTTAGCGAGAAGTTTAGAATGCAGTACTGTATCGAAGGCCTTTGAGAAGTCAATAAATATAGTGTCAACCTGGTTGCTAAGATCAAGGTTCAAAAAAATATCATGCGTGAATTCGACTAATTGTGTTGTGGTACTGAAACCATGCCTAAACCCATGCTGCATGTTTGATAGTAGTTGGTGCAATTCCAAGAAGAGCATAATGTGTTTATGAAGAATATGTTCTAACATCTTGCATGATTGAGAAGTCAATGATATCGCTCTATAATTCAATAGAGACTGCTTTTTGTTAAAATTATAAAGAGGGAGCACCTTTGCTATCTTGCATGAGGATGGAACAGTGCCAGAAGATAAATATTTGTTGAATATGATCGTCAGATATCTGGATGACCAAATGGAGTAGCGAACTAAGAATGCATTGTGGATCCCGCCAGGACCAGTGCATTTTTTAAAGGTTCAGAATGCCTTCACTCGTTGTTTCAATGTCACTGATTGGTTCAGAACGAGTTATGCCTGTCAGAGAAGGAATGGAGCTATTGTCAGAAAGAAACACAGACTGGAAATAGTTAATAAAAGCCTTGGATATTGCTGACGGGTCACTAATAACATCATTATCAATTTTGAAAGAAGGTGAGGCGTCATGAGGCAAAATCGAATACCAAAATTTAGGTGGGTTCGTGCTTAACATGCCCAGCAACTGAACGCGAAAAAAGAAATATTTCACCGTTCTCATTTTAGAATTAAGTTGACTTTTCGCCTTCTGAAATTTGTCTAGGCTAACGGGCTCGTGAGTTCTTCTGGAGCGCCTAAGTCGACGGACACGGCGAGATAAATGTAAGACGTCACGAGTGATCCAAGGAAGATTAGTATTCCTTTTCTTTGTCTCAAGTGGCACAAATCTTCGGACACATGACTTAACAAGATCCTCAAAGTAATTAACAAGGTAATCTATATCCTGCCTGTCAGAAAGTGCACAAAACGTATCGAAATGATCAGCTAGAAAATCAGTAATGAAATTGTCATCCGCACGAGTTAAATCAGGGAAACTAGTAAACGTATAGGGTGATTTGGACGTGGGACAACAAAGTGATAACAAGACACCTTTATGGTCTGATAATCCGTCAATCACATCGCAAGAAAAGTTATCATCAGCTAAATCTGTACTTAGGAAAACTAAGTCTAGAATAGAATTAAACCTAGTCGCACATGAAACGACATGAGTAAGCCCAAAAGATAAAGAAATATTTAATAATTCATGACAGACAGCAGCATCACGACCCGTTACAGTCAGGGAAGGCCAATCGATGTCAGGAGCATTAAAATCACCCATACAGATCAACCTTGATGAAGCTATATTAATATCGCACATGAAATCGGAAGGAGGATGAAGAACATCAAGGGAGGATCCAGCTGGGCGATATATAACACTAACTACAATACATTGATTATTTAGATAAATTTTGCACCACAGGGATTTAGTCTCTGGAGATGATGGCAACACCGAGAAGCGGATATCTGAGCGGATAAGTAGAGCGACGCCACCACCAATGCCATGTGCCCTGTAATAATGTATGGCAATAAAGCCGGGCGGAGTAAACTCAGAATCGTAAACGTTACTAAGTAACCAAGACTCAGTAATGCCAACAACATGAGGGGAATAAGTTGCAACAAGGCACAATAGATCTGGAAGTTTCTTAACTATGCTACGAGCATTAACATTTAGAACTACAAGGTGTTCCTGACGGTTATAACGAGGTCAGGGAGTGGATAAAGAGGCATTTGAGGACGTAGGCACAGAAGAACGAGGGCAACGGGGTTGACCTGAGACTTTCACTAGTGTGTTTGAGGCGTCGTCCCAGTAGTAACGAATCGTGTCAATGAACGCGTGATCGTATTTTAACTTCACCACAGAGCCATCGTTGCGAAAGAGAAGTGATGCCTCCCAAAGTGTTTTCCGAATGTGTCTAATCCGCGAAGAGAAGTCTTCTGTATTAAACAGATTTGAGCCTTTGAGTTTAGATGCATTTTTTAGGACAACAAATTTTTCACCAAAGTTCAAAAGCTTCAGAATAATGGGTCGTGTGTAGCCAGTAGGTGGTTTACCAAGCCTGTGTACGCGCTCAATTTGAGGGCAGGCAATTTTCAGGCTATTAGTGAATACAGAAGTAACGCTGCACAACAGGGTGCTAGCGTTTACATTCGGATCTTCTGAAATACCGTGTATTATCAGATTATTACGTCTTGAACAATTTTCTAAGACATCGTTATTTAAGACCCGTTCGTTAATCTTACAAGTTAAGCAATTTATTTCAGAACGGAATTCACTCACAGAATTATGCTCATTAGATTTGGGAGCCCGTTCTAATGCATTAACACGTGATTCTAAATCATCAAAACGGCAGGCGACCGTCTGTTGAAATGATTTGATGTCGGCAATATCATGAGCTAGCTTAGTTTGCCCCTCCAAAAGTTTAGATAACATTTCAGAGATAGATGGAGCGCCAGTGTCAACATGTACGGAAGTACAGGGTGCATGAGTAACCTCGTCGAGAGCATTGGAACCAGCTGCGTTTCGGGTTACAGGTCTATTACCAGAAGTATTGCCTTTACCGGTATTCACCGACTTATTCAAAGGCCCCGGATTCAGTTCCACATCACCACTCAGAACAAGACGACTTTTGCAATATAACACGTGGCATAAAAATACAAGTCTACGTGGGCAAGGCAGCAGCAACAGAAAGCGATCATCGGATCGAATGCATTCAGCTTTGGAAAGGTAACATACCTGCATAAAAGCAAGCAACGATTAAACATCGTGCTGTTGCTGAACAATATTGTTGTTGAACAATAAAAAATGCACAGCGTGTGCGTTCAATAAAAGCCGAATTCTCCTGTCTCTCATTCCCTATTAGCAGCCATTGGCTAGTACATTGAGCAATATCTGACAAGAAAGGGTTGCTACGTTATACACGCTGGGCGTAACTTTATTGGTTTCAGACAGGTTTAGCGAGCGTTGGGTCACAGTGCCATAAATACAGTGAACTAGTATATAACATGAACTCGAGGTGGTTAAAGGTGGGAAATAGACACGAAGCGCAAGCCGTAAAATAGTGTGCGCGTGCCACCTCTCGTCTAGTACGCTGGATGGCGGTGCTGCTATATGCAGATTATATGATGAAAAGATGCGAGATGTTTGTACTTGTAGTGTTGACTAGATGAACGAACGGACATTCAGACAGATGCATACACCGAAATACGGATGGCTGCACGGGCGGATATATGCATAGACGGACGCTGGGACGGATGCATGTACAAACGCAGGGACGGACACACGGATGGACGTGCGGATGCTCTAACAGACGCACACACGGGCGGGCGGATGGACGCTCGAACGTTCAAAGAGACGGACGCATGGACGGACGGAAACAAGAACAAATGAACGGACGGATAGTTCGCCCCACTCTCCATCATTCACCCCGTGGTTATGCTGCCATTTTTTTCATAACACTCTTTCCTATATTTACATATCTGCCTTGAAAGTATGAAAGAACGTCTTCCTGCCTATAGGACTTCTGCACTACGTTTTATTTAATGCGAAGCATTTCTTAGAGAACTTCGGTGACATTAAGCGTAGCTATCTATCTATCTATCTATCTATCTATCTATCTATCTATCTATCTATCTATCTATCTATCTATCTATCTATCTATCTATCTATCTATCTATCTATCTATCTATCTATCTATCTATCTATCTATCTATCTATCTATCTATCTATCTATCTATCTATCTATCTATCTATCTATCTATCTATCTATCTAGCCACCTACAACTTTTAGCTCTATTGGCCGTTTCGATAATGGTATCGAAACGAAACTTGGTATGGCATATCATGGCTGCTTGAAAAACATACTTGACTAGTCACATGAAAATCATGAGATGTGTGTCAGGATTTTCACGACGTAAATGTCATGATTTACATGTCGTAATCCTGCTGCTCTTGCGGTAGTTTCGTTAACATGCATGTGGCAAAACTGGTATGCGTGACATGATTGGATGGCGAACATAAGCGAAAGACCCTAACATGAAAGTCGTGATATGCGTGTCATGTGATAACATGACTACATGCCACGCTCATGATGCGCTCGCGGCCGTTTTGCTAGCGTCAAATATAAGAGATTGGGTTTAGGGTAGGTGAATTGATGCCGAAGGTATGTGTCTGGTGCAAGGAGGATAATAATGAGATGCGTGTCATGTACCAACAAGACTACATGCCATGCTCCCGATGCTCTGGTGGCCATTTCGCTAGCTTCACTTATACCAAGTTTGGTATACGGGCCGTGAATGGATGCCGAAGGTATGATACTGGTGAAAACATGATAAACACAGGATACGTGTCATGTAACAACATGACTACTTGCCCTACTGATGATGTGCTCCCGGCCGTTCCGCTAGATTCACATATGCCAAATTTGGTATTACGTGACACCAATAGATGGCAAAGGTATGTGACTGGTGCAAACATAATAATCATGAAATGCGTGTCATTTGAGAACATGACTACATGCCACAGTCGAGGCGCCAATACGTTTCAACGTGACGCGCTGCGCTTGCTCGCCGGCGTTCATTTCGTCGAGTCACGCCGGCGTTTCCACACCAGGTGCCGGTCCTGCCGTATACTGTCACGCCGGCATTTCCACGCCAGCTGCCGGTCCTGCCGGTCCTGCCGTAGGCGCGCGCCGCGCTTCGTTGCTTCGACGCATACGCGTTTAAGTGCGTCCGGCGTCCCTCCGTCTTGAAAATAGGGAGAGGCAGTGTTGTCTGGATAACGCATCAGCGCGAAACAATGCATGTCGCATTTCGCGACCAGCGTTCGTTGACCGAGTATATTGGGCCCTTCATGATGCGCTCACGGCCGTTTTGCTATCTCCACATATACCACAGTTGGTGTTAAGTGTCGTCAATGGATGACGAAATGTATAACTGGTGCAAACATGATAATCCTGACACGCGTGTTATGTAGGAACATGACAACATAACACGCTCATAGCTTGCTCGCGGCTATTTCGCTAGCTCCACGTATGCTAAATTTGGTATTACGTAACGTTATAGATGACGAAGGTAAACGACACATCCAGATATAATAATCATGACACGGAAATCATATGCGGCATCATTTACCTCCACCTCGTAACGTTGTGCTGAATTTAAAGTGACTTATCAAAATTTCTCATTCGTGCTTAGCATATAATCGATTCCCACTGTAAGTGGGATCTGCCATTTTTTTATTGATTGATTATTGAATCTTCCCTAGCACATGCTGATGATCTACCTTTGTATTTTCTTGTCAGCACAATCCATGGCTTTAGTAACGTCTTTCTTTTCACTCCTCGCGAGAAGTAGATCGTCGCAAGAAAAACGTAGACTATGGGGACCAAAGCAAGCGGAGACGCCCACTGCAGCGTGTCCGGCCTCTTTCCGGGAAGGGTATTCATAAAGCACTTTGGACTCGGTGTACCTACCACAGCGCAAACAGCACTTCCATCCAAGAAGCCAACGAACCATTACGTCTGTACGGTTTGCTAGTCCCGGTCATCAGACGCCGTTTTCGTGTACTTCTATCCGATATGTTGTGAGCGATGCTAGTGTTTTCACGCTTCATAAATTATGAATGTCTTTTGAGGCATCATTCAATCGAAAAGGCTGTTCTTTAGCGCCCCTTTGCAAATGCAATGAGTTGTGACACATCACTGGCAGCGGAATTCTCGCTATAAAACTTGGAGATGATATTTAAAGATGATAAAATAACGTACTAAAACCTCCACGTGGTTACAAAGGAAGCCGTGGTAGTGGAGGTTTGTTAAGGTTTAGACAAACTGGAGTGCACCTCAACCTAAGTAGATAGCCAACCCCCCACCTAATTCTAAGTACACTGCCAAGACAGTAACATGTGCGCCTAAATCTAAGTACGCAGCCCACAAGCATTTTGCCTGCATCGAACATGTAGAAGATATGGCCTGGATACGATCTCATGAGCTCAGAGTCGGTAGTCGAGCACCGCACCCGCTAGACCACCGTGGCGGGGTGGAACTTGTGGAAAAAAAGAACAGAGTGAAGCAAGATTCGCAACCTTGAGTCGAGTGTGTACGACTAGGTTAATTTTCTTCACTGCTCGTATGAGATATCACACATGGTAAGTATCCTGAACATGCATTTACAAATGCTCCAAATTTTTTTTTAATATGACCGTACACTGTACCCCCAAGCATTATTCATGAAGTACGAATAATGATTAAAACAGACTGCTGAAACAGGTATGCGTTCTTAAAAGTCACAAATATTTAAAAAGTCCCGTTACTGCACTGTCGCAGCTCTGTTCAGAGCTCTATGTATAACTCGCCTTAGCTAATGGCCAACCCCTTGCTCTAGTGTTTATTTAGTGTTTGTGCTGAATACTACTTACGTATGATATCTCTACGCATACAGGATATATCAAGGTCATAATCTGTGTGGGGTGGTTATTAACTGAGCGAGAACGCAAAGTGCATGGCTAACCGATCAGCATAGCACAAGTTTAACCTGCACATAGAACTAAAAAGCAATCATATAGAATAAGCCGCATTTAAATTGTGATAACTTTGTTATTTTCAACATCATCTACTAATTCGTGTCGAAATATACACGTGTTGAAAATTTCTTATTTCCCCCTTAGCGAAATTCAAGAGCCACCTAATTTAACTGGCGTTCTAAAATAACTGGCGACAAGCCAGTGTTAAAGGCTGGAGGATCTCACCGCAAACAAAAAGAAGAAATTTTAGTTAGCCTGATTTCATCGTGAGAAATGATTCCAGTATAACACCCTAAATTGTTTTCCCTTGAAATCCAGAACATGGGATGTGGTGGCGAGATGCTGTCTGCTCTTTCATTAGGTAGTTACATGTGCTCTGTTATTATATTTTTATATTGAGATCACTTGTAGCAACGTACGGTACTGGATACAACTCAAGTTCACAATGTGCGACTGAGTTCAAACTACGGGAACAACTACTGAAAACAGTCATTGTTTGAAGGACAGTGCCTGGGTGTAATTATCAACTGGAGGTTGTAGCCATATCTGCGTAGACAATTGGTAGCCTGATGGTCCGCGTTTATTGCTACCCGTTACCGAGAGCACTCGCTGTAAAACGAACTATTTAAGCCTCTGCTAGGGCAAAGCTGCTAGGTTGCTTTCCTTAGACGTAGTCAAAATATTTGCACCTGCTCTCTCTTTGGGCCGTATCTTTTAACATTATAAGCCAACTCTTTCGCGTTAAAATTAGGCACCGGAACACACCTGCTCACCTGGTCATGGTATAAGACGGCTCTGTAAAAGAAAACGTGAAATGAAGGTGTTGATACAGTGTGCACACACCCAAGATAGCTATTGTCACATAGCAATGTATGTTGTGCAATACGGACAGAAGTACGGACGGATGGATGAATGAACAGGGAGGGAGAGATGGACGCGCAGAGACGGATGAACAGAAGCATGACGCTCGGACGAATGGAAGCAGGGACGAATGGACGCGCAGATGGATGGACAGATAACAGAGAGAAGCACGGGTGGACAGAAGGGTGTAATGATCAACTGGAGTGGGAGTAATGGTGTCACAAGTCCCGTTAATTCGGGAGGCGATCGCCGGGCTAATTCCAAGGGCCAAAGTATCGGCCCCCCGAACCGCACCACAAAAGCGTCGACAATTGAGAAGCGGTCCTATTTGGCGCGCCAGCGGACGCCGGCTGTGGCCCAAAGAACAAGTCAGAACCAATGGTTGATAAACAAAACAAAATTATATTCTCAGTTATGGCAGATCAAAACGGTACGCAAGTATGCACACTCGACAATAGTTGAATACAATATGTCACCAATCAAACAACGTACTACACAGTACATGCAGCCACACTCGAAACAATAACACAGACAACAATACGCACTACAATGCAGTCGCATGCAATGAACAACCAAGACACCTAAATACTAAAGAGATAGAAAACCTATTCAGTCCAAAGTTCTTGGAACAAAAGTCTGGATGATACTCTTCCGAGAATCACTCACTCAAAGTCCAGCGTTGTTGTCGTTCTGCTGCCCCCGAAGTTTCTCTTCCAGGAAACCTCTGTTGTTCCGCTGCCCCCGAAGTTCCTCTTCCAGGAAACCTCACGTCTTCACTTGGCCGCTCTCCAAGCTTCAAACTTCTTCACCGGGAACACGTCGGCTTCACACTCGCAGCTGTTGCCACGCGTCTTCGCTCGATAGCGGTAGACACACACTCTTGCCTGTAGCTCGAGTCGTCACCCGTCAGGAGGAAATCCTCTTCTTCTCTTCCTTTGTCACGCAAGACAAAAAGCTTCGTCCACAAGGCGGACCACCCTACGCTCTCTGGTGCATACTTTCTTCTTCTCCTGCTTTGCCACTAAGGACAAAACCTTCACCGACAGACGCGGCGGGATACCCTACGCACTCTGGCATTAACTTCGTTCTTCTGCTGATCTCCCATCTCGGCTGCTCGATTAAATAACTTCCGCGCGAGATTCCAGAAAGTTCTCATCATTTCGTCGGCGCGATACGCAGCGAAGGCTGGGGGAAAGGGCGAGACGATACGGGGGCCGTCCGCGACGGATGACACAACCCGGCATCACCACGCCCCTTTTCATCGAGAAAATTCCAGGGCTTGCTCGGCCGCCGACGCGAGAAGATTTCGTCGGCGAACTTACGCTTCCGAGGGAGAGAGTTGCGCGCCCGGGGAGTCTTTGGATGTTTGTTTTCTTATTTTATCGTTGACCTCGTGGCGTCACAACGGCGTTTCGTCGCGAAAATTTGCGGCACGCCCTTTTTGGGCACTCGTTTTGTGACACTGTCCCCCACTTTAAGAATATTATCTCATAATATTCAAAACCACACAAACGAGCGCGAACAGTCACCACACACTTAAAGACTGTAACATAGTCCGTTGCTCATGGCACGTCACATTCACAATAGATCACTGAATACAATTGTACATTAAAATTCAATCTCACAACACATAGAATATAGTGTTACACAAGGCGAGGTAAAATATGTTACACAAGGCGAGGTAAATTAATGGGGGTTTTTAATGGGCCCTGAGTCCGCGATCACCGTCTAATGATGATGATCACCGCCATGGCTCGTACCCACTCAGGGGGATCGCAGTGGAGGCAACGTCGTCTTCCTTCTCTGCCCACGCTTCCCTTGATTTTCCTGGTAGTGATACTTTGTATCATTCCTCCTCTCTGACGAAGCCCTCTGGGCGAGTCATTCTAGCATCCTTCGTGTAAACGTCTTCAGGCGGGCAACATGCGTCACCTCCGTCTTGCATGAACGTCGGCCACTAGTGGTGACACGTGCAATTTCGTAGTTGACCTCGCTGACACGACGGAGTATCACAAAAGGACCGGCATAGTGTGCCAGTTGCTTTTGGCTCAAGCCACGTCTGCGTATTGGCGTCCACACCCACACTAAATCACCGGGGGCATAGGTTACATGCCTGTGTTGACTATCGTAGCGAGTTTTGGATGACTCTTGCGCTGCCAGTGTACGTAAGCAGGCAAGTCGACGGGTCTCTTCCGCACGACACAAGGTTTCAGCAATTGTTAAGTCGTCATGGATGACAAAAGGAATGATAGTGTCCAGCGTATGTCGAGGTGAGCGAGCGTAGAGCAGATAGAAAGGGCTATAGCCTGTCGTTTCGTGTTTCGATGTGTTGAAGGCGTACGTGACGAACGGTAATACTTCATCCCAGGTTTTGTGGTCAGAGGCGACGTACATTGACAACATGTTGATCAACGTTCGGTTTGTACGCTCGGCGAGACCGTTATTTTGCGGATGATACGCATTTGAGTGTCGGAACTTGGAGGCACACAAACGAAGTAATGATTCGACAATATCAGCGGTAAATATTCGACCACGGTCACTTATTATCACGCGAGGAGGTCCGTGTCGGAGGATGACTAAGTTCAACAGGAACTCCGAAACCTGGACTGGCGTGGCGGAGCATAAGGCAGCCGTCTCGCAGTACCGCGTCAGGTAGTCGGCGCATACAATTATCCGCCGGTTACCTTTTGAGGAGCGTGGAAATGGTCCCATCAGATCAATGCCGACCTTTTCAAAAGGGGAACCGGGAGGCTTTACAGGTTGCAGGTGACCAACTGGACCCGAGGAGGGCCGCTTGTGGCTCTGGCACTGCATACAGCTAGCCACGTAGTTCTGAATTGTTTTGCTCATTTTCGGCCAATAGAACCACTCTTTCGTGCGACTAAGTGTTCGTGCGGTGCCTAGATGGCCATAGGTGGGGTCATCATGCGTGAGACGCAGAACAGACGTTTGGAGGGACGCAGGAACAACCAGCAGAAAGCGGGCGCCCGTCGTGGACAAGTTTCTCTGGTAAAGAAGACCATTTCGGACGCAGAATCGGCCTTCGCTCAATGAATTTCTCGCTCCAGGGAAGAGAGCTTTCAAGCTTGGGTCATTACGCTGCTCAGCGGCGAAAGTCACGGCATCGGGAAAGCCAGACGACAGCGAAGCGATAAGGTGGTCAAAGTTATCGCTTTCACAATCTGTCGATGGTAGCGGCATTCTGGAGAGGCAATCCGCATCAGCGTGTAGACGGCCAGTCTTGTATGAGATGGTGAAGACATGTTCTTTCAAACGAATGGCCCATCGTGCGAGGCGGCCGGATGGGTCACGAAGGTTGATCAGCCAACACAGGGAATGGTGATCTGTGACGATAGTGAACGGGCGACCATAGATGTATGAGCGAAACCGTTGCACGGCAATGACTACCGCTAGGCATTCCTGTTCGGTCACTGTGTAGTTGCGTTCAGGCTTGCTTAAAGAACGACTTGCGAACAGAAGTCGTTCTTTAAGCAAGCCTGAACGCAACTACACAGTGACCGAACAGGAATGCCTAGCGGTAGTCATTGCCGTGCAACGGTTTCGCTCATACATCTATGGTCGCCCGTTCACTATCGTCACAGATCACCATTCCCTGTGTTGGCTGATCAACCTTCGTGACCCATCCGGCCGCCTCGCACGATGGGCCATTCGTTTGAAAGAACATGTCTTCACCATCTCATACAAGACTGGCCGTCTACACGCTGATGCGGATTGCCTCTCCAGAATGCCGCTACCATCGACAGATTGTGAAAGCGATAACTTTGACCACCTTATCGCTTCGCTGTCGTCTGGCTTTCCCGATGCCGTGACTTTCGCCGCTGAGCAGCGTAATGACCCAAGCTTGAAAGCTCTCTTCCCTGGAGCGAGAAATTCATTGAGCGAAGGCCGATTCTGCGTCCGAAATGGTCTTCTTTACCAGAGAAACTTGTCCACGACGGGCGCCCGCTTTCTGCTGGTTGTTCCTGCGTCCCTCCAAACGTCTGTTCTGCGTCTCACGCATGATGACCCCACCTATGGCCATCTAGGCACCGCACGAACACTTAGTCGCACGAAAGAGTGGTTCTATTGGCCGAAAATGAGCAAAACAATTCAGAACTACGTGGCTAGCTGTATGCAGTGCCAGAGCCACAAGCGGCCCTCCTCGGGTCCAGTTGGTCACCTGCAACCTGTAAAGCCTCCCGGTTCCCCTTTTGAAAAGGTCGGCATTGATCTGATGGGACCATTTCCACGCTCCTCAAAAGGTAACCGGCGGATAATTGTATGCGCCGACTACCTGACGCGGTACTGCGAGACGGCTGCCTTATGCTCCGCCACGCCAGTCCAGGTTTCGGAGTTCCTGTTGAACTTAGTCATCCTCCGACACGGACCTCCTCGCGTGATAATAAGTGACCGTGGTCGAATATTTACCGCTGATATTGTCGAATCATTACTTCGTTTGTGTGCCTCCAAGTTCCGACACTCAAATGCGTATCATCCGCAAAATAACGGTCTCGCCGAGCGTACAAACCGAACGTTGATCAACATGTTGTCAATGTACGTCGCCTCTGACCACAAAACCTGGGATGAAGTATTACCGTTCGTCACGTACGCCTTCAACACATCGAAACACGAAACGACAGGCTATAGCCCTTTCTATCTGCTCTACGCTCGCTCACCTCGACATACGCTGGACACTATCATTCCTTTTGTCATCCATGACGACTTAACAATTGCTGAAACCTTGTGTCGTGCGGAAGAGACCCGTCGACTTGCCTGCTTACGTACACTGGCAGCGCAAGAGTCATCCAAAACTCGCTACGATAGTCAACACAGGCATGTAACCTATGCCCCCGGTGATTTAGTGTGGGTGTGGACGCCAATACGCAGACGTGGCTTGAGCCAAAAGCAACTGGCACACTATGCCGGTCCTTTTGTGATACTCCGTCGTGTCAGCGAGGTCAACTACGAAATTGCACGTGTCACCACTAGTGGCCGACGTTCATGCAAGACGGAGGTGACGCATGTTGCCCGCCTGAAGACGTTTACACGAAGGATGCTAGAATGACTCGCCCAGAGGGCTTCGTCAGAGAGGAGGAATGATACAAAGTATCACTACCAGGAAAATCAAGGGAAGCGTGGGCAGAGAAGGAAGACGACGTTGCCTCCACTGCGATCCCCCTGAGTGGGTACGAGCCATGGCGGTGATCATCATCATTAGACGGTGATCGCGGACTCAGGGCCCATTAAAAACCCCCATTAATTTACCTCGCCTTGTGTAACATATTTTACCTCGCCTTGTGTAACACTATATTCTATGTGTTGTGAGATTGAATTTTAATGTACAATTGTATTCAGTGATCTATTGTGAATGTGACGTGCCATGAGCAACGGACTATGTTACAGTCTTTAAGTGTGTGGTGACTGTTCGCGCTCGTTTGTGTGGTTTTGAATATTATGAGATAATATTCTTAAAGTGGGGGACAGTGTCACAAAACGAGTGCCCAAAAAGGGCGTGCCGCAAATTTTCGCGACGAAACGCCGTTGTGACGCCACGAGGTCAACGATAAAATAAGAAAACAAACATCCAAAGACTCCCCGGGCGCGCGACTCTCTCCCTCGGAAGCGTAGGTTCGCCGACGAAATCTTCTCGCGTCGGCGGCCGAGCAAGCCCTGGAATTTTCTCGATGAAAAGGGGCGTGGTGATGCCGGGTTGTGTCATCCGTCGCGGACGGCCCCCGTATCGTCTCGCCCTTTCCCCCAGCCTTCGCTGCGTATCGCGCCGACGAAATGATGAGAACTTTCTGGAATCTCGCGCGGAAGTTATTTAATCGAGCAGCCGAGATGGGAGATCAGCAGAAGAACGAAGTTAATGCCAGAGTGCGTAGGGTATCCCGCCGCGTCTGTCGGTGAAGGTTTTGTCCTTAGTGGCAAAGCAGGAGAAGAAGAAAGTATGCACCAGAGAGCGTAGGGTGGTCCGCCTTGTGGACGAAGCTTTTTGTCTTCCGTGACAAAGGAAGAGAAGAAGAGGATTTCCTCCTGACGGGTGACGACTCGAGCTACAGGCAAGAGTGTGTGTCTACCGCTATCGAGCGAAGACGCGTGGCAACAGCTGCGAGTGTGAAGCCGACGTGTTCCCGGTGAAGAAGTTTGAAGCTTGGAGAGCGGCCAAGTGAAGACGTGAGGTTTCCTGGAAGAGGAACTTCGGGGGCAGCGGAACAACAGAGGTTTCCTGGAAGAGAAACTTCGGGGGCAGCAGAACGACAACAACGCTGGACTTTGAGTGAGTGATTCTCGGAAGAGTATCATCCAGACTTTTGTTCCAAGAACTTTGGACTGAATAGGTTTTCTATCTCTTTAGTATTTAGGTGTCTTGGTTGTTCATTGCATGCGACTGCATTGTAGTGCGTATTGTTGTCTGTGTTATTGTTTCGAGTGTGGCTGCATGTACTGTTGTAGTACGTTGTTTGATTGGTGACATATTGTATTCAACTATTGTCGAGTGTGCATACTTGCGTACCGTTTTGATCTGCCATAACTGAGAATATAATTTTGTTTTGTTTATCAACTCTCGGTTCTGACTTGTTCTTTGGGCCACAGCCGGCGTCCGCTGGCGCGCCAAATAGGACCACTTCTAAATTGTCCACGCTTTCGTGGTGCGGTTCGGGGGGCCGATACTTCGGCCCTTGGAATTAGCCCGGCGATCGCCTCCTGAATTACCGGGACTTGTGACACCATTACTCCCACTCCAGTTGATCATTACACCCTTCTGTCCACCCGTGCTTCTCTATGTCATCTGTCCATCCCTCTGTGCGTCCATTCGTCCCTGCTTCCATCCGTCCGAGCGTCGTGCTTCTGTTCATCCGTCTCTGCGCGTCCATCTCTCCCTCCCTGGCCATTCATCCATCCGTCCGTACTTCTGTCCGTATTGCACGACATACATTGCTATGTGACAATAGCTATCTTGGATGTGTGCACACTGTATCAACACCTTCATTCCACGTTTTCTTTTACAGAGCCGTCTTATACCAGGACCAGGTGAGCTGGTGTGTTCCGGTGCCTAATTTTAACGCGGAAGAGTTGGCTTATAATGTTAAAAGATACGGCCCAAAGAGAGAGCAGGTGCAAATATTTTGACTACGTCTAAGGAAAGCAACCTAGCAGCTTTGCTTTAGCAGAGGCTTAAATAATCGTTTTACAGCGAGTGCTCTCGGTAACGGGTAGCAATCAACGCGGACCATCAGGCTACCATTTGTCTACGCAGATATGGCTACAACCTCCAGTTGATCATTACACCCAGGCACTGTCCTTCAAAACAGTGTCTGTTTTCAGTAGTTGTTCCCGTAGTTTGAACTCAGTCGCACATTGTGAACTTGAGTTGTAGCCAGTACCGTTCGTTGCTACAAGTGATCTCAATATAAGAATATAATAACAGAGCACATGTAACTACCTAATGAAAGAGCAGACAGCATCTCGCCACCACATCCCAGGCTTCTGGATTTCAGGGAAAACAATTTAGGGTGTTATACTGGAATCATTTCTCACGATGAAATCAAGCTAACTAAATTTCTTCTTTTTGTTTGCGGTGAGATACTCCAGCCTTTAACACTGGCTTGTCGCCAGTTATTTCAGAACGCCAGTTAAATTAGGTGGTTCTTGAATTTCGTTAAGGGGGAAATAAGAAATTTTTAACACGTGTATATTTCGACACGAATTAGTAGATGATGTTGAAAATAACAAAGTTATCACAATTTAAATGCGGCTTATTCTTTATGCTTGCTTTTTAGTTCTATGTGCAGGTTAAACTTGTGCTATGCTGATCGGTTAGCCATGCACTTTGCGTTCTTGCTCAGTTAATAACCACCCCACACAGATTATGACCTTGATATATCCTGTATGCGTAGAGATATCATACGTAAATAGTATTCAGCACAAACACTAAATAAAGACTAGAGCAAGGGGTTGGCCATTAGCTAAGGCGAGTTATACATAGAGCTCTGAACAGAGCTGCGACAGTGCAGTAACGGGACTTTTTAAATATTTGTGACTTTACCTGTTTCAGCAGTCTGTTTAATTCATTATTCGTACTTCATGAATACTGCTTGGGGGTACAGTGCACGGTCATATTAAAAAAATATACAGCGTTTGTAAATGCATGTACAGGATACTTACCATGTGTGATATGTCATACGAGCAGTGAAGAATATTAACCTAGTCGTACACACTCGACTCAAGGTTGCGAACCTTGCTTCACTCTGTTCTTTTTTTTCCACAAGTTCCACCTCGCCACGGTGGTCTAGCGGGTGCGGTGCTCGACTACCGACTCTGAGCTCATGAGATCGAATCCAGGCGATATCTTCTACATGTTCGATGCAGGCAAAATGCTTGAGGGCTGCGTATTTAGATTTAGGCGCACATGTTACTCTCTTGGCAGAGTACTTAGAATTAAGTGGAGGCTGGGCTATCTACTTAGGTTGAGGTGCACTCCAGTTTGTCTAAACCTTAAGAAACCTCCACTACCACGGCTTCCTCTGTAACCACGTGGGGGTTTTAGTACGTTATTTTTACCATCTTTAAATATCATCTCCAAGTTTTATAGCGAGAATGCCGCTGCCAGTGATGTATCACAACTCATTGCATTTGCAAAGGGGTGCTAAAGAACAGCCTTTTCGATTGAATGATCCCTCTAAAGACATTCATAATTTATGAAGCGTGAAAATACTAGCATCGCTCACAGCATCTCGGCTAGAAGTACACGAAAACGGCGTCTGATGATCGGGACCAGCAAACCGTACAGACGTAACGGTTCGTTGGCTTCTTGGATGGAAGTGCTGTTTGCGCTGTGGTAGGTACACCGAGTCCAAAGTGCTTTATGAATACCCTTCCCGGAAAGAGGCTGGACACGCTTCAGTGGGCGTCTCCGCTTGCTTTGGTCCCCATAGTCTAGGTTTTTCTTGCGACGATCTACTTCTCGCGAGGAGTGAAAAGAAAGACGTTACTAAAGCCATGGAATGTGCTGACAAGAAAATACAAAGGTAGATCATCAGCATGTGTTAGGGAAGATTCAATAATCAATCAATGAAAAAATGGCAGATCCCACTTACAGTGGGAATCGATTATATGCTAAGCACGAATGAGAAATTTGATAAGTCACTTTAAAATCAGCACAACGTTACGAGGTGGAGGTAAATGATGCCGCATATGACTTCCGTGTCATGATTATCATATGTGGATGTGTCGTTTACCTTCGTCATCTATTCACGTTACGTAATAACAAATTTAGAATACGTGGAGCTAGCGAAATAGCCGCGAGCAAGCTATGAGCGTGTTATGTTGTCATGTTCCTACATAACACGCGTGTCAGGATTATCATGTTTGCACCAGTTATATATTTCGTCATCCATTGACGACACTTAACACCAACTGTGGTATATGTGGAGATAGCAAAACGGCCGCGAGCGCATCATGAAGGGCCCAATATACTCGGTCAACGAACGCTGGTCGCGAAATGCGACATGCATTGTTTCGCGCTGATGCGTTATCCAGACAACACTGCCTCTCCCTATTTTCGAGACGGAGGGACGCCAGACGCACTTAAACGCGTATGCGTCGAAGCAACGAAGCGCGGCGCGCGCCTACGGCCGGACCGGCAGCTGACGTGGAAACGCCGGCGTGACAGTATACGACAGGACTGGCACCTGGCGTGGAAACGCCGGCGTGACTCGACGAAATGAACGCGAGGCGAGCAAGCGCAGCGCGTCACGTTGAAACGTATTGGCGCCTTGACAGTGGCATGTAGTCATGTTCTCAAATGACACGCATTTCATGATTATTATGTTTGCACCAGTCACATACCTTTGTCATCTATTGGTGTCACGTAATACCAAATTTGGCATATGTGAATCTAGCGGATGGGCCGGGAGCACATCATCAGTAGGGCAAGTAGTCATGTTGTTACATGACATGTATGCTGTGTTTATCATGTTTTCACCAGTATCATACCTTCGGCATCTATTCACGGCCCGTATAGCAAACTTGGTAAAGTGAAGCTAGTGAAATGGCCACCAGAGCATCGGGAGCGTGGCATGTAGTCTTGTTGGTACATGACACGCATCTCATTATTATCCTGCTTGCACCAGTCACATACCTTCGGCATCAATTCACCTACTCTAAAACCCAATTTCGTATAAGTGACGCTAGCAAAACGGCCGCGAGCGCATCATGAGCGTGGCATGTAGTCGTGTTATCACATGACACGCATATCACGACTTTCATGTTAAAGTCTCTCGCTTATCTTCGCCATCCAATCATGTTATGCATACCAGTTTTGCCACATGCATGTTAACGAAACTACCGCAAGAGCAGCAGGACGACGACATGTAAATCATGACATTCACGTCGTGAAAATCCTGACACACATCTCGTGATTTTGATGTGACTAGTCAAGTATGTTTTTCAAGCAGTCATGATATGCCATACCAAGTTTCGTTTCGATACCATTATCGAAACGGCCAGGAGAGCTAAAAGTTGTAGGTGGCTAGATAGATAGATAGATAGATAGATAGATAGATAGATAGATAGATAGATAGATAGATAGATAGATAGATAGATATATAGATAGATAGATACGCTTAATGTCACCGAAGTTCTCTAAGAAATGCTTCGCATTTAATAAAACGTAGTGCAGAAGCCCTATAGGCAGGAAGACGTTCTTTCATACTTTCAAGGCAGATATGTAAATATAGGAAAGAGTGTTATGAAAAAAATGGCAGCATAACCACGGGGTGAATGATGGAGAGTGGGGCGAACCATCCGTCCGTTCATTTGTTCTTGTTTTCGTCCGTCCATGCGTCCGTCTCTTTGAATGTTCGAGCGTCCATCCGCCCGTCCGTGTGTGCGTCTGTTCGAGCATCCGCACGTCCATCCGTGTGTCCATCCCTGCGTTTGTACATGCATCCGTCCCTGCGTCCGTCTATCCATATATCCGCCCGTGCAGCCATCCGTGTTTCGGTGTATGCATCTGTCTGGGTGTCCGTTCGTTCATCTAGTCAACACTACAAGTACCAACATCTCGCATCTTTTCATCATATAATCTGCATATAGCAGCACCGCCATACAGCGGACTAGACGAGAGCTGGCACGCGCACACTATTTTACGGCTTGCGCTTCGTGTCTACTTCTCATTTTTAACCACCTTGAGTTCATTCATGGTATATACAAGTTCATTGTATTCATGGCACTGCGGCTCAACGCTCACTAAACCTTTCTAAAGCTAAGGAGGTTACACCCAGCGAGTATAATGTAGCATCCCTTTCTTGTCCCATAGTGCTCAATGTACGTGCCAATGGCTGCTAATGGGGATCGCAGCGTGCGCGTTGACTAAAAGCCGAATGCTCATGTCTCTCATTCCCCATTAGCAGCCATTGGCATGTACATTGAGCACTATTTTTTATTGTTAAACAACGCACAGAAGAAATCTCTCACTGGCACCACATTGGAGGTCAAGTGTTATACCTATTTCGGGTATGTGCCACTGGTGGTTACATACGAGGGACGCCCAAGCCACGCCATAAGGAGCTTCGCCCCTAAAATGGGGAGAAACTTCCTATTGTGGGTGCTGTAATGACAAAACAGCCGACCAGTGTTACGAAGGGAATGCCAACGCTGCCTGGAAAAGTTGCGGGCTAGAAGGTTACGGTGTTAAGAGATACCGGTAGCTCCACTGTTATCGTGCGGAGAAATTTGGTACGGGAAAGTGAGTTGACAGGCAAAACGAAACCGGTTTGCCTAATTGACAGTCCGGTTCGGATGCTTCCCTAAGCAGAAATTGAGGCCGAAACCCCGTACTTCAGCGGGAAGGTTACTGCTCTATGCATGACGACCCCCTTGTACGACCTCGTCATCGGAAACATCCACGGGGCGCGAGGGCCAAATGATCCTGAACATTTGGGGGAAGACCTGAAGATAGAGCCCTCGCCCACCCAGCGACCGCGAGATAGAGTGGAGGAGCATCCCGTGACGGGTCTCACTCGAGCCCAAGGAGAAGCCGCGGTGCAAGAGACAGTGAATGAGAAGATGATCGTGTTGAATGAGTTCACGTGCTTGGCAGCTGGACGTACGTCGGCACGACCTCAACCGACCGACAGTGCAAAGGTGACGGAGTCGGTCAGCCAGGCCAAATGTCGGGACATGAACAAGCGGGTGAATACCTGGACAGGATCGGTTGAGCGTCATGACCCGTTAACAATGTCGGAAGTGACAACAATGGCTGAGACGCCGCCTCAGATATTGTCGTTGGAAAGGGCTCGCCGAACAAGAACGTGGAAACACAAGAAGAGATCGAGCGAGCACCGCAAAAAAGGGCGCAAGCGCCGTTCGAAATGCACAGGATGTGTTTGACAGTGCTATATGTTAAGGTAATGTGGTTGTTGTCCTGTGTCACAACTGTAGGTCGAGTGAATCAAAATTTCTATTACGGTGATGTGATGTATAGTATGGTACAATTGTTTTAAAGACAGACGTTTGTACATTTGTATTGCTTGAAGTATGTAATGGAGTAATGTATTCATGTACCTGTGTCTATATTCTATGTGTTGTGAGATTGAATTTTAATGTACAATTGTATTGAGTGATCTATTGTGAATGTGACGTGCCATGAGCAACGGACTATGTTACAGTCTTTAAGTGTGTGGCGACTGTTCGCGCTCATTTGTGTGGTTTTGAATATTATGAGATAATATTCTTAAAGTGGGGGACAGTGTCACAAAACGAGTGCCCAAAAAGGGCGTGCCGCCAAATTTTCGCGACGAAACGCCGGAGTGATGCCACGAGGTCAACGATAAAAAAAGAAAACAAACATCCAAAGACTCCCTGGGCGCGCGACTTTCTCCCTCGGAAGCGTAAGTTCGCCGACGAAATCTTCTCGCGTCGGCGGCCGAGCAAGCCCGGGAATTTTCTCGATGGAAAGGGGCGTGGTGATGCCGGGTTAAGTCATCCGTCGTGGACGGCCCCCGTATCGTCTCGCCCTTTCCCCCAGCCTTCGCTGCGTATCGCGCCGACGGAATGATGAGAACTTTCTGGAATCTCGCGCGGAAGTTATTTAATCGAGCAGCCGAGATGGAAGATCAGCAGAAGAAGGAAGTTAATGCCAGAGTGCATAGGGTATCCCGCCGCATCTGTCGGTGAAGGTTTTGTCCTTAGTGGCAAAGCAGGAGAAGAAGAAAGTATGCGCCAGAGAGCGTAGGGTGTTCCGCCTTGTGGACGAAGCCCTTTGTCTTCCGTGACAAAGGAGGAGAAGAAGAGGATTTCCACCTGAGGGGTGACGACTCGAGCTACAGGCAAAAGTGTGTGTCTACCGCTATCGAGCGAGGACGCGTGGCAACAGCTGCGAGTGTGAAGCCGACGTGTTCCCGGCGAAGAAGTTTGAAGCTTGGAGAGCGGCCAAGTGAAGACGTGAGGTTTCCTGGAAGAGAAACTTCGGGGGCAGCGGAACGACAATAACGCTGGACTTTGAGTGAGTGATTCTTGGAAGAGTATCATCCAGACTTTTGTTCCAAGAACTTTGGACTGAATAGGTTTTCTATCTCTTTAGTCTTTAAGTGTCTTGGTTGTTCAATGCATGCGACTGCATTGTAGTGCGTATTGTTTTCTGTGTCCATTGTTTCGAGTGTGGCTGGATGTACTGTGTAGTACGTTGTTTGATTGGTGACATATTGTATTCAACTATTGTCGAGTGTGCATACTTGTGTACCGTTTTGATCTGCCATAACTGAGAATAAATTTTGTTTTGTTTATCAACCATTGGTTCTGACTTGTTCTTTGGGCCACAGCCGGCGTCCGCTGGCGCGCCAAATAGGACCGCTTCTCAATTGTCGACGCTTTTGTGGTGCGGTTCGGGGGGCCGATACTTTGGCCCTTGGAATTAGCCCGGCGATCGCCTCCCGAATTAACGGGACTTGTGACACCATTACTCCCACTCCAGTTGATCATTACACCCTTCTGTCCACCCGTGCTTCTCTCTGTTATCTGTCCATCCATCTGCGCGTCCATTCGTCCCTGCTTCCATTCGTCCGAGCGTCATGCTTCTGTTCATCCGTCTCTGCGCGTCCATCTCTCCCTCCCTGTTCATTCATCCATCCGTCCGTACTTCTGTCCGTATTGCACAACATACATTGCTATGTGACAATAGCTATCTTGGGTGTGTGCACACTGTATCAACACCTTCATTTCACGTTTTCTTTTACAGAGCCGTCTTATACCATGACCAGGTGAGCAGGTGTGTTCCGGTGCCTAATTTTAACGCGAAAGAGTTGGCTTATAATGTTAAAAGATACGGCCCAAAGAGAGAGCAGGTGCAAATATTTTGACTACGTCTAAGGAAAGCAACCTAGCAGCTTTGCCCTAGCAGAGGCTTAAATAGTTCGTTTTACAGCGAGTGCTCTCGGTAACGGGTAGCAATAAACGCGGACCATCAGGCTACCAATTGTCTACGCAGATATGGCTACAACCTCCAGTTGATAATTACACCCAGGCACTGTCCTTCAAAACAATGACTGTTTTCAGTAGTTGTTCCCGTAGTTTGAACTCAGTCGCACATTGTGAACTTGAGTTGTATCCAGTACTTTACGTTGCTACAAGTGATCTCATTATAAAAATATAATAACAGAGCACATGTAACTACATAATGAAAGAGCAGACAGCATCTCGCCACCACATCCCATGTTCTGGATTTCAAGGGAAAACAATTTAGGGTGTTATACTGGAATCATTTCTCACGATGAAATCAGGCTAACTAAAATTTCTTCTTTTTGTTTGCGGTGAGATCCTCCAGCCTTTAACACTGGCTTGTCGCCAGTTATTTTAGAACGCCAGTTAAATTAGGTGGCTCTTGAATTTCGCTAAGGGGGAAATAAGAAATTTTCAACACGTGTATATTTCGACACGAATTAGTAGATGATGTTGAAAATAACAAAGTTATCACAATTTAAATGCGGCTTATTCTTTATGATTGCTTTTTAGTTCTATGTGCAGGTTAAACTTGTGCTATGCTGATCGGTTAGCCATGCACTTTGCGTTCTCGCTCAGTTAATAACCACCCCACACAGATTATGACCTTGATATATCCTGTATGCGTAGAGATATCATACGTAAGTAGTATTCAGCACAAACACTAAATAAACACTAGAGCAAGGGGTTGGCCATTAGCTAAGGCGAGTTATACATAGAGCTCTGAACAGAGCTGCGACAGTGCAGTAACGGGACTTTTTAAATATTTGTGACTTTTAAGAACGCATACCTGTTTCAGCAGTCTGTTTTAATCATTATTCGTACTTCATGAATAATGCTTGGGGGTACAGTGTACGGTCATATTAAAAAAAAATTTGGAGCATTTGTAAATGCATGTTCAGGATACTTACCATGTGTGATATCTCATACGAGCAGTGAAGAAAATTAACCTAGTCGTACACACTCGACTCAAGGTTGCGAATCTTGCTTCACTCTGTTCTTTTTTTCCACAAGTTCCACCCCGCCACGGTGGTCTAGCGGGTGCGGTGCTCGACTACCGACTCTGAGCTCATGAGATCGTATCCAGGCCATATCTTCTACATGTTCGATGCAGGCAAAATGCTTGTGGGCTGCGTACTTAGATTTAGGCGCACATGTTACTGTCTTGGCAGTGTACTTAGAATTAGGTGGGGGGTTGGCTATCTACTTAGGTTGAGGTGCACTCCAGTTTGTCTAAACCTTAACAAACCTCCACTACCACGGCTTCCTTTGTAACCACGTGGAGGTTTTAGTACGTTATTTTATCATCTTTAAATATCATCTCCAAGTTTTATAGCGAGAATTCCGCTGCCAGTGATGTGTCACAACTCATTGCATTTGCAAAGGGGCGCTAAAGAACAGCCTTTTCGATTGAATGATGCCTCAAAAGACATTCATAATTTATGAAGCGTGAAAACACTAGCATCGCTCACAACATATCGGATAGAAGTACACGAAAACGGCGTCTGATGACCGGGACTAGCAAACCGTACAGACGTAATGGTTCGTTGGCTTCTTGGATGGAAGTGCTGTTTGCGCTGTGGTAGGTACACCGAGTCCAAAGTGCTTTATGAACACCCTTCCCGGAAAGAGGCCGGACACGCTGCAGTGGGCGTCTCCGCTTGCTTTGGTCCCCATAGTCTACGTTTTTCTTGCGACGATCTACTTCTCGCGAGGAGTGAAAAGAAAGACGTTACTAAAGCCATGGATTGACTGACAAGAAAATACAAAGGTAGATCATCAGCATGTGCTAGGGAAGATTCAATAATCAATCAATAAAAAAATGGCAGATCCCACTTACAGTGGGAATCGATTATATGCTAAGCACGAATGAGAAATTTTGATAAGTCACTTTAAATTCAGCACAACGTTACGAGGTGGAGGTAAATGATGCCGCATATGATTTCCGTGTCATGATTATTATATCTGGATGTGTCGTTTACCTTCGTCATCTATTAACGTTACGTAATACCAAATTTAGCATACGTGGAGCTAGCGAAATAGCCGCGAGCAAGCTATGAGCGTGTTATGTTGTCATGTTCCTACATAACACGCGTGTCAGGATTATCATGTTTGCACCAGTTATACATTTCGTCATCCATTGACGACACTTAACACCAACTGTGGTATATGTGGAGATAGCAAAACGGCCGTGAGCGCATCATGAAGGGCCCAATATACTCGGTCAACGAACGCTGGTCGCGAAATGCGACATGCATTGTTTCGCGCTGATGCGTTATCCAGACAACACTGCCTCTCCCTATTTTCGAGACGGAGGGACGCCGGACGCACTTAAACGCGTATGCGTCGAAGCAACGAAGCGCGGCGCGCGCCTACGGCAGGACCGGCAGCTGGCGTGGAAATGCCGGCGTGACAGTATACGGCAGGACCGGCACCTGGTGTGGAAACGCCGGCGTGACTCGACGAAATGAACGCCGGCGAGCAAGCGCAGCGCGTCACGTTGAAACGTATTGGCGCCTCGACTGTGGCATGTAGTCATGTTCTCAAATGACACGCATTTCATGATTATTATGTTTGCACCAGTCACATACCTTTGCCATCTATTGGTGTCACGTAATACCAAATTTGGCATATGTGAATCTAGCGGAACGGCCGGGAGCACATCATCAGTAGGGCAAGTAGTCATGTTGTTACATGACACGTATCCTGTGTTTATCATGTTTTCACCAGTATCATACCTTCGGCATCCATTCACGGCCCGTATACCAAACTTGGTATAAGTGAAGCTAGCGAAATGGCCACCAGAGCATCGGGAGCATGGCATGTAGTCTTGTTGGTACATGACACGCATCTCATTATTATCCTCCTTGCACCAGACACATACCTTCGGCATCAATTCACCTACTCTAAAACCCAATCTCTTATATTTGACGCTAGCAAAACGGCCGCGAGCGCATCATGAGCGTGGCATGTAGTCATGTTATCACATGACACGCATATCACGACTTTCGTGTTAGGGTCTTTCGCTTATGTTCGCCATCCAATCATGTCACGCATACCAGTTTTGCCACATGCATGTTAACGAAACTACCGCAAGAGCAGCAGGATTACGACATGTAAATCATGACATTTACGTCGTGAAAATCCTGACACACATCTCATGATTTTCATGTGACTAGTCAAGTATGTTTTTCAAGCAGCCATGATATGCCATACCAAGTTTCGTTTCGGTACCATTATCGAAACGGCCAATAGAGCTAAAAGTTGTAGGTGGCTAGATAGATAGATAGATAGATAGATAGATAGATAGATAGATAGATAGATAGATAGATAGATAGATAGATAGATAGCTACGCTTAATGTCACCGAAGTTCTCTAAGAAATGCTTCGCATTAAATAAAACGTAGTGCAGAAGTCCTATAGGCAGGAAGACGTTCTTTCATACTTTCAAGGCAGATATGTAAATATAGGAAAGAGTGTTATGAAAAAAAATGGCAGCATAACCACGGGGTGAATGATGGAGAGTGGGGCGAACTATCCGTCCGTTCATTTGTTCTTGTTTCCGTCCGTCCATGCGTCCGTCTCTTTGAACGTTCGAGCGTCCATCCGCCCGCCCGTGTGTGCGTCTGTTAGAGCATCCGCACGTCCATCCGTGTGTCCGTCCCTGCGTTTGTACATGCATCCGTCCCAGCGTCCGTCTATGCATATATCCGCCCGTGCAGCCATCCGTATTTCGGTGTATGCATCTGTCTGAATGTCCGTTCGTTCATCTAGTCAACACTACAAGTACAAACATCTCGCATCTTTTCATCATATAATCTGCATATAGCAGCACCGCCATCCAGCGTACTAGACGAGAGGTGGCACGCGCACACTATTTTACGGCTTGCGCTTCGTGTCTATTTCCCACCTTTAACCACCTCGAGTTCATGTTATATACTAGTTCACTGTATTTATGGCACTGTGACCCAACGCTCGCTAAACCTGTCTGAAACCAATAAAGTTACGCCCAGCGTGTATAACGTAGCAACCCTTTCTTGTCAGATATTGCTCAATGTACTAGCCAATGGCTGCTAATAGGGAATGAGAGACAGGAGAATTCGGCTTTTATTGAACGCACACGCTGTGCATTTTTTATTGTTCAACAACAATATTGTTCAGCAACAGCACGATGTTTAATCGTTGCTTGCTTTTATGCAGGTATGTTACCTTTCCAAAGCTGAATGCATTCGATCCGATGATCGCTTTCTGTTGCTGCTGCCTTGCCCACGTAGACTTGTATTTTTATGCCACGTGTTATATTGCAAAAGTCGTCTTGTTCTGAGTGGTGATGTGGAACTGAATCCGGGGCCTTTGAATAAGTCGGTGAATACCGGTAAAGGCAATACTTCTGGTAATAGACCTGTAACCCGAAACGCAGCTGGTTCCAATGCTCTCGACGAGGTTACTCATGCACCCTGTACTTCCGTACATGTTGACACTGGCGCTCCATCTATCTCTGAAATGTTATCTAAACTTTTGGAGGGGCAAACTAAGCTAGCTCATGATATTGCCGACATCAAATCATTTCAACAGACGGTCGCCTGCCGTTTTGATGATTTAGAATCACGTGTTAATGCATTAGAACGGGCTCCCAAATCTAATGAGCATAATTCTGTGAGTGAATTCCGTTCTGAAATAAATTGCTTAACTTGTAAGATTAACGAACGGGTCTTAAATAACGATGTCTTAGAAAATTGTTCAAGACGTAATAATCTGATAATACACGGTATTTCAGAAGATCCGAATGTAAACGCTAGCACCCTGTTGTGCAGCGTTACTTCTGTATTCACTAATAGCCTGAAAATTGCCTGCCCTCAAATTGAGCGCGTACACAGGCTTGGTAAACCACCTACTGGCTACACACGACCCATTATTCTGAAGCTTTTGAACTTTGGTGAAAAATTTGTTGTCCTAAAAAATGCATCTAAACTCAAAGGCTCAAATCTGTTTAATACAGAAGACTTCTCTTCGCGGATTAGACACATTCGGAAAACACTTTGGGAGGCATCACTTCTCTTTCGCAACGATGGCTCTGTGGTGAAGTTAAAATACGATCACGCGTTCATTGACACGATTCGTTACTACTGGGACGACGCCTCAAACACACTAGTGAAAGTCTCAGGTCAACCCCGTTGCCCTCGTTCTTCTGTGCCTACGTCCTCAAATGCCTCTTTATCCACTCCCTGACCTCGTTATAACCGTCAGGAACACCTTGTAGTTCTAAATGTTAATGCTCGTAGCATAGTTAAGAAACTTCCAGATCTATTGTGCCTTGTTGCAACTTATTCCCCTCATGTTGTTGGCATTACTGAGTCTTGGTTACTTAGTAACGTTTACGATTCTGAGTTTACTCCGCCCGGCTTTATTGCCATACATTATTACAGGGCACATGGCATTGGTGGTGGCGTCGCTCTACTTATCCGCTCAGATATCCGCTTCTCGGTGTTGCCATCATCTCCAGAGACTAAATCCCTGTGGTGCAAAATTTATCTAAATAATCAATGTATTGTAGTTAGTGTTATATATCGCCCAGCTGGATCCTCCCTTGATGTTCTTCATCCTCCTTCCGATTTCATGTGCGATATTAATATAGCTTCATCAAGGTTGATCTGTATGGGTGATTTTAATGCTCCTGACATCGATTGGCCTTCCCTGACTGTAACGGGTCGTGATGCTGCTGTCTGTCATGAATTATTAAATATTTCTTTATCTTTTGGGCTTACTCATGTCGTTTCATGTGCGACTAGGTTTAATTCTATTCTAGACTTAGTTTTCCTAAGTACAGATTTAGCTGATGATAACTTTTCTTGCGATGTGATTGACGGATTATCAGACCATAAAGGTGTCTTGTTATCACTTTGTTGTCCCACGTCCAAATCACCCTATACGTTTACTAGTTTCCCTGATTTAACTCGTGCGGATGACAATTTCATTACTGATTTTCTAGCTGATCATTTCGATACGTTTTGTGCACTTTCTGACAGGCAGGATATAGATTACCTTGTTAATTACTTTGAGGATCTTGTTAAGTCATGTGTCCGAAGATTTGTGCCACTTGAGACAAAGAAAAGGAATACTAATCTTCCTTGGATCACTCGTGACGTCTTACATTTATCTCGCCGTGTCCGTCGACTTAGGCGCTCCAGAAGAACTCACGAGCCCGTTAGCCTAGACAAATTTCAGAAGGCGAAAAGTCAACTTAATTCTAAAATGAGAACGGTGAAATATTTCTTTTTTCGCGTTCAGTTGCTGGGCATGTTAAGCACGAACCCACCTAAATTTTGGTATTCGATTTTGCCTCATGACGCCTCACCTTCTTTCAAAATTGATAATGATGTTATTAGTGACCCGTCAGCAATATCCAAGGCTTTTATTAACTATTTCCAGTCTGTGTTTCTTTCTGACAATAGCTCCATTCCTTCTCTGACAGGCATAACTCGTTCTGAACCAATCAGTGACATTGAAACAACGAGTGAAGGCATTCTGAACCTTTAAAAAATGCACTGGTCCTGGCGGGATCCACAATGCATTCTTAGTTCGCTACTCCATTTGGTCATCCAGATATCTGACGATCATATTCAACAAATATTTATCTTCTGGCACTGTTCCATCCTCATGCAAGATAGCAAAGGTGCTCCCTCTTTATAATTTTAACAAAAAGCAGTCTCTATTGAATTATAGAGCGATATCATTGACTTCTCAATCATGCAAGATGTTAGAACATATTCTTCATAAACACATTATGCTCTTCTTGGAATTGCACCAACTACTATCAAACATGCAGCATGGGTTTAGGCATGGTTTCAGTACCACAACACAATTAGTCGAATTCACGCATGATATTTTTTTGAACCTTGATCTTAGCAACCAGGTTGACACTATATTTATTGACTTCTCAAAGGCCTTCGATACAGTACTGCATTCTAAACTTCTCGCTAAACTCGATGTCATTTTAAACAATCCTCAATTGGTTAGTTGGATCTCTAGCTTTTTGTCATCTCGCTCTCAGTTTGTTTCTTACAGGTCAACCAACTCTACCGCCATTGATGTAACATCCGGAGTGCCCCAAGGGTCCGTCCTTGGGCCTCTTCATTTTTTAATTTACTTGAATGATTTGCCTGTTTGCATCTCTTCTTCCATTCGTTTTTACGCCGATGATTGCGTTTTATACGAGGTCAATAAAACACACGCGGACCATTACCGCTTGCAACAGTCATTTGCTGGTTTTGCGACTGGCGCAAGCCTGGCAAATGAACATAAACTTTAAAAAAAACCGTACTTATGTCCTTTTGTGGTAAATCTCCTTCTGCTTTTGATTACTCTTTCGATAACCGTGCAGTAAATAGGGTTCTTGATTATAAGCATCTGTCGTTTGGAACCCGTACAAGCAGTGCGAGATCAATAGGTTAGAAGCAATTCAGAAAAAAGCTGTAAGATTCATATGTCATCGCTATGACTGCGACTTTTCACCCTCTTCTACTGTTTTTTCACTGAACTTAACTTCGCTCTCTTCGCGTCGCAAAAGAGAGTCATTAAAATTCTTGCATAGCATTGTGACGTCTTCAGTTAAACTTTCATATGACAAGGACTACATAAACTTTGCACCTCAGTCAATCACAAGAAGCTATGACAACTTAAACTTAACGCCTTACTAAGCTCGAACTAACATGTTCAAGTTCAGTTTTTTCCCCCGTTCTATTGAAGACTGGAATTCGTTACCAGGTACTATTCGTTCACGCCCATCATTCAATTTTCAAGCCGACATCCATGACATGCGTCAGTAACGTACCCTCATCAATTTGCCGTTGGTGCTAGCTCTGGAGTTGCATTGTTTCTTTATTCTACTTTCATTCATGTTAATCACACGTTTGTGCAGTTTTGACCTTGTATAACCACACATCTGTATTATGTAACCTGTTTACATAATTTTCATTCCCGTCTGTTAAAATTCCGCGTATTTTGTACACCCACTCCTGCCATAGCGCACTTAGCGCTGCAGTATGTGTAAATAAAAAAAATGATAAATAAACGCACAGGAGAAATCGCTCACCAGCACCATTTTGCAGGTCAAAGCGTAAGACATGTTAAGCACTACTACAAGGGACGAACGGGTGCGGCGTTAAGGAGCTTCACCCCTAAAAATGTAATGAGCACTTGCAAGATGGGTGCTTATTGATAATTCGTTATGCTGAGGCAAAAATTGTATACTGCTGTACAAATCCTAATTGAAAAGGCGGATAGTGGCTGTAGACCAAAATACAACATTTACAGAAGTGCTGGAAAATTTATACCCAAATGAATGAAACGTATTACCTCGTTTTCTTGTTACCTTTAAATATAGCATGTGACTGGCGAAGAAATATGGTAAAGGTGTGTCATACTCAATTGGAATTCATTAAAAAGTTCAGGGCGAATTTTATAACAAGGATTTTTAGTCATGCAAGCTCCCGAAGAAAAATTGATATAATGGTATGAAGAAGCGCACGTTCGTTGAGACCGTAGATGAGTCCCTTGTAAATGCTTGTGGAAATGTTTATAAGAACGCCGGTCTTGCTTCAATATGTCAAGCGACCTGGCAGAAGTTATACAATTTAAACATTTCTGAGAGGGCTAGTAGCTCTCTAAGTATTCGCAATGCGACGGCCTATAGATGGCGTGGCATGCAATCCAAGATGGCTGCGGAAGGATGATCAACCCGTAAACTCGGAGAAGAAAAGACAGAACGCATGGACGTACTCCCCGTGCCGGTTTCACCGTAGGAACTCTTGATCGTCAAATGAATGTATATCGAAAGGAAGTACTTTCCAAAACAACAGTGACTGCTGAATGTTCGCTACCTCAATTCTTGCTGCAGTGCGAAGTGGTGGTGGTGTCAGTTGATCATCCGTGTATCAACGATGCTTCGCGTAATCCTGTGCGTGCTCCAAAAATGTGCGCGAACTAAAATTGAGGTATGAACTGAACGGCCCTCCGAGATCATTAGTGCCGAGCCTGTCTGGCGTATTCACCGCAGTACTAGGCCACTAGGGAGTAGCGCACCGTCGTGACTGCACAGGACCAAATGTTTACCGTAGTGATGGTTTGCGAAAATATTACGCTGTTACCATTACTTGCCCTGTAAGCATCATGCAGCTGCTTTTTCAACGGAACGCAAGCATTTAACTTGCCTTCAAGAAGTGCTTTTGTCACAGCCTTGATCAGACCAGCAGTGCGCAATTCCCTGCACTCGGATGTGGCAGGTTCCATCAACGCGATCGAAAGAAGGATATCGACATGCCTACGTTTTTCGCAACGTCGAAGGTGAAGCGCAAAAGAAGTTAGCGTGGACTGTAGTCGTAACTGCATATTTCATTGCTATAACTACTTAGCTTCGCTGGTCGAGCTCGAGCGTGTTGGTGGCATGCGGCGTTTTGTACTATCTACTGTAATTGGGATACATTCAATGCACAAGCAAAAGTGTGCTTTAATTTTGAGCTAGCTGAAGGATAATATACTATAATACAATCAAAGTGATTGACGAGCGTGAAAAAACATTAACACACGTACGACGGGACGTGAATGCAACTCTCTACTTGTGAGTTAGCAGCTGATCGTTAATCACCGCTGTCACTCTCAGCGAGTTGACAACCATCTACGTCCAGTGAAAAATCCTCGACGCCAAGACGGTTTCTTTGAACATCACTGCTGAAAGTAATCTGAGGAATGCTCTCCGCCAAACGACTTCGACAGCACCAAGAACGCGTAATTCACCCCGCACAACACAATAACAGCGTCACTCTCCACGTTTATCTGAGAGTGCGGACATCATTTCACTCCGATACCCGGCGATAAAGCAAGCGCTTGCAGTGCGCCGCCATCTGTCAACAAATGTAAAAAACAAGCAGCGCAGCGTTGTTCAAGGTTTAGAAACGCAAATCACGAGCCTGCGCTACTTTCCGCGTACAATGAATGTTATGAGATTCATGCCCTACAAATGCACTGACGAATGCTATACGCCCGTGAAGCAGGGCGAGCTTTAACTGGAATGGTCAGACGGTAACATTTAGCTATCCCAAGTTGCAGCGGAAAATCTCGCGAACGTGATATGTGTACTTGTGGGCTATATTCGAAAGCGCAAGCTGCCACATATTTTCACGAAAACTTCCTGTCTCGCAAGAACGAATCAGATTTATCGTTTAACGGACGGTCTGGTATATTCACTGATTCACGAAACACACAAAATGGTTTGTGTTCGTTTATTTCTAACGCATTAAAACTGCGGCAAGCACCACCGGACAAGAAACCATTGGAAGTGTCTGCCTGCTGACCACTTTTGAGAGGACGCTCCTGGATTCCGCTAGGTGGCGCGACTGTCTATGAACATTGCGTATATGAAACAAACTACGATTTCTTGCCATGCACTGGCCATACTTTCAACGAAGACCACGTTGCCATTCGGCAGGTGTGAAAGTATATATAGTAAATAAAGGCAAAATTAGGCAAAATACTCTTTCAATGTAACTTATCACTGGAGTTATACGCAAAATAATAAACAAGTATAATCTATGAATTTTCTTAAATGGATATCATGTCGAGTGTTCAAAATGTAGAAATAGGACCATAATATTTTCCCCTTGCTCTTAAAGCCAAAGTTAGCTCGGAAAACTATTTATTTGTTCATTTGTTTGACTATCAAGTTTATGTACCTAGAAGCCAAAAGCATTAGGGAGGAGTGTCGACAGAACACAAATAAAGGGAAACCGTATATAGTGAGAAAAATGAACGAAGAACAGACATTGAAGGAGTACGGCACTTCGGGTTTTACGAAATAAAATGACGTCAAAGCTATAGCCAGAGCAATAGGACATATTGGGCGACAATATTATAAGTGGATCAACGGACCGTGTAGAACGCTGTGCTAGCATATTCATCAAATGAGCTCAAGCGACAAAATTTTCCACGTGCTACTAAAGAGGAAACGGAATGGCTTGATTTTGCAGCTCCTAAATTAGTGCTGTTGTAGTCAGTTGGAAATTATATTCTTCCAGTTATTATTACATGGAATATATTGGCATATCGATATTCCTAACAAGTGACCAGCTATATAATGGAACGCAGTTCAACAGTTCAATTGACGGAATCGTTGTGTTTCGGGAAACAGTGCAAACGTGATATTTGGTACCACCCCACCGCGGTGATCTAGTAGTTAATTGGTACTCGGCTGCTGACCCGCGGGTCGCGGGATCAAATCCCACTGCGGTGGCTGCATTTTTGATGGAGGCGAATATGCTGTACGCCCGTGTGCTCAGATTTGGGTGCACGGTAACTAACGCTAGGTGATCCGAATTTCCGAAGCTCTCCACAACGGTGTCTCTTATAATAATATGGTGGTTTTAGGAGGCTAGGCCCCATACATATCAATAAATATTTTTTCCATAAATAATAGTTTCTACCCGGTGGCGCAGGAAGTGTAAAGTATTAGTTTAAGCTCAGTGGGCCTATACAATATTATTGAGGATACAGTTCTTCCCAGAGAGAGCGTGATATAGGCACACTCCCGCGAACAAGTTAGTGGGAACGTTAAATATTGAAGACCAGCAACGTTTTTGTGCTTATATTGCGGGAGATCACTTTCATGTTCATTAGCCTTTTCTGATGCCAGGAAATACTCGCGTATTTGTTTATTTATACAAAAGGTTGAAATTGGTGGCTGATATTTAGGTTTTTTTATTTTAGGTGCATGTAGCAAAAAGTTCACTACGAAATACATCTAAACAAGAGCTTAATGTAGCCGAAAAGTTTTCAGGGCACCGACGTACATTTTTATCGCCGAAAGTGGCGCTAAAATAGAACATACAATGAAAATTATTCACCAACAGCAGCCACGACGACTACAATGTCGAGCTTATAAAAGAGAGAGAGAGAGAAAACATTTATTGAAAGAAGCTTGTGAGTGAAGGTGGGAGGGTGCCTTATTCCAGGAACCCTCTGGCTTGGACAGCCCGCCGAGCTCGAGCGACGAGTTGATGCTGCTCGACCAGGTCCGGCTGGGAGATCGCAGCCTCAATTAAAAAATATTGAGCAGTAAGGAGTGTACAAGGCTTTACTATAAGTCACGCTCAACGACAGACATGGAACACACATTGGGGTCATGCTTAGCACTTCGAGCAGCAAAGGCGACCTTCGAGTAGTTCAGATCTTCCCCTACTATACCACTGTACGTCAAATCTTTCCGTTCTCCAGCAGTATTTAACAAAACGAGTGCTTAGGCGTTGTCTTTGAACACATGTCCATCGTGCGTTTCAAAATAATGAACAATGCTGTCCACTGTGTGTCATTTTCCGTACACCCATAAAGTTTTAGTGTCACGGGAAGTTTGGTCATGAAACTAAGCCTGTCAACTAAAATCATCATCATCATCATCATCAACATCATCAGCATCAGTCTGACTACGTCCACTGCAGGACAAAGGCCTCTCCCATGTTCCGCCAGTTAACCCGGTCCTGTACTTGCTGCTGCCAATATATACCCGCAAGCTTCTTAATATCATCTGCTCACCTAACCATCTGTCTCCACCTAACCCGCTTGTCTTCTCTTGCAATCCAGTTAGTTACCCTTAAGGACCAGCGGTTATCCTCTCTACGCGCTACATGTCCACTAAAATAGCTGTGCTGAAAGCCAGAACAATGGCGCTTGGCAATTACTTTCTAACACAAGTAAAAACTCGAAAGGGAATCAGAAATAAACAGACGAGGTCTGAATACATGAGTATTTTAGTGCCATCCAATAAAACTGTTCTTTCAGGTTGCAACATCCCACCCTTTTCGGCTACGCCTCATAACACGTATTACACTTCCTAAACTAGCAATATGAACTAGATGTTTTAAGTGTGTGCCTTGTTGATTCTGAATTAGCTGAGAGGTTAAAATTATGAAATCCCGATACACCTCACTGAATTTTTGCCTCACTTGGCAAAAATTTTTGTCTCATTTGGCAAAAAACATAATCTGGTTCCCGGCACAGGTTGGCCGATACGCACACGGAACCATCCTTTATGCCAACGAGTTGGCTCACACCCGGGGGCGAGGTCCCAAGTTCCACGGCGGGGCGAATCACTCCAAGGCTGAGAGAGAGAGAATAAACATTTATTAATAACAAATGCACACTGAGCCTTCTTTGGGTGGGGCCCTCAGTCCAGGGCTCCATTGTCTTGCACGACCCTGCGAGCCCACTGGACCAGCTGCTGCTGTTTCTGCCGGCGTAAGCTGAGCAGTGCAGACTCCCAAGAGGAAGGGGTGGGATTGGAAATGGGAGGCACGCCTTGTGGGGCAGAGCATTCCCACGTGGAGTGGTACACCGTCGGTACGGATCCACAGAAGGGGCAGGAGGGGTAGAGAGTCGGATGAAAGCAATTTAGCATATAAAGGCAAGGAAATGAATTGGTCTGCAGTTGCCGCCAAGCGACAGCATCTGCTCTGTTAAGTGAAGAATGAGGGGGAGGATACGTATAACGGCTCTGTCGATAGTACTGCAGCGTAGCGTTGTAGTTTAGTGGTTCTGTCGATGCGTCGTCTGGATTGGACAGCTCTTCCAATGGAGCCCGGCCGGTCAGTTCTTGGGCAACCGCATGAACGCGTTCATTACCATGGAGAGAGGCGTGTCCAGGAGTCCAGACGATACGCACAGAATGTAATGCGGACGGTGAGACAGAAGAGAGGATATTGTGTGTATGTGCAGCCACAAGTACTTGAGCGAAAGCATGGCAAGCAGCTTGTGAATCTGTTACAATAGTGACAGGGGAGTCATGTGACAGTGTCGTAGCGTGAACAATTGCCAGAGCGAGAGCTCCCTCCTCTGCCAGACCACTGTCTGTAGTGCGAAGTGTGGCAGACGCCACAAGGGCGTCTGTGTCATCTGTCACGGCTAAACACATGGCTGACTTCGCTGGGTAGCGTGCTGCATCAGTGTAAAGTACTTGTAAGTCTGATGTACCATCACCAAAGACGCCTGAACTCGGGCACGTCGACGACTGGCGTGGCCGGAGGGATTCATATTGCGTGGAATCGGAGGCACTTTGATGAGTGCGCGGAAAGTAGAAGCAAGTTTATGTCGCGGTACTTGTGCGGGTTTTTGAGGAATAGGGTAGCCAAGACGAGACAGGATGGCGCAGCCCTGACGGGTCTGCCTGAGCCGTTGGAGCTGACTGTTGTGCTGGGCCTCGATGAGTTCAGTTATGGTGTTGTGGACTCCTAATTGAAGGAGGCGTTGTGTAGATGCGTGTGGAGGCAAGCCGATAGCCGCCTTCACAGCTGTCCGTAGAAGGATGTCCATCTTTTTTATTTGAGCTAGAGTGAGATTGTGAAAGGGAAGATGATAGGTGAGCCGACTAACTATGAGTGCTTGTACTAAGCGGAGGACATCCTTCTCACAGAGGCCTCTCCTGCGATTGGTGATGCGTTGGATCATGTGTGTAATTTGAGTTATCTGCTGAGCCAGAAGGTGTGTAGTGTACGAGGCCTTGCCGTCGGACTGAAGGTAGAGGCCTAAAATGCGAATTCTTGGTACCAGAGGGATAGGATGGCCATCAAGAAACAGCGAAATGTCAGGAGAATCAGCGGTTTTGCGGCGCCGCTTGTATACCAATAACAACTCCGACTTATCCACTGAGCACGTAAGGCTGCCGGCAGCAGCATAGTCTTGTACCACAGACACAGCTTCCTGTAGGGCGTCCTGAATGGTTCCGTGTGATCTTTTGGTCGCCCAAATTGTAATGTCATCTGCATAGATGGCATGCTGGATGTTGGGAACCTGTTGTAATAGGGAAGGGAGTTTAGCCATAGCCACGTTGAACAAAGTGGGCGAGAGAACCTAGCCCTGTGGTGTTCCTCTGCCTGCGAGACGAATGACGTCCGAACGGAGGTCTCCAATCCCAATAGTGGCCGTGCGGTCAGAAAGAAAGGACCTGACGTAATTGTAGATACGTGAGCCACACAGAGATGAAGCGAGATTGTCAGGAATAAGGTCGTGGGGGACGTTGTCAAAAGCACCCTTCAGATCCAGGACCAGAATAGCTCGGACCGGGTTTGAAGTGGGGCTATCCAACACGCCCTCCTTAAGCTGTAATAATACGTCCTGTGTAGAGATACCAGGACGGTAGCCGAATAGTGTATCAGGAAAAAAGTGATCGTCTTCGAGAAATGGTTGTAGTCGAGAGAGAACAACGCGTTCAAAGAGTTTAGCTACACATGAAGTCAAGGATATAGGGCGAAGATCCTGGAGGGATAGCGGCTTGCCAGGCTCTGGAATAAGTACGATTTCTGCGTGTCGCCCCTCCTGTGATAGCGTGCCGTTTTTCCAATGTTCGTTGTAAAAAGCGGTTAAATATTTGATGGACTGGTCATCTAAATTACGCAGAAGTGTGTACGTAATCCCGTCTGTACCGGGTGCTGTGTTGCGCCTAATGCTTTGCAAAGCTGCCCTAACCTCTGCTTCTGTAATGTCCTCATCTAGAGGCATATCGTGTACGTGTGGATAATCACGTTAGGCGGGACGGGAGCCCGTAAATACATAGTGTTGCTTTAAGGTGTGCAGCAGAGTGTTATCGTCGAGCCCTGATTTGTGGAGAATGGTGTGGATTGCGTTAGCAGTGTGTGATTTTGTCTGTGTTGGATTTAAAAGAGCACAGAGTATACGCCACGTTCGAGGTGTACTTAGTGAGCCGTTGAGTCGATCACAGAAGTTATGCCAATTGTTGCTAGTGAGGATGTTCGCATAGTCCTGTGCCTCAGTAGCTAGTTTGGCGATTCGGAGACGAAGTTTTCGGTTATGTTTCTGTCGCCGCCACCGCCGTGTCAAGCCTCTGTGGGCATCCCAGAGATGTATCAGATGCTGGTCCACATCCAGCGTTTCTGTCGTCGCAGCGATGAGTTTGGTAGCTCTTTGAAAATCGGAGGGAAGTTGTAATATCCAAGCCTCAAGGCAAGGAGAGTCCTGATGGGTAGTTGTACGATTACGCCTAAATTCATCCCAGTTCGTTAGTTTAATGATGCGCTCTGGGGCACGCGTGGCTGCTACTTGGAGCTCTGTAGTTAGTATATGGTGATCACTGCCTAGATTCACCATGAGGTTGCACCAGGAATGGTGACTAACGCCCTTGACTATCGTGAGGTCGGGGAATGTGTCCCTGCTCACACTATTACCTAGGCGAGTGGGTTGATCAGGTTCTGTCAGCAGGGTCATGCGATGAATCGCGAGAACCTGTGCGAGTCGTCGGCCTTTAGGCGTTTCTGTTGCGTAGCCCCAAGCCGAATGGGGGGCATTGAAATCTCCTACAATAACTATGCGTTTACCCAACTTGCACATTTGTGCGAATAGATGACCGATGTCATCGTTCCTGGCGTTAGGTGCACTGTAAACGTTAAGCACGTACAGGCTGCTACTGGGACGAGAGCACGGGACTAATTCGAGAAGTACGTGTGAGATGCAGGTGCTTTGAAGGGTGTGTTCTATGACAGTGACATGCTTAGAAACTAATGTAGCTGTGCGATGTGGTGTATTGTTCGTTACGTCTGTGTATGTGGTGTAACCCGGAAGCGTAGGGGTACATTGTACTTCTTGTAACGCTATGACATCGGGAGTAATCTGCTGCATCTCAATGAATTGCATTAGAGCTCCGCGTTTCCTACGATACCTCCTGAAATTCCACTGCCACACACGTAGGAGTTGAGGGGTGTCACGCGTTGACGTACGGTTTCTCGCCATGATCATGCAATAGCGGGGCCTCGGTAGTACACGGAGGCATTTCGGACTGTGCTAAATCTTGGTGGAGGGTGGTGGGAAGCGGGACTGCAGCAGCTGCGGCTGTTGGGACGGTTTTTTGGGACGGTGATAGGAAACGGGAGGGGCGTATGTAAGGATGCGGTCGCTGTGTTTCACGTGTCGGAGACGTGGTGCGTTTTGGTGCAGATGGCATAATATCAAGTTGGCCGAGCGCAGTCAATATCTGCTGTTTAACATCCGTTACAATCTGCTGGACAGCAGGTTGCAGGGCCTGCTGGATCAATTGTTGGAGTGGAGCTGTTAGTTCATCCATAATGCTATCCTTCATTTTCTGCATTTCTACCTGCATCATAGTTGCGAATTCGTTCCTTAAAGAAGTAGCCATTTCGTTCAACGCCTCTCGTGTGCAATAGTCGGATCGTGCCGTAGTTGACGACATGTCATGGTGAAGCTGAGGGCCTACTGACATGGGTTGTGGTAGTCTAGGTGGCGTTGGTTGTGGTGTTCTTTCCTGCGTTGATGTTTGTGTGAGGGAGTGGGACTGGTGTGGAGAGGGAGGGAGAGGAGGGAACCGCCCTGCTTAGCTTACCGTTTGTGCTTTCTTGTGGGAACCGCTTTGCTGGCCATGATGATGCGTTGTCCCGTCCGTGTGCCAGCCTTGAGATCCCGGCTGGCCAGCGAAACCACTCCGCGATGACGAGTTTCCTCGCTTGGGCCCCGACTTATCCCTGGAATGGCTCCTTCGCCTGGCTGCACTCCCGGACGCACTGCTCTGCTGTCCAGGGCTGGGAGATGGTGACTGGGCGTTCTTGGTGGGAGTAGCTGACCGGGGTGGTTTGCGTCGGTTGACAGGTGGCAAAAACCGCTTTGGGCATGGTTTGGCAGCCGTCGGGTGGTCGCCACCACAAAGCATGCAAGAAGGGCGGCACTCGTGGTTGTTGGGTGATAGTGAATCCCCGCACACTCGACATTTCGGTGTGTCAGGAGGCCGTGGGCACACATCCTCACGGTGTCCAGTTTTGTTGCACTTTCTACAGTGGGGAATAGTCCGTTTGTAGAGGTAGCAGCGGAGAGCCTGTCCGTACGCGTTCACGAAGAAAAGGACTCGCTTGCCACAAAATGAGAGCACCATTGCTCCGGAGTCGCCGAGGCGTCTGCACGTAAGGACCTCGTAGCCCGGTACTTCAACTTCTGTCAGGAAGTCGTCTGGTGTGATTTCATGGTTTATTCCGTTGACCACCCCTTTGCACGAATTATCAGGCGCAATACCATAAGAGGTGATGTCGTAGGTTGCTGCGTGCACTGTAACTTTCCTGATTTGTCCAAGTGCCATGGCGATGTGTTCAGATGAAGTGCTTATTGTTAGCACATTTTGATTTTCGTCAACTCGAAGCTTGATATCAGGCTTCTCACTGCGTATATTTGCTGCATGAACTATGGCGAGAAGTAATGTCTTGGGGCTAACCTTGCTGAGATTTAATCCACTATGGGGATGAATTGCTAGCTTGTAGTCCTCGGCAGGGAGCGGTGGGAGTCTTGGTAGACGCGTCTTAGGCCGGCCTGGCGTAGAGCGGGCTCAGACGGCGTGCTGAGCAGCTGTTGAGTCGGTACGGTATGGGGTTGCAGCTGTCGGCGTTTGTACTCTCTTGGTAACAGTGATCCATGTATTTGCGTTGTGCTCATTGCTCACCTGCGTATCGGCGTATTGACTGGTCTGCGTATCCATCATGTGGTCCGTGGAGCGAGAGGGCAATGAGTGCTTCTCGTCGGCTGCGACGCTCCCAGAGACGCTCGCCATCCGCTGTAGAGCGGGGCGACGTTCTGTCCAAGCCGCGTCTCTGGCTTGTTAGGGTTAGCGAGGTGGACCTCTTCAAGAACTTTCGAAAGCAATAAAACGTTTAAAAGCGCACTCACAGGTTGTAGTCCGGTATAGGCTTGACAGTGGTGATGCTAGGAACAAGTTCCTATCGTTGCAACAGGTTGCCAGGAAGAAATTCTTCTTGAAATTGAACCTGAGCCGGTGCCGATGTGATTTGCGTCCGTCGCATACTCTCGCTACCTCTAAGGCTGAGGACGTTACTTGTTTCTTCAGAGACCCATTGCTGACTTTTAATGAAATTTTCAAACACTACCAATTGGAGCGGCGGAAATACCCACTCCCGTACCCACACTTAACAAGACTCCAGTCCATCACTCTACGACTCTTGCAGACGGAGGCGTATGCATCAACTCTAAATTGTTTCAAATACATGGATGGCATAGATCCGGGGTGGGGTGCCCACACTGTAGTTATCCCAAATGTACTCTCCAACACATGCTTGGACGATGACCCGCGTTGCGCAAAAGCAGCGAGTCTCCCTCTATGGAGGTGGACTGGAACTGTCTCCTCACAAGCCACGACAAAGGAGACCAGCTTAGGGCCATCCAGGGGGCCCACGACATAGCCGTGGAGTTTAACCTCCGCATCTTGTCGTGGGAGTGGGCCACCAGTGTTGCCCTCTTATGGGATTTGAGTGCCACTTCTGAATATTAATAAAGTTCTTTGCCTGCCTGCCTGCATGCCTGCATGCCTCACTGAAATATCTCATATTCGAATTCTGGCAGATCGCAGGTTTACTAGTATAGACTATAGCATTGATACTCAGACAATTTTGTAATACCGAAGAAGTTTCACACTATTGCTGTTCTTATAGTACTAACTTTAGTTGGGACGATAAAAAATGGCAGGTGTAGTGTAGCGCGGTTTATAATCTGAAAGTACTTGGTGGCGTTGAAAACTAACACTTTCTTAATATTAAACTTTCTTTCTGTACGCATTCGAGTTAGAAAAAAGAAGTGATGAAACAGATATTTTAAGCAGGGGCTGTGCTTCATGTAACCTTTTTTACACTACGTCGAGGGTCCCTACCTAAAGAACAAAGCATTTCAGTGTCGTACAGCTGTATATGTGCTTGCGCAGATCAGCACCTTCTTCCGCACATATCACCATCGCAGAAAACAGTGAATAATTACTTGGAATAAGTGGCACCCAAATGCTCACAACTAAAATTGAAGAAATGCTATAAAAAATCTCTCTACCGAAATTCCCTCTCCTCCTAGCTCATTCACGACGGTATGCGTCATTCTGCCGTAGAGGCAGCACCTGCAGCGCAACGATTTTTCTAAAGAGATATAATTAGCCTAGACACAGCATCAAGTAAATGTACTCCATTAAAAAACATTTCAACTTACGAGACAATTGTTATCACCCCAAGTGTTTTCGCGCAAATACTTCCGAAACGTCTGGCGCGGAGCATCCCGGCGTCATGCAAGATAAAGCTCAGATTTTGGGGAGGAGTATTCGCTCAGTACGCACATTTATGCTGTTTCGCTAGCGAAGCTTAACTGTCTGGGATACACTTCGTATATGCGCTTTTCAAGGCATTTGATATTATTCTTTGCACGTTCCCGAGCCACCTGCACGCCAAATCATATAAGATCACTAAACTGAGAAAAGCTGCTATCTAAACACATGTTTGGGAAATTCACCCCACGCGTTCTCTGTTGTTTTCTTCTTGATTGCCCCACACTATGCGTCCCGGCTTGACGCATGTTCAGCATTCAAAATTAGACAACAGTGTTTACTTAGTGTGCCACGTCTCTTCTTTCTTGGAAGGGAGCTAACAGTACTAGGCTGTACTTTTTTACATGTGCCATTGTTGGTCATATATTTCTGACAACCTATATCCTGCATGAAACATTTGCTTGCAGAGCAAGCTAGCTTTAAGGTGAATACTTGTCATACAAGAGTCCTTCAATGCTTTTCTGGTCACGACACTCTTCCGAAACGGTAAGAAAGCACTTGCTATGTCGCCGCAGTGGCCAGGCAGCGCCGCCAGGAGCGCGGAGGGCTCGTCGAGGAGAGCTTCACTGCGCGGGGAGAGCTGTAGACCCGAGGATAACGGCAGCATCGGCGTTAGGTTTTCAAGTTTTTGTTTTTTTTTGCGATAGCATCTATATGAACATTCTCCGAATGATTTTTCTGTCGGCGTCGGAGTCGGCGTCAATGTCATGCACCGTATATGTTTACGTATCGATATATTACCTTTTTTCAATAGCCTGCCACCTAGAAAAAGTGGTGTCAATACCTATCCGAACTCTCAGGTCATTTTCCAGTATTTTTCCTCTTTTTTTAATCATAACAGTCCTGCCCTGTTTGCTATAAACTCATGGCTCGACAGTTTATAGTTCCTAATATTATACATTGAAATAAGCAATTATCAAAAAGCATGGACTAAGTGGCATTTAGCGCCTCCACGGCCTTGCGTGTTACAAAGTATTTTGCTCATTTCGCGTTTATTTCGTCCAGAGTAAATCAAAAGCTCAACCTGGCCTTGGTTGATAACGCACGTTTTTGTTTTTCAAGGAATAGAAAAACACGGCTGTATTCCAACGTGCAAGCGTATATAGCTCTTATAGGCAATCAAATTAACGCAAGTTGTCACTTTGAAGGTACCACCACACCCGAGCACCCTTGTCACGCTGAGCATCGCAATGTGCGACACACTTTTGGTCGTAATTATTGACCGCATAACATGTAGTAGTCAAAGATACAAAACATGGAGGCAAGCTCGGAGTTAGGGCTCAGTTATAGACCCTGGAGATCAGCGTGTGTCGACGCTGCACATGCATGGTCGTTACCTTCCAAAAGATTTGTCATTCGTAATTTGAAGTGTTGCTAAATATATGTGTGTTAATGGAAACAGAGTGAGCTTACCTTTGATAAACTGTAAACACAGGAATGTAGAAATTTTAGTTTTTTTTGTAAGGTGGTCATGTACAACGCCGTAGGTCGTCCGAGTGTAAATAGCGTGTCGGCACTGGCTCACCTCTCGCTGTGAAACTTCATTTGGCAAGTTGGTAGGTTCATTTACTTATTTATTTATTTATTTATTTATTTATTTATTTATTTCAACAGAAAACAGCTGGGAGTTCCCCCGGAAAAAGTTGTTAAAAACAGCTTCAAGAAACCTTGGGAACAGCACAGACAGCAGTTAATGAATATTCTCAGAGAACAAGAAAGCTATATCACTTATACAACTTTGTATATAAAAAACAAAGTTATGAAAGAAAACTCATAAAAAGATACAACATATTCCACTGATAACACGAAATGGATGTTACAGCAAAATGCATATCAACGTTCAACACACCAATATAAAGGAAAGTGAAAAAGATATGTAAACGCAGGAATAAGAACATTTGAAACATATAATATTATTGAATAATGCGAAAAAATGGTATGCCGACATACCTGAGCTCCTAATGTAATGGCTTTGTGCTCATTTAATAGGAATAGTCCTATTTGTTTTAAATGCGAAGCATTTCCTAGCGAATTTCGGCAAGTTTGAGCGTATCTATCTATCTATCTATCTATCTATCTATCTATCTATCTATCTATCTATCTATCTATCTATCTATCTATCTATCTATCTATCTATCTATCTATCTATCTATCTATCTATCTATCTATCTATCTATCTATCTATCTATCTATCTATCTATCTATCTATCTATCTATCTATCTATCTATCTATCTATCTATCTATCTATCTATCTATCTATCTATCTATCTATCTATCTATCTACCTATCTATCTATCTATCTATCTATCTATCTATCTATCTATCTATCTATCTATCTATCTATCTATCTATCTATCTATCTATCTATCTATCTATCTATCTATCTATCTATCTATCTATCTATCTATCTATCTATCTATCTATCCGCCTATGATTTTTAGCTCCCCTGGCAGTTTCAATAACGGTTCCGACACCAAACTTGGTATGTCATAACATGGCTGTATGAAGAACATATTTGATAAGTCATAACATGAAAATCATGAAATGTATGTCATGAATGTTGATTTGCATTTCATGGTACGGCTGCTCTTGCGGTGGTGTCATTCACATGCCATGTTGTAAAACTGGTATGGTATGACATGATGGCGTGGCGAACAGAAATGACAAAACTCCAACATAAAGATCATGGCAGGCGTGTCATGTAACAACATGACTACATGCCACGCTCATGATGGGTTCGCGGCCGTTTTACTAGCGTCACATATGCCGAATTTGTTATTACGGGACGTGAATGGATGACGAAGGTATGATACTGGTGCAGACATGATAATCATGAGATGCGTTTCATGTAACAACATGACTACATGCTACGCTCACGATGCGCCCGCGGCCGTTTCGCTAGCTTCACATGCACCAAAATCAGTAATACGCGACGCGAGCGGATGACATTGGTAAAGGACACAGCTAAACATGATAATGACGACATGCGTGTCATGTAACAACATGACTTCATGCCACACTCATAATGTGCTAGCAGCTGTTTTGCTAGCTTCACATATGCCAAATTTGATATTACGTCACGCCAATGGATGACGAAAAAATGTGACTGGTGACGTTTGTTAATCATGAAATGCGTGTCATGTGAGAATATGACTAGATCCAGCAGTCAAGGCACAAATAGATTTTCATCTGACAGGGTGCTTGTGCTCGCCGGCGTTCATATTGTCGCGTGACGCCAACTTTGCCACGCCAAGCGCCGGTCCTACCATATACTCGCTTGTCCGGTACTGTGATTCACTGTGACACATGCGCGTTTCAGTGCGTCCGGCAAAGGTGACATATCAACATGTCTCATTCGTGCTTCGGATATCATCAATTCTCACCGTAAGTGCAATTTGCCAATTTGTTTTTTAATTGATAAAGTGAATTATCAAAATTATTTGTAGAGACAAACGGTTTATAGGTCTAGTATTTGATAAAAGAGGACTGATGTTCTATAACTTGTACGTGTTCGTGGTGTTGGTGTCTCCTTAAGGCATAGAATATAACGTTGTGGCGTTTCATGTGTGATGTCCAGCAGATTATGTTTATGTATGTGCATGGGGAGTTTCTAGTGACATAAGTTACTAAATTACTTGCATTAGGTGAATTATGCCTAATAATTGGACGATGTGTTGTTAAATATTTTGTTCCACCAGAATAATTCTCAAATCGCCTGAGCACTTTCTTTTGCATTGTTTCCATTTTTTTCTGTAATTAGAAGTTGTTGTGGTACCCAAGACAAGTGTGCAATATGAGAAATGCGCATAATATATCGCCTTCCTTAGATGTAAAGGAACTAAATCTTAATATGTAAATATAACACTAACGGCTTTGGTTGGTTTTAGAGTGAGTTTATTGATGTGTCTATTACAGGACATGCTTTCTTCAAACCACACGCCAAAAAATTTCTGACATTTTACGCGCTCTAAAACAGTGTCCTGAAACGTTAGCGTAATCTGGATTCACATGGTGTATTAGGGGACCTAAAGAGAACATAATTAGATTTCTTTATATCTGAGACTAACTTTTTTGCATAAAGCTATCCATATAGCTGAACAATATATTCTTTTATCATTTTCTCAAGCTGAATAAGTGTGGGCGCTGAAAAAAATACGTTGGTGTCGTCGTACATTACTAACTTTGGGAAGGTGATTGATTGATTTGTAGGGTTTAACGTCCTAACACCACCATTTGAATATGAAAAAAGACCGTGGGGGAGGGTTCCGAAAATTTTGACCATCTGGGGTTCTTTAACCTGCACCCAAATCTGAGTACACGGGCCTAAAATATTTCCGCCTCCATCGGAAATGCAGCCGCCACAGCCGGGATTTGATTACGCGACATGCGGGTCTGCAGCTGAGTACCTTAGCGACAACACCACCGTGGCTGGGCAAAAACTTTGGGGAGTTTGGAATGTCAAATAGGTCGTTAACATACAATATAAATACCAAGGGTCCCAGCACTGACTGGAGGGGCACTCCTTGTTTTATGGTGGCAGTAGGGAGGTAAAATTATCAATTTCGATACACTGTTTTTTACAAGAAAGGTGACTCTTTAAAAGATTTAGGGCAAAGCCTGGATTGCCATAATCATTAGGTTTAATAGCAAAAAGTTATGATTAACGCAATCAAATGCTTTCCTTAGAGCGATAAAAAGACCTGCACTGTAAAGTTTGTTTTCAAAGTAAAGTAATGTTTTATCCTTAACAAGTGTAAAACCTAGCTCAGTAGATTTATTTTTCTGGAAGCCATACTGTGCGTCATTTATTAGGTGGTGTTTATTTATGAAATTGAGGAGACGCAAGTTTATGACATTTTCAAATTCCTTAGATAACCTGGGTAGCGAAGACATTGGCCTGTAATTACATATATATTATTAGCAGTGCCACCTTTATATACTGGGCATATGTGAGCAAGCTTTAGATCTGAGGGGAACATGCCAGTTTCAAGCATTATTATAATAATAAGTGTTAATGGTTAACATATAAGAGCCGATACATATTTGATGGGTAAGGCATAATTCATCAATTCCTACAGAAACATTGGTTGAAACTTTACCTACTAGGTTTTTCACCTCTTGTTGACTTTTAGAACATAACCGAAGTTGGTGCACCAAGTTTGCGCGTTTATGTATAATATGACAGGCCTCAGAACTGAGATTTGTTTGTAGTGAATCCACATTAGTAAAGTACTCATTCATATTGGTGAATGCTTTGATTCCATTTTACAATGCACAAAAGCTGTAATGCTAATACCACGTTTCACTCTCGAGTTGTTAGGTAAATTGCTTACTTCGTTCCACAGCTTTCTAGGTTCATTCATTAAACTAGAAAAAAGGGTTTGATAGTAGCAGGCCGTAGCTTTTTTCAGTTAGGCATTAAACTTATTACGGGATTTTTTCAATCCGCTAAGCAGAGCGGCGTCACGTGTCCCTACAAATGCGTGGTACATTCTGTTTCTACGTTTTATACTTTTTTTTTAAAAAACACTCACAAATCCAAGACTTGCGATTTTGTTTCTTCTTACAGAATAGAAAAAGTGGGAAATTTTGGTCATAGATAACCCGAAGTGCTTCATAAAAAAGATGGTATGCTTTACCGGGGTCTCTTTCTGCGTAAACGAAGTTCCATTTTGTATTTTAGGCGCATGATAAAATGTGTTAAGCTGATCAGAAATTATTCTACGATAAAGCGGCTTTTCATCAGAATCCCGCCTTACACTGTCAAGTGGCAAAAATGTGAAGATAGGCAGGTGATCGCAGACGTCGAGTGATAATATATTACAATAATTACTAAGGGCGTTTGTGATACTAATATTGTTACGGGGAATAAAGTATACACTGGTGAGCAAATGCGTACTGGCGAATATACTGGCCAGCTAATGCGTACGACGCTGCTGCAGTCCGAGCACGTTCCTGTTCAGCACTTCGTCGTCGTCATCCTCAGGCATCTACTTAGCCCGTGACATTACCCGCCGGTGGCAGAAGCACCGTCCCGGTGCGATCAATTCTCGAGGCGTGAGAAGTATGATTTAAGCCGTGAGACGTGCACTATATCGGTCGGGACTGAAGCTGGTACTGACGTGGTATGGAGTGGAGCTATCTCATAGGTCACGCTGGTGACCTTGCGTATGACGCGGTAGGGGCCAACGTAACGGGACATTAGTTTTTCGCTGAGACCAACACGACGTGATGGGAACCACAGCAAGACGAGTGACCCCGGAGAGTACTGTACGTCGCGGTGCCGGCGATCGTAAGCACTCTTTTGGTTAAGTTTCGAGGCACATAAACGATCCCGGGCGACTTGGCGGGCGATGTCAGCTCGAGCCAGGGCATCACGTTCATAAGCAGTTGGTGAGGGGGCGTCAGATTGGAGCATAGTGCCTATGGGCAAAGGCGGGTCATAACCGAAGAGTAGGTAAAAAGGGGAAAATCCAGCTGTATCATGACATGAACTGTTGTATGCGAAGGTAACGAAAGGTAAGTGGATGTCCCAATCTTTGTGATCCTTGGAGACGTACATCGCTAACATATTCGTCAAGGTACAGTTGAGGCGTTCCGTGAGGCCGTTGGTTTGCGGATGGTACGCTGTAGTGAACTTGTGGTGGGTAGAGCAGGATCGCAGGAGCTCGTCGACTACTTTAGATAGAAAACAGCTGCCGCGCTCGGTGATCAACTGACGAGGAGCACCATGACGCAGAATGATGTCATGAAGAAGGAAATCGGCTACATCAGTAGCGCAGCTGGTGGGGAGGGCGCGTGTAACGGCATACCGCGTTGCGTAGTCGGTAGCAATAGCAATCCACTTATTACCGGTGGCTGACACGGGATAGGGTCCTAGAAGATCGAAGCCGACTCGGAAAAATGGCTCATCTGGTACTTCAATGGGCTGGAGGGTACCAGCAGGTCTCGCATGCCGCAACGTACTGTCGCACAGAACGGTAGAGGCCAGGCCAAAAGAATCGGCGGCGAATGCGGTCATACGTGCGTGATACCCCTAGGGGTCCAGCGGAGGGGGCATCATGCAGCTGGGCCAAAACGTCTGAGCGAAGATGCACAAGAACAACGAGTAACAGCTCAGCACCATCAGGGCGGGTGTTGTAGCGGTGCAAGATGTCGTTCTGAAGAACTAACAGTTGTAAGGAGTGGTCAGGGGGGGGGGAGAGGGCAGACCATTGATAATAGCACGCAAAGAGGGGTCGCGGCGTTGTTCAGCAGCTATGTCGGTGAAGTCGGTAATTGAAAGAGCGAGGGCCTCTTGCTCATCTTCCCTCGTGTCAGGGGGATCGACTGGGTTACGGGACAAGCAGTCGGCATCCTTGTGAAGTTGTCCGGATTTATAGGATACGGAAAAAGTGTACTCTTGTAAGCGCAGCGCCCAGCGACAAAGGCGTCCCGTAGGGTCCTTGAGTGAGGAGAGCCAGCAAAGCGCATGGTGGTCCGTAATAACTGAGAATTGTCGGCCATACAGGTACGGTCGGAATTTCGCAATGGCCCAGACGAGAGCTAAGCACTCGCGTTCTGTGATGGAATAATTTTGTTCCGAGCGCGACAACAGTCGGCTTGCATACGCGACGACGCGGTGCATGCCTTGTTGCCGCTGCGCGAGCACTGCGCCTTTGCCGTGGCCACTGGCGTCAGTACGAAGCTCCATGGCGGCAGATAGGTCGAAGTGTGCTAGGACTGGTGGATTGGTGAGAATGTCAACGAGCGACGAGAAGGCGTTTGCTTGCTGTTGGCCCCAGGTGAATGTGACATCCGTTTTGAGGAGGCAGGTTAAAGGACGGGCTACTTCAGCAAACTTCTCGACAAAACGACGGAAATAGGAGCACAGTCCCAGAAAACTTCGGACGTCCTTGGCTGAGCGGGGTGTGGGGAAGTCGCGAACTGCTCGGACTTTTGCAGGGTCTGGTTGAACGCCCGCAGCTTTAACAAGATGGCCGAGTACGCAGATTTGGCGTTGCCCAAAGCGGCATTTGGACGAGTTAAGTTGCAAGTTGGCACGTCGAAAAACATCAAGCACTATGGACAGACGGGTAAGATGGTCGTCGAAAGTAGTCGAAAAAACAATAACGTCGTCAAGATAGCAGAGGCAGATGGTCCACTTCATGCCTCGAAGGAGAGAGTCCCTCATGCGCTCAAATGTCGCGGGGGCATTGCATAATCCAAAAGGCATCATCTTGAACTGATGAAGACCAACAGGAGTCATGAAGGCCGTCTTCTCTCTGTCTGTCGTCCACAGCGATCTGCCAGTAGCCTGAGCGAAGGTCTATTGAAGAGAAATATTTGGCACCGTGCAAGCAATCGAGTGCATCATCTATGCGCGGTAGGGGATATACATCTTTCTTGATAATATGTTTGAGATGGCGGTAATCAACACAGAATCTCCAGCTATTGTCCTTCTTTTTAACAAGTACAACGGGTGAGGACCAGGGACTAGATGAGGGTTCGATTATGCCCTTATCAAGCATTTTATAGACTTCTCGCTGTATAATAGCACGCTCCGGGGCCGACACACGGTAGGGTCGTCGGCGAACGGGTCGAGCGTCACCGGTGTCAATGCGATAGGTTACCACGGATGTCTGGCCCAAATAACGATCGCCGAAGTAAAAAATGTCCTGATAAGAAGCAAGCACACGGCAGAAAGCAGAGTCTTGTTCAGAGGTGAGCTTGTCAGATAGCATTCGCTTGAAAAGGTCGGAACAGGAATATGACGAGAACGACGTTGATGAAAAATCGGGTGGCGAACCGGTGGTTAGAGCGGAAACTGTGTGGTCAACCAGTTGTGTAAGATGCGCAAGTAACATGCCGCGAGGAATAACTTGCGCTGAGAGGCCGAAATTGAGGACGGGAAACGAAGTTCGGTTGTCCTTAACGGTAACCACCGTGTTGGGGAGTGCAACATTGCGTGTCATGGCGACGTCAGAAATTGGGGCAGCAACATAATCACCATCGGGTACTGCAGGATATGGCGAGAGTTGGACTTGGACTGCGGCTTGCGGCGAAAGTCTAAGGAAATCGACAGAGCGTAGACGAGGTGGGCTGGTAGAGACGGTCTCCGAAAAGGATGGTAGTTAGAGCCGAAGAAGACCTTTGGAACAATCAATGAGCGCAGCGTGTGAAGTCAGAAAGTCGAGTCCAAGGATGAGGTCATGAGGGTAATTTTCCAGTACAGCGAACAGAACTGAAGTTTGATGCTCAGGAATTGTTAATCGCGCAGTGCACATTCCAAGCACAGCAGGAGTACCTCATCTGCTGTACGAACGGTAGGTGCGATCGCAGGCGTCAGAACTTTTTGGAGGCGGCGGCGGAGGTCTGAGCTCATCACAGATATTTGTGCACCGGTATCAAGAAGAGCAGTTATAGGTAAACCATCAACGAGAATTGTAAGAAGGTTGCGCCGCTGGCCGGGAGTAATCAGAGGATTTGCAGTCCTAGTCGTGTATCCAGCGTCACCTCCGGGGGCTGCACCAACTAGTTTTCCGAGCGACGGTCGTAGGGAGACCGAGAACGGCGGGGTTGGGGCGAGCGGGACTGACGACGCACGGGCGATGGCGAGCGGCTGGTCCGACGTTCTGGATTATGCTCTGCACCTGTCTCAGCACGGTAGGACGGGGCATAAGGTGCACGTTCAGAGCGAGGCCGCCAATCATAGAAGCTCGGTCGAGGTGATGAGGTCCAACGGCGGCGGCAACGGCGAGCGATGTGTGCTATCTGAGCGCACGTGAAACATATGAGCCGATCATCATGAGTGCGCCATTAAGCTGGGTTTCGTCGTGGCGCGAACGTGCTGTTCGGAGTGGCGGCCGCAACGACTGGAGCCGAGCTGGAAGTAGCAGGGGCATTTTGATGAGGTGGCGAAATGCCCCTATTCGCGATCTCTTGTGAACCACGGCCTGTATCATTGAAACAGCATCGAGGATGTGTCCTGGCGCGCTGGCGCTAGACACAGCGGGAGTTATAGCCCCGAGTGCTCGACGGACTATTCTGATGACGTTTTCTGGCGCTGGTGGTTGGTGTAGTGTGGGAAAATCTTCGCAAGAGGACGTAGCCGCCGTGTTGGGAAGGCGGTCAAATCGGGGAACTATGCGCCTACTTTTTGCCTGTTCGAAGCGACGACATGCTTCAATGACCGACTCCACCATCGAGCAGTCCTTGCACAGGAGAAAATTGATGGCCTCATCCGCAATTCCTTTCAGGATGTGTCCGACTTTGTCCTCGTCGAGCATGTCCTTGTCGACCTCGCGGCACAAAGCCAACACGTCCTGGATGTACGCGATGTACGGCTCTGTGGATGTCTGGGCACGAGTCGCAAGCTCTTTCTTTGCGGCCATTTGACGTCCGATGGGTTTCCCAAATAGATAGCGCAATTTCTGCTTACAGACGTCCCAGCTAGTCAACTCTTCTTGATGTGTCTCGTACCAAAGTTTTGCCGTGCCATGCATGTAGAAGATGATGTTCGCCAACATAAGCGTCGGACCCCAATGGTTGCTGCTGCTGACGCGCTCATATTGAACCAGCCAGTCATCGACGTCTATGTCACTTGTGCCGTTGAATGAACCTGGGTCACGAGGTTGCACCACAACGATCGGCTGCGGGGCTGACGGATCTTGTTGACATTGAGTAGTCTGATCAGTCATCGTGGTAGCTGCAATGCTCTGTCCGCTGCGAAGATCCAGCTCGTTGGGCTATATAGCGAGTGGTACCCCGCACCTTCCACCAATGATGTTACGGGGAATAAAGTATACACTGGTGAGCAAATGCGTACTGGCGAATATACTGGCGAGCTAATGCGTACGACGCTGCTGCAGTCTGAGCACGTTCCCGTTCAGCACTTCGTCGTCGTCATCCTCAGGCATCTACTTAGCCCGTGACAATATCGAGCAAAGTTGTGGTGTAATCGGTAAGACTTGTAGGTTGTGTGATGACATTTTAAAAAGCGTGGGAGTTCATAATAGTTTTTAGCTGCTCGCAAGATGTATACCCACTGAGCATATCAACATTTACATCGTCCACGATAACGAAATGACAGGGCATCGAATGTAGTTGGTGCAACGACGTTTTTTGTAAAAGTGAAAAACTCAGACCTAAACCCAGTGGGAGATCAATAAACAGCCGCAACTATTACAATTTGCATACACATTGTAAGACACTCGATACGAGGCGTGATACAGGTCAAGTTGTCGAATACGTCATGAGAGAGGGTATCTCTAAAATACATACTGATGCCACCACCCCGATTTGAAGACCCAACAATGTCATTATGAATATAACCCGTGTACTGTTGTGGGCTATCTTTCGGAGTCAGCTAAGATTCCGTAATACATAAAACAAAATTTGCTCTCAAAATTGTTCAAGAACAGGCCGATGTCGTCAGTTTTATTTGAAATTTTACGGGCTATATTATGTAATGCAGTGAATTGCTTAGACAGCCCTTTAAAGAAGTGCAAATGTTTATCTTGATCATAATATTGGAAATCTGAAGCATTGCCAGTTTTGGTATAATTAAAAAGCCCAAATTATTGGGTAATCATTGATGCATCCTATCTATATTGCCCCGACACCGTATTGCAAGGGTCTACGATATTTCAAATTTCCTCGCAAAGATTTTGCAACCTTGCGTCCAAACGAACCACCAGCCAAGTTCTCGTTTTTTAGCTACAGCAGCATCAAACAACTGTTTACCTTGACAGGTTAAGTTTTCATTGACAAAGATTGGTGCCGATGCCTTGATTTCCTTAGTCAAGGGCGTTACTTTTCTGGCTTTCATGAGAACGGCATGTAGTTTGTCACGTCGCACAAAACCAACGTCAATGCTTCTAGTTCCTTCCTTTAGCTGTCACTGAACAAGGCTTGTCCAGCGTCAGAAGTCTAAGTATATATCATGCACCTGAATAAGTATTCTCGGGCTCCACTGCATCAGGTGGAGAGCTACCTGGAACAACTTTACAGCTAATATTGCTGCACCCAACACGACTGGTTTCATCGCAGTCTTGTTTTCTTTAAGAAACGAGCGAAAATATGGTTACAACAGAATCGAAAGTTGGGCTAGTTGGATATGCATGGTATAACTATCATTTAAAGCGCACGAAAATCAGACATAAAGAGAGGACAAGCGCTTTCTCGCAACTAAACTGTTTATTAGAAAGGGCGGAATATATATACAGGCAACTGAAAAACATGACTCATGCATGTGCAGGCAAAAAAGTACATCAGTGGCACATCAAGAACACATGGTAAAAGAAAACAGATTATCTCGGAACATACTCAAGAAAACCGAACTCTTTATCGTGCAGCAAAACAGAAGGCTGGCTGACGCATTGATCCCCTCTTTTTCTTATGTGAAACGCTTCTGTCAACTCGCGAGTTAATTTATTATTTGACCGAAAAACCACTTCAGTATCCTGAAAAAGAGGGTGACAACCGCACTCTCTGCAATGAGCCGCAAGATGCGATGCACCTACAGATTTCAAGGAAGAATCGTGCTCTCTGAGACGAACATTGACGCATCTTCCCGACTGACCGATATACACTTTACCACAGCTAAAAGGAGTCATGTAAACAACGCCCATTGCGCACTCCACGAACTTTTTGCTGTGCTTTATGTGACATTGCGGAAACTCTTTGCGCATGCGTGAACAAATAGACTGTAGTTTGCCTTTGGCTGAGAAAAGCACATCGACTTTATATCTATTAGCTAATTGCTTAAGTTCATGTGAAGTCTTATGAAGGTAAGGAATCACTGATATCCTCCTATCCTTTCTGCTCTCTTCACGACGCTCCGAGTGATTCCCTTCAAATTTAAGTTTCTTAATCATGTTGTTACAAACTGACGTAATGACATCATTAGGATACCCTGCTTCTACTAGTTTCTTTACTTGACTATGAAAGCTCATTTTCATTCTGTGTTGACAGGACTTTTTTAGAGCAAAACCCAAACTCGTAGTAACGATACCTCTCTTCACCAGCTTAGAGTGGCTCGACCTGTAATTAAGTATAGGCTTTACAGATCTGGGACAATAAAACCAGCAAACATGCTGAGGTTCAAAGATCAAGTTGAGATCTAGAAATTGCAGTTGATTTAGTCGCGGCAATTCAAAAGAAAAGTTTAGTTTCCTGCCTGTTTCCTTAAATATCTTGACAATATTCACAACATCTCGCATAAAATCTGAGGACGTAGTGAACACAAGAAAATCGTCGACGTATCTGAATACGCGAACCGGGAGTCCTGAAAAATGATTTTGAAGTGCTACATCAATTTTTCCGAGAAAAATTTCGCTCAAGATCGGAGCTACTGAAGAGCCTATGCAAATCCCTGATCTCTGGACAAAAAGATTGCCCCTCCAAGCCACAAAAGTTGACTTCAGGTAGCAGCTAAGTAACTCTAGAAAGCTGGATATAGAAGTTCCACACTTCAGGCTGAAAGACAATTCATCATTATCTTGCACGATGCAGCCTTGAACACTTGCCATCAGCTCATCTTGAGGTATCGAATAGTACAAGTCCTCAATGTCTATGCTAAAAGCCCTACAAATTGCTAGAACTATTGGTGCTCAGAAACTGTACCACCTCTTCTGAATTACGGACACGATAAGGATCCGGAATAGCAAGAGTTTCTAAACAGCTTTGCAGGTATCTAGAAACAACACTTTGCCACGTGTCCCTTTCGGACACAATCGCTCTAAAAGGCATTTCTGGCTTGTGTGTTTTGACCGAAAAAAATATATCAAGTTCAGATCGCTTTGCAGATTTGACCTCAGAAGCTAACCGCTCAAAATTCAAGTCAGAGAGCAAAGAACAAGCATTTTTCTTTACTTTTGAACTCTTGCAATTTGCAGGCACAAAATTCTTGTCGAGTGCTTTCACGGCCTTCTCTGAAAAGTTTCCTTCATCCATAACAACAAAGAAACCTTCCTTGTCAGCTACAAGAAGTTGTAGTTTGTTACCTGCCAAAAACTTACAAATTGGACGAACTCTGTCCCTACACTGTGCGTTCGTCTCAGTCTTAACAAAGGCATCCACACACTCCGAAATGCATCTGGGTCGCTCCTCTTCCACCACTTGCCTGGAAATGGACCGTGCTAAAGCTACTGAAGTGGTTTTTCGGTCAAATAATAAATTAACTCGCGAGTTGACAGAAGCGTTTCACATAAGAAAAAGAGGGGATCAATGCGTCAGCCAGCCTTCTGTTTTGCTGCACGATAAAGAGTTCGGTTTTCTTGAGTATGTTCCGAGATAATCTGTTTTCTTTTACCATGTGTTCTTGATGTGCCACTGATGTACTTTTTTGCCTGCACATGCATGAGTCATGTTTTTCAGTTGCCTGTATATATATTCCGCCCTTTCTAATAAACAGTTTAGTTGCGAGAAAGCGCTTGTCCTCTCTTTATGTCTGATTTTCGTGCGCTTTAAATGATAGTTATACCATGAAAATATGGTTTTCATTCGTTTACGCAACTATCATATTGGATATGAGGTGGTGTATGACCGGTATTTAAAATGTTGCGCTTGAGTCAAGACAGACCGTTGCCTAGAACCAGCACAACATTCAGTTGAGAGCAGCGCGCACCTACTTATGCCCCCGCGTTGACCATGGCGACCGTACAGCAGCGACTTCTGTTCGTATAACTACCGTGGGAGTTTCGTGACCAATGCAAAGATTTTTTATATTTATTTTAAAATAAATGAAATAAAGTAATAATTAAATTTTATTTTAACCCAGCGGAACTCGATGGTTCCGCTGGGTTAAAAGCTTCATAAGTAGCTTGACGAGACCCAACAACCAGACTTTACTAAATTATGCAGGGCAGTAACGACAACCAGCTCCGTGCATTGGCGAGCAAACCAATAAGTGAAACAACTTAAATAAAATTATCATATTTACCTCTACGTAGGGTAAATATATCTCCAGTACAATACCTGCACAGGAAAAAATTGAAATAAAATAAATACACGCGCATAAAATGGTGAAAAAAGTGTTACATACAATAAAATATTATATAGCAATAAGGAATAAACAAAAATGGATATATATAACAATACAAAAAATTGGCAGAGACCACGTATTGTGGGAATCGATGATATGCGATGCACGAATGAAAAAAAGTTGATATGTCACTTTAAAATCAGCACAACGTTACGAGGTGGAGGTAAATGATGCTTACACGGCTTCCATGTCATGATTTTCATGTTTGGATGTGTTGTTTACCTTCGTCATGTATTCGCGTCAAGTTATACCAATCTTAGTATATATATATATGTGGAGCTAGCGAAACGGCCGCGAGCACGCTATGAGCATGGTATATTGTCATGTTCTTACATGACACGAGTGTCAGAATTATCATGTTTGCACCAGTCATATATTTCGTCATTCATTGACGTCACGTAACACCAACTTTGGTATATGTGGAGCTAGCAAAACGACCATGAGCGAATCATGAAGGGCCCAATATACTCTAATGCAGCGTTTGCGCGCGCGCACGCGGGGCACAGTGACGCTACGGTAGCAAAACGCAAGCACTCTATACTCTGACGCCAGGCACGACCAGCCTCCGTCAGCGCGGCCCGACGACAACCGGCGCAAAATGCGACATGCAGTATTTCGCGCCAATGCGTTACCCAGACAACACTGCGTCTCTCTCTTTTCGTGACGGAGGGACGCCGGACGCGCTGAAACGCGCATATGTCAAAGCAACGCAGCGCGGCACGCCCCTGCGAGTGTATGGCAAGACCGGTGCCTGGCGTGGCAACGCCGGCGTGACGCGACGAAATAAATGAACGCCGATTAGCACGCGCACCGCCTCACGTCAAAATGTATTGGCGCCTTGCGTGTGGCATGTAGTCATGTTCTCACATGGCACGCATCTGATAATTATCACGTTTGCGCCAGCAACATAGCTTCCTCATTCATTGGCGTGACGTAACGTAATGCCAAATTTGGCATATGTGAAGCTAGCGAAACAACCGCGAGCGCACCATTAGTGTGGCATGTAGTCATGTTGCTACATGACACGCATGTCGTGATTAACATGTTTAGATGTGTCATTTACCTATGCCGCCCATTCGCGTCACGTAATACCAAGTTCGGTACATGTAAAACTAGTGAAACGGCCGCGAGCGCGTCATGAGCATAGCGTGTAGTCATGTTGTTAAATGACACGCGTTTCATGTTTATCGTGTTTGCACCAGTATCATACCTTCGTCATCCATTCGCGTCCCATAATACCGCATTTGGTATAAGCGAAGCAAGCGAAACGGCCACGAGCGCATCATGAGCTTGGCATATAGTAATATTGTTACAGGACACGCATGTCATGATTTTCATGTTAGCCTCTGTCGCTTGTGTTCGCCATGCAATCATGCCACACCATACCTGTTTTACAAAATGTCATGTGAACGAAACCACCGCAAGAGCTGCAGGACCATGAAATGTAAATCATGACATTCATGACACACATGTAATGAATTTCAAGTTACGACTAGTCGAATATGTTCTTCATACAGTCATGGTATGTCATACAAAATTTGGTATCTACACCATTGTCGAAACGGGCAGGAGAGCTGAAAGTCGTAGGAGGCTAGATAGATAGATAGATAGATAAGCTCAAAGCCACCAAACTTCGCTAAGAAATGCCTCGTATTTATTATTAACACCATATTCCTATAGCATTACTAGCTTGGAACACAAATTAAACACTTGAAAAATATCGCATAACGTCGCAGGAAATTCATGTAACCATATTTACATACGTTAAAGAAACGACATCATTTACACACGATTTCATTCAGCAGAGTGTCAGAGTATGCGACTTTACATGCGAACGTAATATAAACACGTCCTTTTGATGAGCATGGGAAATTGGTCATATATATTTAAATAATATGGCAGAGTATATACGAACGACTAGTGTTTATAATGCACCCTGAAGGATGAAACAGTCCTTGTTAGGGTTTCCCAGTGTTCACATTATTTGTACGACGTTCTAAGGAGGCCAAATGTTTTATGTAGCTGGCTAACCTCCCTGTCCTTCCTTTTTCAATCCTCCTCCTCCTCCTTGAGAGATTTTGAGGCATCATGCGCAGTATGTAATAAACGGAAAGTAGAAAGGTTGTTCATTCTAATAACATTGTGTTAAGGAAACGCTTCTCTAGTGCTGGAATAATGGCCTGTCTTGCCAATATAGCGAATAAACTTCTGTAGCATCAGAACGCTACGTATGTTACCTATAGTAGTTTTGCTCCATATTATAGTGCAAATGTTTATTTGGGCATGAAATAAACCATTGTAGACATGTAATTTGGCTTTAGTAGGCAGTAAATTACTACAGAGTGATAAGCCACCTGTCACAGAGAAGAGCTTTTCACATAAATCCACACGTCTGTCCCAACGATGCTGGGAAGAAAAGTGAACGCCAAGAATTTGGTAGCCATCACAGATTTCAATTTTTCTACCTTCAAAAGCGATGGTACTATTTAACTGAAGCAATTTATTTTTGGAGCGAAAAATAATTACTTCAGTTTTCTTTGCGTTCATTTTGAGTTGATTAAGCTCAGACCTTATAGATAACTTTCTTAGCAATTCATTACAATCAGTTCTCAAGTTGTGTAAGTCGTTCCCAGATAATATGACAGTGCTGTCAGCAGCGTGTATAACATATTCAGCATTAGTGTCAATATTTACAGTGTCATTATTGTAGCTCTAAATAAAAGCGGTCCTAAAATGCTTGCCAGAGAAACGCCAAATTTGTTTAAAAGACAAGACGACATGTGGCCGTTCACGTAAACACACTGATATCTGTCACTTAAGTAAGACTTGAGCAGTGATAAGCAGCTACCACGCACTCCATAGCATTCTAGGTTGTCTAATAAAATGTTATGACTTAGGCAGTCAAACGTCTTGCTAAAATATATGAATAACGCCAGCGATAATGCTTTCCGTTCTATGTTCCTTATTATGATTTCTTTGACAGGAGGGCTGTTTACGTTGACCTGTGTTTCCTAAATCCGTGTTGCGCGTTAGTTATGACGTCAAGTTTATCCAAGACACTGACAATTTGACACTGTAAAAATTTTTTTCTAGCCCCTTGGAAAACACAGGTAACCTCGAAAATGGCCGGTAGTAGTTGGAGTCATTGGGTCTACCTGCTTTCAGTATGGCCGACACTTTAGCATATTTCCTTGCCTGGGAAAATACATCTTATTAAAATGTTAAATAAATATGTGTGCAAGCGCAGTTGAAATAGAAGGTATACAACAAATAATCGGAGCCAATTGCAGGTTGTTGATTTCTAACTCTTTAGTAACTTCGAAGGATTGAAATGTAGCACACACTTCGTATTTATTAGTAGGTTGTAAATAAATGATATGGGCAATAAGACAAGAGTTTGTTTATTCCGATGTTGCAGCGCGGGCGGGGTAAGCAGAACAAATGGCAGCGTTAATGAAATGATGGCTTAAGTGAATACCGAGGGCCTCGCCTTTTAGCTGAATACCGTCATGACGTATATTGTTTCGAACGCTTTGTTTCATCATCAGAAAACCAGTGAATCAGTGTCTTATACTGGAAGGTACTACACATAATCGCCCATAAATGCGAACTTGCCCGTCGTTTTAAAGACGATAGTCTTTCTTGCGGAACTTTGATGCAAAATTTATGGTATGTATGCCTATCTTTCTGTTTGTCTAACATTTGTCCACTTGTCCACAATAGCAATCTTTCTAAAAGTACCTAACGGTATCTCAATCGGCCAACCCGATCCACAGCGCCAACCAATATTGCTCAGGTTTCAGCGTTCATACTTGTGCGATTGTCAATTAAAAAGCAAAGATTGTGCATAACTGAGGCACCGTAACAACACGTCGGTGTTTTCTTTGTGTGCCTTTTTACTAGAGAAGGCGCACACAGGTACATCTAAGAACCGTAGCATTTATCATGCTTTGCTCACAGTGCAATGCGATGCTTAAAAAGGCAAGTGTTTCCAACGCTTTGCAAAGGCGACACTGTGGTGGCACCTGCCCGTGGCTTTGCGTTGTACTCCTTATTGCTTCTGAGACAGGCGCGCATATTTCTCTGCAGGTGCTCTCGCCTTCCTTCGTTTTTAAAGATAACTGCCAGATGGCGCTCATGTCTAACATGCCTCGATGCGCTCGTTCGCGTTCGCATCGCGGATTAAACTCTGATTGATATGTGGGGTTTAACGTCCCAAAACCACTATATGATTATGAGAGACACCGTAGTGGAGGGCTCCGGAAATTTAGACCGCCTGGGGTTCTTTAATGTGAGCCCAAATCTGAGCACACGGGCCTACAACATTTCCACCTCCATCGGAAATGCAGCCGCCGCAGGCGGATTGAACTCTAATGCAGCGCTTCCACATAACAATTTACCGATATTCTCACGCAGAACATCAAACACACGTTTTGTTCACTCTCTCCACACGCAAGACTATCGTCTTTCAACGGCATTTGCAGGGAAACATGCAGAAACGTGGCCAATTTTATTTACATTTTGTTCTCTTCGAGTACATAATATCTCTTCAAGCCAGGGATCACACAAGGTGCATTGAGAGAGAGTCACCGAGAAATGAACATTTATTCATGAAACAGTGTTCCCAGCGATGCCCGGTTTCACCCTTAGGTTATGGCTCCCTGGACCAGCAGTTTACTGCTTTCTTGGGCGTGGCGACGATTTAACTGTCGCTAGTCTTTCAGGACCTCAGGGACGAGGTCAGCTTCCCCTGTTTTGCTCAAGTGTCGTAGCCCATTTATCCTGCTTCATTCCTAATTACGTCTGGTTGCATATTGCAGCTTGCATGCCACTGGCATTCAGCGAGCTGGCGTGCCAGAGTGTCCGGTACCCTGCAGATCAGGCACATCACCTAAGTTTTGTTGTATACAGGTGGTGCAATAGTGCTCCGTGTTTATACGTATTGCTCTGCTTCAGACATCCTAATATCACGCTGTATTCTTTTGCAGTTCTGGGTGCGATGGAGGGTACACTCGTCGTTGCAGTCTCTAGAGTTGCAGCAGCGATGAATTTGTCGGCTCTATAGCTTCCACCTCTTCAGCCATTGACTTGGGGCGAATATCAACACCAATATTAGCTTAGCAAAAAGGCCGCCTAGCATCATCTCTCTTCCAAATACTGGGCAGAGCACCGATGAATATTGCTGTATTTAACATCACTCCCAATTTTCTTCCTTGTTCGTATTATTTTCAATGGACCTAATCTAGCCACTGGTTATATAATCACATATGGCTAAGGTAGTCGGTGTCATTAAACACGTTTACAGCTCGCGGGATAGCAACGCTCACATTTGGGGAAATGCCAGGAATTATTCTTGAAAATATTCTGCACATCACCAACTGGCTTATCTCTATTATTACGAAATGTACGCTGCAGGATTTAACTAGAATTGCAAGGAAAGATGCAGCATGTTTTCTGAAGGGCCTTACATCTGGCGAAGAGGGTGGCTTCAATAACTGTTTGGAATACTCATCGGCAGAAAAGAAACGATTTTATTTCATAATTATCTAGTTAGCAGGCGCTGCCACCCCATCACCCCCCCCCCACACACACGCACATGGGTATTGAGTTCTGAGGACGTTTCCGTTGGCAGGTGATGTACGAATGGGTGGTGATACTCTCGCCGACTGTGATACAAAGAAGGATTCAGCCTGAAGTGTTACCACATACACAGAGAAACACGCTCTGAAAGAGAGGGGCCAACACATATAATGTCATCATGTGAAAGTTTTTGTCCATTACTAGCTTATATCCGCATCGTTTGTAAACAAGGCTTTTGACAACGTGCATGAGTTATTTGTGCAATATACGTTATATATATTCAATTAAATTCAGCTTTATTTCAGGTATACCCTGAGGAGACAGAGGCTAAAGGCTATGATCGCCTGACGGTGGCCTCTGCCCCCAAGAGTTCGGAGCAGGTACACAATACATAATGCAAACAGTAACGCCAAAAATGTACAAAAAGGAGCGGGAATGAAACGCTACGACAGTAGTGATTGTACAGTGTTACATAAATACAATGCTACAAAGCCATATTGTTTACAGAAAAGAATTACGGAAACGTATAACTTATATGAATTTACTGAAAGCAAATAGAGAGCAACTAAAAATAGCATACAAGCAGTTAATCACCGACTTCAGTGGTAATGAGATGTGTCTTAAATTTATGTTTCGTTTTTTTTGTGGAATCAATCCAGCAGACAATGCCTTTGTATTTGTTCAGAAAATGTGCAATTTGTTAATGTAATGTCTGCTTTCCGTCATTCGTCCTCACTTTAGGCAATCGACGCTGAATATTATTGAACTTATATCCTCAATATTCCCGAACTTATATAGAAAGAACATTAGAAAAATGAAGCAGCTTCCCCCTAGTAGAGCCAAGCATGGAGGAAGTGCAGAACGGGGCAGCCTTTATTGTTTTCCTTTACTTTTTTATTTCCTCTTGGCTTGCTCTCTTGTTGCATTTTCTAGTTATTTTCTGTTTTGCAGCAAGTTGCGAAGTTGGGCCAGTCAGAATACGTTCATAGTTGAAAATTTTGTTGAAGCGCACTAAAAAACGGAATTTTTGTAATCCTAACAAGAGTGGTTTCTGTTGCACCCTGTTCTGGTGCACGTGCGCGAAAGACCATGTATCTGCTTTAAGTACCTTTTCTGAATAATAAACTTTCACTTGTGAGAGCAAGCGCTGTCATTGTCAGCCTCTTCTGCCCGTCCATTTTTTAGAGCACTTCGAAAAATTTCCCATTTTATGTGTTTATTTATCTATACATGCTTCAGTTTTTTCTATTTATTTTTTCTCTCCGTTCCCAGTGCTCACTTGCCTCCTCTTAACACTTTCATATGTGATTTGTGTTGTTTTGTTTTCCCTAGCCGCATGGTGGTGTGCGTGATTTATTTCATCAACAAGTTTCTCAAGGAACACGAGGCAGAAGGATTCTCTGTGGCCCGAGTGTGCGCCCAGTATGGCACGGTTTGCCATGCTATGTGTACTTTGCCTGTGTTGATATCATCATCAAGACACCCGTAGAAACGGAGGATGACTTGGGTTAAAACCGTCATCAAGGCGCTTGAACGAAAAGGGTGAGAAAACCTCTCTCTGACGGAAGTACGTGCTCAAACTGCTGCAGCCGCATTAGCTATAAATGGTTTCGCCTGCGTTACGTCGAGTGACGACGACAGCGTACGGCAGCTTCAAAGTGCTCCGCACTTCGTACATTAGGAAAGAAAGCATTGCATTTTGAAAACGTTTCTTTAGACAGGCAATGTGTGAATAAAAGAATGTTCAAGAAAATGTGCGTAATCAGCTTGAAACTGAAACCTTCAATACTGCCACTGATGCGCTTGTACTCAAGTATATGTTTAGAAAAATTATTTACGCAGAAATTCAATGAAGTCAGCTTCTTTGCAGGTGCACTATTTTTGCCATGGCAAAAAAACTTCGAAGAAAAAAAAGGGATTGCCACGTGGGAATTCGTCACGAGACAGGAGGCAGTATTCGACGCAGTGCCAGCATTGTTTTTTTTTTCTCTTTTCGGGCGAACGCTAAACATGTCACTTTCACCTCTTCCGCTGTGTTTTTCTAAACCCCCCCCCCCCCCCCTCAAAAGGAAAATAATTGCCGGCACTGCATCAAAAGCTGCCTCTTGTCTCGTATTGCATTCACACGTGGCAGCCGCTTTTTTTGTTAAAGTTCTGTTTGAAAAGTCATTTAAAGAACTTTTTCGCGCTGTCTGGTATTCCTCTTTGTCACGCAGACAGCGTGTTTTTGATCTTCAATCTTACCGGGAATTCCGATCACTCATTTTTATGCATTTTTTGTTTCTTTTGTAATGGACAAGGTGAATATTTTTCCCTCCCAATTTTTCGAAGGGAGACGACGACGAAGTTTTATCGTTCGGTTGTCAGTTTTCTTGGCTGGTGAAGTTTTTTTTATTTTATTTGTGTCGTCGTGCATCTTTGGCATCTAGCACACCCTGTATTGGTCCTCAAGACTTCTGTTCTGCCGGGGGGACCCTCCCTGCTAGTTTCGCTATGGAGGAGTTGGTGGTGGACCTGCCTAGTGGCATGGGTAGACCTGCCACGGCAAGCAAGGAAGCGGCTCAGCTCTTCAGCGACATCAGAGGCTGCCAATTCCGAGTCTGATGCTACATCGGATGACTCGGATGCTTTCTGCCTACTAAACATTGACGGCCAAGACGAAAGTTGTCGGCGTTGTCCTCAAGTGAAGAGACCATTAAATACAACAGCATCGTGACTACGACAGTTGCTTATTTGCTCGTCAACGTCACGGTAAGCCTGAACGCTAACTCCGAACAGAAGCTTCATGACTTTTTCTTCAAACTTGCCCCTGATCAGATCAAAGAAGGTCGAGTGAATCCCAGGAAAAATATCATTGCCCTAGAAACGACATATGAAAAGATGGTGCAAACCCTGCTAGGTCTATCTCAGCTATGCAACGTCAACGTGCCAGCTTTTGTTCCACATGGCGCTAATGTAACGGCTAGGGTTATATAGGATGTAGACCTGAAACTTTCAGACGACGTTTTGAAAAGTATGATTGTCTGCACGCCACCATGCAGAGTCATCAGCGCTCGAAGGCATGGATCTTCGAAGTGTGTAACGATTCTTTTTGGGTGCGAAAAGCTACCTAGTCACATTAAGGTTGGACTAGTTTGGTACCCAGTCCGACCTTTCATACCAAAGCCTCTACAATGCCGCGAATGTCTCAAACCTGGAAATGTACAGGGTTTCTGCGCAAGTGTTGTGGTCTGTAAAGGCAACAACGTGGCCGGCGCTACCATCAAAGCCGTCGGACACAACCCCCTCAAAGGTGATGCCTCATAAAGTTTCGGAACCAGGTTCCGCCAAGGCCATGTCTGCAGTAGAAAATACTGTAAATAGGGCACCAGAAACAGCTCCAGCCAACGATGATGCCCAACTTGTAACCATGCTTAAGATGCTTGTTAACGTCGTCAGATCTCTCATAGCTGGTCGTCAAACGCCAGCAGTATTACCCTCACAACATCTCTTGGAGGCTCTCGTTCCAGTTCTCGACAGTCTTCACTAAAAGCAACATGAACACCTGTCGAAAGCTCCGTCCTTATGTGCTGTAATGGAACGTCAGGTCTCTACGACCACGCCATTCTCATATCGTTCTTAGGCTCCTTGCTTAAAGATTCCGCCGGATGATATAGCTATCCTAGAAAACAATGTGCGAAATTACGAGCTCAGACTTCCGGGTTATGTGGATGTTCCCAGCAATAACCGATGCACGGTAATGACGTGTGCATCTTTCCAGGTGTAGTGGAGCATACCCACCAACGCGTATGCGCCTTCGGAAGACAACAAAAAGCCCGTGCTCTGCTTGCGCGAGAGTTTGTGCCGCCTCTGCCAGACTTGCCGTACGCCCACTTTCCGTTGCGACCTCGCTGCGACTTCTCGGCTCGAATAAACGTCATCACATTTGGTGGAGGGTGCTGAGATCCCCAAGAAGACCTGGAGCTCCGCTCTCGCAAGTTGCCTGAAAGACTACCGCGAAACATGACTGACGCAGTCGCCCACCAGCCCGTCCCAGCCCAGCCAGCACCATCGGCTGCCCCGTCGACCTGCCCCGGTGCTACCCGTCAGCGGGACCCACCAATCTTCAGCGGCAGTGGTGAGCAAGACGTCGAAGACTGGCTCTCCTTGTACGAACGCGTGAGTGCCAGCAACAAATGGGACAACGACTCCAAGCTTGCCTATGTCATCTTTTACTTGGCTGACGTCGCCAAGCTATGGTTCACCAACCGCGAAACCGCCATCGCCAGTTGGTCCACCTTCAAGACCCTCGTCACCGAAGCGTTCGGCCGACCAGAGGTCCGCAAGCTCCGCGCTGACCAGCGTCTGCGCCACCGAGCCCAGCAACCTGGTGAGACCTTTACTAGCTATATTGAGGATTTGCTCGACCTCTGCAGGCGTGTTAACTCATCCATGCCTGAAGAAGAGAAAATTCGACATATTCTCAAAGGCATCGAGGATGGCGCATTCCAGATGTTGCTGGCGAAGAGCCCGACCACGGTGGCGGTCCTCGTAAGCCTGTGCCAGAGCTTCGATGAATTGCGTCGTCAGCGTTCCATCGCCCGACAGAGTGTTCCATCACCAGATTCCATCTCGGCCGTCGCACTCGCCAATGGCAACGTTCACCAAGGAACTCTGTCGAACCAGATTAAAGACTTCATCAGGGAGGAAGTCGCCCGACAGCTTTCCCTGCTGCCGCATAGTGACGCGCCCACGACAAGCCTCCCTTCGAATATGCAGCAGGCCATACGCACTGAAATTTGCAATGCACTCTCTACAGTTCCGGCCTCTTACCCGTGCACTTCGGTGCCATCTGATCTCTCAACTGCTGGCTACGCACCAACTGCGCCGCCTTCACCTCTCAGCTACGCAGCTGTGGTCGCGCGGCCCCCACCGCATCCAGTCGCCTTATCGGCTCCAACTCCTCCGGCAGCGCCACCGGTTTACAGGCCCTCACCTCGCTTTTTCCGTCAATCTAATGAGTGGCGCACCCATGACAACCGTCCTATCTGCTTCGCGTGTGGCATCGCTGGCCACATTGCACGCTACTGCCGCCGCCGTCCCACACCTGCGTACGCCTCCTTTGGAACTCCTACCTATGCGTCGCAGCAGGCCACCTCGTCTGCATACGAACAGAGGCACTCTGACTCGGATCGTCGCCCATCAACTTCTCGTTTCCCATCTCCTCGTCGCCGATCACCATCTCCTATGCGTCGTAGACCACCTCCTGAGGAGGGAAACTAATCAGTGCAGTTCCAGAGGCAAGAACTGCAACTTCTGCGCAATTATCCAGGCCTCCATTTTCGCTGCGAAATGTTGTTGATGTCAATGTTGAGGGAGTCGCCACACAAGCGTTAATTGATACTGGGGCCGCCGTTTCTGTGATGAACGCAAAATTTTGTCGCAAACTGAAGAAAGTGACCACATCTCTCTGTGGCATCGTGCTGTCCACGGCTAGCGCGCAACGCATTCAGCCCTCGTCTGTGTGTACGGCGCGCGTCGTCATCCAAGACGTTTTGTACATCGTCCAATTTTTCGTACTACCATCTTGCTCTCATGACCTCATCCTGGGTTGGGATTTCTTATCAGGTCATGAAGCTATCATCGATTGTTGCCGTGCGGAAGTGTCCCTAGTGCCAAATTGTGAGTTTCCATCGCCCGACCATTCACCACTGCTCTGCAAACTCATCGCTGACGACGACATCACCTTGCCTCCGGAAGCTTCAGTCCCTATTAGCCTTTCATGTGTGGCGCAACCTGACGCCACGGTGGTATTTACGCCATCCCCTGTTTTTACTGAACGCAAGGGCATCGTGCTCCCATTTGCCGTTCTTACGATTGCGTCTGGTTTAACCGTAATGCTGGTTACCAACCACTGCAACTACCCCATTGGCTTGCTTCGTGGTGAAACGTTAGGATATGTGCAACCTGTCGACCATATCAATGATATTATTCTTCCCGACGAAACGCCATGTCAGATTGCCGCAATCACTCAGGCGTCTGAGCCATCAAGCTCACCAGCCTTCGACGATGCTATTGACGCAGACCTTCCCCCCTCGCATCGCAGCCAACTTGTTGCTCTCCTTAACAAGTTTCGCTCTTCTTTCGACTTTCAGAAACCTGCTTTGGGCCGCACCACGACTGTCACTCATACTATTGACACCGGCTCACATTCGCCTCTGCGACAGCGTCCTTACCGCGTTTCTGCCGAAGAGCGCCGCGTCATTACGGAGCAAGTAGATGACATGCTTTCGGAGCAGCGTAAAGACCCATACCTTGCCTTGTTAGTCGACTACCTTACCGATCCATCTTCTGTCCCTTCCACGAGAGCGGTACGCCGGCAAGCAGCCCACTTTTCCTTACGTGACAACATTCTGTACCGCCGCAACTACACGCCTGGTGGTCGGAAGTGGCTCCTTGCTGTCCCAACTCATATGCGCTCTGACATCTGCATGAATTTCCATGCAGATCCCCAAAGTGCTCACGCAGGTGTCCTGAAAACCTACGAACGGCTGCGCCAACGCTATTACTGGCGAGGAATGTATCGTTTTGTGCAGAAATACATTCAGTCTTGCACCACTTGCCAACAGAACAAAACACCTCCGCGGCACCTTACCGGCATGTTACAGCCGCTGCCGTGCCCGGCTCGCCCATTCGACCGCGTGGGTATAGACCTCTATGGCCCACTCCCATATAGTAGCTCTGGAAACCGGTGGATTATTGTCGGAGTCGATCATCTGACACGCTACGCTGAGACTGCAGCTCTACCGGCAGCGACCGCCCACGAAGTTGCACTCTTCATTCTCCGCAGCTTCATTCTACGCCATGGTGCTCCGCGGGAATTACTCAGTGATAGGGGTCGAGTGTTCCTGTCGGAGGTCATCCAAGCTATCCTCGCTGAATGCAACATTATCCACCGGAAATCTACCGCATACCATCCACAGACAAATGGTCTTACTGAGCGGTTCAACCGCACACTTGGCGACATGCTGAGGATGTACACCTCCTCCGACCACACTAACTGGGACGCTGTATTGCCCTTTGTTACCTTCGCTTATAACACCGCGACGCAAGCGACTACCGGTTTTTCTCCGTTCTTTCTATTGTACGGCCGCGAACCTTCCCACCCCCTTGACACTATACTACCGTGCCGCCCTGATGCATCTGAGTGCTCCCCGCTTTCGGAAGTCGCCAGATACGCTGAAGACTGCCGTCAGTTGGCTCGGTCTCTGACAAGTGAGGCTCAAGGTCTACAAAAGACTCGACACGACGACGCTCACCGCATAGCTCCTACATTTCGTGCTGGCTCCCTTGTGTGGCTTTGGGTGCCCCCGCACGTTCCTGGCCTATCTTCCAAACTTCTGGCCCGGTACCATGGTCCGTACCGTATCATTGACGCGACCTCCCCGGTGAATTACATCATTGAGCCGTTAACACAATCACCAGATTTGCGCCGTCGAGGACGCGAGACCGTACACGTCGACCGTCTCAAGCCCTACTACGACCCCATCATTGTGCCTACTCCCTGAGTCGCCAGGATGGCTACCCTTCATCCCGGGGGTATTGTAGTGGAGCATACGCACCAACGCGTATGCGCCTTCGGAAGACAACAAAAAGCCCGTGCTCTGCTTGCGCGAGAGTTTGTGCCGCCTCTGCCAGACTTGCCGTACGCCCACTTTCCGTTGCGACCTCGCTGCGACTTCTCGGCTCGAATAAACGTCATCACACAGGGTACAGACACCAGGCATCCACGAAATGCTTCGAAAGCGTAATTGTACGTATGATCTGATGGTCATTTCACAGTGATCGACGCAAGTGACCTCTGCGACGCCGACTTTGAATGTGAAACAGTTGCTAATAATCTCAAGAACACAACTACGACTGTGGCAAGCATATATTTTCGGCCAACGCAATCTTCGGACATCACACTGCTGGAGTGCCTGCTATCTCGGTGTAGCTCGTCATTTCTGCTGTGTGGAGATTTCAATGCCCATCATCGTCGTTGGTGTTGTCGCCCACAAGACAATCGTTGAGTGGAAATTAATGAGATTATTGTTAAACATGATCTGCGAACCCTTAATGACGGCTCATTCACATTTGTCGGCAGAGGAAAAAAACAATCCACCAATAATCTTGCCATATCAACGAGAGATGTGCGTCTTACTTGGTCAGGCGAAGCTCACCCATGGGGTTCAGATCATCTGCCCATTTGGCTGGTTCAAGCTAATTTTCCTAGAAGCCAGAGTGCTGCATACACAGTGAAAATTGGGACAAGTTCCATCAGCTGATTGCGGGGGCGCCATCACACGATAAACTGCTCAAACTACTGAGTGAATGTCTGCAGCAAGCTACAGTACGACGACTGCGAAGCATAGAAAAGCCAAACCCTGACCTAAAGCTCTTGAGACTACGTGCTTATCGACGACGTGCTTACAGGAGGACACAACATTCCAAAAGAAGTACTCATTGGACACTTTCTAACCGCTTAGATGCAGCAGTGAGGTGGCAGACAAAACAACTTCGTCGAAGAATCTGGGCCGCATGTGTAGCTCGTTGCATATGGCGAGTAGTTCTGGGAGTGTATGGCACATATTGAAGGCTCTCCGAAGAGCTGAGGTCTGCAACAACCCAACTACAGCATTGTGCATCACGACTGGATGGTCTCTGAAATTTCTTGCGGAAGATTTTGCCAATATTTTCACCTGTCCTATGTCAAAGACAACGGCAGTCATTGTTCAGTAACAATTGTATATGGACCTCCATGTGACATGTATTGGGCAGAATTTACCCTGGCCGAGCTGCGTCATGCACCTAGCCTCTGTTACCATCGCACTGCCCCAGGCGAAGATGGTGTTACGTACCAAGCCTTGTGAAACATTGATGAGGTGTTTCATAAATGTATCCTGGATGAATACAACAAGTGTGGCAAACGAGTCTGATTCTTTCTGAATGGAAATCGTCTGTGGTGAAGCCAATTTTAAAGCCTCCTCACCCTGCACAACTCCTGAAGTCATACCAGCCAATATCACTAACTTCTAATGTTACGAAGCTGTTGCAACGTATGGTCCTGTTTCATCTGGGTGCCAGATTACAGGAGCTCACTTTCTTCCCTGATGTCATGAGCGGATTTCGTCGCCACCGTTCAGTTCTCGACAGCATAGGAGACCTTGTACGATCGCTTGAATCTGCTCGGGCAAACAGACATTCAGCGTATGTTCCATTTCTCGACATACAGCAAGCGTTTGACTTGGTACCACAAAAGGAGATTATTTGTGCACTGATGAATGGAGGAATTTCAGGTCGTCTGTGACACTTTCTCCACGATTTTTTACCTGGGCGCAGAATGAAAGTGCGCGTTGGAGAAGTACAGAGTCAACCTCACGCTGTTAAAGTGGCGTCCCGCAAGGCAGCGTCTTGTCACCGCTTCTCTTTAACAGCGTACTTGCTGGACTTCCACAGCGATTACCGCAAGAATGTGACTTTCCTATAGGCATAGCGATTTATGCTGATGACATCGCAGTCTGGGTCAGTGGTTCGTCACACCATGGTCCATGTCTTCGTGGTATACTGCAGTGAGCTCTGAATGCAACTTCAGAATACTTGGTGGAAGTTGGCCTGCAGGTTTCACCTGCGAAGTCAGCTGCAATCACGTATCATCCAAGGCAACGCGCTCTTCGAAGCCTTAGCAGGCTTTACCTCAGATACACACCGATACAGTAGGTACACCAACATCGCTACCTGGGTTTAATGATTGATGATCGCCTTTCTTGGTGCCCTGCTGGTAAAACTTTGAGGCGAAAATCACTGTCCCTGTTCAAGTATGTAGCCGCCTAGACTGCTAGGGCTGAGGGCATTGATCAGAGGAAGGCGCTACAGGTTTACCAATCAGCTGTACTCTCTTGCGTGATGTATGCTTTGCCAGTCTTGAATGTCACGCCTGCTTTAATGTCTCAGCTGGAACGGGATCATCGTGTTACCCTTCGAGTACTGATTGCCTTACTTCGTGAAGCGCAAAATATCCCACTACTGACTGAAGCACACCAATTTCCGCTAAGGATGCAAGCTGACCAGAGAGCACTACATCAAATTGAGCGTTCGAACCAAGCCCCACATGGCAAGGCACTCCTTAACAGGCTGTTACAACGCCCACTTTCTCGGATGGGTAAACTGGCGGCTTCGTTCAATGACTATACAGGCAATTCCGTCGAAAAGATTGAGTTGCCAACATCGACAGAGCACAGACCATGTGCCTTGTATACCCACCTGTCAATTCCAGGACTACGCAAAAAGTTTGACCAGCCTGTTTCGAAACGATACCAATTAGCCCTTTCACACTTATTTGAAAACTTCGAAGACTATGCAAAAGTATTTACGGACGCATGTGTACGCAACGATGGCCTGAGCGCTTCTGGAGCTTTCTTCTGCCCTTCAACTGATATCAGGCGGTTGTTTGAAATACCGCACCCCTCATCGTCGGTGACGCCCGAGCTAGCCGCGAATAATGTCGCCCTTAAATACGTAGAAGAAGGGTTACCAGCATCGAAGGTTGTCATCCTTACCGACTCTAGTGGTGCCCTTAACCGACTCACCAGCAAGAAGGCCGACAGCCCAATTCTGAGAAGCATCGTGGAATCCATTAACAACTCTCTGTCACGTGGGGTATGCCTATCTGCACAGTGGGTACATTCGCACGTGGGTATTACGGGAAATGAAGAAGCGGATCTCCTTGGTTCGTCATGCAACCTTGATGGTTGTGACTGCCAGGCAATTCTATGTATGATTGACAACGCTCGTCTGCTTATACGCCGACCCCTCCTGAAGCAGTACCCAGACCAGTGTTTGGCGGATGGATTGTTTCCGCCCCGTGTTCATGGCCGTGGCTTGCCTCGTATTTCCCGAGTGCTGTTGTACAAACTAAGAGTGGGCTCTGTGCTGGTGCGTGAACGATTACACCGTCAAGGGTGTGTGCACAGCCCGTTGTGCGCAGCTTGTGGCTCCTGCGAAAAACTTGTGCATCTCATAGTGCACTGTCCCACATTTGCTACGCAGCGGTATGTGTTGATTAAGGAATATAAATTCCTTGGACTTAAGTGTGCGACTCTAGAAGACTACCTCTTTCCGAGTGCTAGAGCTTCCCGACGTCACCAGGCCCACCGAGATCTCCTTACATTTATGAACCAAACAGAACTAGCCACCCGTTTAAAAATGGTCTATTTTTTTCTTCCTTTTATTTTTTTATTTATATTTTTTACTCATACTCAACAAGGACTTCGTCATTTTTATCCTTCATCATCTTATTTCCTCTTTCTCCCCTCTTAATTTTGTTTTCTCTGTTTCTTCCCTTCTCCCGAAAAAATGAAATGGCTATGTGCCCCTCAAGCTGGCAGTTGTCAGTTGCTCTCTCAATCTTTCCTCTGTGTCGTTGTGTATCTGTGTATGCAAATAATAATAATATTATTATAATAATAATTCACCCGACATCAATCCTGACGCCGACACCAAGATTTCAGTGAAGCGACAGTTTTAACGGTATCACTTTTAAAGTTTTCTGATGGACGTAAAGGAATGGTGCCATCAGTCCCCTCAAAACTGTTTTCTTTATGAGAATGGATTGCTTTCTTCGCCTGGATGGAGCTACAAAACGTCCAATGGGCGAGATTGAGGAGTGTAATAAAATGCAGGACATTTACTCCTATATCGACATTATTTCGCCCATATTGTAGAGCTCAACATGACTAAACGCTGTCATTCGACTGTTAATTGTGCTCCAACCCTTTCAAGATTTGACATCGACCGAGTCTTTGGACGCGGTAAAGTTAAATAAATAAAAATTTGAGTCGAACAGAGCTGGGTGGCAAAAATTGTGCCTTGTTACGAGGCGCGACGCCAACACAGTCCCGAAGGTGCCCCTGCTCCGAAACTCGCCACTTCCAAGGTCACTGGCTGTTTGGTAGCGTATGTGTTACAAAGCTCGCGACTGCTTCTGCGCAGAGCTGACAGACGAGCGGACAAGATGTTGGTGAGTTGCAGCAGATTTAGGGGCAACATAGAAGCAGGGGCGTTACTTATTCGGCACTGGGGCTGACAGGTATAGAGACTCGAAGGGTCGAGAGCCAGTGAAGTGGATCCCCGCTTCACTGGCTTGTCGCCAAAACTTGTCGACTAGCTTCGTTCGTCTCTCCTGACAATTTTTAGTCTCAGCACTTGTCGATGGTCCTGCAACTTGTCAAGAACGCTTCGACAACAGACAGCAAATGACACGAGCAAGTGCCCTCGGTTTCCCGACAGAACACTAGACAAAGTATAGTAGAACATATACTTAGCTACGTGTCTATCGGAATTTCATTCCCTCTACATCAAGAGTGACATGTGGCACACAATACTCTTAAAATGAGAACTCAAGTTGCGTACTTATTACGAACAATAACGTATTGAAATAGAATACAACATAAAGTTGGGTCTTTGAGATTACTCTGGACGAGAGCGCTCAGCTGAGGCCATGATGAGGACAAAATTTTGTCCCGACTCACCAGTGAGTGACCGAAAGGTGGAGAAGGTACTAACTGAAACGCACGGCTCAATGCGTCTGTATTAGCGCTTAGCTTTTCTTTCTTGTAGCTAACGTCTAAGTTGTGCTGTTGGAGTATGATGCTCCACCTCAGTAACCGGCCACTTTTAGGCGCCATGTTGTTCAACCAGGTTAGAGAACAGTGGTCTGTTTCCACCACAAACCTCGAACCGGAGATATAACAGGCTAGCTCTTGAACAGTCCACATGAGGCAAGTGCATACCTTTTCAGAGGTACTGTACGCCTCTTTCCTGCAGCTCAGTTTTCGACTTAAATAAAAATTGGCCGTTCGTTACCAGCACTGTCTTCCTGGCACAAAATAGCTTCCATGCCAGGATGACTCGCGTCGCATTGAATGACAAATTTCTTAAAGAAATCGGGTGCCCTGAGAACAAATTTTTTCTAAGAACCTGTTTCAGCTTGCAAAACACATTCTCTTTTTTTGAGTCCCATACCACTTTAACCGGTTCGGACTTTCGAAGGTCTCACCAGGTTTCTCTCCAGGGCCATGGGGAGGAATTCGCTCCAGGTTCAGTTCGGTGAAGAAATTCTATTATTGGGGATGGACTCCTGCTCCACTGGCTTGTCGCCAAAACTTCTCGACTAGCCTCGCTCATCTCTTGTGACAATTTTTAGTCTCAGCACTTGTCGATGGTTCTGCAACTTGTCAAGAACGCTTCGACAACAGACAGCACACAGCACAAGCAAGTACCCTCAGTCACCCGACAAAACACCAGACTATAGTTTAGTAGAACATATACTTATCTACGTGTCTATCGGGATTTCGTTCCCTCTACATCAAGAGTCATATGTGGCACACAATATTCTTAAAATTAGAACTCAAGTTGCGTACTCATTACGTACAATAACGTAATGAAGTAGAATACAACATAGAGTTGGTTTTTTGAGATTACTCTGGATGAGAGCGCTCAGCTAAGGCCATGATGAGGACTAAATTTTATCCTGACTCACCAGTGAGTGACCGAAAGGTGGAGAAGGTACCAAAACGCGCGGCTCAATGCGTCTGTATTAGCGCTTAGCTTTCCTTTCTTGTAGCTAACGTCTAAGTTGTGCTGTTGGAGTATGATGCTCCACCTCAGTAACCGGCCACTTTTAGGCGCCATGTTGTTTAACCAGCTTAGAGAACAACGATCTGTTTCAACCACAAACCTCGAACCAGAGACGTAACAGGCTAGCTCTTGAACAACTTACATAAGGCAAGTGCATACCATTTCAGATGTACTGTACGCCTCTTCCCTGCAGCGCAGTTTTTTACTTAAATACAAAAATGGCCGTTCATTACCAGCACTGTCTTCCTGGCACAAAATAGCTTCCGTGCCATGATCACTCGCGTCGCATTGAATGACAAATCCCTTAAAGAAATTGGGTGCCAAGAGAACGGGCTTTTCCCTTAGGGCCTGTTTCAGCTTGCAAAACACATTCTCTTTTTCTGAGTCCCATACTACTTTAACCGGTTCGGACTTTCAAAGTGCGTCAGTTAGAGGGCTGGCAATGCTAAAGTATTTTAGCACGTAATACTGATAGTATCAAGCTGAGCCCAAGAATGCCCTTATCTCAGATTTTTGTGGTTGGTTGTGGATAGTTCACGGCAGCGGCTACCCTAATTTCTGAAAGTCTACGCCAGCCACGCCCCACAATGTGTCCCAGGTAAGACACCTCGCCACACCCTAGGTGACATTTAGAAAGGTTCACGGTAAGACCAGCTTTTTTCAACCTGTTCAGCACGACGCGTAAATGCTCGACATGTTCTTTCCAGTTGTTTGAGAAGATGACCACATTGCCAAGATACGGCAGAGAGAACCGAGAGAGGCCGTTGTGAACGCAGTCCATTAAGCCTAAAAAACAAAAGGGCACATTTTACAAACCAAAGCTCAGCTTAAGGGGACGATACGTTCCGAATGAAGAAATGAATCCGGCATAGTGGCTAGCACTTTCTGTAAGGGGGACTTGCCAATACCCTCACATGAGTTCTACAGGGATATATAACTAGACTGTGACACAGTTTCTACCCACTCCTCTATATTTGGTATCGTGCAAGTTTGATCTCGAGGTACGGCGTTAATACACCGATAATCGATGCATAGCCTAGGATCTTTTCCCGGCACTTGAACCATTATTACAGCCAATGTATAGTCACTCTCGCCCGGTACTATGACTGCTAACTCCAGGATTTTATCGATCTCCTCTTTCATTATTTTTTTCCGCACAGGGAAACATTGATGCGGCTTGCTACGGATTGGCCTCTCACAAGTTAGCTCGATATCATGTTCAATCACCGTCGTCTTCGCGGGACGATCCGAAAACACGTCTTTAAATTCAGAAACAATCCTCCTCAACTCCTCCTTCTGGACTTCACTTAACCTAGGCTCCAGGTTCAACTGCTCCCAGATTACATCGGATTCCCTCTCGATTACATCACTAGAAGTCAAAATTTCTGCTCCTTCTTCCTCTGAAGCATTGAAAAGCAGATTTACGACCGTGTGACGTTGAACGTATGATTTTATCAAGTTACTGTGGCAAACTTTGTTCGGCCGCCTTCCTAATTTCACTTCATAATTAGTATCAGAAACCTTCGATATTACTTTAGGAGGCCCTTCTCAATGAACCTCAAGCTTGTTCCTTTTAGATGGCCGCAGAAGCATTACCTGACTACCCACCTGAAAAGTGCGTTTCTTCGCCAATTTGTCATAGTGCTCCTTCGACAACACTTGCGCAGCCTTCATGTGGTTTTCCACAAGATCTTTCGCTTTTCCAAGCCTCTGAAGGAGGTCTAGCACATACGCGACCACATTAGGGTCTTCATCGTATCCCTCCCAGGACTCGCGTAGCATTCGCCATGGTGTTCTCAAACTCCTGCCATACACAAGCTTTGCAGGGCTAAAACCAGTGCTCTCATGAGAAGCTGATCTCAAAGCGAACAAAGTGGGAGGAATACACGCTTCCCAGTCGCGTATTTGCTCGTAGCAAAGAGCTCTCAGTATCCGTTCCAGAACGGAATGCATACGCTCTACCGGATTAAATTGCGGATGATGGATCGAGCTGAGAGCTACTTTTATTCCACATTTGTCCAAAAAGGTAGAGCTAACCCTATTGGAAAAATTGCCATGGTGGATACTGGAAAACATGGTGTGCGTAGTGGAAATAATAGTGGGCATGGTGGAAATAATAGTGGGCATGGTGGAAATTATGATGGCGATGGTGGGACGTAGTGGAAAATATGGTGGTTATGCCGGGACATACTGGGTGTTATGGTGTACAGATGATGGGTAAAGTGGAAATGATGGTGAAAAGCAGAGGCTAGATAGTGGGCAATAATGAGACACTCTGCCCACGATTGCGATAATGCTGGGAAGCCCTAAGCAAATGGTGGGTGGTGCTTATTATGGTGGGCTACATGGTGTACCAATCTGAGAAACTCTTCCCACCATTGCGATAATGCTGGGAAGCACTAAGCAGATGATGGGTGCTGCTTGTTATGGTGGGCCACATGGTGTACCAAGCTGAGAAGCTCTGCCCACCATCGCGATAATGCTGGGAAGCAGTAAGCAGATGATGGGTGGGCTTATAATGGCGGGCAAATTATATAGTGTACCAAGCTGGGATCTGTACACTACATGTTCGACCATCATGATTTCCACCAAAGTTAGGCCTACTGACCGAGCCCGTACAATTGTGTTATCCGTGCTTCCGGGTTTCAGAATACACGATTACGACGATTAAGTGTGACAATACAGCGCAGCCATATGGCATCAAGTAACCTAAATGAAGCATTTTTCATTGTGTATGGTGTTCGCTCAAGAAGGAACAAACATCGATGTGACGCAATTAAAGCACTCTCAGAGAACGTAATTAAGTGTCTTCTCACCGAAAGCCGCCGGTCGCACTCGCCGGTCGCACTCGCCGGCACTTCTCTAGCTTTTGTACGAGAACTCAGACGTGGCAATTCGTGTGCTTGGTGAACCATTATGATAGCGTAATGTTTCCGGTACACTGCATTCGTTTTGGCCAAGCCGTTATGTAGTTGTTGCCTTAGCGAAAGAGCTACAGCATTGCGCTGGCGCGACCGCCCTCTACATTGCGCGAAAAGCATCCCAATACTCAATCAAATAAATTAGGCGGTCGTATCTATGAAATGAGCCTAGAAGCGTCATAAAGCGTGAGCAGATGTCACCCTTTAGAACGAGCGCGAAACGGATATTAAACTTGGCAGACCCCGCCGGTAAATAGTTGCTGCTCCCCAGTCCACTTGGTTTTTTTTTCCTTGAAGTTGTGAATTGTAAAACGAAAAAATAGCACTAGTGCCAATAACATAGTGGCAATCGTTACAGGCCGCAGTTGCTTGTGTTTAATAAATGTGGAATTTTTAGCAGCCGGCGTAGATCTTGTCTATGTTGTGTACACGACAAACATGACTCAAGTTGAACCTTAAGTTTGTATGCTAACGAAGTATTTAACACCCAAACACCGTCATGTTGGTGTGGCGCAGTGGTTAGCGTCTTCAAATGAGAATCCGCAGGTTGCACGTTCGATCCTCCGTGGCGCCTTGTTTTTTTTTTACGGGACGAGTGTTTTTTTATACCGTTTTTATAGAATTATTTTTTATTTTTTGTGGCAGCTCGTCACGGTGATTTTGACGTCATTTCGCGCTCAAGTGTTGCCGGCACTGCAGCACCCACCATACCCACCATGCGCCATGGTGGGTGTTTCCCACCATTCACCCACTACATTAATCCACTATAATGGTGGGTGCTGGTTTCCACCATGCCCACCATTCGTTTTTTTCCGATAGGGAAGGCAGCTGGTGAAGACACTACCAATGTCGCGTCGGATTTCCTTCTGAAATCCAATGCGACAATGTGCAAATTTATATAGCAGTGCATCCACGTCATGAGAAGAATTAAGCTCCTTAAGTGGTATCGCTTCCGGAACTTTCGTGGCTACACAGAGAGCCGTCAGGATGTACCGACAACCTCGCCTTCACTCTGGCGATGGCCCGACGATATCAATTACTAGGCACCGAAAAGGTTCTGTGATAATTGTCACAAACTTCATGGGTGCCTTCCACTTTTATGCGGATTTCCACGCTCTCTGACAAGTTTCGCATGAGAGTACAGTCTTCAATATCCTTCCACCGATTCGGCCATTAAAACTCAAGGTAAACTCTAGCATTGGTCTTCTTTATGCCGAGATGTCCTGTCTACGCGTTTTCATGCGCCAGTTTCAATAGTTGGTAACAATACTTTCGTGGCCCCAAGAGCTGCTCGTACTTGCAACCTTGCACATTTGTGTAGCTCCAATACTGGAGCCCTGCCTTCTCAAAAAAAAAACATTATTTTTCTTGTTTCCAACTTTACGCTTTCAATTAGCGCTTTAATCGAGAGGTCCTCACGCTGGTCTCGAATGAGCGTTTCTCGATCTACCTTCGTCAGCTCACTCCAACTTTCCGCTACAGGTGAAGGCGTAGCACTCCTCTCACTCTCATTCAAAGGCGTCATGTCGTCTCCTCCGCCAACAGAGACGGCTTCCGCGAAGGGCGGCTCGTGTGACTCCTCCGGAGAACTACCTCTCCCAGGCCCCATCAACTCGCTGCCAAGGTTACGCAGATCAGCCTCTTTAGCAGGTGGTGCTTCATTACATTGAACGAGATCAAGTTCCTACGAAGGCTTCCGCGCTTGCGATCGTGTGAGGGCCATGTACGCTAAGTTGGAGAAGAATGATTTACCTGCTCTTGAGAAGCTGCTCAGAGTTATTAGAAAAAAGATAAGGAAAACGATCGGGAAGCTCGGCAGACACAGCCGCTTCGGTGCGAAGCTTACCGAACGGACCTTCAATGACAACCATGGCGATTGGTAAGCAAGCACTCTGCTCCTCGGCTTCTTGCCTGATCCACACATATTCTCCTGTAAAGTCGTCCGGAGACACCAAGGAAGGATGGACAACGTCCATGGTGGCTGCTGAGTTTTGAAGTGCTTAACACATTTTTCCATTCACACTAATTTTCTAGAGATATGGCTCTCACTACATGTTCTTTTCCAATTCTCCGATTGTTGCGAAAACAAACTTTTGTTTACAGTTTACCGCAATGTGCCCTTTCTTTTTGCACTTGTAGCAAATTAGCGCCTTTCGTTATTTAACCGCCCGCCACCCGTGGGGTATCCATGCGTTGTTCAGGAACCTCCCTCGATTTCTCCGCTTCGGTTTTTCCTTCCTTTACAGTGCCCTTCGTAAGAGACGGGCCTTCCTTAAATTGTGGTGTGGACTAGGTTTTTGTTAATCAGGTTTCTTTGAACAGCTCTCTTTCCTTTCATCCTTTTCGACGCGCACTGCAATGATATGCAATTTTCGGCGAGTATAATATTCCTCAGCTAACTCTGCTGCCTTTTTAAGCGGCACTTTGCCAAGTAGTCCTGCAGCCAAAGCTTGACACCATCCTTGATGCAGCGGTAGAATTACTCCAATGCAATGCATTCTACCACTTTATCGCGATCGTGATAAACACCTTCGCCCTTGAGCCATTCAATTAAATGGGCTTTAAGATGAAACGCGAAGTCAACATGTGACTCATTGCCTTTTTTGCGTACAAATCCACAAAAGCAAGGATCAACCAAACAAACAAGCAAGCGCGTTCATAAAGAACAAGACGATATTAACGCGAGCATAATAATTCTGCTTGATACAAATGATTTAAATCCACATCTCAAGATAAAATTTGGTGAGATTTTGCCCTCTAAGGCCGAATAATTCTGGAGTATCATGTACACGTGGAAACAAATATTCTCATAGCCACATATGTTTCAGTAAAGGATGAAAATAAAGGTGTAAGCGTATACTCCCATTCGCTTGGCTGTTAGTTTCTATTTTGTGCACAGGACTCCCGTTTTTAAAGTTGAGCTCTTGACACCTATTCTGACGCTGCGAAAGCTACCATTGAACGCCCATAACGCCCTAATAATTACTGATTCTTTGTCTGTATGTACGTTGCTTAGGCCTCCATCAAAATTAATTGCCTTGAAAAACACGCGCACTCATATGGCGGTTTTGGGACGTTAAATGCCACATATCAATCAATCAGAAAACACACACAGCTCCCTCCACAGTCCCTCAACAGGTGCAGATACTAAAGTTACTATGGATACCTGGTCGTTGTGGATTAGATTGAAATAAAAACACTGGCTATAGCACAAGTGGCATTGAATGATCGAATACTATCAGTCCTTCCGGAAGTGACCATAACAACTTCGATAACATAGAAAAAATTTTTGCTCAGTGGAAAATCGACTGAATAAATTACGTCATTGACAGAATTCTGTTACTTATTGTTTCAGTGGAAAATCCAGTCATGTTTTACCAGACAACTAGAAGTCATATTACCAGGAAATTAGAAGTCATAATAACCAGATTGCACTGTCGTCACCTGCCATTAAATTTATATTCACACAGGGCTTGTCTTATGATATCGCCTCTATGCAACTTTTGTACAGAACCACAAACAGTAAAGCCTTATTTTGTGTCGTGTCACCGATACAAATTATTAAAATATTTTTGTTATCCCAATCAAAAACCTGGTGCTGAATATCAAATGAAGAACATACTTTCTTTCGGTGCTTCGAATCTGGGCTACAGCCACAAGAACGCTTTTGTGCCGTTTGTATTTCACCTAATGAATAAACAAAAACTAGGTTCTTACTTTCGTGAGTAATTTTTTCTGGAACAACAGTGTAACACAAGAAGTGTGTTTTATTCACGCTAATTTCTTGTCAACATAACAGCTTTACTAGTTTGTCTGACCGAGTGAAACACTATTTCACTTGTTCTCTTTTACGTGCGTTGTTTTGCGTATTGGGCATGGATATTGAATACGGAAAAAGTCTCATTATTTATACACTTCATTCTTTGGTAATTATCCCGAGTGAATAAGAGCCATTTTTGAGGATTCTTCATGATCACCACGATCATCATCAACACGTATTTGATGGCCTTCTAGACAAAGAACATGTTCTTTCACTAGACATCACGAATAAACAGTCATCTGGACAAGCGTTCACGTGGCATTTGCTGAGTAGTGTGACATGACATTGCCGTGGAAATTTTCGAGAAATGATGATACAATCATTTGAGCTTCTTGGGATTAATATATTATTCTGCGACTAGCTACTCATTCGTGATCTTGCTTTTGCTAGGACATCAAGGGCCATAGTCCTGAGCAAGAAAAAACACGACTACTGTGGCTTTTTTCTACAGAGTTGCCACGTCTGTTTTTAATGTGGCGGTTCCACTCCCTTATTCTCGTTATAGTTCGATAGACGACACCAGACGACGCCACTCATCCACGCTTCCAAAAAGCGAGAAAACTGCTCCCGTAAGTACAGTCAGCGTCGCCTGCCTCGCGCGTGTCTTGTACGTCGCGCGAGGCGACGGAAATCAGCCGACGAAAAGCAAGGAGCACAAACGCAGACGGCGTCTTTCCCCCACAGTCCGCCAACTGTGGCCGTCGTTTCAACCACACGACAAAAGGTGCCCCAGTGCCCCACAGTGGCGGTCTAGTGGCTAAGGTACTCGGTTGCGTACCCGCCGGTCGTGGGATGAAATCCCGGCGTCGGTGGCTGCATTTACGATGGAGGGGGAAATGCTGTAGGCCCGTGTGCTCAGAATCGGGTGCGCGTTAAAGAACTCCCGGTGGTCAAAATTTCTGGTGCCCTCCACTACGGCGTCTCTCATAATCATATGGTGGTTTAGGGACGTTAGGTTCACACATAACTTAGTAAAACATGATTTAAACAAAATATAATCAAACAAAAGGTGCCCCAGTGACAGTTGGCAGACTTAAACCAGCGTCGTTTCACTAAAGTGTAAACACACGCGCGTACGCATGCACATACACAAACACACAACCTGTCAGTCTCTCTGACTCACTCACGTCCACATAATAACGATTGTATATAGAATAACGATTGTCATGTATATTGTCTAAAACTGAAATGTTAAATCGGTTGTGCTGATTGTGTTGTAAATGAATGTTGGGTGATTTCTCAAATGGTGATTCAGTTCTTATTCTTTCATGCATTGCTTTGTTATGAATATTTTTGTGTGTATTTTAGAGTTGTGATTCTATTATTTGCTGTCATGGGCCACATGCGTGTTTCTTTTTGTATTGTCGCTTTCCGCTGCCTGTAACTTTTGTAACTTTTTGTATATTTGTAGTTTAACTTTTTTTTCTGGGTGAAGGGGTCAGTCAAGCTGTGAAATGCAGCTTCTTTCGCTTCGCACCAAACCGCGTAAATAGTGTATTTTTGTGTACTTGTCACGTGGTTAAATAAACTCAAACTCAAACTCGAAGATGACATCAACCAAACGCTTTGAAGCGTTCCAGTGCACTGGCATCACCGCTAACCTTTTTTTTGATGTAGCGACCTTAGCACTGGTTTGATGCAGCGTCGTGGAAGCGCGTCATTTTTTTTTTTGCCACGCAAAACTGCTCAACCTCAGCCAATGTAGCTTACGCTACAAAAACAGCTAGGCACATTTCAGCCCAAGGTAACCTGAGGATCCTGAGGTTATTTGCTGTTTCACACTGTCCAACCACAATGAAATGGTTACCTAAACAAAGTGCCTCTTGCTGGTGGTTGAACAGATCATTTACACTAATATAGACAAGTTAGAAGCTCCTAGAGCACGTGGTTTTTCCAAAACTTTTGATGAGAATTGCGTGGACAACCTTGTATAGGGGACAACGTGGAATAATATAAAAGTGGCTTCACGCTGTTTGCCGTCTTGTTTTCATCCTCTTTGTGGTACTGCCTTAATCCTGGTGAACTAAGCTCCCACGATGTGTTTGATCTAGAAAATTCTTCATTTTCGCCAAGAACATAATTCCGAATGTGACGTAATCACACGAACACACAGATTATTGAGTAACAGCACAACAGAGCTCAGCGTCGCACTTAGGGGGGCGGGTGCGAGAAAGGGGGGTTGCGCATATTCGAAAATCATAAGGGATTATGACAGCACCCACATAATAGCCACACCTCTAAGCCCATGTTCATGAGTTTAACGAATGTCTTTTCCTATACTCCATTTCCTACACCAAGTGCAACGCTGTGAAGGCTAGCGAGAACTCTTGCAATGAATGCGTTCACACTAAGAAAAAAATTGGCAGATCCCACGTACAGTGGAAATCGATGATATGCAATGCACGAATGTCGAAGTTTGATATATCACTTTAAAATCAGCACAGCGTTACGTGGTAGAAGTAAGTTATGCCGTACATGACTTCCTTGTCAAGATTATCTTGTTTCAATCTGTCGTTTACTTTTGTCATCTATTCACGTCACGTGATACCAAATTTAGTTCATGTGAAGCAAGCGAAACGGCCGCGAGCATGCTATGAGAGTGGTAAGTTGTCATGCTTTTACATGACACGCGTGTCAGGATTATCATGTTCCCACCAATACATTCGTCATCCATTGACATAGCATAACACCAATTTTAGTATATGTGGTGCTACCAGAATGGCCGCGAGAGCATCATGACGTGTCCAATATACTCAAATGTAGCGTTGACGCGCGCGCACGCTGGGTACAGTGACGTGGGGTTAGCAGAACGCGAGCAATCTATACTCTTACGCCAGGCGCGACCAGTGCGACCAGCGTCCGTAGGCGCGACCCGACGGCAACCGGCACGAAATGCGACCTGCAGCATTTCGCGCCGATGCGTTACCAAGACAACACTGCGTTGGCCTGTCTTCGTAACGGAGGGACGCCGGACGTGCTGAAGCGCGCATGCGTCAAAGCAAAGTTGCACGGCACGTGCCTGCATGTATATGGAAGGACCGGTGCCTGGCCAGGTAACGCCGGCGTGAAGCGACGGAATGAACACCGGCAGGCACGCACACCGGTTCACGTCAAAATGTATGGGCGCCTTGACTGTGGCATCTAGCCATGTTCTCACATGGCACGCATCACATGATTATCATGTTTGCAACAGTCACACACCTTCGTCATCCATTGACATCACGTAAAACAAAATTTGGCATATGTGAAGCTAGCGAAACGGCATCTTGAGTGTGGCATGTAGTCATGTTACATGACACGCATGTCGTGATTATTATGTTTGGGTGTGTAATTTACCTATATCGTCCGTCCTCGTCACGTAATAGTGTCTTTGGTACATGTGAAGCTAGCAAACGGCCGCAAGCGCATCATGAGCATACCATGTAGTCACGTCGTCAAATGACACGCATCTCATGTTTATCATGTCTGATTGATTGATTGATTTGTGCGGTTTAACGTCCCAAAACCACCATTTGATTATGAGAGACGCCGTAGTGGAGGGCTCCGGAAATTTTGACCACCTGGGGTTCTTTAACGTGCACCCAAATCTGAGTACACGGGCCTACAACATTTCCGCCTCCATCGGAAATGCAGCCGGGAATCGAACCCGCGACCTGCGGGTCAGCAGCCGAGTACCTTAGCCACTAGACCACCGCGGCGGGGCTGTTTATCATGTCTGCACCAGTATCATACCTTCATGATCCATTCACGTCCCGTATTACCAAATTTGGTATAAGTGAAGCTAATGAAACGGCCGCCAGCAAATCACGAGCGTGGCATGTAGTCATGTTGTTACATGACACGCATGTCATGAATTTCATGTTAGAGCCTGTGGATTGTGTTCGCCATGCAATCATGTCATACCATAACATTTTTCCAACATGCCATGTGAGCGAAACCACCGCAAAAGCTGCAGGAACATGAAATTTATATCATGACATTCATGACTTACAAGTCCTGATTTTTTTGTTGGGACTAGTGAAATATGTTTTTGATACAGTCCTAATATGCCATTTGGTATCGATATCATCCTCAAAATGGCCAGGAGAGCTAAAAGTCGTAGGCGGCTACATAGATAGATAGATAGATAGATAGATAGATAGATAGATAGATAGATAGATAGATAGATAGATAGATAGATAGATAGATACGCTCAAAGTCGCTAAAGTTCGCCGAGAAACGGTTCGCATTTCAAAAATTGGCAGATCCCACGTACACTGGGAATCGATGATATACGAAGCACAAATGAGAAGTGTTGATATGTCATTTTAAGATCAGTAAATTGGTACGAGGTGGAGGCAAATGATGCCGTACATGACTTCCGTGTCATGATTATCATGTTTGGATGTGTTGTTTACATTAGTCGTGTATTCACGTCACACGGTACTAAATTTAGTATATGCGGAGGTATGCAAAAGGACCGCCAGCACTCTGTGAGCGTGGTTTAATGTCATGGTCTCACATCACACGCATGCCATTATTATCAAGGTGCACCAGTCATATACTTCCGTCAGCCATTGACGTCCCTTACCACCCTATTCGGTGTATGTGGAGCTAGCAAAACGGCTGCGAGCGCATCATGAAGGGCCCAATATATTCCAATGTAGCGTTGACGTGCGCGCACGCTGGGCACTGCGACGCTACGTCAACAAAACGCGAGCACCCTACAGTCTGACGCCAGGCGCTACCAGCGTCCGTCGGCGCGGCCCCACGGCAACCAGCGCAAAATGCGATATGATGCATTTCGCTCCTACGCATTACCCAGACAAAACTGCATCTCCCTCTTTTCGTTTTTAAGTGTGAATACACTTTATAAGCGACCCCAAACCATCCACTGCCGTCGACGGCGTCCGCAGTCTTCTCTCTATCTTTGAAAGAAAGAGGACTTGGCGGCCGCAGCGCGACGCTCTACCGAATAAGCCACGGACGCGACGCTGATATCGGTGTCAGTAACGCGCCTTATATCTTTAACGCCGCTGCGCACGTCCCCCTCCCCCTTCGCTCGCTCCTCCGCTCTCCTCGCTCGCTGCAGCTGCGCGCGCACCCCTCTCTCTCGCGCACCCGCCTTCTCTCTCAGTCTCCCGTCGAGAGCGGGTCGTGCGATGGATGTCCCGGAGGCAACGCTACCATCAACAACGAATGCAGTACAACCGAATGCCAGCACTGCGCCCGTCGATGGAGGTGACGATACCGCGGTGGTTTCGCCGACGTTGGAAGACAAGGCGGCGCTGCGAAGGGCTCGTGAGACCGAACGTAAGCGGGCGAAGCGTGCAGCGGATGCCGAACTGCGTGCTCGCGAGGCCGAGTGCAAGCGGGCGAAGCGTGCAGCGGATGCCGAACTGCGCGCTCGTGAGGCCGAGGACAAGCGGGCGAAGCGTGCAGAGGATGCCGAACTTCGCGCTCGCGAGGCCGAGGACAAGCGGGCGAAGCGTGCAGTGGACGGTGAACTGCGCGCTTGCGAAGCCGAGATGAGGCGTCAGCATCGAGCCGCGAACGTGGCCCAAGAAGCGGAACGACAACGCAAGCGTCAGGCGGAGAAGGGCGATGAAGGCCGGCGTCAAGACGCCGCTCGCAATCGTCAACGGCGAGTGGACGTTCCCGAAGCCGTTCGAGCCAGTGAACGTGCCGTGCGGGAGAGGGTGCGAGCCCTGGACTTTGCTCGTCCAGACGCGCGTTTATAACGCGACTTTGTGGATCGCAGCTTCGGTCACAGCTGCGCCGTGTGTGACCGGCTGTGGTTCGATAACAACCTGAGCTGCATTTCCGGCGTGAGGAACGAGACCAACTGGTTGAACGCGTGGCGGGTTCTTTGGAACGAGTTCGGAAGACGGTCGGGCGAACACCGATGTGACGACATGGATGCGCATGTATAAATATAATAGTGCGAATTAATAAATACCCCTCATAGCATCACCTCGTGCATTCGCACTTAACCATGTTCAACCTTGCGGAAATGCTTGCTTTTTCCGCTAGGGGGCCAGGCAAGGCTTGTGTGCCTCGCATGGGCTCCGTATTCTACGAAGTTTTTGTTGAACCAAGACTGCGTTTTCGGTGCCAACAGTAGTCTCTCTTGAACTTCAGCAAGTTGCCGACGCTGCTGGTGAGTGCCTTAATCCTCTTTGTTCTTGACGAGCTTTGCAAACTTCAACTCTTGCTGAGTGGGGGAACGCCGCCCTAACGCCACCGGCACCAGCGTCGGGCTCGCGCTTCGACGCGCGCGCACAAGTTCATTCGGCAACGCATTGGCATACATGGTGAGTGGCACGAATTTACCTGCCAGAGAATTTAACCCAGAAGAATGGAGTCAAGTCCTGAATGCCCGACAACGCTCACCTCGACAGCATTCAAAAGAAACTGAAGGAACGCAGTCAAGTAAAGCGGCCTCAGCTGCCGAAACGCCAGCACGCAAAACGGAATCACCACCCAGCGTTTCCTCAAAGCTCAACCACACAGCTGTGTGTCCTCACTTTAAACGACTGCCACGGTTGCCACTCGATGACTTCAAGATTGCCTTTCGTCTGAGTGCGGGCGTACGTCTGGCCCAATACAACCATGGAGAGTTACGAGCGGCTGTAGTCGCCAACACCGGACTGCACTCTGTGGTTGCTGACGAAGATCTTGTGTGCACCAATTTGGCCAAGAATATTTTCACCGTATCCACATCTTGCGCCGACCGAGTAGCCAACTATGCGAAAATACGAGAACTCACGTCGCGTGGTAAAAAACTGGGATTTCATGCGTACATAGCTCCCCCAGACGGGGCTCGGGCAGGGATCATCTACCACGCTTAGAATGGTGAATGACCTCAGGACTTGTTTCAAGAATTACGTCCGGTGAATCCCCTTCTACCAATAGTCCAAGCAAAAGACATGGGGTGTACTTTACGCTTAGTGCTCATTCACTTCATGGCTGAGGAGCTTCTCTCGTCAGTCAAAATGTTTGGCATCCTCTACGCCGTTTTCAACTTTCGACCGAAGGTGGAAGCGTGCCTAAACAGCAGACAAGTCGGCCACCGACGAGATGTATGCCCTTTGCCGAATTGCCTCACATGCTTAAACTGCGGACAGAAACACCTCGAAGACTATCCCTGCACTCCGCATTGCGTCATCTGTGGGAACGCTCACAAGACGGGTGACAGGGCATGCAAGCAACGCTTTCAGCGTGGCTTCAGCCGTCTCTCTCGGCCATGACAAAGGCCGCAACAAGAGCACCAGCAGGAGCAGCCTGAGTTCCAGCTCGAGAAGGAGTTGTTTTGAAGCATCGACGATAAAAATTGTAGCAGCAGAAGCAAGAGTCCTGGACGAAACCGTACCAGCAGAAGCAGGAGTCCTGGACGAAACCGTGGCCGCAAAAGCTAAAGCCCTGGACGAAGTGCATCACAAAGCCGCGACTTCAGCACCAAACCTGAAAAGGTGAGCTGGGCAAAGCAAGCCTCCTGCTCCTGTTGTATGTTCTCTGACGCTAAAAAAAATTCTAAAACTCAGGAGACTATCGAACGTCTAATGCGAGAGAATCAAGAGTTAAAGCAACAGTTGGCTCTTGTGCTGGAACGTTTAAGTACACTTACAGCTGCCCCACCCGCGTCTTCACCACCCCTTTCCATCTTCCCCTCTATCATAGAGCTTGATATGGCAGCCGAGTCAGGGATCAATATTATAGATTGCTCTCCACAGCCAGCAAAAAAGAAAAAGACAGAGCAGCCCAAGTCATCGGAGGATGATTTTAAAAGCACCAGTCAAAAAATTCGAAAAGAACAGCGGAAACAAAACAAAAGGTTGATTTAGGCTTTAAGCAAATTGCTGAAGGCTTCAATAAGATAGAGAGTATTCTAGATGTGTTGTTCGGCTCGAATGTCTTCCACAATCTCAACCCTCTCCAGCGCCTACGCAGCCATAACCTCCCCCCCCCCCCCCCCGGCACCCTTGCCTGATCTTCACCTTCTTCACTCTGCATATGGGAATAGAATCCGTGAATTAAGAAACAAGAGAGACAACCTCTCACTTTATATACAGCGGTGTACACGGGCCCCTGATGTCATCTCTGTACAGGAGCCTTTGAAAGCTCGCTAACTCCTCGGCTATCAGGCTGTACATTCGCATCCTAGCTCTCCTAGGGCTACCACATATATACAGAGGAATATCTCGTTTATAGCACATGATCTTTCAGATCTTTACAGTGACTGCCTTCTTCTTGAACTTCTCTCACGTCGTACAGAATAAGGCACATAATTTATTTTGATTATTTATTATCATCCTAGAGATAGCCTCACTGCTGTTTTTGAAGCAATCGTTAGGGCCATCCAAATAGCAAACTCTGCTCCCATAATTGTAACGCGTAACTTTAATGCCCCGCACGTAGATTGGGGTTACAGGAGAAACACTCGAAAGGGCACCAGCCTTCTTCAATACATTCAGCAAAACAGGTGCACTCTAGTCAGTGACTGTATGCTACCAACACGAATTGGTAACAGTGTGAGCAGAGATACCACCCCTGACCTTACTTTCACTAAAAATGTGCGACAAGCTAACTGGACACAGTGGGGTCAACCTCGGCAGTGATCATTACATCTAACAATTACACTGTCCCATTCCAATTTTCGTCCACAGTTTCATTTAAAACCTATTGTTGACTGGGACAAATTTTTCGAAATCTGGGACCGAAACCCGAAAAAAGAAATTCAAGACTATTAAGACTGGCGTCTCAGCTTAAACAGGATGTAGCTCTTAGCGAAAAAGTAGCCCCAGCAGCACATATCCACGATCCAGTAGACAGCAGGCTACTCCACCTAAAGGAGGCCTATCAGAGCTTGGAGAAACGATGGCTCAAGCAAAAGTATAATCGCAAACTAAAACGCAAAATGTCACAAACACTCCAGCTTGTAACTGAACACGCAGTCGAAGTTTCATCGCAGCAATGGAACCAGATATGTAACCGACTCGACGGTACTCTACATATAAAGAACTCTTGGTCCCCGCTTCGCCATATGTTAGACCCATGCTCCTCGCGATGTGAAAGTAATAAGCGAATTAAGAAACTCTTGTTTGAAGTAGAAAAACTAGGGCAAGATATTGAAACTGCTCTTAAAACTACGTATTTTTCTGGACCAAGGCGAGAATCATTACCTACCTACAATGAAGCTCCCAATGCAGACTTGGATGCACCAGTTGCAGAGGTGGAAGTTTGGGCTGCCCTAAGCAAACTTCGCACCACATCTGCTCCAGGACTAGACGGAATTACTAACAAAACACTCCGAAATTTAGACTCCAATTCAGGGGCAGCTCTTACCGTTTACACGAATGAACAATGGGAGCAGGGCACGCTGCCCCAGGAATGGAACTCAGTTATGGTGACCTCATACCCAAACATAATAAGCCGTTAGACCTTATTAAGTTGAGACCGATCTCTCTTACCTCATGTACAGGAAAACTGATGGAGCATCTAATTCTCAATCGTCTTAATCGCTACGTGGAACAAGAAAAACTGTTTCCCTACACCATGTACGACTTCCGAGCGGGAATCTCCGCTCAGGATGTCATGCTGCAGCTTAAGGAGGAGGTGCTAAATCCTACTTTTCCACACTTCACAAGAGCCATCCATGCATTGGACCTGACTAAGGCTTTTGATGATGTTTCTCACTCCTCGATTTTACAATCTCTTAGTGAACTAAACGTTGGCTCTCGCACGCACAGGTATGTCTCTGCCTTTCTCAGCAATAGGTCCGTCCGCCTACAGTTGGGCCCTTACAAAACCAATTACTTCACGCTAGGTAGCAAGGGAACGCCCCAGGGATCGGTTTTGTCCTGTTCTTTTTAGGGGTGAAGCTCCTTATGGCGTGGCTTGTGCATCCCTCGTAGTACGTAACCACCTGTGGCACATACCTGAAATAGCGGTCCTTACGATTTTGACCTCCAAGGTGGTTCCGGTGAGTGATTTCTTCTGTGCGTTGTTGAACAATAAAAGATAGTGCTCAATGCACATGTTAATGGCTGCTAAGAGGAATGAGAGACAGGAGCATTCGGCCTTTAGGTAACGCGCACGCTGCGATCCCCATTAGCAGCTATTGGCATGTACATTGAGCACGATCTGACAAAAAAGGGGTGCTACGTTATACTCGATGTGTGTAACCTCCTTGGTTTTAGAAAGGTTTAGCGAGCGTTGGGCCGCATAGCCATGAATACAGTGAACTAGTATATACCATGAACTAGAGGTGGTTAAAGGTGGGAAGTAAACCTGATGCGCAAGCCGTAAGAAAGTGTGCATGTGCCACCTCCCGTTTAGTCCTTGAAATGTTCGCTGGATGGGGGTGCTTCTATATGGAGAATATATGATGAAAAGATGCGAGATGGTGGTACTTGGAATGGTGAATAAATAGACGAACGGACACACAGAAAGATGCATGGATGGACGCATGAACGGACGCAGGCGCGGACGCATGGACGAACGCAGGGACGGACGCACGAACAGACGCACGCACGGACGGGTGGATGGACGCATGGACGGTTACACAGACGTACGCAGGAACGGACGGAAGCAAAAACGAATGGACGGACGACTTCTTCGCCCCACTCCCCATCATTCACTCCGTGGATATGCTACCATTTTTTTAACGTTCCTCTCATACCGCTAGCGCGGGAGCTTGCCAAACTTTCATCCATCAATCACTCCTTGTATGCGGATGACATCACCATCTAGGTCAATGCTGGCAAACATGGCGAAATCGAGTCGAAGCTTCAGCTGGTCGCTGACATTGTTGTTAAACACGCCAACAATATTGGGCTCACTTGCTCGGCGGCTGAATCGGAACTCTTAGTAATTGACTTTAAAAGCAAGATACATGTCACATTCAAGTCATGCTTGATGACACCCCTATTCGCAGGGTCAATAAAATCTATATTTTAGGCCTTAATATTTCCGACAATGGTTCGAACGCTGACACCATAAAGTTAATCCGCACCTCAGTTCATATAACAGCTTCCCTCATTAAGCACATATCCAATCGTCATCGCGTCATAAGGGAAGCAAACACACGTCACCTCATACAGGCCTTTTGCCTACGCAGAATTACCTATTCTATCCCCTACCTCTATCTCTCGCTTACGGAGATCGAGCAACTAAACAGACTCATTCGTAAAACCTTTAAACTGCGCTCCATCTCCCTAAATCAACAGCCACGGATAAACTACTTCAACTTGGGGGCATAACACTCTGGGAGAGCTTGTAGAGGCGCATCTTTTAACTAAAGTCAAAGACTATCATTCACAGAAACAAGACAGGTACACCTGCACCGACTTGGAATCAACATTCCTGGTCACAACACGGCCACGCACGCTGTTCCCGTCACTGTTAGCAGCAACCTAATAATCCCGCCACTCCCCAAAAATACTCACCCAGAACATAATCGGGCGCGACGGGAAGCTCTAGCCAAGTCCCTTCAGAAGCGCTTCCCTGCTAATTCTCCCGCAGTTTATGTAGACGCGGCCGAATATGTAGACCATCGAGCTTTCGCGGTAGCCGTCGTAAATGGATTTCAAAAACTGGTCGCTAGTGCGTCCCTTCCAAATTCGACAGAATCCCAGGAAGCAGAGGAGGCGGCAATTGTTTTAGCCATTGTTCACTCCTCCATTGAGTAAATTTTTTCCGATTCAAAAACTTCAATTCGTAACTTCGCCACATTCCGAATTCATTCTCCGGCTGCTAAAATTATTGAATCATCTCTTCCGCCTGATCGCCTCATCACCCTCCTCTGGGTCCCTGCGCACTGTAGACACCCAGGCAACGCGGCCGCTCACACCCAAGCCCAAGCACTCGCCAACCGGGCTCACAGCGACCTGCCTTCGCTTCGAGGTGCCAGGGCTCGACTCCGCAGCTATCACGATATCACGCTATTTTACCCAAATTCCCGCCTAACGTATCCCTCACCACATAAATCTTTTTACAGAAGTGACCAGGCCTTGTGGCACAGACTTCAAACGTCCACAGTGACGACTCCTTTTCTTCTCTCCCGTTTTACACATGGCGAAACCTCGCCTCATTGCAACTAATGTCTTAGCACCAGAGCCAACTTCCTGCACATATTTCTGAGTTGTCCAAACAAACCCAAGCCTCCGTGGCAAGGGTCAGAACACCAGGAGCGATGGGTGGCTGCTCTGCGCAGCTCGCAACCGGGTTTACAGCTCCGGACAGTGAGCTGGGCCAGAAGGGTCGCTGAAGCACAGCAGTGTCCGGCCACATAGAGCGGCCCGAGGGCTTATCGTCATCCTGATTCCACCTCTCCTACCACACCCCTCCTCAAATGATTCCTTCGTGAATCAATAAAGTTAATTACCTACCTACCTCCCTCTTTTCGTGAAGGAGGGACGAAGGACGCGCTAAAACGCGCATGCGTCAAAGCAACGCAGCGTGGCGCGCACCAGCGAGTATATGGCAAGACCAGTGCCTGGCGTGGTAACGCCGGCATGATGTGACGAAATGAAGGCCGGCGCTAGGCATGACGTGCCAGGCGGTGCCCGGTTACGCACCACGCGAGTGGGCACCGCCTTGCGATGGCGCAAAGAGCGCGACGCGTGCTCTTTTCGCCATCTTGCTGGTAATGTTGTAAACACAATTTTCTCCGAGATTCTCGTGAGCAGCGGTAATTGGTATATATAAGTAGCTAGCCGTTTGTAAAGTGAAGGATGTGCTCCTGGGTGGCACAGTGGTTACCGCGTCGCTGACACGACGCAGAGGTTCCTCGTTTGATTCCGCGCACCGGAGTGTATTTTGCTGGATTTTTTTCTGTCTTGCGTTTTCATATATATAGATACGGTGCATTGCATCGACACCGACGCTGGCAGCCAAATCCAGCTGAAAGTGTCCATATAACTGCTATCGCAATAAAAAAATTGGCAGCATATCCACGGAGTGAATGAAGGAGACTGGGGCGAAGCATTCGTCCGTCCATTCGTTCTTGCTTCCGCCCGTCTGTGTGACCGTCCATCCGCCCGTCCATACGTGCGTCTGTTCGTGCGTACGTCCCTGTGTTCGTCCATGCATCCGCCCCTACGCCCGTTTATGCGTCCATACATGCATCTGTGGTGCAATTATTTACGAATTCCCAATCCGGACGGAGGCGGTCTGTCGGTGACGTCAAAAAGTGGGTGCTGCGCAGCGGTCGCGAGGACGAGGGAAAGTGAACAGCCAATGAGGGAAAGGAAGGCTTGCGTCATCATTTTGACGTCGACTTGGGGACAGTATAGCAAAGTAAAAAGTGTTTGTAACGTGTTGAAAAATGTTTAAATAATATTACTCACTATGAAAACATGTTGGCACTAGTTTTCACGCGTTGAATAAACAATACCGCACAATCCAAACGTATTTTTTCCGTTATTGTTTTGAAATGACGCTAAATTTAGCGGGACGGTAAGTAGTGGCGCTAAGTACAACCCCGTTTCAAGCAGTTACTGTTCCCATATCTCCACCACTATACAAACCTAAACCGCGCAACTTTCGAAGTTGTTGGCTCAGTCGAGCGCAATCCCAGCGGAGGGCAACGGCACCAGTAGCCAACAGCGGCAGCGGTTCATCCGCGTTTCCGAGGCTAAGCGCGCTGGTGCTTGCCTTTATAGACGAACATCCCGAGCTCGTGGCGAAATCCGTTGAGCTGCGGCACGACGTCACCATCGCCGACCGGCGGCGGCTGTGGCAAGAGCTCCGCGACGCGCTGAACCATGAAGTGCTTGCGCAGGAGTTGCAGGCTTGCTGGCGCAGGCTGGTGCACGAGGCCCGCCGTGACGCCGCCGTCGCCAGAGAGGCACAAACGTGAGGGACCATCGAATGGCGCGGGAGATTTTATCAATGATATTGGTGTATATTTTAAGTGGCACTGAAGCGGGTTGGCTGCCTTGCTTCTGCGGCCGTGTTCTACAGTTGAGTAGGATGACACGCTTCAATGGCGTCTCTGGTCTCTCTTATCAACAGGTAAGCACTCTGCCACCGCAGTATCACGGGTTCCTGAGTGGTGCTATGACAGAGTTTGATATCTGAAGGGGTGCCTTTAGCGGAACCTTGTTAAACGGGAAAATAGCGTAAGAGAAAGAATTCAAAAGTGGGTAGGTTTAATAACTAAAATCTCAGTTTGCAGCCCTTGCAGTACAAGGGGTATTAATTTATCATAAAACCCGCAATGCCGGCGGCCACATGCATGCACTAAAAAGGTAATACATGATATTGCCGTGAACCATGCATTGGGTTTGTTTACTTGTGTTTTGTTTTTTCGGCCTGGCTGCGCCGGCCTGTGCTATCGCCGTTTTCACAGTGTTTCGAACAAACGCTATCGAACAACGTTTCAGGCGTTGTTCGATAGAAACAACGCTGCAAGCGTTGTTTGTTGGAAACGCTGTTCGAACGAACAGCGTTTCTAACAAACGCTATCACGGCGTTCTCGATACAATTCGACTATTCGACAAACCCTCGCGCCGAGGGATATAAATTCCCGCACAGCCGATGCCGCGTCTTTCGATCGCCGGCGCTCACTAGCGTGCCCGTCGTTTTGCTGGCCGCTGCTTCGCCGCCTGTGTAATTTTTTTCAGTTGTTAGGGGAGCACAGGTTCGCTCCAATAAACTTGTTCTCCTCATAGACAACTGCGTCGTGCTTTGCTGCGTGACATCTGGTGGAGGTGCGGGGTACATGAACCCTAAACCATTGCCAAGCCGACAAGCACGCCCAACTCGTGTCAGCCACCGACAGCAAGGCCTTCAGCCAGAGTTTGGACTGCTCCCGGATAAAAAAAGAAAAGAAGACGTAAAAACCACGATGATCAACGCAGGCACCATGATTAGCGCTACCAACCCTCTCGTCGTTCTGCAACAACCTCGTGAGCCCCCATCATTCCGAGGATCTCCTGGTGAAGACCCGGAAGAGTGGCTGGAGAAGCTGGAGCGCATCCGCATATTTAACAGGTGGGATGACGAAGAAACGTTTCGTCATGTCTTCTTCTATTTGGAGGATGCAGCTCGAACGTGGTTTGAGAACCATGAAGGCTCCCTAACCGACAGGACTGTCTTTAAGAGCGAATTCCTCAAAACATTCGCTGCGGTTGTGCGGAAAGAACGAGCCGCCCTTTTGTTGGAGACGTGAATGCAACACCCTAACGAAGGTGTTGTACTGTTCGCTGAGGAAATGAAGATGCTGTTCCGGCGAGCTGACCCCGAAATGGGAGAAGAGAAGAAGGTGCGCTCTCTGATGCGGGGAGTTAAACAAGAGCTCTTCGCTGGACTCATCGGCAACCCCCCTAAGACCGTCGCTGAGTTCGTCACCGAGGCTTCGATGATCGAGAGGACCTTGGATATGCGTTCGCGGCAATACGATAGACCACTCAACACCCTTTCGGTGAACCCGGTAAACGCCCCTGGATTGGCGATGGAAGACTTGCGGGAGACCATCCGCGCCGTCGTTCGCGAGGAACTGAGGAAATTGTCCCCAGCAACGCCGCAGCCCCAAGTCGCCTCCCTCACTGACGTCGTCCGCGAGGAGGTTCAGCAAGCACTGGGGAATTCCACGCCGTCGGAAGCATCTTGCGAACCACAAGCGATGACCTACTCCGCTGCTGCTCGTCGACCCCGACCTGTCCCGACCCGTTATCAAGAGGCCCCGCTGTACCGCCGCCCAATGTCGCCCGCCCGACCCCCTGTAACCCGAAACCAGGCGCCCAGGAAGACCGAGGTGTGGCGAACGCCAGATAATCGTCCGCTGTGCTACCACTGCGGAGAGGCCGACCACGTCTACCGCCGCTGCCCGTACAAGAGGCTGGGTTTGCGTGGGTTCTCCGTCGACGCACCCCGCCCGCCCGCGAGCCGGCCAGCGCTCATTTGAGATCGAAGAATACCTGTCGAACACCAGCCGTGGACCATCCCGTTTCAACCGTTCGCCGTCGCCCTACCCGTACCAATCCCCCAACCGTCGCAGCCATGCTGACTTCGCCCGTGGAAGGTCCCCCAGCCCACGAGGGGGAAACTAAAAGCAGCAACTTCTGGAGGTGAAGTTGCCCAACGGCGAGAAAATGAAAACCCTCCAACGACGCAAGACCGTGACTCACGACATGCCCTCATCCCGACGACCCGACGACACCCTGACGAGACCCCGGAAAACGAGGACAGCTACGCTGCACGACGCGTACACGAAATGACGAAGCCTGCCGCTGAGAAGATGACGATGACGACGCATAGTGCCCGACCATCAACACGTGCAAGCCGCGATACGACGCCCCGACGCACCCGAAATTCGAGGAAAGCGGCATCCGACGTCCAGTTGTCCATCGACGGCCTTGACGTAGTCGCCCTCATCGACACGGGAGCCGACTACTCGGTCATGAGCGGGTCATTCACGTCCAAGCTAAAGAAAGTTACGACCAGATGGGACGGTCCGCACATGCGCACTGCAGGAGGCCACCTCGTGACCCCAAGTGGATAGTGCACATCGCGCGTCACCATAGACGGCACTACTTACCCTTCGGAGTTCGTCATTTTGCCTAACTTCTCCCGCGACGTAATTCTCGGAATAGACTTTTTGACGGACAATGGCACAATAATTGATCTGCAGACCAGGTCGATAACGTTTTCTTCGATCACTCCACGACGCCGCAGCCGAACCTCGGACACCGTGCTGCTGTAAGGATCGCCGACGATCACGTCACCCTGCCCCCTCGCGCAAGCTTGATGATCGCCGTCTATTGTGAAGGTGCTGCTCCTGACGTCGACGCTATCGTGGAGACTGACCAAAGGTTGCTTCTAGACCGCGGTGTGTCTGTCGCAAGAGGCATTGCGTGGTTTAAGCAACTCAGATCCCACGTTTTGGTCACCAATTTCACCGAGGAGTACCAGCATCTAAACAAGGGCGCTGCAATTGCGTTCCTCGAAGAAACGCAAGAAGCGAGTCATGTGATCGCGGTCGCTACCTTTGAACGCGCACGCGCAGATGCTTCCAGGCTTCCACATCCTTTCGACGTGAACCCGGCGCTGTCGCTAGAAAATCGAGACAGCTTACTGGAGTTGCTTCGTCGCTACAGCGAGTGTTTTCCCTCCACCTCGAAGTTACGTCAGACACCTTTGGCGAAGCACCAGATAATAACCGAAGATGGAGCCCGACCTACCAGACAGTCACCGTACCGCGTTTCTTTACACGAGCGCGAAGCCATCCGGACTCAAGTTGATGACATGCTCAGCGACGACATAATACAGCCATCAAAAAGTCCGTTGGCTGCGCCGGTTGTACTCGTGAAGAAAAAAGATGGAACTTCAAGATTCTGCGTTGACTACCGGAGACTAAACAAAATCACCAAAAAGGACGTGTACCCCCTGCCACGAATCAACGACGCCCTCGACCACCTCTGCCACGCCAAGTACTTCTCATCCATGGATCTGAAGACCGGCTACTGGCAAATTGAAGTGGACGAGAGAGACCGACAGAAGACTGCATTTATAACCCCAGACGGTCTATATGAGTTCAAGGTGATGCCGTTTGGGTTGTGCACGGCGCCCGCAACGTTTCAGAGAGTCATGGACACTGTGCTAGCAGACCTGAAGTGGCACACTTGCCTCGTATACCTCGACGACGTTGTCGTATTCGCCCGGACTTTCGACGAACATCTCTCAAGGTTGGAATCTGTACTCGAGGCCATTCGTACGTCGGGATTAACGCTGAAGCCTGAGAAGTGCCGTTTCGCGTACGAGGAACTCAAGTTCTTGGGTCACGTCGTGAACGCCGCGGGAGTCCTGCCTGACCCGGCAAAAACATCAGCCATTGCGAACTTCCCAAGGCCGAAAGATAAGAAGGGTGTGCGAAGGTTTCTCGGACTGTGCGCATACTACCGGCGCTTCGTCGCAAACTTCGCACGCATTGCAGAGCCACTCACGCGCCTGACGAAAGAAAGCACCCCTTTCAGCTGGAAAAACGACCAAGAAAAGGCATTCTGCGAGCTGCAACAACGCCTGCAAAACCCGCCCGTGCTCGCTCATTTCGACGAAAACGCCGAAACGGAAATGCACACGGACGCCAGTGATATCGGTTTGGGTGCCGTCCTCGTCCAAAAGCAAAGCGGTTACGAAAAGGTAATCGCCTATGCAAGCCGTGGTCTGTCGAAAGAGTAGAGAAACTACTCTTCCTCCGAGAAAGAGTGCCTGGCTATCATATGGGCCATTTCAAAATTTCGCCCGTACGTCTATGGTAGACCGTTTAAGGTTGTGACAGACCATCATGCGCTGTGTTGGCTCGCCAATTTGAAGGACCCCTCTGGCCGTCTTGGGCGGTTGAGCTTGCGCCTGCGAGAGTTTGACGTTACAATATTCTACAAATCTGGCAAGAAACACTCCGACGCCGACTGCCTGTCCCGTGCCCCCGTCGACCCACCACCACAGGACTTCGATCAAGACAGCGCGTTCTTCGGAGTCGTGACAGAGAGTGACCTAGCCGCCCAGCAGCGTGCCGACCCTGACCTCCGCGCCATGATCGACTACCTCGAAGGACGCAACGTCGCCGTGCCTAGGGCGTTCAAGCGCAACTTACCAGCATTCAGCCTCATAAACTCCATCCTAGTGAAGAAGAATTTCAACCCCCGAACGAGAACGAATTATCTACTTGTCATCCCTGCAGACCTTCGTGACGATATTTTGGAAGCGTGCCACGACGACCCATCTTCCGGACATCTCAGAACAGCTCGCACGATTACAAAAATCAAGGCGCAATACTTCTGGCCCCGCCTTACATCCGATGTCACCCACTACGTCCGGAGCTGCCGTGACTGCCAGCGACGAAAAACACCACCGACGAGACCAGCTGGACTTCTGCAGCCGATCGCCGTCCCAACGAGGCCCTTCCAACAGATCAGAATGGACCTTCTGGGCCGGTTCCCTACATCCCGATTCGCGAACAAATGGATTGTCGTAGCGACAGACTACATGACGCGCTACGCAGAGACCACCACTCTTCCTAGGGGAACTGCACAAGAAGTTGCAAAGTTCTTTATTAACCGAATTGTGCGGCGACATGGAGCCCCTGAGGTCCTAATCACGGACCGCGGAACGACCTTTACTGCGGAGCTCATGCAAGGAATCTTACGCTACAGCAACACAGATCACCGAAGAACGACGGCGTACCACCCCCAAACGAATGGACTAACGAAACGGCTCATTAAGACAATCGCGGATATGCTGTCTATGTACGTCGACGTTGAACATAAAACGTGGGACGAAGTCCTCCCGTACGTCACGTTTGCGTACAACACGGCTATTCAAGAAACCACGCAGATGACACCGTTCGAGCTCGTCTATGGAAGACGGCCGACTACGATGCTCGACGCCATGCTTCCGCACGTAGAAGACGACGACCTCAACGCCGACGTCCAAGAATACCTCCAACGTGCGGAGGAGGCCCGCCAGCTCGCTCGAGCTCGTATGACAGACCAGCAACTGGTGGATGCCGGACGCTACAATCTCCGACGCCGAGACGCCGAGTACCATCCTGGAGATCATGTGTGGGTTTGGACTCCCATTAGACGACGTGGACTGTGTGAGAAACTTCTACGACACTATTTCGGACCCTACCAGATTCTACGACGTGTTGGCGAACTAACGTACGAAGTGATCCGCGATGGAGACTCCCGTACATCACGACGACGCACGCGGCCTGAAGTCATCCATGTGGTTCGCTTAAAACCTTTCTACGGACGATGACGAACTTTTATTTTAATTTGTGTGGACTGTCCCTTATGTTAGCATCGGGTCGATGCACTCTTAGAGAGGGGATAATGCCGCGAACCATGCATTGGGTTTGTTTATTTGTGTTTTGTTTTTTCGGCCTTGCTGCGCCGGCCGGTGCTATCGCCGTTTTCACAACGTTTCGAACAAACGCTACCACAGCGTTTCGAACAAACGCTATCGAACAACGCTTCAGGCGTTGTTCGATGGAAACAGCGCTTCAAGCGTTGTTTGTCGGAAACGCTTATCGAACGAACAGCGTTTCTAACAAACGCTATCACGGTGTTCTCAATACAATTCGACTATTCGAGAAACCCTCGCGCCGAGGGATATAAATTCCCGCACAGCCGATGCCGCGTCTTTCGATCGCCGACGCTCACTAGCGTGCCCGTCGTTTTGCTGGCCGCTGCTTCCCCGCCTGTGTATTTTTTTTCAGTTGTTGGGGGAGCACAGGTTCGCTCCGATAAACTTGTTTTCCTCATAGACAACTGCGTCGTCTTTTGCTGCGTGACAATATCAATGACCACTGAGTAGGTGCAGAACATTTCCGCAGATGTTTATTACTTAAGGTTGTAAAATAGCCAGAGTAACGAATACACACTTTCTGAAAGATCATGCTTACGACACTTTCCAGCAGGCGGATGTTCGCACTGCTGCGGTGAAAATTGAGGTGGAGGCCATTGAAGCGGCTGCAGATGTCAGTGACACATTAACACACAAGCATCTGAGAACTTTGTGCTTTATTGAGCGCAGGACCGGAGCCTTGAGCAGGGCGACAAGGTGCTCAAGGTGAGTAGACCCTTTTTTTACATTTTACATAAGGAACGTAAACATTATCCATGCCCTATTATGATGACTGAGACCAACTTGGGCCGTAAGTAAGAACCATGCATTGTATTGAGGGCACGGTATCAGATATCTGCAATTGTAAACTGCCGGGCAAAAGGTTGGTTAGCCCCGAAAAGGGCTGTTTGATGGTGAGAGATGCATATGAGGAGATGAATAAAGAGTAGCTCCAAGAAATATTTGTTGGTACGCACGAGGAGGGCAGAGCTTGTACACAAAGCTTCACACTTTCAAAGGATGCCATCAGGCCAGTTGATCTTCAACTGAGGGGAAATTGTTGTGCCCGTTACAATTCTTGGCAGCAGCAGCAGCTTGCAGCAACGACATGGTTAAGAATTTACCGGCAGCTCACTTAAACATTTCCTCCATGATGATTCATCGCAGGTGCTGCGGGAGATGAAAACATCAACCACCCGCATCGCTTCTGCAGCACGGCGGGTGGCAGCAGCACAGGAGAAGGCGGCAGCGGAGCAGAAGGGTGTCCTGCAGGTAGTCCATTCCTTGGCATGGGGCCATGGCAGAGGGCTTTCTGCGAGAAAGGGATACGTAGTTTAGTTTAATTTTTAGTCATGTGTTCGATGTTTTTTCTTGTCATCATTCATAAATGATTTGTCGGTTTCAATGTGGTTAGGTGCTGCTGTTCATGTTCAATTTTATACGCTTCGGGAGACATATACATAGCTTAGTTTGCTTTTCGCCATGTTTTCAACGTTTTATCATTCAACATTCGTTTAGTGCTTTTGATATGTTTACGTGTTGCTGCTCATGTTCTATTTTTTTACGTTTTTTGTTTCATTCAGTACATATTACAAGATTTAGGTTAGCATTTATTTGTACAAGGAGTACAGCATTTTTTATGATCGATATTTGCATTTCTCAATGTATGCTCAAGCTGCTCTAGTGGCAGTGTTTTTTTTCCACATTTCAAAGGTGTAACACTATACTATGTTAGTCATTCACACGGAGACCACGAGTGTATAGTTGACATTTTCTGTTAATGTTTCTGTGATATTTGTATTGCCCCACTGTGAATTCTAGCTTACTGCGCTTTTTATGCAGCATTACCACATAGTGTAGTAATGTGATATCTTCTTGCATCACACTGTTTTGCAGATCAATGTGATATTTTAATTTCAGCACAATGAGGCTAAGGTACAGCAACTACATTCTGAGTCTATTTAGAGCACAAAGCTAGTAAATGATCAAATTGCACAGTTTCACAAATGAAAATGGTCATCACAGCAACATGCCAGTGATTGATTTCATCCAGTTTTCATTGTAAACGACTCGTTGCGGGAATAAATTTTGAACGTGGTATGTTTTGGGAGCCGCGAGATTGCTGAGCGATTTATACATGCTGTATGTTATCAAAACAACTCGCCTGTTGTTTGCTGTCTTCATTTGTGTATTTTTTAGCATTGCAGCATGACTGCAGTCGAGAATTCAAATCAAATGTTATTTCAACATTTATACAATGTTTACGACAATGAACAAAAAACCAGCACAATTTGACGAGCACAATTGCTCGTCAAGCCTGCCGTGCACAAGTGAATGCTTGTAGTCAGTCACTATGAGAAGATACGGATTTATGTATCATGTGTTCATGCAACATGTTACTAATGGAATCACAATTTTTATGCAACCTGATGAAAGAAATTGTTTGACGTTGCTGCATTGTTTGCACAATTTTGTGATGGCAACATTCAGCACAGAGTGCCGCTCATATATGCTTGCTCTAATCTAGTCTGTTGTGACTTTGATGACTGATATGAAAAAGGGTGTTTCTGTTGCATATTTCGTGTGCCATTAAAAAATGCAGCAATTTAACATTGCCAACTTGCTTCATATTGGAGCTCGAGTAAGTACTATGTGTACTCGAATATGGCAAACACAGCCCTGTCATATCTAGATGCACTAGAATCAGTGTAAATAAATTATGTGTGTGATATGAAAACATGAAAACTCACCGTTTCTGTGGAATTAAAAAAAGGCCCAAGACAGCACTGCGCTGCTGCCATCTCTGAGCAGCACGTTGCGTGGTGTGAGCATATAGCTCTCCTTTGGCTCCCCGTCGTCATCCTCAGCTGGTGGCATGTCCACAACATACTCGTCTAAGGTCTAGTCGCCTGCATGCAATGCAATGTTGTGGAGAGCAATGCAAGCATAGATGATTCGCGCTGGCCCATCGGGGTTGTAAAGCATCGTTCGAAAGTGCTGCAAGCAGCGAAACTTGCTCCTAAACACTGCAATACATATTTCCACAACATTGCGCATAGATGCGTGCTCCTTGTTGTATCGGCCTTCGGAAGTGTTGCACGGTTGACTGCCAAGAGCTGGAATTAAGAGCCATGACTCGAGGGGATACACTGCGTCTCCTGCAAAAGAAACATAAAAGCTGAGTGCTCTGCCCCAGTTAGTACACATTTATACTTACCAAGCAGATATTCGCCAGGCTGCAGATGTGCAGCTAGGCGTGCACGCAGTGGGTTGTGTTTCCACAGCAAGGAGTCGTGGCACGAATCTGGGAATTATGGGTCCATGACAAGGATGCGCCGCCATGTGTTGCACGCCTTCGATGAGGAGCGATATAAAATAGTACTGCATTTATACTCAGAGAAAATCTCTTTTTTTCTACGCATACGCAGGAAACAATGTGTACTAGTACAGTCATTGGTACAAGAAGCTTCACTTGGAAGGAAACACAGGGTGTAGCACACTGAGGAGGGGGGAGGGGGTAATGATCCTCCTCTGCTGTACACATGGCTATGACTTCCACTGAATGATGAATAAGTGAAAACCTACGTGTCGCTCTTGGGAAAGAACACTCGTAAATGCCAAAGCCAGCTCTTGCGATTGTAAGCACTTTCGTGTTGGAAATACTTTCTTGTCGTGTATATATTTCTGCTACGTTTGCTGCCCATATTACCGACTACCTCTAAAATGAACATCTCAATTGCGCATGCATGCCAGTGCAAAAACGGCAACTGGCTCACGCACAAAACACTTGCCACTTATTATTACCGAGGCCTTGCGCCCAATTCCCTGCAGGTTTTTTTTCATTCGTTGCATTATTACTTTTTCCAGCTTTGGCGTCACAAGTGAACAATTGCTCCAAAGGGCGAGTAAGAAAGGATCCTAGTGGTACTTACGATCATGACGTTCAGGACATAATAGCCCTTTCTGGACATGAAGCTCGCCGTGTCGGCCAGCTTGAATCCCTCTGGCTTGCGAATGGTGACAAACGCGCCATCGGCACACGCCAGCACCCCAGTGATGCAACCGCGTAGCACAAACTCCGCCTTTGCCTCATCCTTAGCAGCTGTTGTCAGTGGGAAGTGTGCCAGCGTTTTTCTAGCAGCCACGGTGATGATGGCCTGCGTTACCTCGTGGATAGTGTTGCTCACGGTTGGCTGAGACTTGCCGATGTGCTTCTCGCGACCAACGTTCCTCTAGAAGCAACCGGTGGCAAAAAATCGCAGCGCGCACAACACTTTCCTCTCTGTGGAAAGGCCACTGGCTCGCTGGCATCCGATGACAGGGACAAGTTCATCGCACAAGCTACGGACTGTTCGTTCGGACAGACGAGAACATTGCCGGAACTCTTCTTCGGTGAACTTTTCAAATGCATCTTCAACCTCGCTTCGTCGTCTCTGCTTGGCTGTAGCTGCCGCACAGGCGAGACGAAAAACCGTGGCAGTGGGAAACGCCATGTTGTCCAAGTGCCCGGATGCTGAAAAGTCGCGACGCCCTTACATTTCAATCCAATCCAGGCCACCTTGCAGCCATTTCAATCCATCCGGTTCCTTTCGAATGGTCTCGCCGACCGTTCCTTCGCCTTCCTCCGAAAACCGGACAAAAACAGTCACGTGACACCCCAGCCCACGTCACTCAGAACGACACAGCATTCGTCACGGCTCGTATAGGCCAATCGCGTGCGACTCAAAGGAACAGACCGCCTTTGTACGGATTTGGAATTTGTATATAATCGCACCACTGTCTGTGTGTCCGTTCGTCCATCTATTTAACACTCCAAGTACCCCCATCTCGCATCGTTTCATCATATATTCCTAATATAGAAGCACCACCATCCAGTGGACATTCCAAGGACTAAACGAGAGGTGGCAGACGCACACTTTCTTACGGCTTGCGCTTCGGGTCTACTTTCCACCTTTAATTACCTCGAGTTCATGGTATATACTAGTTCACTGTATTCACGGCACTGCGGCCCAGCGCTCGCTAAACCTTTCTAAAACCAAGAAGGTTACGCCCAGCGAGTATAACGTAGTAACCTTTTCCTATCAGATAGTGCTCAGTGTACACGCCGATGGCTGCTTATGGGAAATGAGAAACGGGAGAATTCGGCTTTTACTTTCTTACGGTTCGTGCTTCTTATCTACTTCCCACCTTTAACCACCTCGAGTTCATGGTATATTCTAGTTTATTTATTTATTTATTTATTTAGTTATTTATTTATGATACCTTACAAGCTCAATGAGAGCATTGAGTAAGGGTGGTACAAACTTCAAAGAGTAATAGGGCGGTCATCAATAACATGGAATACACAGAAAATAACCCAACATCGTGACAAAGCGTGTCTAGTCACTGACACTCAAGCAAATGTAATACGCGAATGTTTACCGATATGCAGAAAGCTTGAATAACAAGAAATTCAAGGTACATGAACGAAACACAATAAAAAAATTCGGAAGGCGTAGGTATAGAATTCAAATGAGCAGCAACGGCGGTGCAACTGAGCAACAAAAACTGGGAGAATAACAAGAACTGGGAGAACAATGGCAATAACAAAAAAATCTAAGAGAAATCGGAAGGCCGAGGCGTACAACATACACACGCATTTTCCAAACACACATACTGCTAGCCGTACGAAGGCATTTACCAATATAAAGTGCAAGACAACAGTGGGTACAGCAAAAACTAAAGAGAACCAAAGAGAAGTGTGAAACGAGGTGAGTGGCACAGCTGTAGCTACAAACATCAGTGAAGTTAGAGCGATTAATGCGATGATTACACACAGGTTCGCGAAAAGAATCTGGATCGGTGATGGAGGCGATGCAGTCGGGAAGATCGTTCCATAATGATATGGCCTTAGGAAGCGCTGATAAGTTGAATGCCTTCGTTTTGCCGTAAATGCGAGTGAAACTAAGGTGATGGTGCAGGCGTCTGGACATGCGCAATGGTGCTGTTAGGGGTAGCGTAGAACGTCTTGTGCTGTGAATATATTTATGCAGCAAACATAACAGTGCAACAGAGCGACGAACGTGCTATGGCGAAATAGAATGTTCTTGTTTTAATGTTGTTACGCTGCAGTGAGTGCTATAATTGCGAGATATAAACCAGGCTTCTCTGTTTTGTATAGACTATAGCATTGTGGTTAGGTAATCTTGGAAAGGGGACCAGACTGAACATGCAAATTCCAGCTGGGGGCGTACATAAGTGAAATAGGCCAGCTTACCGACGCTTGTTGGAGACTTTCGCAGATTACGACGGAGATAACCTAATGTTTTTGAGGCTTTCGCGCCATGAATGCCATGAATAATGTGTGCCGGCCATGAAAAATAGGGTGTTAGATTGACGCCTAAGTATTTGTAAGAAGAACACTGCACTATTGTATCATTTTTAATAGAGTAGAAATAATTGGAATTTTGGTCGTTACGACTGAAGGTCATAGCACGGCACTTGGAAGAGTTAAGAGACATCTGCCACACGTCACACCAGTCACTAATTAGGTTAAGTTCTGTTTGAAGGGTAATGTGGTCGCCATCATTGTTAATAGCTCGATGTATTATGCAATTGTCAGCGAATAGTCTTATATTGGAAGATATTTGGCAAATAATTTATGTAGATGAGAAATAATACAGGTCCGAGAACACTACCCTGTGGAACACCCGAGTTGACATCAGAAGGAGTAGAGGCGTAGTTATTAACCATAGTGAATTGTTTTTCGAAAGGAAAGAAAATTGCGGATCCACGAAAGGGTTAAGGAATCAAGTCTAAGTGCAGATCATTTAGATATTAGGCGGCAATAGGCAATGCGGTCAAAGGCCTTTGAGAAATCGATGAATACGCAATCAGTTTGTTTATTTTCATTCATATTGAAATGGAGATCGGTTGTTAATTCAAACAATTGGATGTCACATGAGAAGCCTTTGCGAAAACCATTCTGGTGAGGAAAAAAGAAATTATTTGATTCGAGGTGGTGGCGAACATAGGAAGCGGTAATATGCTCCAGCAATTTGCAGCAGATTGACGTAAGCGAGATGGGTCTATAATTATCAGGTGAGTGTTTACTTCCACTTTTCTAAACGGGAACCACTTTACCCATGTGCCAATCATCTGTAAGTTGACCAGGCATCAAGGACTGTTGAAAGATGAAAAGTAGGAATTCGCTCGATACGATTTTTGTGTTCTTTAGTATTTTTGTGTTAATGTTGTCGGGCCCCGATAAAGTAGAAAGTTTAAGTTGGTCAATGAGCGAAGCAATACCTTCGACTGTAAGAGCTATTGGCTGCACAAACGCCCAGTCGTAATCTGCGATGAATGGTATGTTGGAATGGTCTTCTCCAGTGTATACTGAAGAAAAGAACCTGTTAAATGCGAATGAACAGTCACTATCTGAGAGGTATTTGTCGTCATCACCACGTAACGAGATATGCTGGCGGTCGGTTCCTGGGGTTAACGACTGCCAAAACTTCCGAGGGTTTGATTTCAAAAGAGACAGAAGATGATGGGAAAAATATTTGTCTTTCGCTTCCTTAATTGCAGAGCAGTAGCTCGCCGCACAGTCGTCGTACTTTTTCCATGCAGCTTCAGTTTGCCCATTTTTTGAGTTTTTATGCAACCGCTTTTTTTTGTTTCTGAGCCGACGGAGTGACTTAGTGAACCACGGGTTCGACCTGTCATTCGTTATGGTAACTATCGAAACAGACTTATCGACCAGCCCGCAAACCTTGTCCCGGAAGATAAACTAGTTTTCGTGTACGGTGCGAGTATCGAACAAGGGCATCATCCCTTCAACAAGGAATACTTCAAGGTCTGAGTTATTTGCTGCGTAATCGGCCGTGTTATAATCTCGTGTAATTTTTCTATTTTTACCTGTGTGGCTAAATGGCACTTCTATAGAAAAATGGAGTAACTTGTGGTCACTTAGACCGTCCCGATAACTGATTGGCCCGATAGTTTCAGGCGCATTACTTAAAATTAGATCTAATAAACTAGATCCACGTGTAGGTGCGTCGACAGTCTGGAAGAAGTTAAAATCTAGAGTTAAATTTATAAATTCTACAGAAGCACGACTAGGTGAAGAGAGAGATGGCCAATCAACATCGGGAAAGCTAAAGTCGCCGAGGTTGTAAACGTTTTCACACTGATAGCTTTGCACAGCGGCCGCTATACTCTTTCTGAGTTCATCGCTAAAGGAAGGACCTGCGTCGGATGGCCGGTAGCAAGCGCCTATCAGTATTTTTGATGAAGCGGAAAAGCAGGCAGCCCTAACTATTTCGAGGGGTGAGTGAGTATCAATCAGAAACGACGACAGTGTATTCTTTATCGCGATCAAAACCCCACCCCCTTTCGTTCAGAACGGTCACACCGATAAATACTGAAAATATTCACGCCCGAAAAGAGTTCTGCATCAAGAATATTGTCACAGGCTAAGTAGATGCCTGAGGATGAAGACGACGAAGTGCTGAACGTGAACGTGCTCGGACTGCAGCAGCGTTGTACGCATTAGCTCGCCAGTATATTCGCCAGTACGCATTTGCTCGCCAGTGTATACTTTATTCCCCGTAACATCATTGGTGGAAGGTGCGGGGTACTACTCACTATACAGCCCAACGAGCTGGATCTTCGCAGCGGACGGCGCATTGCAGCTACCACGATGACTCACTAGGCTACTCAATGTCAAAAAGATCCGTCAGCCCCGCAGCCGATCGTTGTGGTGCGACCTCGTGACCCAGGCCCATTCAACGGCACAAGTGGCATAGACGTCGATGACTGGCTGGTTCGATATGAGCGCGTCAGCAGCAGCAACCATTGGGATCCGACGCTTATGTTGGCGAACATCATCTTCTACTTGCATGGCACGGCAAAACTTTGGTACGAGACCCATCAAGAAGAGTTGACTAGCTGGGACGTCTGTAAGCGGAAATTGCGCTATCTATTCGGGAAACCCATCGGACGTCCAATGGCCGCAAAAAAGAGCTTGCGACTCGTGCCCAGACATGCACAGAGCCGTACATCGCGTACATCCAGGACGTGTTGGCTTTGTGCCGCGAGGTCGACAAGGGCATGCTCGACGAGGACAAAGTCGGACACATCCTGAAAGGAATTGCGGATGAGGCCTTCAATTTTCTCCTGTGCAAGGACTGCTCGATGGTGGAGTCGGTGATCGAAGCATGTCGTCGCTTCGAACAGGCAAAAAGTAGGCGCATAGTTCACCGATTTGACCACCTTCCCAACACTGCGGCTACGTCCTCTTGCGAAAATTTGCCCACACTACACCAACCACCAGCGCCAGAAAACGTCACCAGAATAGTCCGTCGGGAACTCGAGGCTATGGCTCCCGCTATGTCTAGCGTCAGCGCGCCAGGACACATCCTCGATGCTGTTTCAATGATACAGGCAGTGGTTCGCAAGAGATCGCGACTATGGGCATTTCGCCACCTCATCAAAATGCCCCTGCTACTTCCAGCTCGGCTCCAGTCGTTGCGGCTGCCACTCCGAACCGCACGTTCGCGCCACGACGAAACCCAGCTGAATGGCGCACTCATGATGATCGGCCCATATGTTTCACGTGTCATCGGATAGGACAGATCGCTCGCCGTTGCTGCCGCCGTTGGACCTAATCACCTCGACCGAGCTTCTATGATTGGCGGCCTCGCTCTGAACGTGCACCTTTTGCCCCGTCCTACCGTGCTGAGACAGGTGCAGAGCATAATCCAGAACGTCGGACCAGCCGCTCGCCATCGCCCGTGCGTCGTCAGTCCCGCTCGCCCCAACCCCGCCATTCTCGGTCTCCCTACGACCTTCGCTCGGTAAACTAGCTGGTGCAGCCGCCGGAGGTGACGCTGGATAAACGACTCGGACTGAAAATCCTCTGATTACTCCCGACCAGCGGCGCAACCTTCTTACAATTCTCGTTGATGGTTTACCTATAACTGCTCTTATTGATACCAGTGCACAAATATCTGTGATGAACTCAGACCTCCGCCACCGCCTCGAAAAAGTTCTGACGCCTGCGATTGCACCTACCGTTCGTACAGCGGATGGGAGTACTCCTGCTGTGCTTGGAATGTACACTGCGCGATTAACAATTTCTGAGCATCAAACTTCAGTTCTGTTCGCTGTACTGGAAAATTGCCCTCATGACCTCATCCTTGGACTCGACTTTCTGACTTCACACGCTGCGCTCATTGACTGTTCCAAAGGTCTTCTTCGGCTCGAGCTACCATCCTTTTTGGAGACCGTCTCTACCAGCCCACCTCGTCTGCGCTCCATCGATTTCCTCAGACTTCCGCCGCAAGCCGCAGTCCAAGTCCAACTCTCGCCATATCCTGCAGTAGCCGATGGTGATTATGTTGCTGCCCCTATTTCTGACGTCACCATGACGCGCAATGTTGCACTCCCCAACATGGTGGTTACCGTTAAGGACAACCGAACTTCATTTCCTGTCCTCAATTTCGGCCTCTCAGCACAAGTGTTTCCTCGCGGCATGTCACTTGCGCGTCTTACACCACTGGCCGACCACACAGTTTCCGCTCTAACCACCGATTCGCCACCCGATTTTTCATCAACGTCGTTCTCGTCACGTTCCTGTTCCGACCTTTTCAAGCCAATGCTATCTGACAAGCTCACCTCTGAACAAGTCTCTGCTTTCTGCCATGTGCTTGCTTCTTATCAGGACATCTTTGACTTCGGCGACCGTAATTTGGGCCAGACCTCCGTGGTAACCCATCGCATCGACACCGGTGAAGCTCGACCCATTCGCCGACGACCCTACCGTGTGTCAGCCCCGGAGCGTGCTATTATACAGCGAAAAGTCGATAAAATGCTTGATAAGGGCATAATCGAACCCTCATCTAGTACCTGGTCCTCCCCCGTTGTACTTGTTAAAAAGAAGGACAATAGATGGAGATTCCGTATTGATTACCGCCATCTCAACCATATTACCAAGAAAGATGTCTATCCCCTACCGCGCAGAGATGATGCACTCGATTGCTTGCACGGTGCCAAATATTTCTCTTCAATAGACCTTCGCTCAGGCTACTGGCAGATCGCTGTGGACGACAAAGACAGAGAGAAGACGGCCTTCGTGACTCCTGATGGACTTTATCAGTTCAAGACGATGCCTTTTGGAATATGCAATGCCCCCGCGACATTTGAGCGCATGATGGACTCTCTCCTTCGAGGCATGAAGTGGACCATCTGCCTCTGCTATCTTGACGACGTTATTGTTTTTTCGACTACTTTCGACGACCATCTTACCCGTCTGTCCACAGTGCTTGATGTTTTTCGACGTGCCAACTTGCAACTTAATTCGTCCAAATGCCGCTTTGGGCAACGCCAAATCTGCGTACTCGGCTATCTTGTTAACGCTGCGGGCGTTCAATCAGACCCTGCAAAAGTCCGAGCAGTTCGCGACAACCCCACACCCCGCTCAGCCAAGGACGTCCGAAGTTTTCTGGGACTGTGCTCCTATTTCCGTCGTTTTGTCGAGAAGTTTGCTGAAGTAGCCCGTCCTTTAACCTGCCTCCTCAAAACGGATGTCGCATTCACCTGGGGCCAACAGCAAGCAAACGCCTTCTCGTCACTCGTTGACATTCTCACCAATCCACCAGTCCTAGCACACTTCGAGCTATCTGCCGCCACGGAGCTTCGTACTGACGCCAGTGGCCACGGCAAAGGCGCAGTGCTCGCGCAGCGGCAACAAGGCATGCACTGCGTCGTCGCGTATGCAAGCCGACTGTTGTCGCGCTCGGAACAAAATTATTCCATCACAGAAAGCGAGTGCTTAGCTCTCGTCTGGGCCATTGCGAAATTCTGACCGTACCTGTATGGCCGACCATTCTCAGTTATTACGGACCACCATGCGCTTTGCTGGCTCTCCTCACTCAAGGACCCTACGGGACGCCTTTGTCGCTGGGCGCTGCGCTTACAAGAGTACACTTTTTCCGTATCCTATAAATCCGGACAACTTCACAAGGATGCCGACTGCTTGTCCCGTTACCCAGTTGATCCCCCTGACACGAGGGAAGATGAGCAAGAGGCCCTCGTTCTTTCAATTACCGACTTCACCGACATAGCTGCTGAACAACGCCGCGACCCCTCTTTGCGTGCTATTATCAATGGTCTGCACTCTCCCCACCCTGACCACTCCTTACAGCTGTTCGTTCTTCACAATGACATCTTGCACCGCTACAAGCCCGCCCTGATGATGCTGATCTTTTACTCGTCGTTCCTGTGCATCTTCGCTCAGATGTTTTGGCCCAGCTGCATGATGCCCCCTCCGGCGGACACCTAGGGGTGTCACGCACTTATGACCGCATTCGCCGCCGATTTTTTTGGCCTGGCCTCTACCGTTCTGTGCGACAGTACGTTGCGGCATGCGACCTTTGCCAGCGCCGCAAGACACCTGCTCTGAAACCTGCTGGTACCCTCCAGCCCATTGAAGTACCAGATGAGCCATTTTTCCGAGTCGGCCTCGGTCGTCTAGAACCCTTTCCCGTGTCGGCCACCGGTAATAAGTGCATTGCTATTGCTACCGACTACGCAACGCTGTATGCCGTTACACGCGCCCTCCCCACCAGCTGCGCTACTGATGTAGCCGATTTCCTTCTTCTTGACATCATTCTGCGTCATGGTGCTCCTCGTCAGTTGATCACCGACCGCGGCAGCTGTTTTCTATCTAAAGTAGTCGACGAGCTCTTGCGATCCTGCTCTACCCACCACAAGTTCATTACAGCGTACGATCCGCAACCCAACGGCCTCACGGAACGCCTCAACCGTACCTTGACGAATATGTTAGCGATGTACGTCTCCAAGGATCACAAAGATTGGGACATCCACTTACCTTTCGTTACCTTCGCATACAACAGTTCACGTCATGATACAGCTGGATTTTCCCCTTTTTACCTACTGTTTGGTTATGACCCGCCTTTGCCCATGGACACTATGCTCCAATCTGACGCCCCCTCATCGACTGCTTATGCTCGTGATGCCCTGGCCCGAGCTGTAATCGCCCGCCAAGTCACCCGGGAACGTTTATGTGCCTCGCAGCTTAACCAAAAGAGTGCTTACGATCGCCGGCACCACGACATACAGTACTCTCCGAGGTCACTCGTCTTGCTGTGGTTACCATCACGTCGTGTTGGTCTCAGCGAAAAACTAATGTCCCGTTACGTTGGTCCCTACCGCTTCATACGCAAGGTCACCAGCGTTATCGATGAGATAGCTCCACTCCATACCACGTCAGTACCAGCTTCAGTCCCGACCGATATAGTGCACGTCTCACGGCTTAAACCATACTACTCACACCTCGAGAATCGATCGCACCGGGACGGTGCTTCTGCCGCCGGCGGGTAATGTCACGGGCTAAGTAGGTGCCTGAGAATGACGACGACGAAGTGCTGAACGTGAACGTGCTCGGACCGCAGCAGCGTTGTACGCATCAGCTCCCCAGTATATTCGCCAGTACGCATTTGCTCGCCATTGTATACTTTATTCCCCGTAACATCATTTGGGTGAAGCCATGTCTCAGTTAAGACAGCAATGTCCGTATTGCTATCGTCCAAGATTGAAGAGATATTTTCACGTTGCGGCAGCAGGCTACGGATGTTAGTCAACGTCACAGTTAGTGGTCGTACCAAGGTCGAGGAACGTGACCGTCGTTGCTTAGGAAGTTTATTTTTGCCTGCTTTCTTATTTAGCTACCTTTGAGAAAGAACAACCGATTTTGTAGAGCTGTTATAAACGTACGTCTTGCCATTCAATTCTAACCCTTCTACTCGCAGTTTAAATGTCTGCCTGCTTAGTTTCGCAAACTCGATCATCTTTTTCCGCGCTTCACGGGTTGCAACAGAGAAATCCTGACTAATAGAATAGTTTGTACCTTTAAGTTTTCTTGATAATGCTTGTACGATTTCTTTGTCTTTAAACAGAACGAATTTAACTTTTATTGGTCGGCACTTATCTGGAGAAATTCGGCCAAGGCGGTGGACGCGTTCAAACTGCTGGCTTGTAAGGGTGATTTGAAGATTTTCTTCGCAAAGTTCAATTAGTTTTTTCTCTGAAGCTTCCCAATCTTCATTAACGTCATCTTCGATACCGAAAAACAGAAGATTCTAGCGGCACATCCTATTTTCTGCACTATCGCATCGGGATGTAATGTGCTGCAGTTGGTCATTTACACACTGTATGCTATTCTTGGGCAGGCTGATTTCACCCGGACTGCGGGATGCAATAGACGCTTCCAAGGATGCAACTCTATCATTCAGTTGTTTAATTTGAGCGTCAGTTTCGGCCTGCTTTTCCTTAACTCCTTTGAGCTCAGTCAATATTGTCGCCTGTCCCGCTCTCAGCCCTCGCACGCTTTCCAGGATGTCCGCTAGAATCTTATCATTGGGTCCCGGGTTTAGCTCAACGTCCCCCGAACAGAGTAGCAGCAGGGTAATGACACTGTCACAAATTCGCGATGGCACAGACAGGTATCGCGTCAGTGTTTCACATAAATCAGGGGGCACGACACCGCTAGCAGACAGTAATTGCTGGTTTTAACACCAGCGCTACTATTCAGGTAACTGACCTGTAACAAGAGCATCGGTGAACGCCCCATTCTTGATGCGATGCCGTGCCCAAGTGAAGAGCGGTCCGGTGGGCGTTTATATAGGCTCATCGGTGTGCAGATGGCAGATGAAGACGTCGCTTGTTCCCAGATTATGTGCTCTTTTTCTTCCAAACCTGGCGGGCCAAAGCATGTCTGATGACGGCAAAGCTGGCGTTTCGTGGAAACGGCTGGCCAGGATACGAAAGGACAGGAACTGAAGGCAAGATGTAGCGTCACCTGTAACAAGAGCATTGGTGAACGCCCCTTTCTTGATGCGATGCCGTGCCCCTTGTATTGTATTCATGGCACTGTGGCTCAACGCTCGCTAAACCTTTCTAAAGCTGAGGAGGTTACATCAAGCGAGTATAACGTAGCAACCTTTTATTGTCAGACAGTGCTCAATGTGCATGCCAATGGCTGCTAATGGGGATCGTAACGTGCGTGTTAACTAAAAGCCCAATGCTCCTGTCTCTCATTTCCATTAGCAGCCATTGGCATGTACATTGAGCACTATTTTTTATTGTTCAACAACGCACAGAAGGAATCTCTCCCCGGCACCACCTTGAAGGTCAAAATGTTATACATGTTACACACTACAACGGCTACGAGGGACGAACGGGTGCCGCTATAAGAAGCTTCGCCCCTAAAACATCGGGTCCCCTATGAAGCGGCACTACATACATATCATTCACACGGCATGGCAGCGTCCTTGCTTTCACGATTTCGAACCTCACAGGCATGAAAAAACTGAAAAGACCGAGCGAAACACGAGCAGCTGAACCACGAAGAAATGCACAATACTAAATACGCGGCGGAAAACACTGGTTCTGCGAGCGCGTGACGAACGCGCAATTTTCGGGCATATCGAAACCATTTGCCTCTTGATGACACCGCGCCACCTGCTGACAAGGTGCGAGTGGAAAGGATTCATTACTCAACCTCTTCCTTTTACAGTTAGTGATTGTTACGCATGGCGACTAGACTTAGCTTGTGAGGCAAACTATGAAGCCTGCAGATATAATCTATGCCTGTTTTACCGGTTTTATTATTTTTCATTGCGCCATATTCGGCAAACGTTTGAAATCGCTTAAAGCAACTTTATTTTTCATTTATTTGATGAAGCTACGTCCAAAAAACGCCTGTGAGATTTATAATTCATTAAGGATATTTTGTTTGAAGCACTGAGTGGTCACGCTAGTGAGCACAAATAGATAAAAGACACAATACGCATCTACTAATGTGCAATACTCCTTGGTAGTTAGCGTCTAAAAGAGAAAAGCGTGCTTCTACGGAACTGGCCAGCAGAAAAACTAGCTATATTCAATGTTGTCTTGTAGGATGCCTAATGAAGATAAAAGAATATTTTCTTCACAGAATTACAAAAAGGGGCCTGCTGCTTTATTATGTAGAAGTTCTGAGTTTCAGCTTGCATATTTTTGTCGCTTCATTGGTAACGCCTGACAAAGTACAGCCATAAACTGCCCCATTGACACAATAATAATTCATCAAGTTTTCGTCAGAGCACTAAGCGACTTCGCATAGAAAATAAGTCAATTGTTGTTTACAGAGCCACTAAATATTATAGCTCAGCTAGGTGAAGTAAGAAAAATATTTCTACACAAACTTTCAGAATTTCGCCCATATTCATTAGAACGCATATAAATTTTTATTTTCCAATATCTTTTCTTAGAAACCTTGAATGGCACTTCGTCTAAAGGCACAGTAAATTTCGCTTTGTTACGTTGACTTGTTTCGCCACACTCGCAGTACCACGCAGGCTTGTACAGTGAGAATGCTTTTTTTTGCTTGCACCCTTTTTATTCCTACTAGTTACCGCTTCCAGCGAGGCAATAAAATGAAATATCAATAAAAAGAAGATGTAATAAGCTTTTTGGTGTAGCCCAATTTGGTTTTTTTTGTGAAGCGCGGCGAGCCGAGTGCATCCACAAACAATGCATAAAAGGTGGAGTGTTTGTGACTGGAGTGGTACCATCACCTTGACGACCAACAGAACAGAGCGATAAGGTTTTATTTTGAACACCGAAGAACATGAAAGCACTGGTGAAATACAGCTGTGGCGTTTTGACCAATGACATCGGCTTCTGCGTTTATCCTGTAGGTCCGCACACTTCTTGCGATCTTTTAGCGTAAAGCGGAGCGCAGAGCTGCAACTGACGAAGGGTGTGCACCATGCTTATCTTGATTTGAAGCTTCCATGACGCTCCATGGCGAACCAAGTTCACTGCAACCAACAAGCTCTCTCTTCAGTCTTGCCTGCTCGTCGAAGGCTTCATTAACTTGACGCTCAATGTCCATCCTGCGAGCCTTCTCGAGTGAGCACTCTAGCTTAGCATCGTACAGACGGGCCTCAAGCTTCTTAATATGCTGATCGATCTTGTCGTTTGATTCCTGGAATTCGCGGCCCAGCTTCCTTTCTTCTTCAGCCTGTTTTGTTTTCTGGGTGACAAGTTTTTCCAACTGCCGGATCTCCCGCAGAGAAGCCTGTCTTTCAGCCTCCGTTTCTTCTAACACCCGCTGGGAATGCTCAAGCCGTCCTTCCAAGTGACCCTTTGCTGTACGAAGTTTTGTTGCCAACGCTTCTTCTGCCTCACGAATTTTGTTGAGTAGAATATGTCCTTCGTCCTCTTTCAATTGCGATTTTGACTTGTAGTGCTGTGACATAATTTGAGCCTCCGCCAGTTCATTTTGCAAATGTTGACTTTGTACCTGAACTCTGCGAAGTTGGTCAGCCAACACAGCAGTTTTATCCCGCTGCTTGTCAACCTTCTGTTCCGTAGACCTGATGTGAGCTTCCAGACCCTTTTTCACTTCAGTAAACATTGCATTGAACATGGCAACACTTGCTGCACTATCTTTGATACTGCGATTGGTGCCATATGCAGTGCATAGCGGTCGTTCAGGCGAAATGAACATCTTCGAGCGGGACAGATGGAGTGAATATCTCTTGGCATGCGGCTGAACGTTTTCACTTTCAGGTTCATGGCTTGGCGGTGCCTTAGAAGACGTGAACACCTCTGCAAAACAGCCAGTAGAAACATGGCATAGCACTACATCACTTTTTCGCGAAGTCGGGCATTTGCACTCAGGCTCCACTTGGGAGGTACCAGCAAACACATCCACAACTGCTTTGTTATCCTTTTTTATCGGAAGGCATTCCACAGCTTGGTTCACTCTTTCGTTTTCTTTGCAATAGTCTTGCATGGGTCTATCACTGGTTTTTGCCCATTTCGATAGCATTTCTTTTCTAATGCCACGCTCTGGGCCGCATAGAGGTAGCACAAACTTTGATCCTTTGGTTTGGATCATAGATGGCAGATTTCCTTTAGCCTTTCCTGAGCCTTCCCTTTCAAGCTCGTTCTCACATGTTGTAGAGCTTTGTGGTTGCGAATAACGTTCGGTAGTGCACTGGTCCATACCTTGCAACTTGTCCTCATACGTTGGGCCTGCGCAATCCACTCGGCGATTCTCACCCAAGTAAGATTTCAGTAGGCGTTGGTAGCGGTGTGAGGCGCTGGCGAAGGCCTTGTTAAGCTCCTCTTGTTCAGTGTCGGTTGCTTGCTCATGTGTCTGCAGCTTCCGGAGCTTCTGAGGCAGCTCATTCAAAGATGTCTTGCCGTCCTGAATGGAAGACCTGGACCCCTTCTGCGACTCCTTAAGAGGGCACATTGCGTAGTCCTCGTTTTCCGCACTTGACCTTTCGCTGAAAGCGAGTAAATGAGCGGCTCTGCAAGTGACAATGATTTTTAGCATGCTGAGCACCCGCTACATGTTTTCCTACTAGTAGCTGAAGGAAATAAAAAGGTAGATGAAGTAAACGTTGATACTACGGGATCGTGTAGACACTTTGTTCACATTTTTAAAGAGTCTGTTTTTCAAGATGTTTCCGCCTGTATCAATGCGATTTTATGGTGGTTTTATTAAATGCGCCACGCATCAGTTTTTTAGCGTGGCCAGAAAATGCTGCCAATTTATAGCAGAGGTTCCTAACGACAAGCGAGCAAAATTTTGTAGTGCATTACGTAGCCTGCAATTCACAGTAAATACTCAAATTCAGCTAAAATTGCGTTCTCTTCGATCGACACATGACGGAAGGAACGTAAAAATCACTCGTCGCAGCCGTTCTATAAGCCATTGGTTGATTTCAGTATGGGACACTTGGTCATTGCAGGGATCGCCGTCGGAAGCCGCGACATGTTCATGCGAGCGCACACGATGACACTGAAAATCTGCTTATAAGAAGGAAAAGAAAAAAATACTCAAGGTCTGCAGGCACGCGCGACATACTTTCTTTGCCAGTGTCAGCCTTCCCTGCTTAGCTTCGAGGGCTTAAGTCAGGACGGGAAAAGAAAAAAATGATATCAGCGTGTGAGAAATCTCTGCTAGTTTTGAACGTACTCTGAAAATATTTTTCGGTGGTGAGTTCATGAGGCAACAAGCTTTCTTAGCGAATTTAATCTACGACTGCGTAAAAAGTGTTGCTGGGCCCCTTTAGGCATGATACACAACGATGTCACGAGGAAGCGAAGAATAAAGCATGAATCCAGAGCTCTTATTTCGTAAATTCTGTTAATTCAATTAGCCTTGACCTACACGCCGGTAGCGAGTTACTTGAAATATCAGTTTCTATCTCGCAAGACGTGCGAAAAGTGTCTCAGCACAGTGAAGTTCTTCAGTTTGAAAGGCAGTCAATTGCTCAGTTTTGAAAGAAATTATTTATTCTGACAGTGAAATAATGACTAATTCACGAACTGTACTGCTCGTTCGAACTTGCTGCACCACTGAAGTCGTTTGAACTTGCTCCACAATAGTCGTTTGAATTAAGTCGTTCGAACTTGCTGCACCACAGTAGCCCGGCGTATACTCTCTATACAATACCAATTACTCTTTTCGTGCCATAGTTCAACCCCATCACTAACTAATAAAAGAAAGAATGAAATGCAAAAATGACTAATTGCTATTTACTACAATATATTTATTACCATATTTGTTAGTATATCGAATGATTACTATATATTCAATGTACTTGCTGGTTTAGGTTGAAGGGCTACCTGTAAATTTTGTTTCACTGTGACTGAATTTGTTATGAGCAAATTATGCTGATTTCCATACGCCATTTCTGTTTAGCCTCTCACCATATATTGAATAATTCTTATGCGTGCGCCCATTTGCACAATCATAGATATAGCACCTCAGATTTTGTGAGCTCTAGTGAGATGCTGTTTGCTACTTCACAAATCTGAAAGCATTTTAATGCAATACAGTTCTGCAAGCAGAAAGAACAAACACATGAGGCGCAATTTCGCATGATTTTATTGATTCTGTTATAACCAGTGCTTTCTTCTGGATGGTTCGAAAAAAAGAAATATGGCATAAATATTAAGCCAGCTTAGTCATATTTTCAGATGATCTACAATTTTACAAACGATAATACTCACAGTGAATGATTCCTTCATTATTTTTTGCTCTATAACACAACGCGTGGAACTTATCGTGCCAGTACGTTTTATTTTGAACATTGTGCTTTAAGGTTGCCAAAAACCTTCAGTTATTTACAAATTTATCAAATAAAATTCTTGTTACTGTGACCTTCTCGACAGTCTACTCGCACTGCATATCTTTTGTCAAAGGCGGCTCCTCATTGAAGGTAGTGTAAATAAGTAGTGGGTCATGCAAAGCTCCGCAAACACATCCTCAGTGCTAAGCACGAGACGCTCGGCACGGAAGTTGTCCCTGGTTTCGCTGGCTAGGCCTACGCTCCTACCTGGTCTCAAATAACAGTTATGACTGTCTCCGTTCTTTATTATATTTGGTGGAGTTTGCTGGGTCTTCTTGAAATCCTGGAGTTGCGAAGCCGGACTTGACCTACCGCCATGACCACTGCATCTGCCGCAAGCCCTCCTCCTATGGCACCCCAGGCCACTGTGTGCTCCGGCGTGGTCCGTCAGCGCGACCCTCCCATATTCAGCGGCACTGACGATCACGACATCGACGTCTGGCTGGCTACTTACGAACTCGTCAGTGTCTTGAACAAAAATCAGCAGCGAGACTGGCCGCTGTCGGCATTTACCTCAGTGACATTGCCCACTTGTGGCTTCGGAACCATGAGACCGACGTTCCCACCTGGACAGCATTCAAGGCAAAGTTCAGCGAAGTCTTCGGTTGTCTTGCTGTCCGCAAACTTCACGCGGAGCAGCGCCTTCAGTCGAGATCTCAACTGCCTGGGGAGAATTTCACCAGTTACACAGACGGTGTCATTGACTTGTGCGAACACGTTGATGCGAACATGACAGAGGCGGATCGCATCAAGCATATTTTAGAGCTATCCACGAGGACGTATTCCAGATGCTCATTTCAAAGAACCCTGGTACTGTCGTCCAAGTTACTGAGCTCTGCCAAAGTATGATGAGCTCCGCCAGCAACGTCTCATCACCGGCAGTGCTATACCACATCAGGAAACGATGTCCGGCTTGACTCCCTTGCAAGATCCCGTCCTCCTCTCGCAGATCAAAGATTTCGTGCGCGAAGAAGTTGCCCGCCAACTCTCGCTAATCTCCAGCCTACCGGAGCGCAGGGCGCCGCTTAGCCCTACACTACGGACTCTTATACAAGATCAAGTGTCTGAGGTACTTCCTACGCAGCTGGTGCCACCAGTCAATGCACCATTGACGTACGCCGAAACAGCAGCACGACCACGACCACAGACGTTCCAAACGCCACCTCCACTGCCTGCTCCTGCTTATGCCGCCCAGCCACCACGACCTCCAGTCCACCGAGTCCCTAATCCATGACGCACTGCCAACAACCGACCAATATGCTTTTCGTGTGGTGTACCCGGACGCGTCGCACGTCTGTGCTGCCACCACCCACTCCACTCACGTGAAAACCAACGTCCATATGAGTACGACCACACGTACACTCCCTACACTCCAGGCCCCAAATTGTACGCTCCTCGACCAAGCCACCGACCAGCTTCTGATTTGCGATCTCCTTCTCCACGTCGACGCTTACCCTCCCCAATGCCCCGACGCCCCCTTACAATCGACGCGGAAATATAAATGACGTAGTTCCCGAGGCAAGAACTGCGTCCTCTTCACAAAGCACAAGCCCTCTTCGTTCGCCGCCGAATGTAATTAATGCCGTTCTTGAATGTGTACCCGTACTTGCCCTTATTTACACTGGTGCCGCAATATGTCATCGCCGAAAAAGTTTGCCGTTCAATTCGAAAAGTGACAACGCCTTACTTGGGTTCATGTTTTCATACTGCCACTGCCAGCCTCTGAAGCCTGTGGCCGCGTGTACTGCCAGACTTGTAACTGAAGGAGTGCCCTGCACTGTGCAGTTCGTAGTACCCCCACTCTGTTCTCACGACATCATTCTAGGTTGGGGTTTTCTCTCCCATCACCAAGCCGTCATTCATTGCGCCCATGTGGAAGTCATCTTTTGTCCCCTTGGTGATGCTCTACCGGCGGATGACCGCCCTTCCTACGCGAAGTTGGTCATTAGTGACGACACCCAGATCCCTCCACGCGCTACTGTCTTCGCACCTGTGTCGTGTTTCGCCGTCGTCGACGCTACCGCATTCTTCACGCCTTCCGCTGATTTCGTTCATCGCCACTTATCACCACTCCCAACCGCTATTCTTACTCTTCAAGGTGGTGCGACCGACGTGCTTACGGAGAATCCTTTCTCCATTCACAATTACGCAGCTTCAAGGCGAATGTATCGGCTCGACAGAATCATTCTAAACCATCGCTACACTTGACGTTCCTGATGAATCATCGGAAGTCAGCGCCCTCTCCCTTAGTTCGGTGAATGGTCCTTCCACAACCGAACCGACATTTTCAACCGTGTCATTGACGAAGGCCAATACCCACAACATAGGTGTGAACTTTTGAGCCTCCTTGACAAGTTTCGGCCACCTTTCGACAGTCACAGCGCTACTTCAGGTCGAACATCTACTGTTTGCAACCAGATTGACACAGGTAATCACCCACCACTACAGCAGCGACCGTATCGTGTTTCGCCGACTGAACACCGTGTCATCGATGAACAAGTAGGTGACATGCTAAAGCGTGGCGCCATTCAACTATCAAAGAGTCCTTGGGCATTACCGGTTGTTTTAGTTAAAAAGAAGGATGGCAAGATATGCTTTTGCGTAGATTATCGGCGTCTAAACAAAATAACACGAAAAAATGTTTATCCTTTGCCTCGCATCGAAGACGCCCTTGATTCTTTACAAGACGCAGAGTTCTTCTCCTTCCTTGATCTACGCTTTGAGAACTGGCAAGTGCCAATGAATCCGTATGATATGCCATAAACTACCTTTGTTACACCAGACGGCCTATTTGCATTTGACGTAATGTCATTCCGCATATGCAATGCGCCGGCAACTTTTGAGCGCGCGATGGAGAATATCCTACGAAGCCTCAAATGAAACACGTGTTTGTGCTACTTAGATGATGTGTTGGTATTCTCGCCCGATTTTCCCACGCACCTTCGTCGCTTGGAACAGGTTCTACGCTGCCGCTCTGCAGCAGGCCTCCAACTAAACTTAAAGAAGTGTCACTTTGGAGCAGGCAAGCTGACCATTCTCGGACACGTCATGTCGAAGGATGGCGTTCTTCCTGACCCAGCTAAGCTACGTGCTGTTCACGAGCTCCCGAGGCCCACCTCTCTCAAGGAGCTGCGTAGTTGCATTGCGCTATGCTCATACTTCCGCCGCTTTCGACCGGGATTTCTCCTCGATCATGGCACCTATGACAGACCTACTTCAGGGAGACCGCAATCTATCTGCGCGGTTTCCAGCCTGCGAAAGTGCCTTTGCAAAGCTCCGTGAACTGCTTACAACACCACCCATACTGCGCCAGTTCGATTCAAGTGCTCCCACAGAAATCCACACGGATGCTAGCAGTGTCGGTCTTGGCGTTGTACTCGCCCAACGAAAGCCTGGTTACCCAGAATATGTTGTTGCGTAGGCAAGCCAAACTCTTACAAGAACAGAAGTAAATTATTCCGTAACTGAGAAAGAATGCCCAGCGATTATCAGGGTCATTACAAAATATAAGCCTTATCTGTACGGCCGCCCTTTCGATGTTGTTACCGACCACCACGCACTCTTCTGGTTATTCGCCCTCAAAGATCCCTTTGGACGCTTGGCACGATGGGCTTTACGGCTCCAAGAGTACAACATCCGTGTGATTTATTGCTCAGGCCAGAGGCACGCCGATGCGAATGCTCTTTCGCGTTCTCCTGTTTCTACTGACATTGCGAGTGTCTCCATCCAAGACAACTTCATTGCACTATCAGGACCCATCGACATGGCTGCAGAGCAGCGCAAAGATTCGTGGATTGCGTCTCTGATGAATTACCTATCTGAAACACTCGCTCACCCGCCATCTCGAGCGCTACATCGACAAGCCTCTCACTTCGCCATCCGTGATGGAATAGTTTATTGCCACAACTACCACCCTGACGGCTGCAAATGGCTACTCGTCATACCCAGACATCTCCGTGCCAGCATATGTACTGATTTCCATGCCGATCCGCAGTGTGCACATGCTGGTTTGTTTAAAACCTACGCCAGGCTACGTTTTCGGTTTTATTGGCATGGCTTAACACATTCGTTCAAAACTAATCGATCTTGCACAGTGTGCCAACGCCGCAAGCACGATGCTAGCCGTCCTACTGCACCAATGCAGCTGTTACCGTGCCCAGTGCGACCATTCGACCGGGTTGGAATAGACATTTATGGTCCATTGCCATATACATCAGCTGTGAATCGCTGGATTATAGTAGTGATCGACCATCTCACGAGATAAGCGGAAACGGCCGCTCTACCAGCCACGACAGCACGTGATGTTGCGTCTTTTCTGCTGCAACGTTTTGTTCTGCGTCACGGAACTCCACGTGAACTTTTGAGCGACCAAGACCGTGTCTTTTTCGCGGATGTTATTCAAAAACTTCTTGCTGAATGCCTTGTGATTCACCGCTGTACTACCGCATATCGACCACAGACAAATGGCTTGACCGAACATTTCAACCGCACTCTTGGCGACATGCTTTTTATGTATGTCGCCTCTAGCTACACTAACTGGGATTTTATCCTTCCCTACGTAACGCACACTTCCAACACGGTACGTCAAGCGACTACAGGCTTTTCTTCAGTCTTTTTACTTTATGGTCGAGAACCATCATCCCAAATCGACACTATTGTCTCTATCTACCCGACTTATCCGAAGGCACGCCAATTTCCGAAGCGGCTCTGTATGCGGAAAAATGTCGGCAATTATCTCGCACTCTTACAACACAAGAACAAGGGCTACAGAAATTTAGTCATGACGATGGATGGTACAGCTACAAGTTTTCGCCCAACTCTCTTGTTTCGCTGTTAGTTCCTCTCAGTGCTGCTCCTGGTATCTCTACAAAGTTCGTCAGCAGGTACCATGGAGCTTATAGCGTCATAGAGCAAACTTCCGCTGTCAACTACTTCATCAAACTCCTCACGGCCACTGCAGACCTGCGTCGCTAAGGCCGCGAAATCGTACATGTGGATCGTCTCGAACCGTATCACGAACCGCTTGTCCTCACGACACTTTAGAACACTTACTTGGATCCGTCTTCAGCAAGGGGGAAATATGTAATGAGTCATGCAAAGCTCAGCAAACACATCGTCAGTGCTAAGCACGAGACGATCGGCCCGGACGTTGTCGCTGATTTCGCTAGCTAGGCCTACGCTCCCACCTGGTCTTAATTACCTGTTCTGACAGTCTCAGTTCTTTATTACAGTAGGTACATCTGGAAAGCAGTTTATGAGCTCTGTCAATTGTTTCACAGCGAAAGTTGTTATGAGATCACAAATCAGGTCACGCGCAGTTGACTACCACCGCCGCTGCCGCCACCGCCATCACCGGTCCGTAATCACATGGCATCAATATAGAAGAAAACCTTAGCACTAAGGACAAAGTGGGGATCAAACCAGTGTCCGCTGGGTGCCAGCCCAGTATTCTACCACTGAGCTAAGCTGGTGCTCATGACTTCTTGGCAAACTTGCCTTGGGCAGGCTTGATGTCGGGAAAGCAATCGCGTAAAGCGTCGCAAAATGCGAATAGCATAACGAGTGGGCCGTCCAATGTTGCAACCCATTACAATAGCTTGTTCTTGTTCCCCTAATAACTGTGGTGCATACCCACTTCAGCCATAATTCTTCATCGTCGTCAGCCACTGCATCCACAATTGGCACGAAATTTCTTGCAAGTGTTTAAAGGATACCACTCTTTTCAAAAGAATGACGAAAAATAGGATAGCGAATGCCGGCCTACTACCCAAAAGGTTATTATTATTGCCATAGGGGGTATCAAGCAAGGGTGCTTGCAGTAGTTACTCAATGAGTGTTATGAATCAAAAATCTCTAACAGGCCGCTGTTCAAGCTTTCGCTGTGACTGTGCTGCACCTTCCGCGCTGGCCTGGCATTTTTGATAACCTAATGTATGCTTGCTACTTTAGCGCTAGTCTGTATTGTAGATAGTTCGCTACAGCCTGTGCTTAACACCTCATGCTCCTTATTTCAAAATTAATGCATTGCTCACCTAATAACACTTTCACCACACTGTATACCCATGTAGCTTATTTTCTTTTCTTTGTGTGCCCTTAATCGGAACAAAAATAAGTTTTGCTTGATAACCCAAATTGACGAATAACCTAAATGCTTCGGCAACCTTATGTCGCTTATCCCAATCACGGTGCCCATAATACAGCGTTGATAACGCAGTACAAGCAAATATAATTTTTGTGGCAAAGCTCGTTTTTGGCCTCATCTCGCGATCGCATGTTCTATTGGACATACGGAAAGAAAATTGAATGGAACAATGTGTTCCAATACAACAAACTTATTCCGATACAAAAAAGCTAATTTTTTAACGGTAATCAAGTATCACACAGCACCTAGTTGTGCCAACAGCTGCTTAGGTGAGTGGCATTCAAGTTAATCATTGATAATTGCCAAAGAAATCAATCGTTGGAAAGAGACAAGGTAAAATCATTCAAGTGGCAGCACTGAGGCGTCATTCAACTATAGCCTCCTAAACGTAGAGCAAGTGCGGCCTCCATGAAGCGCGACAGCATGGCTGAGAGTCCCTTGTCGTTGCGCAGCTGCAGCAGCAGTAGGCAGAGCACGGCAGCAGCGGAGAGAGACACTAGGCACCAGATGCCCGCTGACGCAAAGCGTCGACGCGCGTGTACGCGCTCCCATTCCTCCTCGTACTGCGCCCCACCACCTGCGTGATTTTTAACGCAGGATGTTCATCGTAATGACTAAAATGGGATCTCCTAGTGGTGGCGAAGCATGTGCCATGTAGCAAACTGTGTAAGATCTATCTATCTATCTATCTATCTATCTATCTATCTATCTATCTATCTATCTATCTATCTATCTATCTATCTATCTATCTATCTATCTATCTATCTATCTATCTATCTATCTATCTATCTATCTATCTATCTATCTATCTATCTATCTATCTATCTATCTATCTATCTATCTATCTATCCGCCTATCTATCTATCTATCTATCTATCTATCTATCTATCTATCTATCTATCTATCTATCTATCTATCTATCTATCTATCTATCTATCTATCTATCTATCTATCTATCTATCTATCTATCTATCTATCTATCTATCTATCTATCTATCTATCTATCTATCTATTTATCTATCTATCTATCTATCTATCTGTCTATCTATCTATCCATCTATCTATCTATCTATCTATCTATCATCTATCTATCTATCTATCTATCTATCTATCTATTTATCCATCTATCTCACTGAAAACGTCCAAGAATGGTAACTTATATAGTTCAACTTTATAGTGCAGAATTGCACAAACTGTCGTTAACAACGAAGCTATAACGATTCACAAAAATCAATGGATATCTCTTTCGAAATGGTGATTTTGCAATGTCAAAGTATATTCATCCTCGATGTGTCCTAGAATGGCGCACGCAAATGCTATCCGTTGCGGTCGCTGCCACGGCACATACGTCATAACACTAACCAGCGTTAGCGTTTGCGGTCGGCCTGCAAAAAAATACGTAATAACATACGGCCCGCAAAACCCGCAAAGCCCCTTTGCTGTCACTGAAGCATTCATCGGCGTTTGCGGGGAACAAACGCTATCGGAAACTCATATTGTGCCCATACGCAAACGCTGCGTACACTTTATAACCTAGCGCATGCTATTCAAAAACCTTCTACATTGAGTTTTGCCCTGAGCATGTTGACGTGCAAACGTATTAAAATATGAGTCTAGTCAGCATAGTGCTTTTGTCTCCTCGTCTGTGAGTTGGAAAAAGCTGCATTGTGCCGCAATAAATGATTGAGTGAGGGTCAGACTCGTTAAGATACGTTGAGCCCAGCCTCGTTTTACCTATAGTCTTTTTTTTTTCGAAAGCCTGCCCTTAGGCACACAAAGTCGAAAAAGGAGCATAGTATCTTATAGCGAAGAGGTGGGTAAAAGAAGTGAGAATGATGAGTATGTGACGGTGAGTAAAAGAAAGGGAAGAGAAGAAGGGTGATGCATAGCATCGTAATCCTGAGTGTATATCTAGAGGCTGTAATGAGGAGCGGTGGTGAGGTGGAAGGCAAGGGTAAGGCATATCGCAGTTTTGTGTAGTACAGTATACTAGGAGGTGGGAATAGGAATATAATAGGGAAGAAGATATGGAGAAGGTGGACGAAGGCTATAAGCTCAGGCTTTCTTCCACTGGCCCCACATGTGCGCCACTGCTCCCCCTCCACCCTTTTTTTTTTTGCTGTCATATAACTATCAAGCCAAACCGTTCAGCGTTTTTTTTTGAGAAAATTAGCGGTAGTTATTTTTCATAAAAAATACTTCAGTTTTGACGTAAAAGTAACAAAAACGATGCCAGCACGATGTATTGGAATACATGATTTGTGCGGGAGCTTGCCATTTGTGCCGCATACGAGAGGAGTAGACTCAAATATCTGACGGCCACTAAGTTATCGTCTAAGACAAGGAAAATCTCCTTTCCGTAGGCCTTCAAAATTTACCTGAAGGTGTCGTTTTAGTGAGGTGGTCTTTCCTCTTGACACGCATAAAATGATAAATTACTATTTTGTTCACTCACATCAAATGTAAGAGAAATGAGTTGCTGGGGAGAAGTGAGTCACAAAGTAACCATACCTAAGAGAAAGAACCTTAACTGGTCTTGCTGCATACAATCAGGCTTTCGTGTTCCTATACTGCACTGAGTGAGCAGGTACAAAAAAAAAGAACTTTGATGCATAGGAACGCCATAAATTCTTGCCAGTTTAAATTTTCTACGCGATCTTTCTTAGCTTTCAGGCCATGCGGTGATAAATTTATAAGCTGTATGCTAATAAGAATTTGTAAATTGCGTTGTATAAAACAGTTTATCCTTGTTAACGCAAACATCAAAGAATTTGTAAATTGCAATTTATAAAACAGTTTATTCATCTCCACGTAAACAGAAAAGAATTTGAAAACGGCGCTAATTAAAATGGTTATTCCTTCTCCGCGTAAACATAGAAGAAGCTTGAGTGTACAAAAAAAACGCCTATGTATTTTAAATGTATAAAGCATACATGTAAGCCGATGAAACAAACAAAGAAAAAATCCTAGTAAGAAAAGTTGAGTGAAAATAATTGTCAGTAATCGCGCTATCAATAGCAACAGCTTGTGGAAAGGATTAAAAAAGTGATGAACTCCCCAAGAGGTCCTATAACGTTCTCAATTTTTTAATATTTTGGTTGCTTTACTTGATGATCATTTCACCCTTTTAAATTGTATTTGAGATTGGTGAAGACAGCACGAAGAATATTTTACTGTCGGTAATTGGTGGGGGGGGATAGATCTGATGCCCCATGTAAAAGATTACCTTCAATTTCAAGCTTTCAGTGCTACAACTCAACAAAGACGCTTGCATAAAACTTGGGTTCCACAAAAACATGTCGGGAAAGTTACTGAGCAACTGCTTTATGTGGAGCAGACTGCCATGTTTAGGACACCTACATGTTTATTAGAGATATACGGCACCTGTTTTTGCCTAGCTGTTGTGGAAATAAGTTTGATATATGAATCACAATTACAATTCTCATCATGTTAATCGACCACCACCTGGCCAAGTACCAAACTAGAAGCAAGAAAAGCGTTGGCGGAGTTTCCGTATAAATATTTTTTGCATCAAACATAATTTTGTTTACCAGCTTACCCCTTTCGATGTCAATATCGTCAAACAGTGGAAGGCTGTCGTGGCGGCTTTCACAGCCCACGTCCGGATTACTGCCACTCCATTCGGACGTTGAGAACTCGTCGGTTCCTATCATAGCCGGTGCCTCGGCGGGCAAACGGACGTCGAAGGCGTCCACATTGACGACATCATTCAGCTGTTCTGGTGCCATCTTCGACTTCTTCTTCTTCTTATACTTTCAATGCATGGAAAAGACCACAACCGATTGACCATGACGACAAATGTCCTTACGAAATCGGCAAATACTTCTTGATAAGAATTGGCGAAAAACCGAGTAGTGGAGTGTTACGCAGAGACTAGGTTTTTCAATGAAGCCCATTCAATGGGTATGTAATGATTGGCTAGTGTGCCCAGATCCCCACTAACTAAATAGCCTCAATTGAGCTAGGCTCTCATTCTTATCTGTTCGTGGACTGTGTAAGCGCTATGTAAATATTCAGTTTATGGTATATAAATACACATATATCTACGCGTGCTGAGGGAGCCTGAAAGAAAATTTACTATTTAATATTTACTATTTTAGAATTTTAAGATTTTAGATTTACTATTTTAAGTTATTTCAGTACATAAAACGCAATAGACGCTATCATTCACTGGATTCTCGTGGTTCTCTGTACGATTTTTGTACTTACGCTAGAAGGACTCCGAAGACTCGAGCGATCTACGGAGGACAACACTCATCTTTTCAGATAAACACGTTTTTAAACAAAATTGACAGCCTCCTAGATATAAATTGTACAGTTTCGAAGCATACGATCAGGATGGTACTGATCGAGAACAACATTGAATTTTCTTGACTGTCGTTCTATGTGTCCTCTTTGCCTAAGTAGTATCTCATCCTTTTTATGCGTGTGTTTTTTTCCTGTGCTTCCCTGTGTATATTGTTATTTTTGTATATCTCTTTCAATAGCGATGAGAAATCGCAACTTATAGCTATTGGTATTTAAAACATTAAGATGGTTATGTATATCTTTGTTTACTATAAATAAGACTTTATTACTGTTGTATGTCTTACAGTATTTGTGCATGTACCGTATGTATTTTTGTATATTTTTGTATTTTTTCTGTATCCTGCAAAATTGTTATATCAGCCTGTCTGCCTCACTGTAATTGGAGCAAAGGCCTTTTGTCAGGCTTTCAGCCTTTTGCCTTCGCTCCATTTTCTGTACTGGCACAGAAAGAAACAAAGAAAGAAAGAAAGAAAGAAGCAAAGAAAGAAAATCCTAATTGTTTCGCTTATTTTGCTGGTATGCGTGAGTTTGGACATGTTGATCTGGTTCAGTGGTTGTTGCAATATGGCAGGAATGAAACTAAGATTGCCTCACATAAAAGCTCGTTGTTCTGCAACTTTCGTTACTATAGACATATATACAGCCCCCCCACACACTTGCACTGTTAATCGCGTTGCGGAGAAACCGCCCATAAGTCGTCTAGGCGCTTGCGTGTTGTCATCATGGTGATGTGACAAACTCGAAATTTTTCAGATGAGCGAGAGTGGAAGATAATAAGTGCTCCCACACAACGAAGCTGATTATATAACTGAACACAAAATTATATGGTGTTATATGAGCCGCACAGATGTTACGGAAGTATTTTCACTAATGTACGTGAACTGTATGTTCTGTTTTTTTTCGCGAATTCAGCTGATCAGTACCGAGTGTCTAAAAATTTCCACCTAAATTTCGTATAAAGGGACAAAATACGCTGACTCTCATTTGTTCACATTCATTGATTGTTGTGGTATAGCCTTCCTTAGCTATGAGGTTCTTTGTTTGACAATTTTCTGAGGCAGGACCACCACAAGAAACAAAGCTGGCAACCATGGTTGCACACGTCTCTTATGTAGATACTTGAAACTCTGCCATCCGAAGCGCTGCGTTGGAAGTTGAAGGCGTGTTCTAACAAAAGTCTGTGTGAGGAAACGTATTTTGTAGCTGTTGTGGCTAGTCCACTTGGGGCGATCCTCAATGCAGCTTCAGTTAGACATTTCATGGTTGCAGCTGTCGAAGAAGCTGCCCTCACGCTAGCTTTCAACAACCCTTCGTGGCCTTACATATACAAGGAATCTAGATCAGCCATACGAGCCTTTCTATCTGGTCTCATCTCAAAATACGCGGTGGCTATAATCAAGCAAATACTTCCTTGTGCCTTTCACACTATCATATGGGCCTTAACGCCGCATAGGATTATTTATAAAGCCCAACTAACCCAACCCGAACGAACTTGTTCACGGCCAAGTGCGAGGTCTCACATTCTGCGATGGTCCCGATAAGCTACGGACAATCCGGGTTAAGAGCATAACTTCGACCCATTCCTCCCTTTTCACAACATAGTAAAACACCTTCTGGTTGGACGCACAAAAATCCCATTCCCGCACACAAGGCTGAATTAACCTTAACCTTCCACCCTGAGAATGTTACAAATGGGATCTTTCCTGTCGAGAGGAAGATTCAGTCGCTTTAATCCAGACGTCAATACACACCGCCCTGAATGCCATAAAGAGTATTGCTCGTTAGCTCACATGCTCTGGCAGTGTTCAGCGTTACGAAATGCCTCTTTTAATAAACAAGACTACTGGTATGAAGCCGTCAAAATTAGCGATCTCTATAAACAATTAGGAACTGTCCAAAGGGCCGGTGAAAGGGTGGAACACCATGGTCTACCAGCCTCAACGTGGGCGTGGCCAGCAACCGCGACTCTTTAGTTCTTTAGGACCCAAATAGAGTCTATTGACTGACTGACTGAATTGTTTGTTTTTTATGACTACCTAGCGGAATGAACCCCGAACCAAAGCGAAGCTGTCATTATTCTATCTATCTATCTATCTATCTATCTATCTATCTATCTATCTATCTATCTATCTATCTATCTATCTATCTATCTATCTATCTATCTATCTATCTATCTATCTATCTATCTATCTATCTATCTATCTATCTATCTATCTATCTATCAAGCTTCTTTTGAATGAAAAATTGCGTTCGCCTATAGCACATATATACCAATTCATAAAAAAAGCCCGACTCTTTCGATGAACATACACTGCAAGTTTTATTATTGCAAAGTCAAACATCACGTAATCACAAGGGTAATATGGGGTACAACCCAATATCATCCGCTTGTTTTTCGCAAGCTTTGCTGCGAAGTTATACCTAATATTTAATGAGCTCATTGTGTATGCAAATCACCTCGCGCACAACACGCGATGCCAAATGTCACGAATTAAGTGCTCATTGGTGTACTGCTTCCACCGCAGCTCAGGAAATTTTCAGTTTTTAAAGAGTCTTCTAACACAGTGATGATCGGCTCTCAAACGGCTCCAAAGGATGTCCGCGAAGTCTCGCTTTGTAGTTAAGCAGGTGGCTGCACGTCTTTGGCTTTCTTCTGCGCTTTTGGAGTAACGCCAAAGGCCGTGTTTTTACCTTTTTCGGCGGAAGCGGGTGCATTGGCGTCATCCCCGATAACTTTTTTAGTGCGAGCGCTTTGCAGATGCACATTAGATGAAAGTGGTGGATGCGCTTCCATTGACGGGCGCTTCTCTGCGGTGACGCTGTGGTTCTTCCTACCATCTGACTGCTCGCTGACATCCAGGCGTGTTTCAGGTGGTGCGCCTACATCAAAAGACTCTGAAGGCCCACCTTCACGTGTTTCGCGTTTAGTCGCTGGTTGAACTTGAGCACTCACGGAACTTACGCAAGGTTTCACCCCGTCCCGTGCACTATAAGTAGCTGATGTGGCGTCGACTTGGAGCGAGCCTTTATCCAGTTTCGCTTTATTGAAAGATGCCACCGACTCTTGCGGCGGCACCACAATGGCAAGGTTAAGGATGTTGTAGGTAGCCGGCGGATCTAGCCTTGCATAATTCGCAGGCCATTGCCCCACCCGGTTTTCTCTTTGCTAAATGAAGCTGTGTCCCATGTTTGTTTTTTAACTAATCACGAGCAGGCTCTTGAAATAAAAATCGTTCATAGCGCGACGTAAGCCTGCATAAGACAGCGGCCTTTGTGCTATTCCACGTGCAGTACTGTGCCGGTTCTCTATCTTGCTGAACTATACACCAAACATGATTGTCACTTATCACCAGTCACATGCGAGGTCTGTAGCAATCAAAAACTTGAAGAGAATTCGCGACACCTTTTTCCCGAAGATCGAGGTACCACCACAATGGCATATTTGGCAAGGATTCCACTAACCGTACCAAGCACATCGTTCGCAGTAGCAAGCCTCGAGACGACAGCAGCGGAAGACTATGTTGATGGGACAACTGCGCATTTGTTAAAGACATAAGGCTTATAACTTGCAGCTTCCATGACAGTGATCTTCGTGGTCGTTGAGGCATGAGGAGCAATATAAGATGGCATTGGTGCTACTGGTCCCGCGTCGCTTGAGCGACGTGTCGGCTTTGGAGACACCGGTTGCCTCTGGTTCCTTTCATTCTGCTGTTCTGGTTTTACGCTCACCCGTTTAGCTTGTACGGCACCTCTAATATCTCTCGCTAAGGCCTTGCTTCTCGCAAACAAGGTTTCCTGAGAAGGCGTCGACTGCACAAAACTAGACGCTCTGATCACGTCGCCTGCAGTCAGATTTCGTTCGCCGCTCGTGCATGTTTCATAGGCTGAAGGGAATTCTTCAGAAAGCTTCTCTGACTCGGATAAGCTCCTCCTACTCGGCAGCCCTTCTGACTTGACGCCTTCATTTTGATAAACGTTTGAGGTGACTGTTATCATGAACTGAAAAGAATGAACACAACAAAGGTGACGTTTTAAATTTGCTCATTGTTCTCCAGAGATTTGCAGCGTACATATTAAAATACAGCAGTTAGAAATTATTATCTTGAAATGATGCGAAACACCTACGTTCGAATCTGAGTGTAAAAAGTAAGAGATACGTAAGCGCACTGCATGCCCGTGGTTACGTGTGGCAGAAAAAAAGCTGCCTTTCAAAGTTTACTGGCCTCATCACGCAGGAGCCCAACCGCGGTAGTCTAGTCACTAATGTACTCGGCCGCTGACCCGCAGGTCGTGGGATCGCATCCCGGCGGCTGCGGCTGCATTTTATATATAGGCGAAAATGTATTCCCGTGTGCTCAAATTTACGTGCACGTTAAAGAACCCGAGGGATTAAGAATTTCCAGATCCCTCCACTACGGTTTCTCTCATAACCACGCGCTGGTTTCGGGACGTTAAAACCCATGTATCATCATCATATCTTCACCCAGAAAATAAAAAAAACTAAGTAGAAAATTGAAGGCCGTGGAAAGCGGCAATATACGAAGAATAGTATGCGCATGTGGGCCATTATACCACTAAAAAGAAAGATTTTCAGATATATTCAAAAATATTTATAATAAAGCTATCTATAATGAAAGACACTACATAACCGTCACAAATAATAACGAATCATAACGAACACTACAATCAGCACATCCGCTGCAACTTTCCAGCCTTTGATAATACACGCCAACAAAAAGTTGTTATTACTTTTAGGTTCATATTGATTTCATAACGGGTATAAAATACGTTAGTATTCGGTACTTCTTCGTTAAAGAGTGCATTTCTCTAACAACATAGAGCAGGAAATAATGCATAATTTTGTTAAAGACGCATATTAGCTAAAAAAAGTCTTTTTTTTCTGCTATATGGGTAGCATATACTCTATAGCGAGTTCACCACAAAAAGGATGTTCTGGTGCGTCGAATTGTTATATCATTATCATTTGCTCAGCACACCGCTGAACGTTACGCTTACATGAGTGCCGAAGATCTCCGATTGCTGTACGGATTTGCCAAGTGTTCGGCAAAATTGCGCATATTATAAAGCGAAGTTCAATCCATTATCGCTAATTCACTGGACATAATAACAGCACTTCTATCAGGTCAAGTGAACGGGCTGGCACAAACATACCAAATTTAAACTACTCAGTCTATTCTTCAGTAACAACAACCACTTTGATTCCATTTATTTCTGCATTCGAGTCATGAAATGCGAGAACCATGTCTGTCTAGGTGAATTTGCTGCGCATAAGATAATAATAACAGCAGAACAGGTTCCCACCCGAGCCATCTCGTCTGATACTCTTTCGTAGCCTTTCCAAGACCTTCTGAAGTTATGAGTATCTTGTTCACGTAGAGGGCCCGTTTATGTGGGAAACATTTTCCTTATTTAAAAGTGTCTCCGCAAAGCTTTTTGAAATTTTCTCAGTGTTTAGGTTAGCTCAGCACCAAATCATTCGCACCACAAATTTAGTGACACGCCATGTAGCAAGGCTGCTACTGACAATTATACCATACCCTCCTTCACACCCCATACGTGCCTCCTCAACTAATGAGAAACGCCGGCATCGCTGGCGATAGCAGAGCTCTCGTTAGCGCACTTGACGATTTCATGTTCGCAGAGTCTAGACCTCCGAGTTTGTACGCCGACATGTAGCGCGCAATGTCAGAGGCTACCATGCAGTGCACGTTACCAGTGAATCTTAGTTCCACGCGTTCTACAGCCAATCAGATCAACATTCTGGGTGACGTCACGTTATCAGAGCATGTCGTTCTGGGAATAGGCAGTTGAAACTCGGTTGGACTTAGTCACAGCGATGAGCGGGAATTCGCAGCTTTAAGGCGCAATAATTTACGCAGTTTACGCAGATAGATGAAATCATTCTGCAAATGACTGTTAGGACGTAGTATACCGGTCCAGTGTGTACGAAGAATAGAAAACTGCTTCAGGATCCTTGTCTGCTGCTTGTGGTGTTGTGGCGCCATTCTTGAGAAGGATGCGCACTGTTTGTTGTGTTGCTGTGCGCTATATATATATATATATATATATATATATATATATATAGAACACAAGCGAGTACACGTACGAAAGAGCAATACTTTTATGCCAACGTTTCAGCCGTGGCACGGCCTTCGTCAGGGAAGCCGTGGCACGGCCTTCGTCACGTTTCAGCCGTGGCACGGCCTTCCCTGACGAAGGCCGTGCCACGGCTGAAACGTTGGCATAAAAGTATTGCTCTTTCGTACGTGTACTCGCTTGTGTTCTTTATACGTACCAGACCCCTTGAACTTCCTGCTGAATATATATATATATATATATATGCACACATGATTGTCAGTGGCCAATTGCGTGTGTGTACGCGTCCCTTTGTAGTGTGGTTTTATTAAACGGCTGCTGTTCAGCCGAGTCATTGTTGCGCTTCCGTGGAGTTCGCTTCCGTGTAGTTCCGCGTCCAGTCGTCGAGCCCTTCCCTTGCCATCGTACTGGACGCCGCCCGCGGACACAACAACATGGCGACGAGGATGTGGAATTTGTTCACCGCAACCATCAAGAACGGTGAGTGAGTTTTCGTACTTCCCGTGTTGCGTTCTGCATGGACTGACGCCTCTAGCGTCTGTTAGGAGCGCTAAGCCTCGTGCACTTTTTGTGGGCAGGCCTTTCGATTTAGGCCTTTGCCCTCGCTCCGTTCTGCGACTCCCTTGCCTCTCCTATCAGCATGGCTCTTTTTGAACGCCTTTCTGTATTTCTGAACTGCCGGGGCCACCCCAGATTCCATGGCCTCATTGGAAAAAATTTTAGATGCGGAGCATCTAATACTCGAGGCTTGTAGTGCGGCGCCGTCCGCAAACTTCCTCCTCCTTCTTCCACCATCTGTGCATCCCTTCCACCTCTACACACCGCGCGCGCTTCACTCCTCCAGCATCTGTGCACCCTTCCTCCTCTACACACCGCGTGCGCTTCTCCTCTTCACGAACATTCGCTAGCTGTATAATGTAGCGCGCATGCGCCGTCACGCTTCGAGAACATCGGCAGCTGACGCGCGCGCATGCGCCGTCGCGCTTCGAGAACATCGGCAGCTGACGCGCGCGCATGCGCCGTTGCGCTTCTCCCCCTTCTCGAACATTCGACAGCTGACAGTGCATGCGCCGTCGCGCTGTATATATACTCAAGGTCGGCGCTCGCTCGCTCAGTTGCCGCTCGTCGGTTGGTTTGTACGGCGCGTCGACGTCCAAGGTCGCGGTGAAATGAATTCCAACGAATCCACAAACACAATGATCGACGTCCCTTCGACCAGCGCCGCCCTTTCGCATACGTGTGTACGTGTTCACTCATTTAACACCCCCTCCTACAACCACGTTAACCAATTTAGCCATCGACCCAAGTAAGTCGCAATTTAACACCCCATTTCACAACCACGTTAACCAATTTAGCCATCGACCCAAGTAAGTCGCACTTTAACACCCCGTTAACCAATTATATGCTCCGCATCCTCCTCAGTGTTCCCCCGAGGGAAGCTGCGAGCAATTTTTTTTCAGGCCTATCTCGAAGCGGCCGGCGGCAGCGGCTGGCGCGACGCGTGATGCGCGTCGGCACTGGTTAGCCTACTAGGAAGGGAGGGACAGAGAAGATATTTTGTGGTAGCAGAACAAGAGGAAGCCCAAAACTTTCAGGGAAATGCGGCGTTGATTACGCCAAGTGACGAGGCGCCTGCGTCGGCGTCCGTAAGCGGTTCATCGTTTACGGGAGGATTGAAATTTCAAATGCTCGTGGAACAACTCGATCGGCTTTTTGCCGCGTCTCTCAACCCACTGGTAGAACGCCACGAATTCACAAGCCGTCGGCAACTGCCCGGGGAAAATTTCTTGGAATAGGTGATGGTTCTAAAAAAAAAACGCCGTGAGATGTAAATTTCGCATAACGTACGTGGAACGCGACCACGACGAAATCAGTCGCGGTACCTCCAACTGGCGGGTTAGAGAGAAATTGCTTGCGTGTGGGGAAGTGTTGTCATTAGAGAAGGCCGAAGAAATCGGGCAAACCTTAGAAGCGTTGTCCTTGGCTAATCAAACGTTAGTTTCGGGTCAACCTGAAAGCGTTCAAGTGATCGGACATGGCGCACAAGATGGCGGCGCGAAAAACAAAACTGGCAATAATCGCCGAAGCAACTGGGAAAGACGCGACGTTACCGCAACGTATCCGAAAGGACGTGACGTCACAGAAGTTCCGGAAAGAACAAATTACTTTCCACCACAGTCATCTTCGGAGATCCGTACTGCAGTTCAGAATGAAAAGTCTCGAGGTGACTTACCGCATCAGGTGTGTGACCACTGTGGAAGCAGATATCATCGTTAGTCTTTCTGAAGTTGTCCAGCAAAAAATCGACGTTGTCGCAAGTGTAACACTCGGGGAAGTTTCGAGATGGGTCGCAAGACGGACCAGGTCCAGAACGTGTCTGCCGGGACAGTCGTCGGCGCCGTACCAGAACGCCAGGCTCATATACAAGCGTCAAGTTCGGCAGTGGTATCTTCGTATCAACCTGTGACGTCAGGGCTTACAGTTGGCGTTGCATCTAGAAGAGACTCAGTCACTCACTTGGTGGTCAGTGGTGTCCATCTGCAACTGTTAGTGGATACTGGAGCGTCTGTATCTTTGACGACTGTCGAAGACATCCAGCGTTATTTCAGCAAACAACATGTCCTGTACAAGGCTGCCGTAGACCTGCAGAAATTCTCAAAACAGAGCATCAGAGTCATCGGCTCTTTTCAAGTTCTAGTGACGGTGTTGCAGTGGTCATGCATCATTGTTTTTTACGTCACCGACAAAGGCACAACGCTCTTGGGGCTTGCTGCCATCCAACGACTGGGCAACCAGATCGACGGTGCAACCTTAACGTGTCATTTAGCGTCTTGTAGAGTGCAATGTCCTTCCAACGTGCCTTCCGGCTTCGAGCACCTCTTCAGCAACGAGTTGGGTCTCGTCCAAGGCTTCATTCATCGAATCGAACGTCGGCCAGATATAACTCCGGTTGCACCAAGTTGCAACGGCTGCCTCTAACTCTTCGGGACTAGGTGTCCACCGAGCTACGACGACTCGAGGAGTGTAATGTCATCGAATGTGTTGACTCCTCGGAGTGGGTGTCGCCAGTCGTCGTCGTCCGCAAGAAGAATGGGAGCATCCGGCTGTGTGTGGATCTCCAAGAACCCAATACGGCAATTGTCATTAATGGGTATCCTTTACCAAACGTTGAAGAGTTATTACAAATGTTTCATAGAGCTACTTATTTTTCTAAGTTAGACTTAGCGTCGCCATATCATGAGTTGTTGTTGGAAGAGAGCAGTAGAGATTTAACGACGTTCATAACACACGATGGTTTGTTCAGGTTTAAGCATGTGTGCTTTGGTGGGCCGTCTGCGCCTGCAGTTTTTCAAAAACTGTTATCACAGGTCTTAAAGAATCGTAAAATTGTAGTTTGCTATTTTGATGATATTCTTGTGTAGGGGAAGACTCAGTCTGGGCATGACGCGAGCCTCATTGCAGTTTTGTTTTGATAACAAACAGTGGAATGCGGTTAATCAATAAATGTCTTTTTCCGTCAATGAGTTAAGTTTTTTGGCACACAAGATTTCAGCTGAGGGCCTTTCACCTTTAGACAGTAAAGTGAGTACTATCGTGAATGCTCCAATTCCTACAGATATTACGTCATTGCGCTCATTTTTCGCGCTGACAGGCTAATATGCCAAGTTAGTAGATCACTTTGCAGATCTAGTCGAACCACTTCGTCTGATGCTCAGACAGGGCCAAAAATTTTGTTGGTCAGAGAGTGCTCAATGCAGTTTCATGCAGTCGAAAACACGTCTTACTTGCTCGCCTGTGACTATAGTGTTTAATCCGGATCTACCTGTGGTAGTTACAACCGATGCATATGACGTTGGTATCAGAGCAGTGTTACAGCAACAGTATGGTCCTAAGCTTGAAACCGCAGTATTCGTGTCGAAAACCCTGTCAGAAACTCAAAAGAAATACTCTGTGGGTGAGCACGAAGCGGTTGCGCACTTGTTCGCATGTGAAAAGTAGCACATTTACCTTTGGGGTAGGCGTTTCACTCTTAGAACTGACCATCAAGCTGTAGTTGCTTTGTTGGCAGCAGGAGATGCCGGTCGTCGACCGTTGAGAATTTCAAGGCGGTCAGCTAGACTGTTATACTACAATTCGGAAGCAGAGTATTATTAGGGCTCAGAAAACGTGGTGGCTGACGTCTTGTCTAGACTGCCATTACTGAACAGTTCAGAACTTAGTCAGGAAGAAGAAATAGTATCATATGTGACATCAGTAGTCGATAAAGAAACTATGCAGCTTGCAACGAGTACGAATGAGACATCAAAGAAAGTGTGTGAGTATGTATCCAAGGGTTGGCCATCAATGAAACTAAATAATGACTTAATGGTATATTTTCATGTTAAAGATGATCTCTCCTTTGTAGACGGGCTACTTATGCGTGGTGACTGTGTAGTCATTCCGAATGTCCTCATACCTACTTTCATGCAGTTAGCACATGAAAGCCATCAAGGAATAGTACGCACTAAACAACTCCTCCGTGAGAGATATTGGTGGCTGCAAATAGATCGTTCTGTAAAGGAATACGTAAAGCATTGTCATGTCGGTCAGCTAGCAGGTAAGTCTGTCAAGCCTCGTGTGGCGCCGTTGAAGCCAGTCGAATGGCCAGACGGGCAATGGAAAAATTGGGTATGGATATTGTCGGCTCATTACATGTGTCTTTTTAAAGGTATCTCGTAACATTTGTGGATAACTAATCTAAGTGGCCCGAGGTTCTTGGAACGAATACAATATCAACAGTGGACATCATTAGGCTGTTTAACTGGTCATTTAGCCCCGAAGGGCTACCAGAGGTATCAGTTACAGACAATGGTCTACAGTTTGTGTCACAGCGGTTTGAGAACTATCTTAAGGAAAAAGGCATTCGTCACCTGTTCTCGTCACATTATTATCCTCAGTCGAAAAGTCAAGTAGAACGCCTAAATAGGGTACTCAAGGAACATTTAGAGGTAGCTAGACTGGAAGGGAAAGATCCAGCAAAAGTGTCACAAAGGTTTTGAGTTCATAGAGAGTCACTCCACATGTGGTGACAGGTCTTTCGCCAGCTTTTTTGCTGCATTGCCGTCAACCTAGCTCTAAAATAGAAATTAGCAACTTTAGGATCCGTCCTCAGGTATCAGCGTTACAAGCTGATTTGCCTCAGGTTTGTGATAGAGTCTCGGCAAAAGGGCGAAAGAGTAAAGAATATTTTGCAATAGTTGCTTGCAAAAAAACGATTACTTGATAGAGCTGTTTAGACTGTGAATAACACAACTGCCATTAGATTAGCTGCACGTATCGCATATGTCTGAAAATGTTTGATAGAGTAATATAACTATTTTGTAGCCTCTTAGTAGCTTTTTAGTTACTTTTCGTTGTTTTTTTACTGATATCTAGCTATTTTTGCTTTCCCACACTTGCGAACACTGTCTTCCCCCAATCAACATTGTGTGATGAGTGGTTGTTATTTCAGTCTTGCCACAGTATCATACATAGGTTAATGTGATTTGTTGCCTGACAGTTGATGTTGACCCTGAGATATGCGTATTATTTGCTTTTTGATCGTCATTGTTGCTAAGCCTGAAGGTAGCCACCATGATTTGATTGATATGGGGGTTTGACCTCCCAGAACCACGATATCATTATGAGAGACGCTGTAGTGGAGGGCTCCGAAAATTTCGACCACTTGGGGTTCTTCAACGTCCACCCAAATCTGAGCATATGGGCCTACGGCAGTTCCACCTCCATCGGAAATGCAGCTGCCACAACCGTGATTCGATCCCGCGACTTGCGGGTCAGCAGCCGAGTACCTTAACCACTAGCCTACTGCGGCGGGAAAGGCAACCACCGGTACAAGAAAGCTGGACGTTCAGGAAGTGCCTAAATTTTGGCTCAGTGGCTGAATCGTGTAAGAGATAGAAAATAGTCTGGCCATAAGTTCTGCATTCAAGTATCCCAATAACGAATACCATCTTTGAAATGTACGTATAAATTCTATGATTGTTTGGAACCACCACTGTTAGACGTATACAGTGACTCGTTTCTCTGAGGCACACCAAATGCTTTCATGAGAACCGAAACCGGGCTAGCAATTAAAAAGGCGGTGTGCATGGGGGCCTATTAAGCTATCGAGTTCTACTCTTCGACGCAGAACTGAAGCGTCCTCCAACTTGATTTCTCTAAGATAAACGCCTTACACCAACTTCTCGACTGTAAAAAGATTTAACAGTGGACTTGATGCATTTGTTTCTGTATAGGGTATTTGTTTATTTCCGTTGTTTATTGAACTACAATTGAGTTGATGTTTTTGCCCACGTCATTAGAAATTTTCCACCAACAGATTCACTTACATAAAGAGGTATATACTGTCCCCATTTTCTTCGTATAGAGCTAAGGATGAAGGAGGCCGACCAGTTAAAGACACTATTACATCAATGTTTAGAATGTTATGTTCTGCAATCAGCCAACTTCGGCAGCCTGTTTCTTTATTGCAAAATTATATGGGCAACATGTTAAATATCTACTTAGAAACGCGTTGTGCTATGCTCCTGAGAAGTTTCTAGGGGTGAAGCTCGTCATAGCAGCACCCGTTCGTCCCTCGTAGTCCTAGTGTGTAACCAGTCTAACGCTCTGACTTCCAAGGTGGTGCCGGTGAGAGATTTCTTCTGTGCGTTGTCGAACAATAAAAATTTCACAGCGTGCGCTTTAACTAAAAGCCGAATGCCCCTGTCTTTCATTGCCCCTTATCAGCCATTGGCATGTTCACTCAAAGGCAAAAGGGTGTTAGAAGGGTGTGCGGTTTGTCCTTTTGGGGACTAATTGGGCTGCCACAACCATTAATTCCTTTAAGGACTAACGGCACCGGGTCTAACACTTAGTCTCCACAGATGAGCTCAAGAGACTAACATTTAGTCCTCACACTTACACCTTAGTGAGTAACCGTTAGTCTTAGAATTCACCTCAAAGGACTAACATTAAGTCATCACGTTTGCATCTTATGAAGCAGCTGTTAATCTCCACATTTACACCTTACCGGGAACCGTTAGTCCTCAAAGTCACCTTGTCGGACCAATGGTTGATCAACTCAAATGCTCTGATCGGATCAACTTTTTGTCCCCACTTCAAACATTGTTTTTGTTGTAAAGGGGGTTTATTGAAGGACTCAGCAAGCGGGTGGTAGCTCTAAAGGAAGGCAGGTAAACCCAGATGACGGTGCTTGATCGCCGATCTCGTGCCTTTTTCTTGTGCTGATGATAGCTGACCTGATGGTATCAACGTCTTTCTTATTACCATTATTACAATTGCCCCCGGCGAAAAAGTTGAAGTCATCCTGGCGATCTAACACGTGGGGACAAGCGGGTCAAAGTACGGCTTCAGACGGTTTACGTGAACGATATCACGTCCACGCCGACGACGGTCGCTTGGTGGCGTGAGGGGTTCAATGGCGTAGTTCACGGGTGAAGTACGCTCGACCACGCGGTAGGGACCATGATAATTGGAGAGTAGTTTGGGTGATACACCAGGGGCGCAGGGCGGTACATGAAGCCATACAAGTGCTCCAGGAACGAACGTTGCTGCAGAACGATGGTCGTCGTCACGGATCTCCTTCTGGCGCTGTTGGTCGGATGTAGTAAGCCGCTTGGCTAGCTTGCGGCACTCTTTTGCGTAACGAGCGGCTTCCGAGACAGGCTTGTATTCGGAGGGATCTGGCGAGTATGGCAGTAAAGTGTCGATGGTGTGTGATGGTTTGCGACCGTACAGGAGAAAAAATGGGGAAAACCCGGTAGTGACTTGCGTAGCGGTGTTATACGCGTATGTAACAAATGGGAGAACGAGGTCCCAGTTTGTTTGATCAGAAGCGACATGCGTAGCGAGCATGTCCCCCAGAGTACGATTAAACCGTTCAGTCAAGCCGTTCGTCTGTGGGTGGTAGGCTGTACTCTTCCGGTGAACCATATGGCACTGTTGAAGAAGTGCTTGTATTACATCGGTGACGAAAACACGCCCTCGGTCACTGAGGAGTTCTCGAGGAGGACCACGACGAAGCACAAAACGATTGAGTATGAAAGTTGCGACGTCTTGTGCTGCAGCTGTGGGGAGAGCAGAAGTTTCAGCGTACCATGTTAGATGATCCACTGCCACGATAGCCCATCGGTTGCCTGCCGTTGTTAATGGTAGTGGTCCGTAGAGATCAATTCCTACTCGGTCGAATGGGCGGTCTGGGCATGGAAGTGCCTGCAATGAACCTGTTGCAGGATGTGGCGGGCTTTTCCGCCGCTGACATTCGTGGCAGCCGCGAATGAACTGGCGGACGAAGGTAAACATTCCGCGCCAGTAATACCTTTTTCGTAGGCGCTCGTAGGTCTTGAAAACACCGGCGTGAGCACATTGCGGGTCGGAATGAAACGACGCGCAGATGGTAGAGCGCAGCGTTCGGGGAACGACTAGTAGCCATTTCCTACCATCTGGTGAATAGTTGCGCCGGTACAAAAGGCCATCCCGAATACTGAAGTGCGGAGCCTGGCGGCGCAGGGTTCGAGTGGTTGGAAGTGTCGGTGCCTCGGATAACGCGTCAAGAAGCGAAGCGATCCATGGGTCATTGCGTTGTGCAGAAGAGATGGTGTCCTCGTCAAGCGCTGACAACGTGTTTTCCTAGGAAACAGATGCGATGTCCGGGGATAGGGGAGATTGTGACAGTGCATCAGCATCGGCATGTTTGTGGCCGGAACGATATCCACTCGAATGCCATATTCTTGAAGCCGAAGAGCCCAACGGGCAAGACGACCCGATGGGTCCTTAAGCGAAGATAACCAGCATAATGCGTAGTGGTCCGTTACTACATCAAAAGCACGGCCATAAAGGTATGGGCGGAACTTTAAAAGCGCCCAAACGATCGCCAAGCATTCCTTCTCGGTGACGCTGTAGTTTGATTCAGCCTTGGTAAGAGTTCTGCTGGCGTAGGCGACGACATACTCGGCGAATCCAGGCTTGCGTTGCGCGAGAACCGCACCGAGGCCGACACCACTGGCGTCGGTGTGGACCTCAGTTGCTGTCGTAGGATCGTAGTGACGCAGTATTGGTGGCGAAGTGAGGAGACTACGAAGGGTACAGAAGGCTTGGTCACACTCAGAAGACCATAAAGAAATATCAGTGGTGCTGCCTATAAGTTTGGTCAAAGGCGCAATGATAGAGGCAAAGTTGCGCACGAACCGTTGAAAGTAGGAGCATAACCCCACGAAGCTCCGTAACTGCTTCATAGTCGTTGGTTTGGGGAAGTCGGCGACAGCACGTAACTTAGCCGGGTCTGGAAGTATATCGTCCTTTGATACGACGTGCCCGAGAATCGTAAGTTGCCGAGCAGCGAAGTGACACTTCTTGAGGTTGAGTTGGAGCTGAGCATTCTTCAGGCACGTGAGGACGTGTTTGAGGCGCTCGAGATGTGTTCCAAAGTCTGGCGCAAAGACGACTATATCGTCGAGATAGCAGAGACAGATTTGCCATTTCAAACCCCGAAGAACCGAGTCCATCATGCGCTCGAAGGTGGCAGGCGCATTGCAGAGGCCGAAGGGCAAGATATTAAACTCATACAGACCATCCGGTGTCACGAAGGCTGTTTTTGGTCGATCGGCATCTGCAAGGGGGACCTGCCAGTACAATGAGCGCAAATCTAATGATGAAAAAAACTCGGCACCTTGTAAAGTATCAAGGGCATCGTCAATCCTGGGTAAAGGATACACGTCTCTTCGAGTGATCTTATTTAGCCGCCGGTAATCCACGCAGAAGCGAACGGAACCATCCTTTTTTTTAACGAGCACTACAGGTGAGGTCCATGGACTTTGTGAAGGTTGAATGACGACACGTTGCAGCATATCGTTCACCTGTTCGGTAATAACTTGGCGTTCTGCAGCAGAAACACGATATGGTCGCTGTCGTAGTGGCGCATGGGAGCCGGTATCGATGTAATGTAGAGTGGTAGAAGTGCGGCCAAGTGAAGGTTGAACAACATCGAAAGATTCGCGGTACTGGTACAGCAGTTGGAGGAGTTCAGATTGTTCAGATGATGACAGTCCGTCTGCGATCACCGAATCGAACACTTTTGAAGCCTGTAGATGAGAGTGTTAAGAGCACTGACGGCGGCGAAATCACTTTGGGATGATTCTTGCGGCACGATAAAAATTTGTCCGTTATCAATGGGCTGTACGCATCCAAGAGACTCGCCTTTAAACAGTTTGATGGTATGCCGAAAGGGATTGGTAAGGCAGAGAGCACTGGCTCCGTTAGAAATTGAGAGGGCTGAGTAAGGGAGCAGAAGTGGTTTCCGACTTAGAAGGAGGCTTGATGGCTCGAAAAATGCTACTTCATCACGCATGCCGTCAGAGACCACAGGGAGCAAAACAGCTGTTGTCGGTGGAATGTCGGTGTCTTCTTTGACAACTAGCTTGTGCGCGGCTTGATTAATGTGGTCGTAGGGCTGGTCGAAGAACGGAAGCAGTTCAAGTTCGGTACGGGCACAATCTATAACGGCACGATTACGGGATAGGAAATCCCAGCCAAGTATGATGTCATGAGAGCACGAGGAAAGGACGATAAACTCAACAATTGAGTGGTCCTCCGCAATTTTGAGTCGGGCAGTGCAGGCGGCTATAGGTCGAACAGGTTCTCCGTTTGCTGCACGTAAGAACATATCAAGCGGCGTGGTCACCTTTCGGAGCTTACGGCAAAGTTTGGCGTCTATAACAGACACAGCGGCACCGGTATCCACAAGAGCATATGCATGGGCGCCGTCTACAAAAACTTCGACGATATTTGACGGCAAGGTGCGAGGACTTGAAGATTTCGATAGCGCAGTTCTTGCCCCCTTGAACTGCGACGGCTAGTTTCCCTCATTTTGAGGGGCTGGTCGTGGACGCATGGGTGACAAGGAGCGTCGATTGGGTGAAGGTGAGCGACGAGACGAAGTTGCTGGATAGTCACGGGAAGACGTGTTTGACTGACGATGCGAACTTTCATAACCAAAAGATGGTCGGTCCATGTAGTTGCTTCGTGGTCGGACGTCTGTGTAGGCGGGCACGCGACGATGGCAGTATCGGGAGATATGGCCAGGTCCGCCGCACGCAAAACAGATCGGCCGGTTATCGCGCGTTCGCCAGGCATTTGCAGTAAGGGGCGCCGCTCACGCGGCATACGGCTGAGTCGAGGCTGTGGTAGCGTGGGGAGGAGCCCATGCGACGGAAGACTGAGTAGGAGCGGTGACATGCGGCAGTACATTGAACGGCGAGGGCTGGTGTGGCTGCTGCCTCTTTACTGCGTCAGCATAAGTAAGAGGCGCGGCGACAACTTGCTGCTGAAAGGGCACTGGCATAGCCTCGGCAATCTGGTCCTTAAGTGCATGTCGGAGCATGGGAGCTAACGGTGTCGGTGGTTGCTCTTGCTGCTGCTGCGGCAGCTCTTGGCGCTGACAAAACGGCAGGAGGTAAAGCTGACGTGCGACCTCCTCACGCACAAAGTCTTTCATTTGTGCTAGAAGGCGGGAGTGGTCAGGTACGACGTCCAGTGCAGCGAGTGGTTGGTTAGGCTGAAATGGACGACGGGTGAGAGCTCGTTGCCGTCGCAATTCGTCGTAGTTCTGGCACAGAGTTACCACTTCAGACACCGTGCCGAGAGACTTCGCCAGGAGCATTTGAAAGACGTCGTCATCAACACCTTTCATAATGTGCTGGATCTTGGCACTTTCGCTCATTGCGGCATCAACGCGCTTGCAGAGATCGAGTATATCTTCGATGTAGGCGGTAAACGTTTCGCCAGGTTCTTGTGCCCGTGAGCGCAGGCGTTGTTCGGCGCGCAACTTCCGCACGGCGGGGCGACCGAAAACCGAGGATATTGCCTGCTTGAAAGTGGCCCAGTTCTCGAACTCGGATTCATGGTTTGTGTACCACAGTTTCGCCACATTAGCCAAGTAAAAGTTGACGGTGCTCAACTCAGCAGCGTCATCCCACCTGTTTGGTCCACTGACTTTTTCGTAGGACGACAGCCAGTCCTCGACGTCCTGGTCTTCGGCGCCCGAAAAGATTGGGGGGTCTCGCTGGTGAACCGGGCCGGGGCAAGTAGGAGCCGCGAGAGGTGCTGTCTGTTGGGCAGCGTCAACTTGCATGGTCGACGGCATGGTGCGGGATCGGAGTTCCAGGGTGTAAGTGATGCAGTTACCCAGCACGATCCACCAAATGTAAAGGGGGTTTATTAAAGGACTCAGCAAGCTGGTGGTAGCTCTAAAGGAAGGCAGGCGAACCCAGATGACGGTGCTTGATCGCCGATCTCGTGCCTTTTTCTTGTGCTGATGATAGCTGACCTGATGGTATCAACGTCTTTCTTATTCACTACATTGTTTATTTTCCACCAGGTCTAATATTGTTATCCCCTGTTTCTCTGCGCAGTGAGCAACAAAGTGCGCAGAAAAGAACACGCAAAAAAGTAGTTAGCCACTTATGTGTAACTGCTTTCACAGTCACGGAAACAACGAAAAACAAAAGTGAGACCACGAAATTTTTTATTTTTCTACATACACATGAAGTTTCTCCATTCTTTTAAGTGAAATCATAGTGAAGTGTACAAGTCCGGTCTCGTTGTCAAATCTTGTTCACTCCCCGGGAGCTCCTCCGACGGAAGCGATAGATGACAGGCATTGCAAACGCCAGCGCACGCAGCCTTCTGCCTGTTGTGTTCCCACGGCTGCACGTACAATAATATAGTAAATATAGTCAGACACACATGGCAAAAGATGAAGATGCACGCATATGACAAGTACGTGCACGTTATTAAAAAAACAAGCGTTAAAATATCAAACACAAATATCTTTACCTTCACATCTCGCACAGTCCTTCTGAAGCTGCTCTCACGAAAGAGATGGATGACAGGCATCGCAGACGCCAGCGCACACAGTGTTCAGCACACTGTGTGCCCACGGCTACACAATAAGTATGTAAAACAGTGGGTGACACGTGACGGAGGATGAATACAAATGCATATGAGAAATACGTGCAAGGTGAAATGAAAACATACATGAGATATGACTTGCTAATAATTTCACCGTGATGTCACATATCGTCAAAGACTCATTTCGATCCCCGCAGAGCAAAAGCTTATGAGCGACGGCTGCAGCCAAAACTCCGCGAACCTCCGTGCCGCTAACAAGTCGGCGAGTCCTAAGCGAGTGACGTCGTTTAGCTCGAACAAGCGAATGCGAGACCAAACACGGCGTTGCATGCAGAGTGTCTGCCGCCAGCGAACTTCGAACAGGAAAGCTAGCGTACGCTTCGCCGCCGCCACGAACAACGCCAAGCTGGTTTAGAGCTAGTTCTGAAGAAATCGATAGTAATGCGGCCCTTTTCCACATACTCAAGCGAATGCAGCGCGCAAACGCGAGTCCGCCACCACGGCCAGTGGACAGTGCCGAGCTGCTTGCGACCGACTGCAATGGCGACCGATTTTCAGTGAGTTCCGACGCTAGCGATTGCCCCGCCAGCCCGTGCTGGTGCACACACAGCGTGCGACATACTACAACCAAGCTCTTTACGAGAACCCGACGTGTTTTCGACGGCTGCCAACACAGCGACGAGGTCTCAGCCCAATATCGTCAGCCCGGAGCTCATCGCGGCGGCGAAAGCAGGTGAGCACTCGATGAGCGAGCGTACGGGAGGCCGTCGGCAATGGCGTCCTATTTCGAGGCGGTCGCAAAGCACAGGCAAACTGCAGACGCCGAAGCTGACCTTCGCGGTGCATTTCGTGCGTAGATTTAACAACACGACCAAGCTCGTTGCCGGCAAGCGGAATCCGTATCGCACACGCGGCAAGTAGAGTAGAATAAAGAATGATAACATACTTGCCTTTGAATCCAGCACTGTTTTCTGCCCTGAGTCGGACTGAAATATATATCCGATAGGCCTGTTCTTCTCGGCCACCATATTGGCCTTCCCAACTGTTGCTGTTATGGGTTGGTCGTCACTATCCTGAAGCCAGAGATATACAGCACGGCGTGGTGACGTGTCGAAGGCTTGCTCCAGACTTCATGGGTGCAGCAAAACGCAAAAGCAGCAGCCCACGCTCATCCAAGCGTACACACAAGCACCACGTCGTAATTCTTAGATCGTCGAATACCAGGCAGCCGTGGTCGAGCACTCCGAGCGCGACGCACCGCGAACCGTAGCCGGCAAAATACGGAGAAAGACTGAGCCAGCAGGGGAGGAGAATGACATGTGTTTTGTGGAGAAGAAGGATTGTCACCTTTATCTTCTAACCACTACCTTTCGCTCTGCCTGCAATCTCCGGACGGTTCATTCCTTTGGAGACTAAGTGGTTTCGCGTTGCACGCTTCCCTCTGTGGTTGCTCCTCAACGGTCTATTCGTTCATCGTGCACGCCTATTGGGATCGGTTGCTCCTTTTTCGGGAAAATTTGTCTTAGAGTGTAGATAAGGCATTATCTGTCAAGAAAGGGTTGCTACGTTATACTCGCTGGGCATTACCTCCTTGGTTTTAGAAAATTTTAGCGAACGTTGGGCGCAGTGCCATGAATATAGTGAACAAGTATTTACCATGACCTCAAGCTGGCTAAAGGTGGGAAGCAGACACGAAGCGCAAGCCGTAAGAAAGAGTGTGCGTGCTACGTCTCGTTTAGTCCTTGGAATTTCCGCTAGATGGCGGTGCATATGCGGAATATATAGCGGAATAGCGGTGCATAGGTGGGGGGGTTTTCAACGAGACAGAATTCACTTCGATGGGCGGCTAGGTCATGAGGTGGGTTGGCGACTTGCAGGACGCGCAGTAGCTTTTTTGGGGGGCAAGCGAGCCCTTCGGGGTGCAGGATAGCTAGTAACGAGGAAAACAACCAGGGAGACTCTTCTACAGGTGGTATGGACAGATACGATTCCAAAGTGGCACCAATATCTAAGATACGTAGAGTCCGGGGCATAAAAAGACGTAGCCACGAGCGCCGAGCCAATTCAGACATAGGGTATATTAACATGCAGGGTGGTAGGAACAGGCTGAAGTGGGAAGAGATAGAAGAACAGCTAAGGGAAGAGAGGCCGATGGTATACGGTTTTGTAGAAACACATCTCAGGGACATGGAACAACCTCCGAACAATCCGGACTACGCGTGGGAGTATTGTAATAGAACAGAAGGCAGCAGAAAGGGGGGTGGTATTGGGGCATTCATTCATAAAAGTACAGACTGGCAAAGGGTCAAGCAGGAGTGCAAGGAACATTTATGGCTAAAAGGGAAAGTGGCAGGTCAAATTACACTCCTTGGTTTCGTGTACTTGTGGACGGGAGCAAAGGCCAGAGAGGAAAACCAGGCAATGGTAGAGTGTATATCAAAGGACATTCAGGAGTTAGGAAGAGAGTGCGAGATAATTATACTAGGAGACCTGAATGCGCACATAGAAGATATAGATGGGTATACCGACCCGACAGGCAAAATGATCATGGATATGTGTGAAAGGCTTGATTTGATCATTTGCAACAGTACCGAGAAGTGTGAAGGGCAAATAACATGGGAGGTAGGAAGGCTTCAGTCGACGATAGATTATGCACTGATGTCACATAGGATGTATGATAAGCTCAGGGAAATGCACATAGATGAAGGTGGCTCCAGAAGTCTGGGTAGCGATCACAAACGTATTAAGCTAAGTTTTGGAAGAGCAGTGAAAGTGGGAAGGAGACAAGATGAGCAACTACAGGAAAATTTTTATCCAGAAAGGCAAATTGAAATAGCCACTAAACAAATTGAGAAAGTAATCACGGAGGATAATAAGACAGTGTGGACATACACGAATCTAATTAGACTCTTTGAGATAGAGCTTGCTAAGACGCGTGACAAGTCACCCCGGAAAAGAAGACACAAACCCAAAAGTTGGTGGGATGAGGAAGTTAAGAGAGCCATAGCAAAACGTCAGGAAGCCTCTAGGGAACACAGACATGCTAAGCAGCGGGGGGAACCGACAGATGATGTGGAAAGAAAATGGGCAATCTTTATAAGCTGTAGAAGGGATGCATCCCTTCTGATCAATGAAAAGATTAGAAGGAAGGGAGCTCAGTGGCTGGCAGAAGTACATAAAAAAGATAGAAAGGCAGCTGCGAAATTTTGGAACCATTTAAACTCCCTAAGAAATGAGACGAGCCTAGAGCAAAACTTTATAACTACAGCCCAAGGTGCTAGGCTAGAAGGGGACGAAGCTATTGAATATATAAGAACAAGGGTGACAGAAAAATTTCAACAAAGAAGTACTTTATGCACCACAATAGACAAAAACGAATCAAGTGGTGCAATGGCTCCATTTTCACAACAAGAGTGGGAAAGGGGTGAGAAAAGGGTTCCTAGTAGTACATCAACAGGCCCAGATGGCATTCCAATTAGGCTGATAAAAACATTAGGTCCGAAGTCTAAGCAGGCTTTGAGAGAGGCAGTGAGTACAACAATAATCGATGGTGAAGTTCCCGATGGATGGAAACTTAGCAGGATGAGCATGATCTATAAAGGAAAGAGGGACAAAGCTGACATAAACAACTACCGTCCTATAACAGTGACATCAGTGGTCTACAGGCTGGCGATGCAGATTATAAAGGAAAGACTGCAGGCGTGGATAGAGGATGAGGGGGTGCTGGGGGAACTGCAGAATGGGTTTCGGAAACACAGGAGGTTGGAAGACAATCTGTTCTCACTGACGCAGTGCATCGAAATAGCAGAAAAAGAACACAGACCCCTGTGGCTAGCATTTTTGGATATCAAGGGAGCGTACGATAGCGTGGTTCAAGAGGAATTGTGGGGAATACTGGACACACTAGGCGTGGAACATGTAGTCACTAATCTTTTAAAGGGTGTCTATGAAGGTAACAAGGTAGTTATAAAGTGGGAAAAACAGGTATCCAAGCCGGCAGAGGTAAAACGGGGGCTTAGGCAGGGGTGCCCCCTGTCACCCTTATTATTCATGATGTACCTACAAGGATTAGAGGCAAAATTAGAGGGAAGTGGACTGGGCTACAACCTCTCTTTAGTCAAACAAGGAAAACTTATTGATCAGGCACTACCAGCATTAATGTACGCAGATGATATAGTGCTGATGGCCAACAACAAGGAAGATTTGCAGAGATTGATGGACATCTGCGGTAATGAGGAAGATAGGTTAGATTTTAGATTCAGTAGGGAAAAATCAGCAATCATGATTTTCAATGACAACGAAGGCAGTGAGCTTAGAATACAGAAGGTCACGCTAGAGATAACAGATAAATACAAATATCTGGGCGTATGGATAAGCAATGGGACCGAGTATCTGAGGGAACACGAAATATACGTGACGTGTAAAGGTAACAGGAATGCAGCAGTCATGAAAAATAGGGCACTGTGGAATTACAATAGGTATGATGTTGTGAGAGGAATATGGAAAGGGGTCATGGTTCCTGGGCTGACGTTCAGCAATGCGGTCTTGTGCATGAGATCAGAAGTTCAAGCAAGATTAGAAATTAAGCAACGTGGAATAGGTAGGCTTGCTTTAGGAGCTCATGGGAATACACCAAAACAGGGAGTACAAGGTGATATGGGATGGACATCATTTGAGGGCAGGGAAGCTAGCAGCAAGATAAAATTTGAGAAGCGATTGAGAGAAATGGGGGAAGAGCGTTGGGCTAGGAAGGTTTTCAGCTACTTGTACATGAAGAATGTCGATACAAAATGGAGGAAGCGAACCAGGAAGTTGACTGGTAAATACTTAGAAAACAGCAGGTGGCCAAACCAAAAGGAACTATCGGTTAAGAAAAAAGTGAAGGAAACGGAGAATGACATGTGGAGAATGGGCATGATTAAGAAGTCCGCACTAGAGATTTATCGAAATTTTAAGCAGGAAATTGCCAAGGAAAGGATCTATGATAATACTCGGGGTAGTTCTCTACTGTTTGAGGCCAGGACGGGAGTACTGCGAACCAAGACATATCAGGCCAAATACGAAGGGGTCGACACAGTATGCAGTGCGTGTGGAGAGGAAGAAGAAACTGCCGAACACTTGATAATGTTCTGTAAAGGGCTTCACCCAATAGTTCAGGATGATGGCGCAGAGTTTTTCAAAGCACTGGGATTTAGGGACAGCGAGGGCAAAATAGACTTTAAGCGGGTAGACTTAACTAGAAGGAGGTTATCTGATTGGTGGCTGAAGTCAAGGCACGAGTGAAAATTAAACCCTTCACTGCGAAGTACGAATCCTCAACTTCATTATTTAAAGGAAAAAAAAAGATAAATGTAATGGTTAGTTCACTAAGTATTACGGCTAGGTAGCGTTAGCCGCCGCCCGATCTAAAGGGTACAGCCACATCCATCCATCCATCCATCCATCCATCCATATGATGAAAAGATGCGAGATGGTGGTTCTTGGAGTGTTGAATAGATGGACGAACGGACACTCAGACAGATGCATGGACGGACTCACCGATGGCTGCACCGACGGATGGACGCATGGACGGACGCAGGGGCGGATGCGTGGACGAACGCAGGGACGGACGCCCAGATGGACGTGCGGACGCACGAACAGACGCACGCATGGACAGGCGAATGGACGCACGGACGGTCACACAGGCGGTTGAATGGATGGGTGGAAGCAAGAACGAATGGACGGACGGATGCTTCGCCCCACTCTCCATCATTCACTCCTTGGATATGCTGCCATTTTTTCTTTCATTATTTGTTTGGTTACAATGAACGACGCATAATTTGATGTTTATTGCAGCGGCACCGCACATTTATTGTATTACACAAAATATCTCTGCGATATCATATCAAGAAAAAAAATATACGCTTAGAGGCAACTTCACTGTCAAGCAATATTTTACGAGCTGCAGATTTCACCGTAGCCGTGGCTCAGTGGATAGGGCGTCCGCCTCGGCTTCGGAAGGCAGGTGGTTCGAATCCTGCCGCCGGTCACCCACCGGTATATTGGGAAAGGCGTCCCCCCGACCCGGCGCCCGGTTGTTTACGGGGTGCGTGAGCGCCTGGGGAGAATCCGCCAGCAGCTGTGCGCTGCTGGGGCATTACATATGAATGAACGCTAACCCGAAAGGGCGGTTCCTCTGTCGGCTATGCGCTTTCGCAGGAAGCGCATGGTGATCTACGCCACATAGCCGTAGGGACGTCGGATCCTCCTTTTTTGTTTATATTTTGCATAAGTGTGGCTGCAACAGTTGAACGAATATTTGCCGAAGCTGCGTATGTCATAGGCCATTTTTCGGCCTTTATTATATGATGTTACGATATGGAGAATTTTATATCTCAGATACGTTGTTGTAAGTCAGGAAGTCACGAAAAATGATGAAAGCTATCCCGAAATAAATATTGTTGTGAAAGCATTCGCCCATAATTGTTCAAAAGAGTTGTCGTCATAATTTCCAAAATTGTACGCGCACATCATAGAGGTCTTGATGCACCTTTGTGGCTGGCCTTCGTCTATTTTGCGCAGAACTTTGCCTAAATCACTTGATCCACAGTACTTTATTTTTATGTAAAACAGCCTACTAAAATTTGAAACAGGCCACTAGCTGTCACGGATCCCATCTTATCTAGTTTAGTAATTACAGACGCGTGCACGCCCTACACTTGTGAGTACACAGGTACAATTCGTCCCACTACACTTCCTAATAAACGTTGTTTTGCCCCTTTCATTTTTTATACACCTGAAAGGGAGCTAGTTTTGTGGCATATATGAGTGCAATTTTCCTACGTAACCTTTCAAATATATAGATATATAAGTACTGTCACGGGTTTTTTGGAAAATATCTGAAAAAGGAGGTAGCTGATCAGCTGAAGGTCTCATTACACGCAATGTCTAAAGCTTGATGTGCTGCATTCAGTTGAATTCTTCAGCCTGTTACGTTATCGCAAAAACACGAGGGCAGTCTTTTTTTGTATTTTTAAAGAAATGCCACGTCTGTGTAGAAGGCGCACCACAGTCACAGCAAAAGCTAGAAGAGCGGCCTTTCAAGCCTTTTCTAAACAATCATGGAGTAGCTGCTGCAAGGATACTTGCTAGAGGCCCACTGCAGCATTAATAATAAAAATTTGTGGGTTGTAGTCCAGCATACGCCATATACTACTTTTCGTTATTCTGTTAAGAAGCGTTGTGTCCGCTAAACACTTGAAAGGTATTTCGTTCAAATTGTTCATGCAGGCGCTTACGACGATGAGTAATTATGCCTGAAGTGGGCATGCGCTACTGTTGATAGGCGATGAAAACAAGCTTTTTATTGGGTTGGAGGCATGGACGACCCACTCAATCGTTTCGCTATTCACATTATGTGACGCCTCATTGCTCTTTTGCTGCTCTAAAAGGCTTTAATACTCATAATAACGCGATTACTTTCCGGACATCAAGCCTGCGCAAGGCAAGTTTGCGAACAAGTCCCAAGCACCGGTGCAGCACAGGGGTAGAATACTGGGCTCGCAAGCAGTGGACCCACGTCCGAGCCACGCTGTGGCCTTGGTACTAAGTCTTTTTTTTCTTATTTCGCGATATCGGTTACGAACACCGGCGGTGGCGGACAACTATGACGTCACGAGTTACCCAAGTTTTGATCTCGTAACAGCTCTCGCTATAAAAAGATTACAGCTGATCTTCGGTCGCAGAATCTGGTAAAACACGGAAGTAAAAGGAGTCTTCACGGAGGTTTCGAAGCAGCTATTGTGCCTTGTTTCACAGCAGTGGCAAATAAATGAATGCTATGGCTAGAAATTGTGATGTCACGTGAAGAACGACAGGCAGTTCGGAACTTTCAGCTCGCTGTTCAAGCAGAAAGGTCAAACGGAAACAAAATAGACTGGATGAACGTGAAATACCAGCTGTCGCTGATCGAGGCTCAAAGCACAGCGCTCTAACACTATGAATGACGCAAGAGACTTAAACAAGTAAACACAAGACGAGCGTGAACTGAGAATTTTATCGAGGTTTGAACGACCAAAAACAATATTATAGTCATGCAATCTTTAAAAAACGGAGTAACGGGGGAGTGGTTCTGCCACGCAACAATAATTGTTATCTGACTTGCTCTCGTTTCCTTGCCTGAAAACTGGGCACTAGCCACTTCCCTATCAAGGATGCTATGTCACGATGATAACGCCCGCGTTTTTCGTGACCAGGAACTGTTTGACGTGGCGATAATGCCAGAAAAGTATGTGAACAATGATTGATTGATTTGGGGGGTTTAACGTCCCAAAACCCCCTTATGATTATGAGAGACGCCGTAGTGGAGGGCTCCGGAAATTTTTACCACCTGGGGTTCTTTAACGTGCACCCAAACGTCCACACGCATTTTGAAGTCCACCGAGGAAATCGAATTTGACAGGAATACGCATCTCGAACAATCGCACGTGTTGATGCTGCCAAGCATAGCTATTTCGCCAAGAGCTTCCAATTCTTCCACGCACACACACCTTCCATACGACGTTAGAATGTGACGACATTGAATTCATAGATGTTGCAGGCACATGAAATTCGTGCAACGATGCCACCTCAAGCACAACTGCACGTGTCAAGGGACTGAAAAAAATAAATAAAATTGAAGAACACGACTCTAACGCCATCTGTACTATAAGCACGAAGGCACACAAAGGTGCATCAAGACCTCTAAGATGCGCACGTACAATTTCGGAAACTACGACGACAATTCTTTAAACAATCATGGGCGAATGCTTTCCCAACAATATTTATTTCGGGATAGCCGTCATCATATTTGTGACTTCCTGACTTACAACAACGTAACTGAGATAGAAAATTCTCCATATCGTAACATCATATAATAAAGGCAGAAAAATGGCCCATGACATACGCAGCTTCGGCAAATATTCGTTCAACTGTTGCAGCCACACTTATGCAAAATATACCTAAAAAAAGGAGGATCCGACGTCCCTACGGCTATGTGGCGTAGATCACCATGCGCTTCCTGCGAAAGCGCATAGCCGACAGAAGAACCGCCCTTTCGGGTTAGCGTTCATTCATATGTAATGCCCCAGCAGCGCACAGCTGCTGGCGGATTCTCCCCAGGCGTTCACGCACCCCGTAAACAACCAGGCGCCGGGTCGGGGGGACGCCTTTCCCAATATACCGGTGGGTGACCGGCGGCAGGATTCGAACCACCTGCCTTCCGAAGCCGAGGCGGACGCCCTATCCACTGAGCCACGGCTGCGGTGAAATCCGCAGCTCGTAAAATATTGCTGGACAGTGAAGTTGCCTCTAAGCGTATATTTTTTTTCTTGTTATGATATCGCAGAGACATTTTGTGTGATACGAATAAATGTGCGGTGCCGCTACAATAAACATCAAATTGTGCGTCGTTCATTGTAACCAAATAAATAATGAAAGAAAAAAATGGCAGCATATCCACGGAGGGAATGATGGAGAGTGGGGCGAAGCATCCGTCCTTCCATTCGTTCTTGCTTCCAGCCATCCATTCGTCCGTCTGTGTGACCATCCGTGCGTCCATTCGCCCGTCCGTGCGTCCGTCTGTTCGTGCGTCCGCACGTCCATCTGGGCGTCCGTCCCTGCGTTCGTCCATGCATCCGCCCCTGCGTCCGTCCATGCGTCCATCCGTCAGTGCAGCCATCGGTGAGTTCGTCCATGCATCTGTCTGAGTGTCCGTTCGTCCATCTATTCAACACTCCAAGTACCACCATCTTGCATCTTTTCATCATATATTCCGCATATGCACCGCCATCTAGCGGACATTCCAAGGACTAAACGAGACATAGCACGCATACTCTTTCTTACGGCTTGCGTTTCGTGTCTGCTTCCCACCTTTAACCAGTTTGAGGTCATGGTAAATACTTGTTCACTGTATTCATGGCACTGCGCCCAACGTTCGCTAAACTTTTCTAAAACCAAGGAGGTAATGCCCAGCGAGTATAACGTAGCAACCCTTTCTTGACAGATAATGCCTTATCTACACTCTAAGACAAATTTTCCCGAAAAAAGAGTAAGCGATCCCAATAGGCGTGCACGATGAACGAATAGACCGTCGAGGAGCAACCACAGAGGGAAGCGTGCAACGCGAAACCACTTAGTCTCCAAAGGAATGAACCGTTCGGGGATTGCAGGCAGAGCGAAAGGTAGTGGTTAGAAGATAAAGGTGACAATCCTTCTTCTCCACAAAACACATGTCATTCTCCTCCCCTGCTGGCTCAGTCTTTCTCCGTATTTTGCCGGCTACGGTTCACGGTGCGTCGCGCTCTGAGTGCTCGACCACGGCTGCCTGGATTCGACGATCTAAGAATTACGACGTGGTGCTTGTGTGTACGCTTGGATGAGCGTGGGCTGCTGCTTTTGCGTTTTGCTGCACCCATGAAGTCTGGAGCAAGCCTCGACGCGTCACCACTGCGCGCTGTATATCTCTGGCTTCAAGATAGTCACGACCAACACATAACAGCAACAGTTGGGAAGGCCAATATGGCGGCCGAGAAGAACAGGCCTATCGGATATATATTTCAGTCCGACTCAGGGCAGAAAACAGCGCTGGATTCAAAGGCAAGTAGGTTATGATTCTTTATGCTACTCTACTTGCCGCGTGTGCGATACGGATTCCGCTTGCCGGCAACGGGCTTGGTCTTGTTGTTAATTCTACGCACGAAATGCACCGCGAAGGTCAGCTTCGGCGTCTGCAGTTTGCCTGTGCTTTGCGACCGCCTCGAAATAGGACGCCATTGCCGTCGGCCTCCCGTACGCTCGCTCATCGAGTGCTCACCTGCTTTCGCCGCCGCGATGAGCTCCGGGCTGACGATATTGGGCTGAGACCTCGTCGGTGTGTTGGCAGTCGTCAAAAACACGTCGGGTTCTCGTAAAGAGCTTGGTTGTAGTATGTCGCACGCTGTAAGTGCACCAGCACGGGCTGGCGGGGCATTCGCTAGCGTCGGAACTCACTGAAAATTGGTCGCCATTGATGTCGGTCGCAAGCAGCTCGGCACTGTCCACTGGCCGTGGTGGCGGACTCGCGTTTGCGCGCTGCACTCGCTCGAGTTTGTGGAAAGGGGCCGCATTACTATCGATTTCTTCGGCACTAGCTCTAAACCAGCTTGGCGCTGTTCGTGGTGGCGGCGAAGCGTACGCTAGCTTTCCTGTTCGAAGTTCGGTGGCGGCAGACACTCTGCGTGCAACGCCGTGTTTGGTCTCGCATTCGCTTGTTGTAGCTAAACGACGTCACTCGCTTAGGACTCGCCGACTTGTTAGCGGCACGGAGGTTCGCGGAGTTTTGGCTGCAGCCGCCGCTCCTAAGCGGTTGCTCTACGGAGATCGAAATGAGTCTTTGACGATATGTGACAGCAAGGTGAAATTATTAGCAAGTCATATCTCATGTATGTTTTCATTTCACCTTGCACGTATTTCTCATATGCATTTGTATTCATCCTCTGCCACGGGTCACTCACTATTTTACATACTTATTGTGTAGCCGTGGGAACACAGTGTGCTGAACACTGTGTGCGCTGGTGTCTGCGATGCCTGTCATCCATCTCTTTCGTGAAGACAGCTTCAGAAGGACTGTGCGAGATGTGATGGTAAAGTTATTTGTGTTTCATATTTTAACGCTTGTTTTTAATTAACGTGCTTGTACTTGTCATATGCGTGCATCTTCATCTTTTGTCATGTGTGTCTAACTATATTTACTTTATTATTGTACGTGCAGCCGTGGGAACACAACAGGCACAAGGCTGCGTGCACTGGCGTCTGCAATGCCTGTCATCCATCGCTTTCCTCGGAGGAGCTCTCGAGGAGTGAACAAGATTTGACAACGAGACTGGACTTGTACACTTCACCATGATTTCAATTAAAAGAATGGAGAAACTTCATGTGTATGTAGAAAAATAAAAAATTTCGTGGTCTCACTTTTGTCTTTCGTTGTCGCCGTGACTGTGAAAGCAGTTACACATAAGTGGCTAACTACTTTTTCGCGTGTTCTTTTCTGCGCACTTTGTTGCTCACTGCGCAGAAAAACAGGGAAAAACAGTGTTAGACCTGGTGGAAAATAAACAAAAAACAATGTTTGAACTGGGGACAAAAAGTTGATCCGATCAGAGCATTTGAGTTGATCAACCATTCGTCCGCAAGGTGACTTTGAGGACTAACGGTTGCCCGGTAAGGTGTAATTGTGGAGATTAACAGCTGCTTCAAAAGATGCAAACGTGAGGACTTAATGTTAGTCCTTTGAGGTGAATTTTGAGACTAACGGTTACTCACTAAGGTGTAAGTGTGAGGACTAAATGTTAGTCCCTTAAGCTCATCTGTGAAGACTAAGTGTTAGACCCGGTGCCGTTAGTCCTTAAAGAGATTGATGGTTGTGGCAGCTCGATTAGTTCCCAAAAGGACGAACCGCACATCCTTTTAACACCCTTTTGCCTTAGAGTGAACATGCCAATGGCTGCTAAGGGGCAACGAAAGACAGGGGCATTCGGCTTTTAGTTCACGCGCACGCTGTGAAATTTTTATTGTTCAACAACGCACAGGAGAAATCTCTCACCGGCACCACCTCGGAGGTCAAAATGTAACACTGGTTACACACTACGACTACGAGGGACGAATGGGTGCTGCTATGAAAAGCTTCGCCCCTAAAAACTTCTCAGGAGCATAGCACAACGCGTTTCTAAGTAGATATTTAACATGTTGCCCATATAACTTTGCAATAATAACTACTGCCGTAGGCCTGTATGCTCAGATTTGGGTGGACGTTGAAGAACCCCTAGTGGTCAAAATTTTCGGAGCCCTCCACTACAGCGTCTCTCATAATGATATCGTGGTTCTGGGAGGTCAAACCCCCATATCAATCAAATCATGGTGCCTACCTTCAGGCTTAGCAACACTGTCGATCAAAAAGCAAAGAATACGCATATCTCAGGGTCAACATCAACTGTTAGGCAACAAATCACATTAACCTATGTATGATACTGTGGCAAGACTGAAATAACAACCACTCATCACACAATGTTGATTGGGTGAAGACAGTGTTCGCAAATGTGGGAAAGCAAAAATAGCTAGATATCAGTAAAAAAACAACCAAAAGTAACTAAAAAGCTACTAAGAGGCTGAAAAATACTTATATTATTCTATCAAACATTTTCAAACATATGCGATACGTGCAGCTAATCTACTGGCAGTTGTGTTATTCACAGTCTAAGCAGATCTATCAAGTAATCGTTTTTTTGCAAGCAACTACGCAGAACAAGTGAGAAGGGAGAGAAAAGTGTTCCTGCTCTGATTCCAGAAATTCAGAGCAAGTTTTGTCTTAGCAAAGCATCCAGACTTGTGCGCTCATCAGTGATGAGCTGGGAATGCATCAGAACTCTCTGAATTTCTTGGGTGTGCGAATATTCAAAATCATTGAATAAAGAATAGAATAAAGCATAATAAAACCAAATGTTTTCTTCCAATAATTTTTGAATAAACAGCTTTGAGCAGGGATCCGCGATGCATCAATGCTTTGAAAGAGCGGCGGATGGTTTTTATGTTTAATTAGTGATTTAACCAGATGGTTGAAGTCAAAGGTGCATTCAACATACATGCAGGTCAGGTGACACCAAGTTGAAGTTGTTATTAAATTAAGTTTTGCATATCACGGGATGAATGATGCCTTGCTTTAATTTCCTGTGTCATCGATGTGAATGTGTCCTAAATTCCTTATTACTTTCATCGAACTCCTGTCACCCGTTCTTGAAATAATGTTTACCTTGGACGTCTCACCTGATGAGAAAGCTGGAAGTGAGTTTACAATGGAGCACGTAATAAAAAAGAAAAGAGGAACTTAGGATCTACTTTTTGTAATCGTAAACAAACATACGAGGACTCTCCCTTGAGGTCTCGCCTGCGGTTTACTACCTTTGGACCTCCTCCTGCATACTTACTCGCAATGTAGATATCTGATGCTAATAAAGAAACATTGATTGATTGATTGATTGATTGATTGAGCGCGTCGGGTTGGTTTACAGTCTCGACCCTTCTGCAATTGTCGACATGCCGACTGGTCCTTCCGCCAAACACGAAATTGCCGGAGTGACCTGTGCCTTTTCGCCGCAGACTATTAGGCCTGACGTACTGAGCAGCTCCATCGCCGACACGTTAACCGTTTCGCAACGTGCTCAGCTTCTACGACTGCTTGACAAGTTCCGTTCTTCCTTTGACTGCCAGCATACTGGCCTCGGCCGCACGGCCGCTTTGTGTCACCGCATCAATACGGGTGCCAATGCGCCATTGTGTCAAAGACCCTATCGTGTGTCCGCAGCCGAGCGCCAGGTTATTGATGACTAAGTAGCTGACATGCTCAAGCGTGGCGTCATCCAGCCTTCAATTAGCCCCTGGGCATCTCCGGTCGTTCTCGTTAAGAAGAAGGACGGGTCAATTCGCTTCTCTGTTGACTACCGTCGTCTTAACAGAATAACTCGAAAGGACGTTTACCCCTTACCGAGAATCAATGATGCCCTTGACAGCCTCCAAAGTGCGGAGTACTTATCTTCTATTGACCTACGGAGTGGCTACTGGCAAGTCCCTGTGACACTTGAAGATCAGTCTAAGATGGCCTTCGTCACACCTGATGGCCTTTACGAATTCTGTGTGATGCCTTTTTGTCTTTGCAACGCGCCCGCAACATTTGAGCGGATGATGGACAATCTTTTGCGTGGCCTGAAGTAGAAGACATGCCTTTGCTACTTGAATGACTTAGTTATGTTTTCACCAGAATTTTGAAAGCATCTCCGCAGGCTAGAATAAATACTGCAGTGCCTAACTGAAGCCGGCCTTCAGCTCAACCTGAAGAAATGCCGCTTCGGCGCAAGTCAGCTCACCATCCTCGGCCATGTTGTCTCTAAAGACGGAATTCTTCCTGACACCGCCAAGCTTCAGGCAGTTGCAGAGTTTCCTAAACCTGCGTCTCTGAAGGATCTGTGCTGCTTTCTTGGCCTCTGCTTGTATTTCCGCCGCTTTATTCACAATTTTGCGATGATCACCGCCCCCTTGACTGAACTTCTGCGCAGTGACTCGAAAAGCTACGTTTGGTCACCCACCTGTGACGATGCTTTTGAAAAGTTGCGCCGTCTGTTCAACTCGCCGCCAATCTTGCGTCACTTTGATTCGACTGCTCTGACTTGGGTACACACCGATGCCAGCGGTGTTGGACTCGGCGCCGTGCTCGCGCAGCCCAAATCGGTATTCGAGAAGTACGTAGTCGCATACGCAAGCCGTACCCTCACCAAAGCGGAGAAGAACTATTCTGTGACAAAGAAGGAGTGTCTGGCAATTATATGGGCTCTAGGCAAATTTAAAACGTACCTATATGGTCACCCCTTCGACGTAGTCAGTGATCACCACGCGCTTTGCTGGTTATCCACATTGAAAGACCCCTCCACCCGTTTAGCTCGCAGGGCTTTGCGGTTGCAAGAGTACGAAATGCGTGTTTTCTACAGGTCTGGCCGACGTCACACTGATGCTGACGCCCTATCACGTTCACCTGTGTCCTCCAAAAGCTCTGCATGTCTATCTGCCGTGGACGAAATGGTTGCGTTCCCAGAAAACTGCGACATGGCGTCTGAGCAACGTAAGGATGAATGGATCAGCGCTCTTCTGCGATTCCCTTCAGACCCGCCGACTTCCCCATCTTTTCGAACGTTGCGCAGTCAAGCAGCTCACTTTGACGTCCGCGATGGCCTCGTTTATCGCAGGAATTACAAGTCCGACGGCCGAAAGTGATTACTCGTCATACCTCACCGTCTTCGTGCTGCAATATGTTCAGTTTTTCACACTGACCCTCAGTGCGCACATGCGGACGTCTTCAAAACATACGCTCGGCTTTCTTCTCGGTTTTATTGGCGAGGCATGTACACCTTTGTGCGCAAACGGATTTAGTCATGCCTGCAGTGCCAACGACGCATAGCTCTCCCTCATCACGCCTCTGGTCCGATCCAGCCAATCCCTTGCCCAGCCAGGCCTTTCGGCCGCGTTGGAATCGATCTGTATGGGCCTCTTTCATTTACGGCTTCCGGAAACCGTTGGATCGTTGTCGCTGTCGACTACTTGACGCGATGCGCAGAAACAGCCACTTTGCCTGCTGCGAGAGCATGCGACGTATCATCTTCTCTCCTGCGCAACATGATTCTCCGTCATGGCGCACCAGGTGAACTTCTCAGCGACAGAGGACGTGCGTTTCTCTCTGAAGTCGTCAACGTCCTTACCAAATGCCGTATTATTCACCGGACTACCACCGCCTACCATGCGCAGACGAATGGATTGACGGAAAGATTCAACCGTACCCTAGGGGACATGCTATCTAAGTATTTTGCCTCAGACCACTCCCATTGGGAACTCATTCTGCCTTTTGTGACGTATGCATATAACACTGCTCCACAGGCGACTACGGGCTTTTCGCCATTTTTCCTGTTATATGGCCGAGACCCTTCCACTACACTAGATACCTTTCTACCCTACCACCCCGATTCCTCCAAGTCCACGCCTATTTCTGAAGCTGCCTGCCGCGCCGAGGAATGCCGTAAGCTCGCCAAGACGTTTACAACCATCGAGCGATGGAGACAAAAATCTCGACGTGACGATAACCACCCCTACCCTAACTTTGTTCTGGACACTCTTATGTAGCTTTGGGTTCCCACTGTCCCTACAGGCCTTTCCTAGAAGCTTGTTTCAATATACCAAGGACCCTACCACATTATCTTGAAGATTCACCTGTTAACTACATCGTCGAATTCATTATGCAATCCACAGACCAGCGCTTTCGGGGTCGTGAAACCGTTCACGTACAGTGTTTGAAACCTTATTACGATCTGCTCGCACTCTGTTCTCCGTGAGTCGCCAGGATGGCTCCTTTTCTGACGGGGGACAAAATGTAGTGAAGAGGAATGCCCACTACTGCAGCGACATGAACACGTTGGCGTGAGGCGCGAGCTAAAGCTGCCTGGTTGCTGCGGCGACGCTGCCCCTATACTCGGCCTGCTCTTGCTGCTTCTGTACCGACGCTGAATCTTGCATTTACATTATATATATATATATATATATATATATATATATATAACGGAAAGAAGTGTATACCTAAAGGCTCGTTTTTCCGTGTTTTAACACAATATTAATGAGATCTACCAGACAGTAATGCCAAGGAATGTACAGGGGAAGTTATTGAAACCAATGGAATGTAAATAGGAAGAAACAAAAGTGGATGAAAAAATAACCAATTGTGAGCAGGAAATGAACCTACGACCTTCGAATAACGCGTTCGATGCTCTAACCACTGAGCTACCACAGCAGCCTTGCCTCCATACACTTTTTTTGGGGTTTATCTGTGAATTTAGAAGTAGGAGTGACAGTCAGCGCCATCTATAAGCCAAACGACGAGTGTGAAAACACTCTTATGCGCATGTTTGGCGTCACGTAGCACGTGAACTTATTATGAGCGGGCAGCTGATTAAGTGTCTCTCTTGTACAACCTAAACACACCAAGTCTACCAGTACGAGACCCTCGTTCAATGAAAATAAGGGAAAAAAGTGTATACCTAAGGGCTCGCTTTTCTGTGTTTTAACACAATAATAATGAGATCTAACAGACAGTAATGCCAAGGAGTGTACAGGCGAAGTTATTAAAACCAATGGAATGTAAATAAGAAGAAAGAAAAGTGGATAAAAAAATAACCAACTCTTATTTATATATATGACTGTTATTTATTATATATATATATATATATATATATATATATATATATATATATATATATATATATATATATATATATATATATATAGTCTAGTAGATCCTCCGTGAGCGGTCACAACGTGGTTTATTTCGACGTTTCGGCCTAGAGTCTGGCCTTCATCAGGAATAAAGATACAGTTTGTCGGTGCTCAGCTTTATACAATCTCAAATCAGAAGGCAAGGAAAGAGGGATATATATATATATATATAAATATATATATATATAAATAATATATATATAAATATATATATATATATAAATAAATATATATATAAATATATATAAATATATGTATATATATATATATATATATATATATATATATATATATATATATATATATATATATATATATATATATATATATATATATATATATATATATATATATATATATATATATATGTGTGTGTGTGTGTGTGTGTGTGTGTGTGTGTGTGTGTGTAGGTGTGTGTGTCTTTCCGCCTAAAAGAGGTTAACTCCTTGCAAGTTCACCTAATTGAGCCACACTTCATTTGTCCATTTTGCTGCACGTTGTAGCCTTGTGTAAAAAAAGACTGTCACGAAGTCTTATTGTTTGTTTTTTATTTTGTTTTGTTTATTGCTTTTTTCTTTTTTACGCAAATGTGCTCTTGAGCAACTGCGGCATATATATTTGTATACTCATTTATTAAACTTTGTTGTGAGTTCACCCCTAGCTGTATTCTCGCCTTTCGTAAACCACCTATTTCATGCATGCCTAAGTGTAAAAGAAAAGCGAAATGTTCATTATTTGTCATTTTGTCAACCACTCGTATACTCCAAGCTTGTAATTCTTGTCACCGCTACCGACAATTATGCTTACCACCGGAACTCCTATCGCAGGTTTGTTGAAGAAAACAATGCAAATCAATTATTATAAGGTGAATACGCCTTTGAGTGGTAATAATTGAAAAATTAAACTTTGAAGAAGTTGCGGACAGATTTATAATAACTCTATAGCCTCCATGATGCTAACAAGGCCACATCTTCAAACATGACAAAATAGTTTCCACGTTCTTGGAGGAAGGAATGCTTGAAGTAAAACGTAGCTTGATAGTTTCAGTCATTTTTGATGATATTGTAACTAGTAACAGCGTAGCTGAGTTAGAACTGTCATCATAATGTGGCGCCATAATAGCTATGAAGAAAATTCACATACTTGGGTAAAGTGTTGCAAAACGCTAAAAACATTTCCAACATTCAATATTTCTTTATTTCGCTCGCTATCACAAAGCAGCTAATTATTTGGGTGCAAGGTGTTTGCTTCACTAATTAATGGCGTTGCTACAGTTCAAATGCCTAAATAACAAAAATAAAAAAAACGCCAAGCCTACGCGAAAGGCGCAGCTTAGTCTTAGCGAAAACCAGAATAGTGGCCTTTTCAGAGCTTCTTCAAAAGACTCATTGGGTAACTACTGCAAGGACACTTGCTTGATATCCGCTAGGGCATTAATATTGAATTTCATGAGTAGCAGCTAGGACGGAATTCGCTATGCTATTTTGTTGTCATTCTTTTGAGAAGCGTGGTATTCGCTAAACATTCGCTCGAAAATTTGTGCCATTTGTTCATGCAGTGCCTGACGGCAATAAGAAATTATGGCTGAAGTGGATATGCGCCACAGTTAAGAGCTGAACAAAAACAATCTCTTGTAATGAGTTCGAGCTTTGGACGGTCCACTTGTTACGCTATTCGTGTTGTGCGACGACTGCTTGTTCTTTCACTGCTTTAAACGATTTATAGGTCGTAATAACGTGATTGTTTTCCCGATATATAGCGTGCCCAACGCAAGTTTGCCAAGAAGCCTCAAGCATCGGCATCGCTCCGTGGTACAGTACTCGGTTGGCCCCCAGCGTACCCAAATTCGATCCCCACTGGGCCATTGGTGCTTGTTTTTCTTTCTAATTTCGCGCGATGCGGTTTCGGACGCCAGCGATGGCGGAGGACAACTGCGAGTGACCCGAGTTGTGATCAGATAATAATTTTTAAAACCACTCGACTCTTGGCCAATCCCCCATATTGGGTATGTGCCACGATTATTAGAATAACAAGAACAAAAACAACTTCCGCTGTAAATTGCACTAGATGTCTCTTTTTGCACCAACTTGTGGGTAAAAACGAGATGATGCGTGGGGCCAATTAAGACATTGTTAAAAAAGGTTTCATCTCTCCAACTTCGACTGCAGTGAACTTCGGCTCTAGTGAAGTTCCCAGGAGCCGAGGTTTTGCACTATATGCATTTATTACGAGATAACTCTAATAATCCTTGCAGACCAACACCGCTGGTCTTTCTTTGGTTTAATGTTACTTCTTTCGAATGCTTGCACTTTCGATTATTAAACGATGGGAGGCTAGATATGTTTTGACGCAGCATCTTCGCGCCTTTTTGCAGTTTTGATGCAGAACTGCACTTGCGCTTGGTTGTTTTCAAGTTCATTGGCCGGACTTTGTGACGCCATGAGAAGCTGTAAAATTAGCTTCGGATGTTCTAGGGCTTGTCTTTTTTTTTTGACATTCCGGAATTTCAGCAATGCAATTACACTTCGACCCAGAGACGTGTTTGTGGATGGCTTGATTTTCTTCATGCGCTTCTCATGATCTTCCTTGAGAACCTGGATCAACTTCGAGGCTGCGGAAATGAAGTGAGTCCTGTTCTCAACAGCAATAAGTACGAGGAAGACCAGCGAGAAAGCTCTCTATGACATATGCTTTTCATCAAAATCATCAGCCTGACTACGTCCACTGCAGGACAAAGGGCTCTCCCATGTTCCGCCAGTTAACCCGGTCCTGTGCTTCTGCTGCCAAATTATACCCGCAAACTTCTTAATCTCATCTGCCCACCTAATCTTCTGTCTCCCCCTAACCCGCTTGCCTTCTGTGGGAATCCAGTTTGTTACCCTTAATCACCAGCGGTTATCCTGTCTACGTGCTACATGCCCGGCCCATGTCCATTTCTTCTTCTCGATATCAGCTATGATATCCTTAACCCCCGTTTGTTCCCTAATCCACTCTGCTCTCTTCTTGTCTCTTAAGGCTACACCTACCATATTTCTTTCCATTGCTTGCTGCGTCCTCCTCAATTTAAGCTAAACCTCTTTGTAACTCTCCAGGTTTCTGCTCCATAGCTAAGCACCGGCAAGATACAGCTGTATTATACTATCCTCTTGGGGGATAGTGGCAATCTACCTGTCATAATTTGAGAATGCTTGCCAAATGTGCTCCACCCCATTCTTACTCTTCTAGCTACTTCAGTCTCGTGGTTAGGCTCCACGGTTGTTACCTGCTCTAAGTAGACATAGTCTTTCACAACTTGAAGTGTGCTATTACCTATCTCGAAGCGCTGCTCTTTTCCGAGGTTAGTGTATATTACTTTCGTTTTCTGCAGGTTAATTTTAAGGCCCATCTTTCTGCTCTCCTTGTCTAACTCTGTAATCATTAGTTGCAATTCGTCCCCTGAGTCTCTAAGCAATGCAATGACATCGGCGAATCGCAGGTTACTAAGGTACTCTCAATAAACTCTTATCCCTAACTGTTCCCATTCTAGGCTTCTGAAAACCTCCTGTAAGCATGCGGTAAATAGCATTGGGCAGATTGTGTCCCCCTGCCTTACACCCTTCTTGACTAGTATTCTATTGCTTTCTTTATGAAGCACTATGGTAGCAGTTGATCCCCCGTAGAATTCTTCCAGAATGTTTATATATACTTCATCTACACCCTGATTCCGCAGTGTCTGCATGACGGCTGATATTTCTACTGAATCAAGCGCCTTCTCGTAAACTATGAAGGCTATGTATAGTGGTTGGTTATACTCTGAGCATTTCTCTATTACTTGATTGATAGTATGAATGAGGGCGATTGTTGAGTAGGCTGTTCGAAAAGTTGGTTGAATGTAATGTTTACTTTACTTTGTTAGCAATTACCTTTGTAAATAGCTTGTATACTAGAGAAAGCATGCTGATCGGGCCAAAATTCTTCAAGTCCTTGTCATCGCCTTTCTTATGTATTGAGATGATGTTAGCGTTCTTCCAAGACTCTGGCACTCTTCCCGTCAGGAGACACCTCGTAAACAGGGTGGCTAGTTTTTCTAACACAATCTGTCCTCCATATTTCAGCAGATCTGATGTTACCTGATCCTCACCCGCAGCTTTGCCTCTTTGCATGCTCTCCAAAGCTTTTATGACTTCTATCATTTCTGGTGGGGTGTCATCTGGGTTACTGCTAGTTCTTATAGTATTAAAGTCTTGGTTGTCCCGGCTACTGTACAGATCTCTGTAGAACTCGTCCGCTATTTTAACTATTCTATCTATACTGGTAGTTATTTTCCTTCTTTGTCCCTTAGTGCATACATCCGATTTTTGCCTATCCCAAGTTTCCTCTTCTCTGCTTTGGCGCTTCCTCCGTTTTTCAGTGCGTGTTCAATTCTCTCCATGTTATACCTTCTTACATCGGATACCTTATGCCTTATAATCAACTTCGAAAGCTCTGCCAGTTCTATTGTTTCTGTTGTACTTGACACTTTCATGATTTGATGCTTCTTAATGCGATTCTTCGTTTTCTGGGAAAGCTTGCCAGTGTCCTGTCTAACTACCCTGGCTCCAACTTCCACTGCACACTCCATAATGATACTCGTCAGATTATCATTCATTGTATATACGCTTAATTTGGTTTCCTCACTAAGAGCCGAGTACCTGTTCTGAAGCGAGACTCTGAATTCCTGTATTTTCCCTCTCAGTGCTAGCTCATTGATTGGCTTCTTGCGTAACATTTTCTGCCGTTCCTTCCTCAAGTCTAGGCGAATTCGAGACCGTACAGTTCTATGGTCACTGCATCGTACCTTGCCAACCACTTCCATATCCTGCACGATGACCGAATGTGCGCTCATTATAAAGTCTATTTCGTTCTTATTTTCGCCATTTTGGCTCCTCTATGTCCACTTGCCGTTTCCTCGTTTTCGGTAGAAGGTATTCAAAATCCGTAACTTATTGCGTTCTGGGAATTCTACTAGTAGCTCTCCTCTGGCGTTTCTAGTACCGGTGCCACAATCTTCTACTGCCTGGTCTCCAGCCTGCTAAGGTATGATTGCTAAGGTATGAACATGAAGTCACAGATACCCTAAGCAGCAGAAACTGAAATTTTTTGACACTTAGCCCACAGTAAAAGTCAGCCCGCCATAAAAAACACGTGTGAAAGCATGGTACATTTACGTAAATGTGCTGTGCGAATGTCATGTTAGAAAAGGTGCAGAAGAAAAACATACAATAAAATAGTTAAAGCTGCCCGTTTTGCAGCAAAACTACAAAACCTCAATTGAATCAACAATCCAACAAAAACTACTTTTGATGAGACCAGCGAAAAGGTGAAAATGAAAACACTTTACCCCAAGTAGCTAAATTCATTGAACTGCATGCGCTGTCATCGCTTTCAGAAAAATATTTTCTCTTTCTTTTCCAGCGTCCTTTTTTTTGCGCGCGTCTGAATGTTCAGAGTCCAAGTTTGATCTGTAACATGCTCCAGCCAAAATCATTGGCTGGCTTGTATGTGCCTATATTTGAAACGAAGAAAAATTTAACAAGCAGTATAAATTTCAATTTCACAATCAGTTCCAATTTACTGCTAGTGTTGCGCTTTTACATCGATTATGAAGCGCCAATACGCACATGAGGTTCCTGGAGGAAGAACAAAACCTTCATTAACCTTGGTATGGCAGTACTGTACGTGCACGAAATGGAATAACACTATGAAAATTTTTGTTGGAAGGATGAAGTGGAACAACACAGGCCGCACAGTATAAAATTATTTCGTGTTCCCATATAGCGATGAGGCAAAAACTCAGGATTGAAATGTTACACCTGTGCTCCCACAACTTTTTTTGCGTTATCTTTTTTTTTCATTCTTAAATAGTAACCTAACTATTGTCAAACTGCCTTTGCAGATGGCTTTCGTTATTTGAACTTACCACTTCTTTCAAAACAGCTCACAAATTCAGTTTAGGCTATTTAGATGAACTCATAAATTAAGGTAGCTTAGGCTGAGGTTTACATTAAGCCTGTGCCAGAGGAGAGCATGCATGGCATAAAGTAAACACATAACTCAACTAAAGCGCCTGTGCATCACTCTAGGAAAGTAATGCACCATTTACATGTGCCATGGTGGTCACACCTAAGAAGAACGCTTCAAGTGAAAATTTAAAGTTAGTATGCCAAGGCATTATTTGCTTTTCGTCAACCATGTGAATTCTTAGTATAAAGACAACATTGCGAAACAATATACCTTTAGTGCCCAGAAGCCTGGCCTTGTAGATTGGCCAGTCATCTTTTACTGAAGCCATCGACTGCACCAAGAAATCAACTTGGCTTTCAAGTTTGGTTGGAAGCCAAAAGCACATCGCATTTTCATTTGCAGCCGTCACCAAATTTGTTGAAACAACTTATGTACTACTTTTCTTTGGAAAATCGGCAATGTGGAACCTGCGGAAAAAAAGGCAAAATATCCCGAAAAATGAAACAAATAATTGTGGTGCATCTAACACTATAGGAACACCTGCAGTTTTGTAGTCGATACCTTGCGCAAAGTCAAAACTTTTCATTTAGCCCAACCCTGCGCAAAGCTGCGCTAAGAATTCACATAGAGCAGTAACGTAAATTTTCCTTTATTTTTCTTTATCCCCCTATCTTTTTTTCACTCCTCTCTGTTTTTCGTTCTTTGTTTCACTATGTAACTGCGGTGGACGAGAGCATGGTGGTAATAATAATTGACTAGCTTTTAGTATATGCACAGGTCTCCCTGCTTAACATAGCTCTCGTGCCCTAAAAACGTTACGGTGTTTGGTTGCGCCTCAGCTGAAGCGCGGAAAATAAGTGCGGGTCCTAGGTTACTGGTTCGTAAAGTTCAGTAGAATTGTTGACGCTCTTGCGCGCATCACTATATCTCCCAATAGTGCATAATCTCTCAGCGGCGGAATAATGAAATTTTACATGAAAGATAGGGAATTCACTAAGATAGGTTGTAATCAGTAATAACGTGGACAGAAAACTACAGATCATCTCGCCGAGCAGATCCCTGACCGGATGCGAAGCAGCAACGGTGCGCACGGCGTTGACCCAGTTAAATTTGGTGTTGACGCGGGGGCTGGAAGAGCAGTTTGAAGCGACACTCGGTGTAGTCATTCCTGGAGAGAACATTTGTTTGAAACGCAATGACACGGGAGGCGGGACGCATTGAAGACGCTTGTGCTTGGTTTCCTTCTCTCACGTCTCGTTTTTGTTGTCCGCGCGCCATTTGTAATCTGTCACTCGTCTTCCACTGCCGATGCTTGCGTTCGGTTTCCCTGACTTGCGCCTCGTCGGCGTTCACCTCGCCATTCGTGAACGCGATCGGCTTCGCTAACCCACGCAACCCCAGCGACAGCCGGAAGAGCTACGCGCACACTGGAGGGAACAACGCCGTGACAGAGCCCCGAGCGTCGGCAAGATAGAGGGGCGAACAGTGGTACACTGTCCACACGGTCGATGCCGCGGGATTGGCAGCATAATTTGGCAGCAGCAAGCACAAGACCGAGTTGACTGTCCGAACATGGGAGATGACTTTGTCCTGCAGTGGACGTAGCCAGGCTGATAATGGTGAATGTTGACTTCATCTTCACAAACTGAGACGATTCTGGCCCAGACTGAGAGCGTGTTCACTTGTACTGCCCCTGTCGGCGTCTCAGCTGGTGGTGCTCCAGATGTGCTTGCTCTTGTCGTTTTCCTGCAGTTGAGCACACCTGGACTCTACTTGCTTCGACCAGGACGACCTCTACTGCGAGAATGGTAGTTTCGGTCGCGTCTACTGCAACTGACCTTACGTTACAAGCTTGTGTGTCATCTGTTCATACTTCGCTTCAGCCTGCTACTCCAGTTCTGCCTGCTGCTCCTTCCACTCCGGCTGTGTTTCTTCCAACTGGATATGATCCCTGGGATACTGCTTCTGTTAGCCGTCCACCGGAGGTGCACCTTCCGAGCGTGACAGCCGGGAATCCAGAGCTAGCCCCCACTCTGCATTCTGCTTAGGTGCTTCCGCTGGTCGCGTCTACGTTGACCGTGCCCGTTCTTGCTCTCGGCGCGTGTTCTGCATCGATGGCGCCAAGCCATGTCACATCGGAGCGTCGTTTCCTGCCTGTTCTGGCCCAGACCATGCCGAAGATACCCTGGATGCAGAGTTCATGGATCTATACTCTCGCTCCCCCGAACTGCTTTGGGCAGCGACAGTACGGTTGCCGCCTCTGGAAACGGCACCGGAACCGGCGTCGATGCGGTAGATACAAACAAGACAGTGACTATGCGGACATCCTCTTTCTTAGAAGGGGATGATGTGGGGGTGATTTGCCAATGTTCCTTGTTGTTTTATTGTTGGTCTCCATGCTATAGATTTTGTATTCCTAATCATTAGTTGTGCTACGTGCAGTTTGTGCTACGTGCAGTTTGTGCTTGTGTTACGTATTATGCTTTCTCAAGTGCGCATTACCTTTGTATTTTTATGTGTTTGCTCTGTTATTCTTCACGCTGTTATGTTGTGTGTTTTCTTACTCAGCTGTATTCTGTACACCGTATAATTGTGCATTGGTTGCACGGAGGAGCACATAATCTTCAATTCAGGTGGAGGGGGGGGGCGATGTGGTATCGGGGTTTCGGTTCCGGTTTTGGAACCGTTTGTTTGGTTCGTTAGAGTGCATCGTATATCTGTATATATAGCGATGCTTGTGTCATATAATGAGAGAACCTGCTTGGCTACCGGCTACTGCGTACTTCGTGGCCGGCGTTTCGGTGCTGTGCCCTGTGCTATCCCTGCGTCGCGTTAGACGCACGATAATACAGTTACCTCCAGAGACGAGCGTGCCCACCCAAAGATGGTATTGTACTTTCTTTGTTGTTAGGGGACAACCTAATCCGGTTTCGATGGTGACTCCATATGCTCGAAAATTGTGGCGCAGAGGACATTTAGTAAAATTAGAGCATATAATATATGTTATTTTTCTACGTAGGGAGCCCACGTGAATTGTGCCTCCAAAAGAAGCAGGCTGTCATGTTGGCTAGAGCTGCACCACCCAAAAGAGCTCCTTGGCGGTTTATTTCGAGCCCTTTTAAAGCAAACGATATGAAAGAGGGAAAGAGAACAAAGGAGGACAGAATGAGTGTGACGTACAGTCACACTGATAAGCTGCAATCTGATACATGTTCTCGTGCTGATTAAAAAAACATTTGAGAAAACTTGATGAAAGTTGTATTCGTAATGCAATCGTCGAGGTTCCGCACGTTTTCTGTTAGACTTTCGTGCACTTGAAAAATTGAAATTGTCCCCTTCATGGTGGGCACCTTGCATTATAGCTGTGGGATCCGCTATGCCTTGTTGGTCTCTGTGCGCTTGTTCGCCAGGTGTATTGCTGTCCTGGCTTTTGTCCCGATTGACCATGTTTTCAGGGCTGTCGGCGTCTTGGTCTTCATCCTCGCTTGTACCGTTTCCGGGTGTGCGCAGCAGATGTTGCCTGTTTCGCCTCAGCATCCGCTGGTCCTCGGTCTTCACCATGTAAGATCTTGGTGCGGCTTGGTCGCTTACTGTCGCTGTGCGTGACCAGTGTCTATTTTGAATCTGATTTCCTGTCCGCCTAACTTTCCGCTCACCGTCCAGTCTGCGCTTTCCCTGAGGCTGACACCGTAGACACTGATGTCCAAAATGTCAAATCCATCCTCTGCTTTAACTTCTTGTACTTGGTCTATGTGTCGGCTCGGTCGACGCTTGCAGCATATAGCAAAATGGTTCGGCTTATTGCAAACAAAGCATGTCCTTCCATATGCTGGACATTGCCTTTGCGCGTGTTCCTTGTTGCACTGTCGGCACCGAAATCTTTTTTTGTTGTGCTCTGCCCTGTGGGTGTAGTCTACTTGCAACGTTTGATGGGACCAAGCAGCAGTTTGTCGTGCTGAAACCTCGGCTGCTTTACAAATCTGCTCAGCCTTCTGTAGGGTTAAGCCCTTTTCTCGCAGCATCTTTTCCCTTATTTTCGGGTTGTTTGTGCCGAAAACAACCTGATCTCGTATCACAGATTCTTCTAGCGTGCCGAAACTGCATAGCTTCGCCTGTTTTTTAAGCTCTCGAAAATAATGCTCAGACGGCTCTCCTTCGTTCTGCATACGAAGGCGAAAAACATGCCTCTCGTAAACCTCGTTCCCCTCGTCGACACAGTACTCCTCGAACTTCCGCAACACTGTCTGGTAGTCTTCATTGCTCTCACCTTCTGCGAACGAGAAGTTGTTGTAGATGTCGAGGGCTTCCTCACCGGCGATGCTGAGCAAGATTGCTGTCTTGGAGGCTTCCGTCCTGGGTGGTTTAGTGGGCGTCGCCGCGAAGAAAAGTTCCAGTTTTTGCTTGAACATCTGCCAATTTCTTCGTATGTTGCCTGCCAACCGCAGCTGTTCTGGGTGCCTGACGTTTTCCATTTTGACGAGTCTTTGGCACTTCTGACACCAAGTATTGTATCTCTAAAAGAAGTAGGCTGTCATGTTGGCTAGAGCTGCGCCACCCAAAAGAGCCCCTTAGCGGTTTATTTCGAGCCGTTTTAAAGCAAACGATATGAAAGAGAGAAAGGGAACAAAGGAGGACAAAATAAGTGTGACGTACAGTCACGATGATAAGCTGCAATCTGATACAATATCATCTGATAATCTGATAGAGGATGGTATTGCACTTTCTTTGTTGTTAGGTGGACAACGTAATCCGGTTTCTATGGTGACACCATATGCTCGAAAATCGTGGCACTAAGGACATTTAGTAAAATTAGAGCATATATTATATGTTATTTTTTTACGTAGAGAGCCCACGTATAACAGATGTGTCTATTCTAATATTCTTATCTGAACGCCATTCTTTCGTAAGTTACCGCTAGCGACGAACATGCCCATCCAGGGATAGTAATGCAACTTCTTTGTTCTTGGGAGGACATCCTATCCCGGTTTCCACGGTGAGTTCGTTCGGTGCGAAGAACTTTGACCTCACAGGAGGCCCATGACAAGAGGCCTGCCTTATCGCAGGTAACCTGTCTTCACTATTCCTCATTAATATGTTTACTACTTATATACACCATGTATTGTCGGCGTTGCTCGAAGATGGCCAATGGCATTGCTCGAAGATGGCGTTTATTATAAATAGCAAAATGGTGTGACAGGCACGAGGATTCACTTTAAAGGTCATAGCTGCACACGTTGCAATGCGTGCGCGCTTGTTGCGTTATCGTGGCTGCTGTACGTTTTGTCTTCCATGGCGTCGACACTGCAGAGAGCATGAAAGTCAGTTTGAATTCTGCTCTAATCACGCACGCGAAAGCTCTCTGCTCAGACTGTGGAAGGTGTTACTTAGCGCTTACGAATATACTTAGATTTATGTGCAGGTACAAGAACCCCGGGTGGTCAATGTCTTCGGAGCCCTCCATTATGCGTCTTTCCCGCTCTAAGAAAAAATCGAGTATTTTGAGAGTATTTCTGCGACGCAACAATAATCGTCCTCTTCTTCACATACTTTCCTCGCATTATCGCCACGTCTAGCAGTTCCTGATCACGAAAAGCGCGGGCGTTATCATCGTGACATAGCATCCTTGGTAGGGAAGTGGCGAGTGCAAAGTTTTAAGGCAAGGAAACGAGAGCAAGTCAGACGACAATTATTTTTGCGTGGCAGAACTACCCCCCCCCCCCCGTTACTCCATTTTTTTAAGATTGCATGATTATATTGTTGTATTTGGTCGTTCAAACCTAGATAATATTCTCAGTTCACGCTCGTCTTGTGTTTAGTTGTGTGCTCGTCTCGTGCGTCATTCATAGTGTCAGTGCGCTGAGCTTTGAGGCTCGATCTGTGACAACTGTTAAGTCACGTTCATCCAGTCTATCGTGTTTCCGTTTGACCTTTGTGCTTGAACAGCGAGCTGCAAGTTCCGAACTGCCTGTCGTTCTTCACGTTACATCACTATTTCTTGCCATAGCATTCATTTATTTGCCACCGCTGTGAAACAAGGCACAATAATCGCTTCGAAACCTCCGTGAAGACTTCTTTTACTTTTGTGTTTTACCAATTGCTGCGACTGAAGATCAGCTGTGTTCTTTTTACAGCGAGAGCTGTTATGAGATCAAAACTTGGGTCACGCGTGACGTCATAGTTGTCCGCCACTGCCGGTGTTCGTGGCTGATATCACGAAATAAGAAAAAAAAAAGACTTAGTACCAAGGCCCCAGCGTGGCTCATACGTGGGTCCGCTGCTCGCGAGCCCAGTATTCTACCCCTGTGCTGCACCGGTACTTGGTACTTGTTTGCAAACTTGCCTTGGGCAGGCTTGATGTCAGAAAAGTAATCGTGTTATTATGAGTAATAAAGCCTTTTAGAGCAGCAAAAGAGCAACGAGGTGTCACACAATGTGAATAGCGTAACGACCAAGGGGGTTGTCCATGCCTCCGACCCATTAAAAAGCTTGTTTTCATCGCCTATTAACAGTGGCGCATGCCCACTTCAGGCATAATTCCTCATCTTCGTAAGCGCCTGCATGAACAATTTGAGCGAAATTTCTTGCAAGTGTTTAGCGGATACAACACTTCTTAAAAAAATGGCAGCATATCCACGGAGTGAATGATGGAGAGTGGGGCGAAGCATTCGTCCGTCCATGCGTCCGTCTGTGTGACCGTCCATGCGTCTGTTTGTGCGCCCGTCCCTGCGTTCTTTCATGCATCCGCTCCTGCGTCCGTTCATGCGTCCATCCATGCATCTGTTTGTGTGTCCGTTCGTTCATCTATTCAACACTCCAAGTCCCACCATCTCGCATCTTTTTATCATATATTCCCCATATAGAAGCACCGCCATCCAGCGGACATTCCAAGGACTAAACGAGAGGTGGCACACGCACACTTTCTTACGGCCTGCGCTTTGGGTCCACTTCCCACCTTTAACCACCTCGAGTTCATGGTATATTCTAGTTCACTGTATTCATGGCACTGCGACCAAACGCTCGCTAAACCTTTCGAAAACCAAGAATGTTACGCCCAGCGAGTATAACGTAGCAACCTTTCCCTGTCAGATAGGGCTCAATTTACATGCCAATGGCTGCTAATGAGAAATGAGAGACAGGAGAATTCGGCTTTTACTTTCTTACGGCTTGCGCTTCGTATCTACTTCTCATTTTTAACCACCTTGAGTTCATTCATGGTATATACAAGTTCATTGTATTCATGGCACTGCGGCTCAACGCTCGCTAAACCTTTCTAAAGCTAAGGAGGTTACACCCAGCGAGTATAATGTAGCATCCCTTTCTTGTCCGATAGTGCTCAATGTACATGCCATTGGCTGCTAATGGGGATCGCAGCGTGCGCGTTGACTAAAAGCCGAATGCTCATGTCTCTCATTCCCCATTAGCAGCCATTGGCATGCACATTGAGCACTATTTTGTATTGTTAAACAACGCACAGAAGAAATCTCTCACTCGCACCACCTTGGAGGTCAAGTGTTATACCTTTTTCAGGTATGTGCCACTGGTGGTTACATACGAGGGACGCCCAAGCCACGCCATAAGGAGCTTCGCCCCTAAAAATAATGAAAAGTAGCATATAAGGTATGCTGGTCTACTACAAATAAATGCTTAATAAAAATGCTGCAGTGGGCCCCCAGCAAGTGTGCTTGCAGAAGCTACTCGATGAGTGTTTAGAAAAGGCTTGAAAGGTCGCTCTTCTAGCTCTCGCTGTGACTGTGGTGCGCCTTCTACACAGACCTGGCTTTTCTTTAAAACTACAAAACAAGACTGCCCTCATGTTTTTGCAATAACGAAACAGGCTGAAGAATTCAACTGATTACAGCACATCAAGCTTTAGACATTGCATGTAATGAGACCTTCAGCTGATCAGCTTCCTCCTTTTTCAGATCTTTTCCGTAAAAACACGTGACAGTACTTATCTATCTATTTATTTGAAAGGTTACGTAGGAAAATTGCACTCATTAATGCCACAAAACGAGCTCTCTTTCAGGTGTATAAAAAATGAAAGGGGCCAAACAAATTTTATTAGGAAGCGCAGCGGGACGAATTGTACCTGTGTACTCGCAAGTGTACGGCGTGGACGCGTCTGTTATTACTTAACTGGATAAGATATGCTCCGTGACAGCTAGTAGCCTGTTTCAAATTTTAGTAAGCTGTTTTACATAAAAATAAAGTACTGTGGACCAAGTGATTCAGGCGAGGTTCTGCGCAAAATAGACGAAGGCCAGACAAGTGAAGATCTGCGGCTCTTTATTTCAGTTATTTTCTTTATGTATGCTTTCGGGAACTTAGCGTCGGGCAGGCACAATAAGGGGGCCTTCTCGCAATTTCAAGTCTTCCGAGGAAATCGAAGTTGACACTAATGCGCATCTCGAACAATCGCACGTGTTGATGTTTACCAAGCATAGCTCTTTCGCCAAGAGCTTCCAATTCTTCTTTAACTGCCCACACACCTTCCATACAAAGTTAGAATGTGACGACATCGCATTCACAGATGTTGCAGGCACATGAAGTTCGCGCAACGACACCATCTCAAGCACAACTGCACGTGTCAATGGGACTGAAAAAAAATAAAATTAATGAACACGACGCTAACGCCATCTGTACTATAAACACGAAGGCAAACAAAGGTGCATCAAGACCTCTATAATGCGCACGTACAATTTTAGAAACTACGACGACAACAATTGTTCTGAACAATCATGGGCGAATGATTTCACGACAATATTTATTTCGGGATAGCTTTCATCCTTTTTCATGACTTCCTGACTTACAACAACGTAACTGAGATAGAAAATTCTCCATATCGTAACATCATATAATAAAGGCAGAAAAATGGCCTATGGCATACGCAGCTTCGGCAAATATTTGTTCAACTGTTGCAGCCACACTTATGCAAAATATGGACAAAAAAAGGAGGATCCGACGTCCCTACGGTTAGGCCGCGCAGATCACGATGCGCTTCTTCCCAAAGCGCATAGCCGACAGAAGAACCGCCCTTTCGGGTTAGCGTTCATTCATATGTAATGCCCCAGCAGCGCACAGCTGCTGGCGGATTCTCCCCAGGCGTTCACGCACCCCGTAAAAAACCGGGCGCCGGGTCGGGGGGACGCCTTTCCCAATATACCGGTGGGTGACCGGCGGCAGCATTCGAACCACCTGCCTTCCGAAGCCGAGGCGGACGCCCATTCCACTGAGCCACGGCTGCGGTGAATTCCGCAGCTCGTAAAATATTGCTGGACAGTGAAGTTGCCTCTAAGCGTATATTTTTTTTCTTGTTATGATATCGCAGAGACATTTTGTGTGATACGAATAAATGTGCGGGGCCGCTGCAATAAACATCAAATCGTGCGTCGTTCATTGTAACCAAATAAATAATGAAAGAAAAAAAATGGCAGCATATCCACGCAGTGAATGATGGAGAGTGGGGGGAAGCATCCGTCCGTCCATTCATTCTTGCTTCCATCCATCCATTCGTCCATCTGTGTGACCGTCCGCGCGTCAATTCGCCCATCCGTGCGTGCGTCTGTTCGTGCGTCCGCACGTCCATCTGGGCGTCCGTCCCTGCGTTCGTCCATGTATCCGCCCCTGCGTCCGTCCATGCGTCCATCCGTCGGTGCAGCCATCGGTGAGTCCGTCCATGCATCTCTCTGAGTGTCCGTTCATCCATTTATTCAACACTCCAAGTACCACCATCTCATTTTTTCATCATAAAATCCGCATATGCACTGCCATCTAGCGGACATTCCAAGGACTAAACGAGACGTATCACGCACACTCTTTCTTACGGCTTGCGCTTCGTGTCTTGTCTACTTCTCACCTTTATCCAGCTCGAGTTCATGGTAAATACTTGTTCACTGTATTCATGGGACTGCGCCCAACGTTCGCTAAACTTTTCTAAAACCAATCCAGCGAGTATAACGTCGCAACCCTTTCTTAACAGATAATGCTTAATGTACACTCTAAGACAAATTTTACCGAAATGGAGTAACCGAGCCCAATAGGCGCTCACGATGAACGGATAGACCATTGAGGAGCAACCACAGAGGAAAGCGTGCAACGCGAAACCACTTAGTCTCCAAAGGGATGAATCATCCGGGGAATGCAGGCAGCGTGAAAGGCATGGCGGTAGTGGTTAGAAGATAAAGGTGACAATCCTTCTTCCCCACAAAACACATGTCCTTCTCCTCCTTTGCTGGCTCAATCTTTCTCCGCATTTCGCCGGCGACGGTTTGCTGTGCGTCGCGCTCGGACTGCTCGACCACGGCCGCCTGGATTCGACGATCTAAGAATTACGACGTGGTGCTTGTGTGTACGCTTGGATGAGCGTGGGCTGCTGCTTTTGCGTTTTGCTGCACCCATGAAGTCTGGAGCAGGCCTCGACACGTCACCACGCCGCGCTGTATATCTCTGGCTTCAAGATAGTCACGACCAACCCGCGACAGCAACAGTTGGGGAGGCCAACATGGCGGCCGAAACGTCAACAGGTCTATCGGATATATATTTCAGTCCGACTCAGGGCAGAAAACGGCGCTTGATTCAAAGGCAAGTAGGTTATCATTCTTTATTCTACTCTACTTGTCACGTGTGCGATACAGATCGTGCTTGCCAGCAACGGGCTCCGTCGTGTTGTATACCGCACGCTCGAAATGCATTGCGAAGGTCAGCTTCGGCGTCTACAGTACGCATGTGCTTTGCGACCACCTGGCAATTTGCCGCCATTGCCGTCGGCCTCCCGTGCGCTCGCTCAACGAGTGCTCGCCTGTCTTCGCCGCCGCGATGAGCTCCGGGCTGATGATATTGGGCTGAGACCTCGTCGGTGTGTTGGCAGTCGTCGAAAACACGTCGTGTTCTCGTAAAGAGTTTGGTTGTAGTATGTCGCGCGCTGTAACTGCACCAGCACGGGCCGGCGGGGCATTCGCTAGCGTCGGAACTCACTGAAAATTGGTCGCCATTGTTGTCGGTCGCAAGCAGCTCGGCACTGTCCGCTGGCCGCGGTGGCAGACTCGCGTTTGCGCGCTGTACTCGCTTGAGTTTGTGGGAAAGGGCTGCATTACTGTCGATTTTTTCGGCGCTAGCTCTAAACTAGCTCGGCGCTGTTCGTGGCGGTGGCGAAGCGTACGCTAGCGTTCGTGTTCGAAGATCGCTGGCGGCAGCCACTCCGCATGCAACGCCGTGTTTGGTCTCGCATTCGCTTGTTCGAGCTAAACGACATCACTCGCTTAGGACTCGCCGAATTGTTAGTGGCACGGAGGTTCGCGGAGTTTTGGCTGCAGCCGCCGCTCCTAAGCTGTTGCTCTACGGGGATCGAAATGAGTCTTTGACGATATGTGACATCATGGTGAAATTATTAGCAAGTCATATCTCACGTATATTTTCATTTCACCTTGCACGTATTTCTCATATGCCTTTGTATTCATCCTCTGTCACGTTTCACTGACTATTTTACATACTTATTGTGTAGCCGTGGGCACACAGTGTGCAGAACACTGTGTGCGCTGGCGTCTGCGATGCCTGTCATTCATCTCTTTCGTGAGAGCAGCTTCAGAAGGAATGTGCGAGATGTGAAGGTAAAGGTATCTGTGATTCATATTTTAACGCTTGTTTTTTTAATAACGTGCACGTACTTGTCGTATGCGTGCATCTTCATCTTTTGTCACGTGTGTCTATTTATATTTACTATATTATTGTACGTGCAGCCGTGGGAACACAACAGGCAGAAGGCTACGTGCGCTGGCGTCTGCAATGCCTGTCATCTATTGCTTCCGTCATAGGAGCTCCTCAAGGAGTGAACAAGATTTGACAACGAGGCTTGACATGTACACTTCACCATGATTTGACTTAAAAGAATGGAGAAACTTCATGTGTATGTAGAAAAATAAAAGATTTCGATGTCTCACTTTTGTGTTTCATTGTTGCCGTGACTGTGAAAGTAGTTACACATAAGTGGCTAACTACTTTTTCGCGTGTTCTTTTCTGCGCAGTTTGTTGCTCACTGCGCAGAAACACAGGCGAAAACAATATTAGACCTCGCGGAAAATAAACAAAAAACATTGTTTGAACTGGGGACAAAAAGTTGATCCGATGAGAGTATGTGAGTGGATCAACCATTCGTCTGGCATGGTGACTTTGAGGACTAACGGTTGCCCGGTAAGGTGTAAATGTGGAGATTAACAATTGCTATATAAGATAGGAACGTGAGGACTTAATGTTAATCCTTTGAGGCGAATTGTGAGACTAACGGTTACTCACTAAGATGTAAGTGTGAGGACTAAAAGCTAGTCCCTTGAGCTCATCTGTGGGGACTAACAGTTAGACCCGGTGCCGTTAGTCCTTAAAGGGATTAATGGTTGTGGCAGCCCGATTAGTCCCCAAAAGGATGAAGCGCACACCCTTTTAACACACTTTTGCCTTAGAGTGAACATGCCAATGGCTGCTAAGGAGGAATGAGAGACAGGGGCATTCGGCTTTTAGTTAACGCGCACGCTGTGAATTTTTTTATCGTTCAACAACGCACAGAAGAAATCTCTCACCAGCACCACCTTGGAAGTCAGAGCGTTAGACTGGTTACACACTACGACTACGAGGGACGAACGGGTGCTGCTATAAGGAGCTTCGTCCCTAAAAACTTCCCAGGAACATAGCACAACGCGTTTCTAAGTAGATATTTAACGTGTTGCCCATATAATTTGGCAATAAAAAAACAGGCTGCCCAAGTTGGCTGATTGGAGAACATAACATTCTAAACGTTGATGTAATAGTGTCTTCAACTGGTCGGGCTCCTTCATCCTTAGCTCTATACGAAGAAATTGGGGAGAGTATATACCTCTTTATGTATATGAATCTCTTGGTGGAAAATTTCTAATGACGTGGGCCGAAAGGTCAACTCAATTGTAGTTCAATAAACAACGGAATATACAAATACCCTATACAGTAAGAAATCCACCAAGTCCACTGTTGAATCTTTTTATAGCCGAGAAGTTGGTGTGAGGCGTTTATCTTAGAGAAATAAAGTTGGAGGACGCTTCAGTTCTGCGTCGAAGAGTAGAACTCGATAGCTTAATAGGCCCCCATGCACACCGCCTTTTTAATTGCTAGCCCGGTTTCGGTTCTCATGAAAGCATTTAGCGTGCCTCAGAGAAACAAGTCACTGTATACGTCTAAAAGTGGCTTGTTCCAAACAATCATAGAATTTATACATATATTTTCAAAGATGATATTCTTTATTGGGATACTTGAATGCAGAACCTATGGCCAAATTATTTCCTATCTCTTACACGATTCAGCCACTTAGCCAAAATTTAGGCACTTCCTGAACGTCCAGCTTTCTTGAACCGGTGGTCGCCTTCCCAGCCGCAGTAGGCTAGTGGTTAAGGTACTCGTCTGCTGACCCGCAAGTCGCGGGATCAAATCACGGTTGTAGCAGCTGCTTTTTCGATGGAGGTGAAACTGCCGTATGCCCGTATGCTCAGATTTGGGTGGACGTTGAAGAACCCCAAGTGGTCCAAATTTTCGGAGCCCTCCACTACGGCGTCTCTCATAATGATATCGTGGTTCTGGGAGGTTAAACCTCCATATCAATCAAATCATGGTGGCTACCTTCAAGCTCAGCAGCATTGTCGATCAAGAAGCAAATAATATGCATATCGCAGGGTCAACACCAACTGCCAGGAAACAAATCACATTAACCTATGTATGATACCGTGGCAAGACTGAAATAACAACCACTCATCACACTATGTTTATTGGGTGAAGACAGTGTTGGCAAGTGTGGGAAAGCAAAAATAGCTAGGTTTCAGTAAAAAAACAATCAAAAGTAACTAAAAAGCTACTAAGAGGCTAAAAAATAGTTATATTACTCTATCGAACATTTTCAGACATATGCGATACGTGCAGCTACTCTACTGGCAGTTGTGTTATTCACAGTCTAAACAGATCTATCAAGTAATCTTTTTTTGCAAGCAACTACGCAGAACAAGTATGAAGGGAGAGAAAAGTGTTCCTGCTCTGATTCCAGAAGTTCAGAGCAAGTTTTGTCTTAGCAAAGCATCCAGACTTGTGCGCTCATCAGTGATGAGCTGGGAATGCATCAGAACTCTGTATATTTCATGGGTGTGCGAATATTGCAAGTCATTGAATGAAGAATATAATAAAGCATATTAAAACCAAATGTTTTTGTTGTAATAATTTTTGAATAAACAGTTTGAGCAGGGACCCCCGATGCAACAATGTTTGAAAGAGCGGCGGATGGTTTTTATGTTTACTTAGTGATTTACCCGGATGCATGAAGTCAGAGGTGCATTCAACATACATGCAGGTCAGGTGACACCAAGGTGAAGTTGTTATTGAATTAAGTTTTGCACATCGCGGGATGAATAATGCCTTGCTTTAATCTCCTGTGTCATTGATGTGAATGTGTCTTCAATTCTTTATTACTTTCATCAAACTACTGTCACCCAGTCTTGAAATAATGTTTACCTTTGACGTCTCACCTAGTAAGAAAGCTGGAAGTGAGTTTACAATGGAACACGTAATAAAGAACAAAAGAGGAACTTAGAATCTGCCCTTTGTAATCGTAAACAAACACACGAAGAACTCTTCCTTGAGGTCTCATCTGCGGTTTACTGTCTTGGGACCTCCTCCTGCATACTTACTCGCAGTGTACATTTCTGATGCTAATAAAGAAACATTAATTGATTGATTGATTGATTGATTGATTGAGTGCGTCGGGTGGGTTTCCAGTCTCGACCCTTCTGCAGTCGTCGACATGCCGTCCGGTCCTTCCGCCAAACACAAAATTGCCGGAGTGACCTGTGCCTCTTCGCCACAGACTATTAGGCCTGACGTACTGAGCAGCTCCATCGCCGACACGTTAACCGTTTCGCAACGTGCTCAGCTTCTACGACTGTTACAAGTTCCGTTCTTCCTTTCACTGCCAGCATACTGGCCTCGGCCGCACGGCCACTGTGTGTCACCGCATCAGTACGGGTACCAATGCGCCATTGTGTCAAAGACCCTATCGCGTGTCCGCAGCCGAGTGCCAGGTTATTGATGACCAAGTAGCTTACATGTTGAAGCGTGGCGTCATCCAGTCTTCAATTAGCCCCTGGGCATCTCCGGTCATTCTCGTTAAGAAGAAGGATGGGTCGATTCGCTTCTGTGTTGACTACCGTCGTCTTAACAAAATAACTCGAAAGGACGTTTACCCCTTACCGAGAATCAATGATGCCCTTGACTGCCTCCAAAGTGCGGAGTACTTATCTTCTGTTGACCTACGGAGTGGCTACTAGCAAGTTCCTGTGGCACTTCATGATCAGCCTAAGACGGCCTTTGTCACACCTGATGGCCTTTACGAATTCTGTGTCATGCCTTTTGGTCTTTGCAACGCGCCCGAAACATTTGAGCGGATGATGGACAATCTTTTGCGTGGCCTGAAGTAGAAAACATGCCTGTGCTACTTTATATACCTAGTTATGTTTTCACCAGATTTTCGAACGCATCTCCGCAGGCTAGATGAAATACTGCATTGCCTAACTTATGCCGGCCTTCAGCTCTACCAGAAGAAATGCCGCTTCGGCGCAAGTCAGCTCACCCTCCTCGGCCATGTTGTCTCTAAAGACGGAATTCTTCCTGACACCGCCAAGCTTCAGGCAGTTGCAGAGTTCCCTAAACCTGGGTCTCTGAAGGATCTGTGCAGACTTCTTGGCCTCTGCTTGTATTTACGCCGCTTTATTCACAATTTTGCGATGATCACCGCCCCTTGACTGAACTTCTGCGCAGTGACTCGAAAAGCTACGTTTGGTCACCCACCTGTGACGATCCTTACGAAAAGTTGCGCCGTCTGTTAACCTCGCCACCAATTTTGCGTCACTTTGATTCGACTGCTCTGACTGGAGTACACACCGATGCCAGCAGTGTTGGACTCGGCGCCGTGCTCGCGGAGCCCAAATCGGGATTCGAGGAGTACGTAGTCGCATACGCAAGCCGTACCCTCACCAAAGCGGAGAAGAACTATTCTGTGAGAAAGAAGGTGTGTCAGGCAATTATATGGGCTCTAGGCAGAAATCGACCATGCCTATATGGTCACCCCTTCGACGTTGTCAGTGATCACCATGCGCTTTGCTGGTTATCCACATTGAAAGACCCCTCCGCCCGTTTAGCTCGCTGGGCTTTGCGGTTGCAAGAGTACGACGTGCGTGTTGTGTACAGGTCTGGCCTACGTCACACTGATGCTGACGCCCTATCACGTTCACCTGTGTCCTCCAAAAGCTCTGCATGTCTATCTGCCGTGGACGAAAAGGTTGCGTTCCCAGAAAACTGCGACATGGCGTCTGAGCAACGTAAGGATGACTCGATCAGCGCTCTTCTGCAATTCTCTTCAGACCCGTCGACTTCCCCATCTTCTCGAACGTTGCGCAGTCAAGCGGCTCACTTTGAGGTCCGCGATGGCCTCGTTTATCGCAGGAATTGCAAGTCTGACGGCCGAAAGTGATTACTCGTCACACCTCGCCGTCTTCGTGCTGCATTATGCTCAGTTTTCCACACCGACCCTCAGTGCACACATGCGGGCGTCTTCAAAACATACCCTTGGCTTTCCTCTCGGTTTTATTGGCGAGGCATGTACACCTTTGTGCGCAAATGAATTTAGTCATGCCTGCAGTGCCAACGACGCATAGCTCTCCCTCATCACGCCTCTAGTCCGATCCAGCCAATCCCTTGCCCAGCCAGGCCTTTCGACCGCGTTGGAATCGATCTGTATGGGCCTCTTCCATTCACGGCTTCCGGAAACTGTTAGATCGTTGTCGCTGTCGACTACTTGACGCGATGCGCAGAAACAGCCACTTTGCCTGCTGCCACAGCATACGACGTATCATCTTCTCTCCTGCGCAACATCATTCTCCGTCATGGCGCACCACGTGAACTTCTCAGCGACAGAGGACGTGTATTCTTCTCTGAAGTCCTCAACGTCCTTACCGAATGCCGTAATATTCACTGGACTACCACCGCCTACCATGTGCAGACAAATGGATTGACGGAAAGATTAAACCGTACCCTAGGGGACATGCTATCTAAGTATTTTGCCTCAGACCACTCTGATTGGGACCTCATTCTGCCTTTTGTGACGTACGCATATAACACTGCTCCACAGGCGACTACGGGCTTTTCGCCATTTTTCCTGTTATATGGCCGAGACCCTTCCACTACATTGGATACTTTTCTACCCTACCACCCCGATTCCTCCAAGTCCACGCCTATTTCTGAAGCTCCCTGCCACGCCGAGGAAGGCCGTAAGCTCGCCAAGACGTTTACAACCATCGACCAATGGAGACAAAAATCTCGACGTGACGACAACCACCCCTACCCTAACTTTGTTCCGGACACTTTTATGTGGCTTTGGGTTCCCACTGTACCTACGGGCCTTTCCTCGAAGCTTCATTTAAAATACCAAGGACCCTACCACATTGTCTCGAAGATTCACCTGTTAACTACGTCGTCGAACCCGTTACGCAATCCACAGACCAGCGCTTTCGGGGTCATGAAACCCTTCATGTACAGTGGTTGAAATCTTATTAAGATCCGCTCGCACTCTGTTCTCCGTGAGTCGCCAGGATGGCTCGTTTTCCGACGGGGGACAAAATGTAGCGAAGAGGAATGCCCACTACTGTAGGGACATCAACACGTTAGCGCGAGGCGCGAGCTAAAGCTGCCTGGTTGCTGCTGCGACGCTGCCAGTTTACTCGGCCTGCTCTTGCTGCTTCTGTACCGACGCTACATCTTGCATATACATTATATTATATATATATATATATATATATATATATATATATATATATGGTTGTGTGTGTGTAGGTGTGTGTGTCTTCTCGCCTTTCGTAGTCCACCTATATCGTGCATGCCTAAGTGTAAAAAAAAGCGAAATGTTCATTGTTTGTCATTTTGTCAACCACTCGTATACTCCAAGCTTGTTATTCCTGTCACCGCTACCGACAATTATGCTTACCACCGGAACTCCTATCGCAGGTTTGTTGAAGAGTCTTGTAAATCAATTATTATAAAGTGAATACGTCTTTGAGTGGTAATAATGGAAAAGTTAAACTTTGAAGAAGTTGCTGACAGTTTTATAATAACTGTATAGCCTCCAAGATACTAACAAGGCCACATCATCAAATATGAAAAAATAGTGCCCACGTTCTTGGAGGAACGAATGCTTCAAGTATAACGTAGCTGGATAGTTTCAGTCATTTTTGATGATATTGTAACTAGTAACAACGCAGCTGAGTTGGAACTGTCATCATAATGTGGCGCCATAATAGCTATGAAGAAAATTCACATATTAGGGTAAAGTGTTGCAAAATGCTAAGAACATTTCAAACATTCAATATTCCTTTATTTCGCTCGCTATCACAAAGCAACAAAGCAGCTAATTATTTGGGTGCAAGAAATTTGCTGCACTAATTAATGGCGTTGCTACAGTTCAAACGCCTAAATAAAAATGAAATAACAAAAACGCCAGGCGTGCGCGGAAGGCGCAGCGTAGTCTTAGCGAAAACTAGAATAGTGGCCTTTTCAGAGCTTTTTCAAAAGACTTATTGGGTAACTGCTGCATGGACACTTGTTTGATATCCGCTAGGGCATTATAATGAATTTCATGGGTAGTAGCTAGGACGGCATTCGCTTGGTATTTTGTTGTCATTCTTTTGAGAAGCGTGGTGTTCGCTAAACATTTGCTTGAAAATTTGTGCCATTTGTTCATGCAGTGCCTGACGGCAATAAGAAATTAGGGCTGAAGTGGATATGCGCCACAGTTAAGAGCTGAACAAAAACAATCTCTTGTAATGAAATCGAGCTTTGGACGGGTCACTTGTTACGCTATTCGTGTTGTGCGACGACTGCTTGTTCTCTCACTGTTTTAAACGATTTATAAGTCGTAATAACGCGATTGTTTTTCCAATATCTAGCGTGCCCAACGCAAGTTTGCCAAGAAGTCTCAAGCATCGGCATCGCTCCGTGGTACAGTACTCGGTTGGCCCCCAGCGTACCCAAATTCGATCCCCACTGGGCCATTTGTGCTTGTTTTTTTTTTCTAGTTTCGCGCGATGCGGTTTCGGACGCCTGCGCTGGCGGAGGACAACTGCGCGTAACCCGAGTTCTGATCAGATAATAATACTTAAAACCACTCGACTCTTGGCCAATACCCCATAGTGGGTATGTGCCACGATTAATAGAATAACAAGAACAAGAACAGCTTTCACTGTAAAATGCACCAGATGTCTCATTTTCCACAAACCTGTGGGTAAAAACGAGATGATGCGTGGGGCCAAACGAGACATTGTTGAAAAAGGTTTCATCTCTCCAACTTCGGCTGCAGTGAACTTCGGCTCTAGTGAAGTTCCCAGGAGCCGAGGTTTTGCACTATATGCATTTATTACGAGATAACTCTAATAATCCTTGCAGACCAACACCGCTGGTCTTTCTTTGGTTTAATGTTACTTCTTTCGAATGCTTGCACTTTCGATTATTAAACGATGGGAGGCTAGATATGTTTTGACGCAGCATCTTCGCGCCTTTTTGCAGTTTTGATGCAGAACTGCACTTGCGCTTGCTTGTTTTCAAGTTCATTGGCCGGACTTTGTGAGGCCATGAGAAGCTGTAAAATGAGCTTCGGATGTTCTAGGGCTTGTCCTTTTTTTTTGACATTCCGGAATTTCAGCAATGCAATTACACTTCGACCCCGAGACGTGTTTGTGGATGGCTTGATTTTCTTCATGCGCTTCTCATGATCTTCCTTGAAAACCTGGATCAACTTCGAGGCTGCGGAAATGAAGCGAGTCCTGTTCTCAACAGCAATAAGTACGAGGAAGACCAGCGAGAAAGCTCTCTACGACATATGCTTTTCATCAAAATCATCAGCCTGGCTACGTCTACTGCAGGACAGAGGCCTCTCCCATGTTCCGCCAGTTAACCCAGTCCTGTGCTTCTGATGCCAATTTATACCCGCAAACTTCTTAATTTCACCTACCCACCTAACCTTCTGTCTCCCCCTAACCCGCTTGCCTTCTCTGGGAATCCAGTTAGTTACCCTTAATCACCAGCGGTTATCCTGTCTACGTGCTACATGCCCGGCCCATGTCCATTTCTTCTTCTTGATTTCAGCTATGATATCCCTAACCCCTGGTTGTTCCCTAATCCACTCTGCTCTCTTCTTGTCTCTTAAGGTTACACCTACCACTTTTCTTACCATTGCTCGCTGCGTCGTCCTCAATATAAGCTAAACCCTCTTTGTAAGTCTCCAGGTTTCTGCTCCGTAGCTAAGTACTGGAAAGCTACAGCTGTTTTATACTATCCTCTTGAGGGATAGTGGCAATCTACCTGTCATAAATTGAGAGTGCTTGCCAAATGTGCTCCACCCCATTCTTATTCTTCTAGCTCCCTCAGTCTCGTGTTTAGGCTCCACGGTTATTACCTGCCCTAAGTAGACATAGTCTTTTACAAATCTAAGGGTACTATTACCTATCTCGAAGCGCTGCTCTTTTTCGAGGTTGGTGCATATTACTTTCGTTTTCTGCAGGTAAATTTTAAGACCCATCTTTCTGCTCTCCTTGTCTAACTCCGTAATCATGAGTTGCGATTCGTCCCCTGAGTCTCTAAGCAATGCAATGTCATCGGCGAAGCGCAGGTTACTAAGGTACTCTCCATAAACTCTTATCCCTAACTGTTCCCATTCAAGGCTTCTGAAAACCTCCTGTAAGCACGCGGTAAACAGCATTAGAGAGATTGTGTCCCTCTGCCTTACACCCTTCTTGATTGGTATTTGGTTGCTTTCTTTATGAAGCACTATGGTAGCAGTTGATCCCCTGTAGATTTCTTTCAGGATGTTTATATATGCTTCATCGACACCCTGATTTCGCAGTGTCTGCATGATGGCTGATATTTCTACTGAATCAAACGCTTTTTCGTAATCTATGAAGGCTATGTATAGTGGTTGATTCTGAGCATTTCTCTGAGCATTTCTGAGACTCTGAGAATTTCTCTATTACTTGATTGATAGTATGAATGTGGTCGATTGTTGAGTATCCTGTTCGAAAAGTTGGTTGAATGTAATGTTTACTTTACTTTGTTATCAATTTCCTTTGTAGATAGCTTGTATACAACAGAGAGCAAGCTGATCGGGCCGTAATTCTTCAAGTCCTTGTCATCGCCTTTCCTATGTATTAATATGATGTTAGCGTTCTTCCAAGACTCTGGCACCCTTCCCGTCAGAAGACACCTCGTAAACAGGGTGGCTGGTTTTTCTAACACAATCTGTCCTCCATCTTTCAGCAGGTCTGATGTTACCTGATCCTCACCCGAAGCTTTGCCTCTGCATGCTCTCCAAAGCTTTTCTGATTTCTTCCATCATTACTGGTGGGTTGTCATCTGGGTTACTGCTAGTTCTTATAGTATTAAAGTCGTGGTTGTCCCGGCTACTGTACAGATCTCTGTAGAACTCCTCCGCTATTTTAACTATTCTATCCATACTGGTAGTTATTTTTCTTCTTTGTCCCTTAGTGCATACATCCGATTTTTGCCTACCCCAAGTTTTTTCTTCTCTGCTTTGACGCTTCCTCCGTTTTTCAGAGCGTGTTCAATTCTCTCCATGTTATACCTTCTTACATCGGTTACCTTACGCCTATTAATCAACTTCGAAAGCTCTGCCAGTTCTATTTTGTCTGTTGTACTTGAGACTTTTATGATTTGACGCTTCTTAACGCGATTCTTCGTTTTCAGGGAAAGTTTGCCAGTGTCCTGTCTAACTACCCCGGCTTCAACTTCCACTGCTCACTCCATAAAGATAGTCGTCAGATTATTATTCATTGTATCTACGCTTAATTTGGTTTCCTCACTAAGAGCCGAGTACCTGTTCTGAAGCGAGACTCTGAATTCCTGTATTTTCCCTCTCAATTCTAGCTCACTAATTGGCTTCTTGCGTAACGATTTCTGCCGTTCCTTCCTCAAGTCTAGGTGAATTCGTGACCATACAGTTCTATGGACACTGCATCGTACCTTGCCAACCACTTCCACATCCTGCACGATGACCGCATGTGCACTCATTATAAAGTCTATTTCGTTCTTATTTTCGCCATTATGGCTCCTCTATGTCCACTTGCGGTTTCCTCGTTTTCGGTAAAGGTATTCAAAATCCGTAACCTGTTGCGTTCTGTGAATTTTACTAGTAGCTCTCCTCCGGCGTTTCTAGTACCGATGCCTTAATCTTCTACTGCCTGGTCTCCAGCCTGCTTCTTCCCTACCTTTGCATTAAAGTCTCCCATCAGTATAGTATACTGTTTTTTCCCTTTATGGCGATGGCGTAGTGGTTGGAGCATCAGCCTTGCATGAAAAAGGTACTTGGTTCAAATCCCTGTGCCGTGCATTTCCCAACCAGATTTTTAAAAAATCCGCGTGGTGATGGAACTGCACTAAGGGGGCTTGGGTGCGGCCTCACCGGTAACCACCGCCGGGAACACACTCCCTCACCAGAGAAGGATTGGCCACCCTGGTGCTGTATCTGGCCACTACCTTCTACATGCATACGTCAAATGACATATGCCTTTACGTCCGAACAATCCTAAACGAAAAAAATTGGCAGATCCCACGCTCTGCAGGAATCGAAAATATGCGAAGCAGGAATGAAGAACGTTGAAATGTCCCCTTAAAATCAGAAGAACATTATGAGGCTTAAGTAAATTATCCCGTGCATAACTTCTATATAATCAGTGTCCTCTTTGAACGTGTCATTGACCTTCATCATCTATTTACGTCAGGTGATACCGAATTTGGTATATGTGGAACTAGCAAAACGGCCGCGAGCACATTACGAAGGGCCCAATATACTCCAAGTCATACTATAGCGCTTACGCACGCGCACATTGGGCACAGTGACACAATGTTAGCAAAACGCGAGCACTCTATAGTCTGACACCAGACGCGACCAGCGTCCGTCGGGGCGGTCCGGTGGCAACGGGCACGAAATGTGACATGCTACATTTCAATGCAATGCGCTTCCTCTTTTCGTGATGAAGGGACGCCGGACGCACTGAAACGCGCATGCGGCAAAGGAACACAGCGCGGCGCGCGCCTGCGAGTATATGGCAGCAGGACCTGCACCTGGCGTGGCAACGCCGGCATGACGCGACGAATTGAACGCCGGCGAAAACGCGCACCGCGTCACTTCGTAATGTATTGGCGCCTTGACTGTGCCACGTAATCATGTTCTCATATGATACTCATTTCATGAGTATCATACTTGAGCCAGTCACATACCTTCTTAATCCCTTGGCGTCACGTAACACCGAAAAAATTGATATATGCGAAGCTACAGAAACGGCCGTGAGCGCACTATGAGCGTGACAAGTAATGGTCTTTTACATGACACGCATGTCATAATTATCATGTTTGGTTGTGTCATTTACTTATGTCGTCGTTCACGTCACGCAATACCGAGTTTGCTACATGTGAGACTAGCGAAACGGCCGCGAGCGCATCCTGGGCTTAGCATGTAGTCATGTTGTCACATGACATGCATGTTATGTTTATCATGTTTGCACCAGTATCATACCGTCGTCATTCATGCACGTCCCGTAATACAAATTTGGTATATGTGGCGCTAGCGAAACGGCCGCGAGAGCATCATGAGCTTGGCATGTAGTCATGTTGTTACAAGACACGCGGGTCACGATTTTCGTGTTAGGGTCTGTCGCTTGTACTCTCTACGCAATGATGCTATACCATACCAGTTTTGCAATGATGCTATGTGAACGAAAAGCAAGAGCTGCAGGAGCATGAATTGTAAATCATGACATACATATCATAGTTTTTATGTTATGACTAGTCCAATGTGTTCTTCATACAAAAACTTGTTGCCATATCAAGTTTGGTATCAATACCATTATGGAAACGGCCAGGAGAGCTAAACGTCGTAGGTGGCTAGATAGATAGATAGATAGATAGATAGATAGATAGATAGATAGATAGATAGATAGATAGATAGATAGATAGATAGATAGATAGATAGATAGATAGATAGATAGATAGATAGATAGAGCGCAAAAAGTCGCCGAAGTTCGCTAAAAATGCTTGGCATTTAATATATTGCATGGAAGGTATATTACAGTATATTACAAGGTAGTGGGCAGACAGCCGGTACGGACAAAATTACTCGAACAGTCGAGTGTCTACAGATCGTGCACACCCTCGCGCTTCGCACTGAAAGATGGTCCTACTGGCCATTGCCTTGCGAACTCACCACTACAATATATATGATATATATTGGAAGGGTGAGCTAATAGGAGACTCTCTGGGGAAGTTAGAGAACTTTTTGCCACGTTCTGACCTAGTCACATGTCTAAATTTTTAAAAAATCCGATTTGGCTCTGTGCACTAAATAAAGTCATTTCTGGGGCGCAGTGTGTAACCTAGGGCAGAGAGTTGCAGGTGAGAGGAAGTTAAGAGGCCAGATGTGATTAAGAAGCTTTTGGGTATAAAGCAAGAGCAGCGCACACAGGACCGAGCTGACTAGCGGGACATGGGAGAGCCTTTGTCCTGCAGTAGGCGTAGTTACTCTAATGAAGGTTTTGTCTGTAATATAAACTAATCAAATAAATAGTTGCGTTTTCCCCTGACACTCAGGTAGCTTCATGTATTGGTTTTCAAATTTGGGCGAGAAAAATTTTGCGTTTTTTCGATGGGTCACGAGTGCACTGACATTAACCGCGTAGTTGTTCCCGGATGAATGGTGCGATTAATGAACATTTAGACATGAAAAGAGGGACAACTAGCAGCAGCTATAGCGGTGATAAAGAAACAAAGAAAATTACTCTTTGTACTAGCAAAATAGGTCGCATAAGCCATAATGGTGGTATTTACGCCGCATCTCATTCTACTCTGTCTTAACGTGATTTCGATCATATTCAATTTAGCAGTCGCAGTAAAGTTTTCGTCGCGTCTCTATACTATAAAAAAGGGAGGATCTGGATGCAGGAGTTAGAGGCGTGGATCACCACGCACTTCATATGGACAGCACATGGCCGACAGAGTGACCGCCCATTTGGGTTAGTGTTCGAATTAGATAAGCCAGCAGACCAAGGATGGGCCGGCAGGATCTCTCCCCAGGCGTTCACGCACCCCGTAAACAACTGGGCGCCGGGTAGGGGGGACACCTTTCCCTGTTAACCGGTGGGTGACCAGCGGCAGGATTCGAACCACCTACCTTCCGTTGCCGAGGCAGACGCCCTATCCACTAGGCCACGGCAGCGGTGAAAGCCTTTACGCGAAAAGTGTTACTGGACAGCGAAATTATCTTGTAGGGCTTTTTGTGTGCCTGCAATAATTTCGTCGAGGCAGTGAATGCGATAGAATGACATGTACTGTACTGGCGCAATGACAATCATATTCGATAGCGTTCACTGAGGTCACATAACGTAGGAAAAAAATCTTAGACGAATACACCTATGCCTTCTTATAACGACATAAAAAGTGCCCACATATTACCCCGATAAAGAAACAGGCTGACGAATTCGGCTGAAGGCAGAAAATTATTTTGTAACAGGCATACCGCTAACTTACGGGGATCTGCTTTCTGTAGCTAACGCTCTTTTAGAAGAAAGCAGTTACACACGTATCGTTCTATTTGTATCTGCGCGTAAAAAAATTGAAGGAAATAGGCGTCAAGGTAATGTTGATTTCAGGCCTGGGGCATACTGTTAGGAAAAAGGCATTTTCATTATGAACTCTAGCAGCACTTTTCCCTCGTTTTTCCAGCATGTATATTGGAAGGGTTCGACGTGCGCAGTAGAAAAGGCCATCAAACAGCGGCTCATGTGCGGTGTATTGACGCAGCATCTGCTAGTTTTCTTAGTGGTGCGTTTCTTAGTCCCGCTATGTAAGGCGTCCGACATTGTTCACAGTGCCCATGCACCGGCAGTTATATACTCCCTCTTCCTTAGCAACAGCTGTGGGCACGAGTGCGTATCCTCGCCCCTGGCAACCGGAGTATGTGATGCGAGACAGTATACACCACAACAAAGCGAGCTCAGTGCTTGCTGCTCTATTGAAAAGCGTGTGGCGCCATCTGTTGCAAGCGTGGCAAAGCAACACCGTCAACTGCCACGCGAGCAGACGCTCTGCAAATCAAACGCGAAACTTCACAACACGAGTGCGGCTGTAATCATGTTTTGCGCTGTTCTTGTGCTGGAATTCTATGCCGATTTTCGTGTGAAAAGTCAAGGAGACCTTTCTCGACAGTCCGGAATGTCTCAAGCACGTGCATTGCAGACTGCGGAAGCAACTTCATCAGGTATGTGTTATCCGACTGAAAGAAACGCGAACAGCGTGAAATGCGGCGTGCCTTGGCTGTGACAAGGCAGAGTTCGTGCTGTAAGCCGGCGTCAACGTAGCCCTAGAATCTGGCTCCAACTTACGCTCAAGCGCCACAAGTGTTTATCAATTGTGCCGAGCACTCGGAACACACACGTGGTGAAAAAGTGCCAGCCAGAACAAGATTTTAAAATGCTATGGTGACGCCGGTGAAAGGCACATGTAGATTCACCTAGTGACAGTCAAGGCATGTCGCAGTTGGACCGAGTCGAAAGGCATGCTTTTCGCGCCATTCACATATCTATTCATCGCGATAGTAGGCCGTTTCAGTTGTACTAAACATGCGCGGCGCGTGCGTCCAAGAGTATGTCGTAATACGTATATCTTATTGTTATTATTATGTGGCTTCCGACAGATCACGGGAATATTTTTTGCTTCATACCACAGGCATTTTACACTCAAATTGCTGCTTTAAAGTGGAACAGCTGGAGTCGTACTTGAATAAACGCAATAAGTATACTTACTCGTCCACTTCACTGGGCTCGTAGTTTTTCCTGCTGATTGTGATTATATATTATAGGGCGGCCGAGCTCAGTATATTTCGTTGGGGCCGGAAATCTGTGCAATCGCAAAACACCGCACCCACGATTCCTGCGATGATCTGTGAACTTCACAGGCGGGGCTCAGCAATCTCTTCCTTTTGCGCTGGTTGTCGCATCAGATGACAGCGCAGCGGTGCCCAGATGACATTTTATAAGTGGGTGCAGGGTGAACAGGCGCTTTTTGGCATTTTAAACTCCCAGAGCCACTGCATGCCATGGTAGCAAGGCGTGCCTTGGCAATTCCAGACTAATTATGGCGTCTCTGGGAGCTAGGGTATACTGCCGAAGGCGCCTGAGTACGAGATATGCGTGCTCTTGTCTATAGAAAAGTGTAGGTGCAGTTCTTCGCTGCTCCTTCCCTCACCGTTCACTTTTTCTCCTTCCTTCGTCCTGCTTTCCTGTTCGCTCGCGCCTCAGTCTCAACTGTTCGCTGGCTGGGTGCCTCTAGAGGACCTCCACAAACGTGTGCTCGACACGCCGTTGTGAAACACAAACGCCCAGCCAGCAACGCTGGTGCCCTACACTCCCGTCTGGTCACTCCTCACTCTCGACCGTTCGCGGGCTGGGTGCCTCTTAAAGCGATGGCCGAAGTCGATGAAGGCAAATGTCTGACACCAATGGTACCCTCTCTCGGCGCAAGAAATACATTCGCATTTCCTCCCTAATCTCTTCAGAGAGGAGGGGGCGTTTAAAAATACATTAGTGAAATGGAAGTTTAGGTTTTTCTTATTGAAGACGGGAGAAGTATATCTCAATAATAAGAAAAGTATAATGATAAAAAAGAACAGAATTGAAAAACAATAACACAAAAATTTATATAAAACAGCAAAAAAGGAAAGTTACATTTTACCCAAAGGTTTTTTTTAATTTTAACTGCCATGCCATGCATCAACATTCTATCCATAAGTGTGACTGAGATGCACAAAACTAAAAGAAAATCCGTCTTTTTAATTTAAATATGATATAGGAAGATGAAAAGGGCAGCTGAAACATTCTCGTGCGAGCTGGAGCTTTTCTTATTTATTTATTTATTTACAATACTGCCACTCTCATCCGACAGCATAGCAGGAGGGCATACAAATGTGTGTACAAAAAACATGTGAATCTGCAGGCTTGATTCATGAGGAAAAACAAAAAAGAACATATGCACACAAAGACGGAATAATTGTACAACTTTGCGCATAAACACGCCGATATTACAAGCTGTAGTAACAAAAAGAAGAAATAAACCAAAGAAACAAGTCCATCAAAAAAGGTAAGAATAGTTCCAATGCAAGGCTGCAGCAACGAAATACACAAGAAATTTACAGATTTGTAAGCTGGAAATGCTACACGTAGGAAATGAGATAGTGTTGTGGTGTTTCATGTACTCGAAAAATAGAAAAAAAACATTTAGTGAAAGCTGCTAGACCAGCTTCATGTAGATAAAATTTAAAAATCAAGTGAAACGATGTATTTTTGTGATTACGACTTGCGTAGATGTAAGATTATCACGATGAAGAACATTCACGCTTCATTTTCGTCAGGTGCATCTAAATTTTTTCTTGATTTCGACGAAAACTATTTCTGTTTTTCGTTCTCCTCCCGCATTTGTTCTGTCACATTTCTATCGTTTCAATGCTATTGTTGACTTTCTTCCTCCTTCCTCCTCTTAGTTGCATTTATGTAAAGGTGCGTTATGAAAATAAACAAGGCTACGTTATGCTATGCCAGCGTACCTGGACAGCCGAGTGCTTCGGGCACTTACTGTCGTGTGAGAGATACATTAACTGGATCCGGCTGCATTTTACATGCTTTGTTTGCCAATATTTTCCATCTTTTTGCTTTTCTTTTATTGTTTTCTTTGTGTCACTCTATCATTCTTTCTTTATCTAACCTCTTTGCTATCCGTACAACTCAGCGCACCTGTTCTTGGAGCGATTCAGAAGATCAAGAAACAAAAAGAGGGCTTGCTATCTCATGATGATGATAGTTTTTGTCAAGGTCATTGAACTTTTATCTAAAACAACCTCGCCAATAAAATAAAGACAGCATAGCTGTGTATTGTAAGGTGCAGCAAGTATAACTCGTGATCTCTCACAAAAAAATATCACCTTTACGAACGGGGATTCTCTCTTTTCGTTGTCCTTTTTGTGCTATTCATCCTTCTCTGATTCTAGTCCGCCGGTTTTGCTTTTACTCAGCTTGGAGCAATTTTGTGTAGGTTTAATTATTCTTTCGACTGCTACAGTTTGCTCACTCGGTATGTGAAAATGCGGCCCTCTCACTTTTCCTCCCAGCCTAAGTGCTAACATGAAACAGCAAGAACTTCCCACCCATTGCCAAAAAACTTCTCACTTCTGCTGCGACAGGCCTGCATTGATCAAGCAATAAGACAATTCAAAGTGTTCACCTTCTTTGCCATACCATCCTTTTTTTTTCAGTTGAATCAACAGACTATTTAGACAAGAGAAACTGAAGCCTTGACGAAAGATAATCAGCGGCAAAGCATCTAACGGCCGGGGGCACCCAAGAATTGCCACTGAGTAAACAGGAAGCGGAAAACGAAGTTTATTGTTTTAATTTTTTTTGGAGGGGGGCAGAAAAAGAGCACATGGCTGCCCTTTTCATTGCATACTGAATCCGTATGCGATCGGTTGCCTCGGCTTATCATTTTCTATGGCTATCCTTTTTAAACGGATGGGAACGAAAGAGACTTTGAATCGTACAGGGCTATGGTTGTCTCGTTATTTTTCGTCCGCTTGTTATAAGCACGTCAATACGCCCACTAACACACCAAAGCGCCCATCAGAACACAGTACCTGTGCGTACAAAGGTTACAAGAAACAGAAAAGTAATCATTGGTAGCTTGCTCCAGTAAAAAAAAAATCGCTAGCGGGTACAGGAAACAATACTATTCATTCACAGCAAACCAGCAATCATGTTTCAATTGAAAAAAAAACTATCCTGTTAGAACTATTACCAAGAGTTCTAAACGGCACACCTCCGCCCTCAGAGGAAAAATGCCGCCATATCCACGAAGTGAATGATGATGAGTGGGCGAAGCTCCGGAGGTAAACCTGGTAAACCATGAATCCTCCGTACATTTTGCCCACTCGATTTTATTGCAACGCTCCCCCTAGCGTACGTCGCCGCACTATATCGAACGATGACACGCGCCATATGTGGCATCAATCCTATTTTATAACACCTCGCATCTTTCATAATCAACTACACGTACCGCCGTCTAGTTTATAACATCTTGCATCTTTTGGACGGACGGACGGACGGACGGATGGACAGACGGACGGACAGATCGATGGACGGATGGATGGACGGACGGACGGATGGACGGATGGATGGATGGACGGATGGATGGACGGACGGACGGACGGACGGACGGACGGACGGATGGATGGATGGATGGATGGATGGATGGATGGATGGATGGATGGATGGATGGATGGATGGATGGATGGATGGATGGATGGATGGATGGACGGACGGATGGATGGATGGACGGATGGATATGGCTGTACCCTTTAGATCGGGCGGTGGCTAGCGTAATACTTAGAACTGAACGAGAGGTGGCTACATACAGGGGACGCACCGCCCACGCCTTAAGGAGCTTCGCTCCTAAAACGAACAGAAACGCGTGTCTTCTTGGTAGGAACTATCATTATAAAACCATCATAGAAATTAGCACGAGGTGTTTAGTGAAAGCTTCAAATTACTGCTCCTGCTTTCGCCTACCACGGCTTCACCCCCCCTCCTTTTTTTTTTTGCATTATGACATACTGTGGTCGAGCTGTGGACACAAGCTCTTGATGTTTTTCGGAAGGAAGTACCAGTGGAACGAACGTAGACAGAAGTGCGAGAATTAGAACACGTGCAGTATCAGTGAAAATGTACGTAGTACACGAATACACAACACTGAGAGTGATTACAAGGCTTCAGAGTGATATCACCGACAAAAACTAAAAACTTGCGCTCGTTGGCAAAAAGAATCTAAACCTGTGATCGCCGTGGAACTTAAGGAAATCGATGCATTCGCCGGCTGCGGTACCATACAGCAGTACAGTGACTATATCAACAGCAGCTGCCGTGACACACAAATTCAATGATGAATGAAAGAACCTTATTAAAGTCTATTAGGTCGCGCTAGAGCCTTAGCACGAAGCGGGCCGCTCCCACGTTGGGACCGAAATGCCTAGCCTTACAGCCACTTCGCGGGCCCGCTGGACTGCCCATTTTGTCCCTCTAATGTAGTACTGCGCAAAGCTGTGTCCCATCATTCTTCAGTGTTTTCCTTGTCACTGTGTAACGCAGAGCAACGCCAGAGCATGTGAGCAAGAGCTATGGTGTCGTGGCATTCATCGCATGTTGTATGAACACATAACTCCAGATAAATCCTGTTTATTAATAGTGGGTTCGGATAGATTCTTTGTATTTGCCTGAGTATATTGCCCTGAGCTCTGTTTAGTTCACTGTGTGGAGGGTGTCAGACTCTGAGTCCCAGATAGAAGTGAACAAATAAATACAAACCACTGCATGAAATATAACCGCGCATATGCGCGTCAGCTGCCCCCATCGAACAGTGGGGGCACATGTTTTACTCTCGTCACCGTCCCCGATGAGAGAATCTATAGTAGAACTCACATGGCATCACAATCACTAAACAAATTTAGTGCTCCGAATACTACGCACAACGCGGAATTCAAATGTTGCTCTCAATTTGTGTAGAAAAAAGCCCCCCCCCCCCCTTTTTTTTTGGGCGGAAATGATGGCTGTCTTCGCTTTCTTTCAATTTTGAGCTTACTATGGTTACTATGGCACCTCTAGCGGACTTTTTGGCGTCTCCGAGAGCAAACTTAAAGGGAACCAGTATGCTTCTTTTTAGCTGTCTAATTTTTCGCACCCCCATCCCCCCTTTCGGCGATGGGTGGAACTTGAGACTTTCCGAGGCCGCGCCGTCACTGCGGCAGAGAGTAAAAAAAAAAAGGAGTTTATCGCGTGAGGCTTGCCAATAGCAATTGAGAAAGTACAACCTTAGCAAAAAACACCTCACATAACTCGTATGGCACATATTCAAGAATATTGTATGCTCATACGAGAACATCTACAGTTCAAATGTGTTCATACGAAAATATTGTATACGAGGCACATGTTTCATAAGAAAATTTTCGATAGGAAATGTTTGGATAAATTCACACAGCTCAGAAGAGATGCCGGGGTTTCGAAAACAAAAAAAACAGCTTCACTGGGGAATCATAATAAGAATTAATCGAAGTGAACAAGTAGTGGTGAATGAAACACTGCTTGCCGAAGTTATTACGTGTTTCGCTTGGCAGAAAATTAGGCATTACTGCAGGAAATATTCAGAAATCTATATATGGCAGTGTGCGAGTCACTAAGACTAAAATAGTGTAGCACCTACCACTAAAGGAAATCTTGAGTAGAATGTGAAGCAGCGCATGAGTCCTCTTAAAGTTTTCTTCATCATGGGCCCATTTCCATCTGTTAACGCGGTCTTGCAAGTTGAGCCCACAATGAATTCACTGTACTTTTTGTTGCTTGTACTCGTCCCGCTCTTTTGGAGCAGGCCACGCGTGTGCATCGGCACGCCACGCCGAAGGACGTGCGTTCATCCTGCGTCTGCAGAATCTCGTTTCCCGACCTCAATACGTGAATTCTCAGGAATGTAAGGGGGAAAAGCCACAGCCTCTTACACAGCCATTTACGCAGGCCCCCACGTGCTCAGTGAGTGAGTGAGTGAGTGAGTGAGAACAACTTTATTATGGTCCAGTGCAGACGCTGAGGTTGCCACGCGTCACCCGGCTACTCCCACGTGGAGACCGGCAGATCTAGCCTGACGGCCCTGTCGCGGGCACACTGGACGGCCAGGATTGGGTCATGAAGTTCTGGGCTGTGCCGAAGCACATCCCACTTGGGTTTGCTAGAAGTCGATCCAAGCGACCCGCACTCCCAGAGCATGTGTGCTAATGTAGCGGTTTGCCCGCAAGCGGCGCAGGCGACATCGGGAAATTCGTGAGGATAAATTGCGTTTAGGTATGCTAACGACGGGTACGAATGGGTTTGAAGTAAGCGCAACGAGAAGGCATGTGCTCAATTGAGTTTTGATTGTGGCATTGGGAATGCCCTCCTCGGCATGTAATAATACTATAGCGCGTTCGTGCTGCAACCTCTATACTCACTTGTCATGTTGCAGTGCACCTAAAAATTTAAACCACTCTTTGCCTATTTCATGCCCCTATTTTGTGGAAGAGGTGAGCGAGCTTGTTCTTGGCGTGACCAAGCTTGTCACGCTCTTGCAGAGCAAGATAAACCCGCAAACGCCGCAGGCGCAGGCGGTTTTTGCTCCTGTTTGTGCATTACACGACAGTGGCTTGACAGCAAAGTAAGCAGTACTGCTTCTTCTTGCATCCTGCGTATGAGAACAATCGTAGTCGAGACCACTGGATAGCGCAGTGGCACATGCCAGCCGCGACAACAACTGGTTGACAGCGCATCCATCCCGCGTTCGCGCCGTGGTAGATGGCATATTCGGTGGTGGGGGGCGCGTTCAGTGCGAATGACGCTGCGTTTTGGCGGCAGAATTTCACCCCCTGTTGAAAGCGGATGCTTCAATATGAGCTAGAAGTAAGGGTGGTCACGCCACACACTGGATTGAACTCCGCCGTAAGCTACTCCACTATAAAAAATGGAAAGCCTAAAGGTCTCTGCTTGGGTTGTAAAAACAGCGCAAGAAATATAGAAAAGGACAGAGGAAGCGACGACACCACGCTGAACTCGCAACTAAACTTTATTTGAAGACACCCGCACCGATAACTTGCAGTTGACTCAGTCACGTGGAAAACCAAAGGCGTCAGCGTAGCACAGCAAACAAGGTATGAAATATGCCTAATCATAGTGAACAGAAACACGTGTGGGACACACCGTCATATTTGCCAAAAAACATGCAGTGTGTGTCTTCCAATAAAGTTTAGTTGCGAGTTCAGCGCGGTTTCGTCTCCTCCTCTGTCCTTGTCTGTATGTTTAGCACAGTTTTTACATTTTAAGCATGAACCACCAACTAGCCGAACTTTCGCTACTATTGCCTAAAAGTCTATCACTTTATATTCTTCAACAATATTGAGTGGGAAGCGGCGTAAGTTCCATATACTTGCTTCTGACGATGTGTACTAAGCCTGGTTGGTAATACCAAAGTGTTTCAGCATGCTCTGTAACTCGCTATAGGCATCCATAATGGCAGAGACCGAACCCTGAAGCCAAGCATTCCTCTTGAGTCTGACTGGGCTGCAGCAAAAACCCAGCTGCATTGCGCGAACACTCATTAGTATAGGCCTGCTGCTTTCCCCACTTCATGAGCGGTTCTACTGCATAGCAGTGGGGTGGTGCACATTTGCACCAGGGTGGGCCTCTGGGATACATTTAAATGTCTATAAATTTAGGTATGATTATGCAGCCATGCGTGTTTAGTGCTTTATTTTTATGTATTCGACTTGCACCAGCATTGGCTCTAAGCAATGGAAAGCCTTGAGGGTGTCTCGGATCATTCCAGTGAAACTACTCGCACGACGCACGTAGTCAAGTTTGTTCCAGAGCTCCCTCAAGCGTCAGTGATAACGCTAAAACTTTTTATGCGGCATGTGTAAATGTCGACGCAACTCTCCGCAAATCGGTGTTGTCGACAGCTGAAGTTTTCTTCGCCGTTATCAATGTACAAAGTCGATTACTTCAGTCTGCCTTTTTATTTACCTCCTATCTTTTACAACAAATGTTTAATCTTGGACGGGCTGTCTAAGTGAGCCTTTTTCACCAACACGACTTCATGGCAATGCAAATAAAACCCATACACTCGCACTTCATGTTCATTGAAGTTCCTGAATAGACATCACACATTATGACTTTGTTGCTGTATTCTGCTAATCCCGACTCACAATGGCTATGGAAATACATTTGCAGTGGCCTCTCATAATGGTCGCTTAATTTCTATAGTGATGATGCAAGCATTTATTGCCATGGCACAATTTGAAAATCTTGCCATGTTGAATAAATGAAATGCGTTGCTTGGCGACATCCGAGTTTTATAATTTTAGGCATCTTTGGAAAGGTAGACGGTGCCCCTCTAGAAGGGCGGAGTCATTAATTACGAGAAAATGATGCCAAGTCACTCCCCCCCCCCCCCCCCCCCGCACTGAAAGTTTACCAATACACAGGTCTGCTCTATAGTACAGCCAACTTCACACCTCCACTGCAACGAGAGTGAATCTCAGCATCATTTTCTCTGAAAACGCAGGTTTTTTTCTTTGTGAGTGAAAGAAAAAGACTGTTACCAGATGCTTTTGGTAGGCTGGCTTTGAATTTATCCCTCACGGTAGTACTTTTTTTTAAAGAAACTAAAAAGGGCTTTCGCCACAAGAATGTTTGTGAAGCCGTATGCAATTCTATAAAGAAAACAAAACGAATGGAATGTCAAGGTTAGGCATGCAATCACTTTATTTTTAACCTTATTGGCTTGTTTGGCTTTTCTTCTTTGTACTTTATCGACTTTTACTAATGTTTTACCAAAATATTTTTTTAAAAACAGATATGTCTAAACGTCTTCAGCTGTTAAGACAATTTTGTATCAAGATAAGGTACCCTCCGTCCGTTTCATTGCCCATGCCCCGGGGTGGGGCGCGCCAGAAATATAGGGACCAACCAACCATCCAACCATTGTTCCTAAGTATGCCATGAGAATATCCTTTCTCCTTCGTCTTCATTTCAGTTCATTCAAACAGACCGTTCGGCGCAGCGTTTTTAAATGCGAAGAATTTCTTAGCTAACTTCAGCGACTTTTAACGTATCTATCTATCTATCTATCTATCTATCTATCTATCTATCTATCTATCTATCTATCTATCTATCTATCTATCTATCTATCTATCTATCTATCTATCTATCTATCTATCTATCTATCTATCTATCTATCTATCTATCTATCTATCTATCTACTATCTATCTATCTAGCCACCTAAGTCTTTTAGCTCTCCTGGCTGTTTCGATAATGGTATCGATACCAGAATTTGTATGGCATAACTTAACTGTATGACAAGCACAAGTGACTAGTCATAACATGAAAATCATAATATGCATGTCATGAATGTCGGGATTTACATTTCATGGTCTTGCTGCTCTTGAGGTGGTTTCGTTCACATGACATGTTGCTAAACTGGTGTGGAATGACATGGCTGAATTGCGAACACAAGCGACAGACCCTAACATGAAAATCATGACATGCGTGTCAAGTGACAACATGACTGTATACCAAGCTCAGGATGCGCTCACGGCCGTTTAGCTATCTTTGCATATACCAAATTTGGTATTACGGGACGTGAATGAATGTCAAAGGTATGTCACCAGTGCAAACGGGAAAATTATGAGGTGCGTGCCATATAACAACATGATGTGAATGGAGGACGAGGATATGTGACTGTAGGGACGCCGTCAGTCGGGTGAACAAACACTTTATTGCAGTTGGGTTAGTGCTATATAAAGAGATGCGTGACGTAACATGTTACGTGATTACGGGTGTTATCTGATGGCTGCACGTACAGCCGGATTACATCTTCCTTTTATTGTAGCGCAAATTAATTTTGCCTTTCAGGCGGTGGGTATCGACAGGGCTGGCGGCGAGCTCTTGCGCTTCTACGAAGCTCTCAAAGTGAGTTGTCTTCTCTGGGGCCTTCGTCGCTGTGGGTTGTCCTGTCCCGCAGGTGCTCTCTTGTGCGCCTAAATTCTCGACCCTCTTCTGTTTCAAAGATCACTGACCGGGGCGTGCTGGCTGGCCTCAGAAAAACCGCCGGTGACCATGTTCGCTGGAGGGTGTCGTATGCGGACACTGGCTGGCCTGGAGAGAGGGCCGGCAGATCCATCGTTCCGCGGTTGTAATAGACCTTCTGGCGTTGACGGATCTCTCTGAGCCTGTTGTGAACAGCTTTGCTAGGTACTGCTTCTTGTTCCAGGTGGCTGTTAGACACAGGCAGGAGGGTCCTGGTTTGCCGTCCCATGAGTCTCGGCACAGGGGACTTTAGCACATCATATCTGAAGGTATTGCGCCATTCTAGCAACGCCATATAAATCAACCCGGTTGCATCCACTTTTCTTTAGGAGCTTTTTAGCTTCCTGTACGGCTCTTTCCTTCATACCATTGGCGCGGGGTTGATAAGGGCTTGTCGTAATATGGGTAATGCCTAGTTGTCGCAAAAACTCTTTGAAAAGGTGGCTGTTGAATTGCGGGCCATTATCACTGCAGAGCTGCGACGGTAAGCCATGAGTGGCGAACAATTCTGTGCACCATACTGTCAGAGCACTAGCAGTGCTCTGCTGAAGTTCACAGATTTCGAAAAAGAAAGAATAGAAGTCCACTATTATGGCAGATTCACGGCCTTCGTGGAAAAACAGGTCCATGCCAACGAATTCCCATGGCAGTTTTGGGATTTCGTGGCTGTGAAGAGGCATTTTGGAATTCCGCGGTTGATACTTGTGACAGACCTTGCATTTTTTGCAAAATTGCTCTATTTCACGCGGCATATTTGGCCAGCACATTATGTCTCTTCCCCGCGCCTTCATCTTTTCAACTCCCGGGTGCGCAGCGTGAAGCAGCAACATAATTTCTTGTTTCTGTGAGGTTGCTATAATTACCTTGTTGCTGCGAAAAACAAGACCATCCTGTGTGTGTAGGTCCTCCTTGTAGGACCAGTACTGACGAACACTTTCGGGCACCTCGCTCTTTTCAGGCCAGCTTGTTTCGGTGTAACCTCGAAGTTTGACCAGGGCCGGATCTGCATTCGTTGCAGCACGAAGATACCCCAGGCGCTGCTGCGAAGCTGTAATGTACTCAAGCACATTCACTTGAAATTGCTCCGTTTCTTCTTGCATGAGCTAGCTGTTCGCTGGGAAATCTAGATAAGGTGTCAGCTAGGAAGACCTCTTTCCCTGGCTTGTAGATCAATGTAATAGGATATCGTTGCAAAGTCAAACGCAGACGCTGTAAGCGAAGCGGACATTGATGAAGCGGTTTGCTGAATATCAGCACCAAGGGGCGGTGATCGGCCTCAACGATCGCAGTTTCTTGGCCGAAGATGTAATCGTGAAACTTGACGCAACCATGTACAATTGCCAATACTTCCTTTTCAATTTGAGCGTAGGGTTGCTGCGCCTCTGTTAGTGAACGTGACGAGAATGCGACAGGACGGCCGTCTTGAATAAGCACAGCGCCAACTTCCTTTTGGCTGGCGTCAACTGAGAGGGTTACTGGCTTATTTGCGTCGAAGAAAGAAAGAACAGGTGCACTTGCTAAGCTTTCACGCAACATTTCATAACTTCGCTGCTGAGAGTCAGTCCAAACCCATGCAATGTCTTTGTGCAGCAATGTTCTTAGTGGGGCTGTCACGTCAGACATGTTAGGAATGAAGCGCTGTACATAATTCATCATGCCTAAAAAGACTTGGAGTTTCTTACAATTCCTTGGTTTTTCCATTTTTAATATGTCTTTCACTCGACCTGGGTCCAGGCGAAGGCCTTCAGTGCTAAGAATGTGCCCGAGGTAGCGGACTTCAGGCTGCAAAAAAGTGCATTTCTTTAGGTTAAGCTTGAGGTTGTTTTCACGACAGCGTAACAACAAAAGTGACAGGTTGTTGTCGTGCTCCTATTTTGTGCGGTCCCAAAGCAATATGTCATTCATTATCACGGCTATGCACGGCAAACCTTCCAGCATGCGATGCATAGCTGCTTGAAATATTTCTGGTGCAGACGCGATGCCGAAGGGCATTCGAAGAAACAGATAACGCCCATACGGCGTGCTCATCGTACAGAATTTTGAGTTTGATTCGGTTAGCTTAATTTGCCAGAACCCTGACGCCGCATCAAGCGTTGAGAAGTACTTGGCACCGGATAGTTGTGAGGCTGCGTCTTCCAAGGTTGGCATTGGATAATGCTCCCGCAGCAGCACTTTGTTAAGCGCTGTAGGATCCAGGCAAATTCTAACCTTGTCCTTCTTTACAACTGTTACCATATGGCTAGACCACTCGGTTGGCTCGGTTATCTTTGCGATGACGCCCTGGGCTTCCATTCGCTGCAGCTCTGCCTTGACTTTGTCCTGAAAAACAACGGGAACTCTTCTCGCCAGAACGACGACTCCCACTGTGTCTGGCTTGAGCTTCATGTCATACTCGAAGTCTTTTAGCTGCCCGAGTCCTTCAAATACGTCTGCCAAAGATTGTACTGGCGGGTACAGTTCATGCTGTAGGTCTCGCATACGGTAGATGAAGCCAAGACTTTCAGCTGCTGCACCACTCAGAGTGGCAGGGATGTCTTGATTGACAATGAAAAATGTTTGTCCTTTGGTTCTGCCATTTGCTGAAAGCATCAACTGAACTTGCGCGTGCGCGGCTGTTGTGTGCCCAAAAAATGCTGTGAGCTTAACGTTGCAAGGTTGCTGAGTTTTATATAGCAATTTTGAAACATCACTTCTTGAAATTACACAACAGTTTGCACCGGTATCTAGCTTGCATGTGATGGGATAGCCCTCGATGTACACAGTTGCGCTCCAGTCATCACTAGCGATTGCGCCGACAGTCAACGTTTGTAAAAAAAATAGTTGTCTTCTGCTCGCAGATCTCGTATTTGTTGGCACGTTTTGCAGATACTTGGATGACCTGCATACTCTAGCGAAATGTTTTAACCTTCCGCACTTTCGGCATGTTTTCCCCCTCCCAGGACACATGTCACTGCGGTGCATTTGACCTCCACATTTGTAGCAACGAATTTTTCCTATTGCGACTGCATTTACTAGAGTGCCTTCACCTGATTCTCTGGCTCAACTTATTTCTCTGAAAGGCTCTTTGCTTTGTTCCTGCGCTCAGCACATGTCGACGGTCTTTTCGTACGTCGGGTTTTCCGCTATCAATCTTTGCTGTAGGGTCTTATCCGTTGTGCCCAGAATGATTCAGCTGCGCAACATGCGGTCTTTGAGACTCCTGAATTCACAGTTCTTCGCTAACACACGCAGTTCTGTTAGCCCCTCGTCAAATGGTTCACCTGTCTTCTGGTTTCTTGAACCGAAAAGAAATTCTTGAAATGTCAAGTTGGTCGCGGGCCTGTAGTGCTCTTCAAACTTCTTAATCAGGACTTCCACTTCAATTCTGTCTCCCGCTTACTCGAACTTGAAGGTACTGTACGCCTTTCGAGCTTCTTCGCCTATGGTAACTAGCAAAGTGGCTGCTTGAACATCCTTTGGCTGTGTTATCAACTTAGTAGCAGTGGAAAACAGCAGAAACTCACTTTTCTAAGTTTCCAAGCAATCCAAGGGTCCTGTGACGCCTCCATGGGCTTCGGCGGTGGTAATAACGCTGACGCCATTGATGCATCAGGTGGGTTCCGCTGCCACCATGTAGCGACGCCGTCAGTGGGTGAAGGCGCTCTAGTAAACGCAGTCGCAATAGGAAAAAAATCGTTGCTACAAATGTGGGGGTCAAATGCACAGTGACAGGTGCAAACATCATAATAATCAGATGCATGTGATATTACAACATGACTACATGCTACGATCATAATGCACTCGCTGCCGTTTCGCGAGCTTCACATGCACAAAATTCGGTATTACGTTACGCGAACGGAAGACATAGGTAAATAACACCTGCAACATGGTAGTAGTGATATGCGTGTCATGTTCCAACATGACTGCATGCCGCAATTATTATGCGCTCGTGGACATTTCGCTAGCTTCACATATACCAAGTTTTGTATCACTTGATGTGAATAGACGACGAAGGTAAATGACACGTTGAAATATCATTATCCTAATATGCGTGTCATGTGCAGCAATACTACAAGCTACGCTCATAGTATGCTCGGGGGCTTTTCACTTGTTCCACATATACCACATATACGAAATTTGGTTTTACGTGACGTGAATAGACCGCGAAGGTAAATGACACATGCAAACATATAATAATGACATTCGTGTAATGTAAACCTTGCCTACATGCTACGCTCATTGCACGCTCTTGGCCTTTTCGCTAGCTCAACATATACAAAATTTGGTATCAGGTGACGCGAATAGATGAATAAGGTAACTGGCATATCCAAACATGATAGTCATGACATGTAAGTCATGTGCAGCATAATTTGCCACCGTCTCGTAACGTTGTGCTTATTTTGAAGTGACATATCAACCTCCCTTAATCATGAGTTGCAATTCGTCCTTTGAGTTACTGAGCAATGCAATGTCATCGGCGAAGCGCAGGTTACTAAGGTATTCTCCATTAACTCTTATCCCTAACTGTTCCCATTCTAGGTTTCTGAAAACCTCCTGTAAGCACGTGGTAAATAGCATTGGGGAGATTGTGTCCCCCTGCCTAACACCCTTCTTGATTGGTATTCTGTTGCTTTCTTTTTGAAGCACTATGGTAACAGTTGATCCCCTGTAGATTTCTTTCAGAATGTTTATATATACTTCATCTACGCCCTGATTCCGCAGTGTCTGCATGACGGCTGATATTTCTACTGAATCAAACGTTTTCTCGTAATCTATGAAGGCTATGTATAGTGGTTGGTTATACTCTGAGCATTTCTCTATTACCTGATTGATAGTATGAATGTGGTTAATTGTTGAGTAGCCTGTTCGAAATCCTGCTTGTTCCTTTGGTTGATTGAATTCTAATATTTTCTTTACTCTGTTAGCAATTACCTATTTACCGCGTGCTTACAGGAAGTTTTTGCCCCGCCACAGTGGTCTAGTGGCTAAGGTACTCGGCTGCTGACCCGCAGGTCGCGGGTTCGATTACCGGGTGCGGCGGCTGCATTTCCGATGGAGGCGGAAATGTTGTAGACCCGTGTACTCAGATTTTGGTGCACGTTAAAGAACCCCAGGTGGTCAAAATTTCCGGAGCCCTCCACTACGGCGTCTCTCATAATCAAATGGTGGTTTTGGGACGTTAAACCCCACAAATCAATCAATTACAGGAAGTTTTCAGAAGCCTAGAATGGAACAGTTAGGGATAAGAGTTAATGGAGAATACCTTAGTAACCTGCGCTTCGCCGATGACATTGCATTGCTGAGTAACTCAGGGGACGAATTGCAACTCATGATTACGGAGTTAGACAAGGAGAGCAGAAAGGTGGGTTTTAGAATTAATCTGCAGAAAACGAAAGTAATGTACAACAACCTCGGAAAGAAGCAGCGCTTCGAGATAGGAAACGGTGCACTTCAAGTTGTAAAAGACTATGTCTACTTACGGCAGGTAATAACCGCAGAGCATAACCATGAGATTTAAGTAACTAAAAGAATAAGAATGGGGTGGAGCACATTCGGCAAGTACTCTCAAATTATGACAGGTAGATTGCCACTATCCCTTAAGAGGAAGGTATATAACAGCTGTGTCTTGCCGGTACTTAGCTACGGAGCAGAAACCTGGAGACTTACAAAGAGGGTTCAGCTTAAATTGAGGACGATGCAGCGAGCAATGGAAAGAAAAATGGTAAGTGTAACCTTAAGAGACAAGAAGAGAGCAGAGTGGATTAGGGGACAAACGGGGGTTAAGGACATCATAGTTGAAATAAAGAAGAGGAAATGGACATGGGCCGGGCATGTAGCGCGTAGACAGGATAACCGCTGGTCATTAAGGTTAACTAACTGGATTCCCAGAGAAGGGAAGAGGATTAGGGGGAGACAGAAGGTTAGGTGGGCAGATGAGATTAAGAAGTTTGCGGGTATAAATTGGTAGCAGCAAGCACAGGACCAGGTTAACTGGCGGAACATGGGAGAGGCCTTTGTCCTGCAGTGGACGTAGTCAGGCGGCTGCTGCTGCTGATGATGATGATGATGATCAACCTTCCTCATTCGTACTTCGCATATCGTCGATTCTCACTGTACGTGGAATCTGCCAATTTTCATTACCACGCTAGCGTTCAATACCCGTTTCACGCGAATTTCGGTGTGTGGCGTATGCGATTTTGAGCGAAAAAAGTAGTGTTGGACGTGATTGCAATATGTAATAAAATCAAATGAATACTTAGGAGCTGGCGGGCGTTTTTACTTTGGCTTAACTGGCGGTGCTATAGAGGTCTTTATTGAAAAGTGAAGTCTTGCAAGCCAGCAATTGGGGAGAAGGTAGCGGATGTGTGGGGAAGGAGGGAGAAAAGGGATACATGCTACTGCTACCACGTTCCAGTCCTAAATGCGAAGCTAACAGGTCCGCCAACTTTGCTTGGTTACACAAGCACGGTGATATCTGGCAACACTGGTGCAATGCCTTTATTTCAGTCTAAGAGAGCATCAAACGCTTTTGCGCAGCTAGCAGTAGCAACTAACGGAGTATAGCACATTAAAAAAAATGCCAGTGTGATTTCTTTTTTTTTTTGCAAGAGCAACTGAAGTAAGCCGCTCCGATTTTAGACTCTCAACCTTACGATAGAGGTCGAGGATGCTCATGTCGGTGATCATTCAATCAGCTTATGGCGGCATAGGTAGATTTTGCAAATCTGACAAGCTAATTTTGGCTTTATATAGGCACCTTTACTTTCTTCATGAGCAACGGTGCATGATTGTTTGACACACACCTTGCACGGGGCTACGTCTTTTGTTGTTGTTGTTTTTGTTAAATTCAATGAATCAGTTGGTATTGCTTGCGCTCGTTTCATCCTGTATTGTTTTTTGTCCCGTATCCGTATTTATAAAGTGCACTTTTGACGATGATTCAACGCCAATTAGCCCGTTTTCTGGTTCTTAGAAATGCTGAAAAACGCGCGCGTTGTGACGTGCGCTTTAATTGTCGTACAGTGAACGAGCACTCAAGTGCACCAATCACAAAAGCGAGAGGCTACGTGTACGTCAGGGTGGGTTAAGGTCAGTGTAGGTTATAAAAGAAACACCGGGAGGCAATCTCTGGTGGCCAACTGTGATTGCTTAAGGAATAGTTCCTAATGAAAACTTCTTTAGTGAGGGTAAATGCACACTGATGACGTCACGATGACGTCATGAAGCACTGCGGTATATGCGCGCGTTCGTTTCAGCCTGTTGATCAGTGGGACAATTTCTCCACCCGATTTGTTGTGCAGGGGAAAAGCATAAGCCCGCCCCCTCCCCTCGATTCCTCGCCTCCCCCTCCCTCCCCCTTGGAGGGGGCAGCCTCTCCCAAACGAATGTGCGGGGACTCGCCACCGTGCCTCGGAATGGATGGGCGCGTGTTGTTCGCGCGTTCCGACAAGCGGTGGCCGACAATGGGACTCAGGTCCCTCACCTCCTAGAGTTCCCTCTGTGAAAAGCGATTTTCGGCGTCATCGCCCTTTTGCTAAGCCACTCCGCTCTCCCGCTCTGTTTATTTGTGATTGGTTGTGAGACTACACCCTAGACGCCTTTCATTGGGGGTTTGGCAGCTGAAAACATTTATTGCGTGTATGTTATCCGGCATCCTAGTGGCTTCATATGAGCCTGCGTTGAGTTTTGTATAACTTTACCTATGGTTTTCACTCTTCCTGATTTTTCTCTCGTTTGATCACTTCATTTTCTAACTTTTGTTGCAAGATACGTTCACATCTTCAGTATTGCTCTTTGGTGTGAATTCAATACAATCTGTTTAGCATGACAAAGCGCAGCTAAGCTAAACTGACTGTTTTGTTCATTCACGTTCCGCTCGAGCCAACGACAATACTAAAGCATGTATATAGTATGGAACATAGTCATTTAAAAGAACATAATGCATGCCGTTTCAAGTTACTCTCATAGGCATAAGAAATTAGGCATCCCCAGAGACAATGCCCAGTCTGGCTCCATGAAAGGGATGTCACCAGTGATTCCAGTAAAGATGAACAGCTAAACAGAAAGGGCGTGAGCGAAAGCTACTGACAGCTTGTTTAAGAGAACATTTGGTAAGAAACTGAGGTGTGTTTGAAGGTTTGTGTGTTTATTTTTGCTGAATTGATGACTTACTCCTGAAACGAAGAATCTACTTGAGGCGCTCAGCGGTACATTACTTGAAGCAACACCCCCACCCCCTGTACAAAAGAAAGCGTGGGCACTTCTAAAAACTTCATTGTTATTCGCGGAAGAGCCATAATAAATGCGAAGAATTGCTCCGTGAAACAATGGTGCTTCGACGATATCTATCTATCTATCTATCTATCTATCTATCTATCTATCTATCTATCTATCTATCTATCTATCTATCTATCTATCTATCTATCTATCTATCTATCTATCTATCTATCTATCTATCTATCTATCTATCTATCTATCTATCTATCTATCTATCTATCTATCTATCTATCTATCCACCTACGTCTTGGTGCTCTCCATAGCATGATATATACTAAAATGCTATTCATAATAATGCCGACTTGCGTTATCGCTTATTAGATTAGCTACAGCCGGTAACTGCTACAAGTGTGCAGCAAGTATTGCTTGCAATTCGACTCTGCATTTTCTAGGCAGCGATTCACCCAATCGGGAGCCCACAATTTTACCAGCTTGTGTTTCGCGAACTTTTCCGTCACAATTAAGTAACATCTTATGGAAGCGCTGTTTAAAGTGATGCCAGATTATTAGTAAGACCACAGGAAAATTCATATGGCTACATCAACCTCTATTCAGAGGCTACTGCAAGTATTTTTTTCACAGCATGAGTTAAGCGTTCAGTTAATGCTTTTAATACGCACGGTGTTCCTCAGCTGATACATAGCTAATGCTGTAGCTCATACAGCTCCAAAAAAGCAGTGAGAATATTCAAGAAATACATTGGACCACAATTACACTTTGCAATGGTAACAAGACCCACATTACGCATGTTTTAAAACAAATATCAGCAAATCTGTGAGAAACTTTATTCTTTTTGTTTTGCTTGTTTTAGTGTGCACAGAACGTATAGCGCTCTTACAGGCAAGTATTTAGTGCGAGATACAAACTAACTCCATATAATTACCTTTTTATTGTACGTGCAATGCGTTTAGCTAATCTGATCGCTGGCAAAATGAATGACCGAGCGGTGACTAAGCAAACGGTGCTTTTTCTGCTGGGTGGTGTTCCTCTCGTTCCCTAGCTCTACTCGTATAAGTTTAAGTTTTTTTTTTTTTGCTTTACGGCTCTCTCGCGGTTCAAGGTCCGGGAGCTCACCGTATTTGTCCCAGCTGTGCGGGCCCACTCCGATTCTGACCTTATGCAAACACCAAAACGTATCGGAGTGGGGAAAAACCCGGCCGCTTTTGCTATGCCGCGGATGCAGAAAGGGCGGACAAGAGGTCCTGTTCTTTATGCAGGCGTTGGCACGGAGGAAAGCAGGCACTTTCAGCTAAGGCCAGTTGGTCGGCCCTCCCTTACCCAACACACGCATATATAGGAGTAAGGCTCACAGGAAGTCCCTCTAGCGTTTTCTTTTTTTACCTGTGTTGCCTTTCTATTTTCCTTGTTCATCTGTCTTGTCCCGCAACCGTTTACTGTATGGTATAGATATTCGGTTGTGTAAGCCCCGTAATCTAGACGGCTACCCCAACTCACCGGTGCCACATTCTTTCACAGGGGGAGGGGGGGGTGCAGGCAAACGGCACGTGTCATAAATTGGCAGTGGTTACCGGCATTACGAGGGTGAGGTTACGGCTGTGTGCATCAACGCAAGTAAAATGTAACCATTCAAATAGTGAACAGAAAAGACTAAAAAGAAAGAAATTGCTTTTTGTAAGGAGTGGGGCTTGAAATAGGCTTAGCTTTCGCACAGGACTATTCCCGAGAGCATGGGCGTAATTTCGCCAGAGAATAAATGATAGCAAGAAGAATAATATACACGCCAGGGTCACGATAAAACAGGAATGTAGGAGCACACTCGCACTGCTCGAGGACACGCAGTAGGTTGCAAAAAATATCAACAAGTGAAGAATAAGTGTGCCGCATGCGGTTCGTATAGCTGTCCCGCGTATAGGCGAGAGCACTTCCGGTCATGAGTCAGCGTATTGTAACAGTTCGAAGTCCACAGGCGTCGGCTTCGAATGGTTTTGAGATGTCGCAGGTGGTGTGCTTCTGGAACAGTGGAGAGTTGGATGCTCGGATGAGAGTCGAGACGCTTCACTTTGGGCGCTGGCAAGTCGACGAGATAAAGTGGAAGTACCTTCGTTTTGAAATGCGCTAACTAGTCAAGGCAGCAGCGTCGGGCAGAATAACGCGTTCTTTTTAGATAGTGTAGCCCTGCGATGAAGCGTGTCTAATATAGGCGTGTACTTTTGCTCATTAATAAAATTGAAAAGACAAGTTTTGACTGATTTGTGGTGTTTCACGTCTCAAAACCACCATATGATTATGAAAGACGCCGTAGTGGAGGGCTCCGGAAATTTCGACCACCTGGGGTTCTTAAACATGCACCCAAATCTGAGTACACGGACCTACAACATTTCCGCCTCCATGGGAAATGCAGCCGCCACAGCCGCGATTTGATCCCGTGACCTGCGGGTCAGCAGCAGAGTACCTTAGCCACTTGACCACCGTGGCGGGGCATTGAAAGGACAAGTTGTCAACGCAATCTGCTGAACGCAGTTGTTCTTATAACGTACGATCTTTTTCCAGTTCTTGACCTCTTTATTCGTTACAGTCCTAAACGAATAATTGATCCAACAAACTCCGTGCTTTCAACCTAATGACGAAGCGGTTAATGGGATAGCAACACCTGGAACACGATATAAACCAATTAGCATTAGGAGCTTGACGGACGATACGCTTCTGCTTTGGATTAAAGAACGGCAGGGTCTTTACGAGAAGCCTACGGAGTAAGAACGTGCAGCATGTATAACGACAGCTCTACTTTGTTCGTGCTTTCGTACAAGCATACGAGTGTGATTTTGCTTCAGCGGGACAAATATGTCTCCGAGTTCTTTCATGCGCATTGCAATGACCAGCGATGTGTGCCTTCACGGCCCAACTGCGTGCTGCTCACGCCAGAACCTCATATATTTTATTAATGCCACACAGGTGACCTGATGCAGCCGTTCACCACTTCCTCCTATAGCCATTTTCTGCTCTCGTCAATCTCCTAGCTTTCACGTATACTTTGCGGTCATGGGGGAGATGACCCATAGTGTAGTGCCTCACGACAGCAATAATATCGAGTATTCTTTCCTCACTCTTGTGTACGTAGCGTACAGTTCCGTGGGGCAGCATGTTGCATTCCTCATGTTCAAAATGTTTACGATCACGCTGTCTCTGTGTTGTGAGATAGCGTGTCGCCGTTCGTGACGCTAAGCGAGTAAAGAATGGGGAGGTGTCACTGCAATGCTTCTGCATGCGCTGACCTTAACAGTGCTGTGATGTGGTGAAGGCATTACTTCCAGCCACAAAGAAGAAGAACGAAGGAACAGATTTGACAGACGTATGGTATTAGAGCGGGAAACACGTCTTTGGCATCTCTGCGGGAAAGCGCTCGGATGAACGCGTGACAGAAGCAGCATTACACGTCATGTAGCGTCGCGTCAAGGCCACTCCTTCAACTAAGGTAGACTGAGCTCCCGTTGAGAAGCACGCATTTGCGCTGAAGTTGAAGGAATTAAAGGAGGCGTTGCACACGCGGTCATCGCTGAAACGAAGTGGATGAAGTAGGCGTGGGGCTCTTAACGCTTACGTGCATTTGAGAAACAAAGCTGGTCTTAGTCTAACCTTGTCCCTTGTCACGCGTAAACGAGAGACGAAGAAACAAGAAAAGTCAGAAGGCAAAAGAAAGGGTGACCATTCCTCCTTTTATATCTTCGATGGCGTTACTCTGCCACCACTATTCGAATCACTTGAAAACACAACATACTTAACGGCGTTGTGCCACAGTATTCGCGGCCTGTGTGTTCTTTGTGCAAAATATTCTAAGCCTCCAGGAAGCATGATACGTGCACCATGATTCGTGTATTGCCAATAAATTATTTAGTATCGCCCTATTCATGTGAAGAACTTTGGTTTCAGATCTGGCCTCTTAGAGGACCCCTGACACCAAATTTAGAAAGTTGAGATGCTTGTGTTGTTTCATAGTCCTACATGTGGTGCCAGCTCTGACAGAATGTTAGTGGCGAGCATTGTCTAGAAGATATATCAATTTGGTATAAGGTAAAGGTGCACGCTCCACTGAGTATTCAGGTATAATCCACTTTTTCGGTTGTTTCACCTAAACAGGGGATCCCCTTGTGATGTTGAAGAGATCAGTAACATTTGCGGGCAGCGCAAAATACCCCAACTGGCACTTGGCGAGGACTGTTGTTCGTCACCCCTCTCGCTCTGCTGTCGCGCTGCTGAAGAGGTGGTTCAGGCTTCTTAGGCCAGGAATGCTTCTCTTTTTTTCTGAGGGGGACATGCTCAAATTACGAACATCGTTTCATTCTTCACCATTCGCGGGTCCCCCTATTCCAAAACAGCGTGTTTCAGCCTCACAGAAGCTTGATCGCAAATAGTCTCAGGTGATACTCCACTCGGCGGCGCTAGTTTTTTATGTTAATTAGGCGGATGCTTAGAATTCATGCAAAATAGTTCTGAAATACCACCACTAACCCTAATTATACGTTGCATTAGAGTACTTACGATATAGTTTCGGAATTACCAAATGCAAAGCTTCAAGTTACTGTAAAAAAACCCTCAAACAAAACTTTTGCTGTCAGGGGTCGTTTGATTGGGCAACGACGTATAAGTGTAAGTGGCTTAGTCACCTGACCACACAAGGCTGTAGCACACGTAACTGGTATCGTCATCTCGCGCACGCATGTGTCACAAAATTATCGGCAATACAAACGCGCCAACTAATTATTATGGCTAACTGCAGCAGCCACAAGTTATTTAGCAAACGATCACTTGCGGGTATATAAGTTGCGGAGGTGGCGAAGATTCTTCATGACAATACAGATCTTCTGTGACATCATTTGAAGTTTTGCTGCCCTTCCTTTATAGCTACATCAGTGGTGGTGCGCTAGCAATGGGACCCGATCGTGCACGCGAGCAGTGATGTGCATTTTGGAAATCAACTGAAAAAATTCAAAGCTTTGACGCAAAGACGCAGCAATGAACGTGATAGCAACAAATTTTAAGGTCACTCGCAGATTGGCAAGCAGATCAAAACGTGCCCCACCTTTCTGTGCACAAATGACGCATAAAACGTACTCACTGGTACAGATGAACGCAAATAAGCGTCTCGGTTGTTACTTCGCTGTGTCTGAAAAGCGTGCCATTTTCACAAACGGAGACTGTGCAACGACGGCAGTGACGTTTGTGCACCCGGTAACTACAACAGAATCGTTCCAGTAAAAGCCTAACGTCAGCCAAGACGTACAATCCACCCCAACGCGTGATAACGGTGCGCGAGTGATCGTCCACTCCAGCCTCTCCGCGGAGCAAAGTACGCGTGGAAGACGAGAGCGTGCGCCGCCGCGTCGTGACGATTTGGCGAAGCGCGCTCAATGTACGATCTTGCTGATAATGCTGAAAACACGTTAGTTCCTCCCGAGAGGCCCATCAACAGCGGTAAGTAGTAGATATAAATAGCTTGCCGTTCGAACGGTGAAAGAGGTGCTCCTGCGTGGCTCAGTGGCTAACGCCTCGCACTCACGATTTAGAGGTCCCACGTTCGATTCTGCGCACCAGACTTTTTTTGCTCAATCGTTTCCTTTCTTGCATTCGTGCATATATGTATATACGCCTACATATACGGTGAGTGACGGCGACGTCGACACCGACGCCAGCGGCAAACTCCAGCGGAGAGTGGTCATATAATTGCTATCGCCGTAATATATTTTTGAATTCTGATTTTGAACAGATCCTATTTCCGGAAAGATGCATAAAAACGAATCGAAGCTAGAGGCCATTCGGCCTGACGTGGCTTCGCTACGCGAAATGTTAAAAGGTTCAGAAAACAGCCCTACACGGAGTAATAATAAAAATACAAGAAGCAGCAAAAGAACAAAACACAATAATAGCATAAATGCAAAAATAGGCTAAATAGACATACAGAATCAGACATCGAAGCTCTTTTCATTACATATAAACAAATCCAAAAGACACACATTTACAGTCTCGCTGTGTCCGACCCTTGATGTGGAGTATCCTTGCACACAGAAAAAACCAACAAGAGGCTTGTTATAGCCTCGGATATTGATGTCATCACCTTTTTAAATAAACGCACAGGTGCGACTGAAAGTAAATATTTGTAAATGAAAGCAATTTTAACTACTACATCGAGCAGGCAAGAGTGACATTTTGGTTTCCATGAAATTTGGACGGATGATGCCCATAAAGTTTGGGATGCATTAGACCGATAATATGGGGTGGAACATATTTATCCTACTATACTTGTTGACTCTTAGGTAGCAATAGAAAAAAAAGCCTCAAGACATTTTGTTGAAAACATCGTTAAAATTTCCACCAACTTTTTACCGACAAAAACTGATTGCTGCGCAGCCAAAGTAACAGTCTTTTCTCTTCAAGTCGGGAATTCACAATATATAGCGGTGAATAAAACACTGAATGTGCTTTGAAATTTCCTCTGAACGCCTGTCCTACGACGCCACAGACGTGTGTATCAAATGTGTAAAAAACCACTTCTGGAATAAAATCTGCGGGAAAAAAAAGGTGGCGCTAAGAGGTGCATGCTTGCGGTGCTGTTTACGGCTGTTGTATCAGTCACCTTTGGCATAACTGTACCGGCTATTAGTGTGGGGGTTTTCGTAATATGGAAAGCACTGCAATGATTCAGTCAAGAAGAAAGATAATACAGCTATATTTGAACTAATAAACTCGAAAACTTTGTTGAAAAATATAAGATGTGCAACCCAAGAACTGTATTGAAACCGCAGATATTTGTCAGATACATATTGCTGAATCGTTGACAATGTGTACTGGACAAAAGCCTCCACTTTGCTGATTGATTGATATGTGGGGTTTAACGTCCCAAAACCACGATATGATTATGAGAGACGCCGTAGTGGAGGGCTCCGGAAATTTCGACTACCTGGGGTTCTTTAACGTGCACCCAAATCTGAGCTCAAGGGCCTACAACGTTTCCGCGTCCATCGGAAATGCAGCCGCTGCAGCCAGAATTCGAACCCGCGACCTGCGGGTCAGCAGCCGAGTACCTTAGCCACTAGATCACCACGGCGGGGCCCTCCACTTTGCTGTAGCAATAGTGTCACCACATTAACAAAACTGCTCGTTCATAAATTCATTTGGACATTTCTAACAATATCTGCGTTATAAATGTTTGCCAGAGCGAGGGTCACTTCGCTTACTTCATTACTGCTTTTCTGAACACTCGCTTCCAGCAAGATGATACAGTGTGAAGGAAGTTGCTTATTGCCTTCAGAGAGCTGTTTTCAGAGCTTCATCTCCACTACTGCTCCAACCTCACCAATCCCCGGGTCTGTATAGTATCCCCTCCGGTCCTCAGTGTCTCTAGGCGTGCCCTTCTAGGAAAAACAGGCAGCCGCACGCGGCTTCCTCATTCGTCACTGTCTCCGATTTCCCTTTCGACGCAGGAGGCAGACTATTTTCACGCACCACTGAACGTCAGCCGTTTCGGGTGCTGAGTCACACGGCACGTCAGCGTCTGTTTTCGACGCAAACAAGGCTTACATATGCGGCTTCGTCCTTTCCCCACACAAGAGCGTCCCGCTGTTTCCATGAGTGCGAGTTCTCTGTGCTGGCAACAAACAGAAGCGCCGCTTCTAGGCAACGCAGAGAGAAAAGAATAGTACAAGTAAAAAGTAGGCATTGCCAAACGTGGATTCTGCTGAGATGAAGCGTATGTATTGTACATAGAGAATCACAGTGCTTCTTCCGTAGCCATTCACTAAATCATTTACGTATGACTAGCGGTCTCACACATGCGCCCCAGTGCGTACCTTTTGATAGAGGTTCGGCCCACTGTTGAGTGCCTTCATCCAAATATTTTGTAAGGGTTTACAAGCTGTCACTATATAGGTGTAGGCCTTAACGTAACCGTGCAGCCAAACTCAATAGTTCAAAGTCAGCATCCAAATTTAATCATATCTGGAGGGCGGTGTCGATATGTTTCTAAATCCTGAGGCCCACTTTCTTTCCCAAGTATGCAAAATGGCAATTCAATGTGCAAGGTGCAGTGACGTTCTGGTGGAATGTCCCTCTTCCGACTTAAACATTTCTGCCTGACACGGCCCTACAGGAACTGAAATTCGTGACCAGGGCTTGCTAGTTGAGTTGACCTTAAGATCTTTGGTACGGGACTGGGTAATGAGGTGTAGGTTACGTGAGCAGGTCAGAGCCAGTTTGTCAGTGACCTGACGTCACCAACTTCACGGGCAGGCCAGAAAACAGACTGGCATCGTTAATAAACGTTCTAAATTTGAAACAAGGATGGCAATATTCAGAACTGCCAGGAAATTATTTGTTGGCTATCCTAATTACATAATAATGTTGCCATTTCACTTAAGACCCTTTATCATAAACAACGGAAAAAACTTACACTGCTTCGTTCTAAAGCATTGATATCACTAATAATTCAAAAGACTCATCGATAAATGAGAGCAAACTTCGTTCGGTAGGCAAAGTCGTGATACCTTTTTTAAAACTTAGCTGATCTAGTGTTAACTAAAAGTGCTCGGTAAGAGACTCTTTGCGCCGATAGCTATACTATTTGGCCTCGCGTGTTTGGCAATAAATCACTGAAATCTCAGTTCACTGTTACTTAATTGCTGCAATTAGGATAAGGTACTGACTGGCACCGTGCGTTGTGTTTGTTACCTGATGCTGTACTGAGAACGGGCGCGTATGGAGTAGCATTACGCGCTTATAGTTTGCGGCCACAAATGGCAAGTTTGTCTAGCGAGTTTTTCATGCACCACGGGGACGGAGCATTTCATGCATTGAGTGGCGTTGTTAGGGGATGTATTCCTATTTAAATCCCTACATCCAGTCTCCACGGATATGAAGGGGCAGATAAGAGCAGGTCCTTTGATTTGGTTATTCATTTCTTTCATTGAAGTCACTGCGGTCGGCATTTTGAGGTACCAGCTGGTTGAGCTGCTGCGTAAACCCATTCGCAAACGCGTGGATGAAGGAACCGTGACATCAGATTACAGCCGCTGCTGCCTCCAACTCTTTTGGTTCTGCCTTGGCGTGGCTGGCAACCAAAAGAATGCGGCGGTAACCAAACGACTTTCTGTCCTTTCCAGCAACGACATTCTCTACTGCAACCCCAAAAAAAAAAAAAATGGGCCGATCACACGTACCTTGGGAATCGATGTTAGGCGAAGCACGCTAAACATGTGGATGCAAGGCCAATGTGCTTTATTTATTTATTGAGCAGCACATTGCGAAGTGGCGCTCAATATTTGTACAAATCTACGCACACATACGTTAAACAGCTGCATATGTTTTATAGGGCAGCTATTTGCAGTTGCGTAACAATTCCAACAGCAACATAGATATTAGCAACACCAGAAGCAGTAAGCTGATACCAGGCGTGTGTGTTTGCGCTGGGGCTAACGGGTATGATAACCCTCAACACTGCTATACAAATCAACATCTGTGCCTAACTACGATTGACGGTAACCCGACATGACGGCTGTACAGACAGACAGACAGACAGACAGACAGACAGACAGACAGACAGACAGACAGACAGACAGACAGACAGACAGACAGACAGACAGACAGACAGACAGACAGACAGACAGATAGATAGATAGATAGATAGATAGATAGATAGATAGATAGATAGATAGATAGATAGATAGATAGATAGATAGATAGATAGATAGATAGATAGATAGATAGATAGATAGATAGATAGATAGATAGATAGATAGATAGATAGATAGATAGATAGATAGATAGATGCCAAAAGTGCTTGCAGTACGCAATAATGTACTTCACATTAAAAAGTCATCGTGGCCATCTTATTCAGGTTTCCAGGCAGAAAACCTGCCTGTGACGCCCAGTTTTGCTCAATGGGGGCCTCGGTTCTATTCCGGAAAATTAGAGCTTGCCTCTATTCCATTTCATTACATTCCTCGGAATGAAAAAAAAAAACATCCCCTTCCCCCTCCGGAATTGTGCGGGGAGTTCTATTCCATTCCTCTAATTCATCACTGTATGAAAGACATCATGAAATTTTTATCGAGTTTTGATTGAAGCCTGTCTTGTAGAGTTTATTTCATCAGACGAATACTTTAGGCGACACAATTTGGTTCCACCAGCACAACATGAAACTAATTCGTAAAGCGGAATACGAGCTCACCTTGAGCAAAGATAATGTTATTTTTGAGTGGTTTTATCGCCGATTTCATTTCTAAAGTGCGGGTTTTTTGCAACCGGTGCTTAGCTATGGCAATCGTCTTCCTTGCAATAGGCGTACACAAAAGAAGCCAGTTTCGCAGTGGCATTTAGATAAGAGAGAAGCATTTGAAAACCTGATGGCTTGGAAATAAAGCTAGTCGACACTTGGGGTTCAGAAAGTGACGGATAAGTACAATAATGAGGGCCCTAGACTTTTCTCGAAGTGCGAATTAGTTTCAGGTCGCCTAACAAACTTTTGTCGAACCTTCAACATATTTGCAAGACTTGTACTTCTATAAGCACGTCCAATGATGGAGGTGGGTGGGTGACGTTTAAGTAAAACTTCGCCCACTCCCCCTATTTAGGGAACCCACACACACATGTGGTGGGAGGCAGAGAGAGTTACATTTGTGCAGTCATTGGCTGTTCTCTGACCTTTATTATGAAGTCAAATAATGATAAAGTTATTTACAATAAAAAATAGTCTGCACACGAATGAAGCATGTTGTGAACCAATTCCAGTGCTTCACAAACCAATCAGCCTTTTTCTGTAGCCCTGAGTGTGGTCAACAACGAAGCGATGGTCCAGTACCCCTCCCTTCCTACAGCAGAATCTGTTATGAGATCGCCACAATGGCCTATTTTAGCGGTGTAGTTATCTCTCGATGTCACCACCAGAGCTGGTATCCGTAACCACTCTAGCACTAAGTAAGAAAAAAAGGCTAATAGGTACAAAACATTCAAGAATGGATTTGAACCGGGTTCTTTGCGTGCCACTATGATACCTTTGAGCTACGGCAGTGCTTGAAAGTGTGTTGAAAACTGCCTAAGGCAGACTTGATGTTGGGTGAGAAATGGCGTTTTCATAATTATTTAAGGAGTTTAGAACAGTAAAAGACTATACCCAGGTGCCACACAATGTGAATTGCGTGAAAAATAAGCTATTCATTGCTCCAACCCAATACAAAAGCCTAAAACATATTTCTCAATCTTCGTCAGCCATACCATCAACCAAGTGCACATAATGCCTACATGTGTGTAGCGGGTATTATTCTCTGGAGAATAACAAATGATGACATCGGGAATGTTCTGCAAAAATTATGTTCATGCTTCTTAGCATCGCGGCTCCATGAAAGTGTGGTTTTGGCGGTTGCCCCAGGACTGTTTAAAAAAAGGACCTGAAATGTCTGCTCTCTCAGCTTTCGCTGTGTCTGTGCTGTGCTTCCCACGAAGTCCTGGCTTTCCCCCTCCCCTCTAGTGGTCTCATTGCTTAAATCGCCACTTTTCCTATGTCCGTGCATCATTTGGGGCTTCTGCTTACGTGTACTGACGTTATCTATATTCTTCAAAAACCCCGCCCTGTCTAATTTTCCCTTTTCCTCTCGGACAGCAGTTATGCACCAGAAATGCATACAGTCATGATCATCATCAATACGAAGCACGCCACTCCGAACTAGTAGAAGAAGAACAAGAAGAGCCTACAGTCTTTGAGGTACGCAGCCTGTTATCCATACTCAGTTATTTGTACATTACTAATCTTCCTATACGCCGCAATACACTGCATCAGTTCGGTAAAAGTTACCACGTCGAAAAGGAATACTAACGTATTCCTTTTCGGTGTGCGGAAACTGAAGACTCAAGATGATAACTACCGCTCAGAGGTTCACAACACACAGACGGCTTCAATGAGAACAAAATCTACTATATACGCATATTTATTGATCCGGGGTGTTTTTAATAGTGATGTCATGAACGTTTGTATGACAGGTGATTTCAAGATGTCTGGGAACTCGTCGACGATGAGTGCTCTTTCTGGTAAGTTGTAGCAACAAACAATTTTCTAGAAAGCATACAGGTGCCTTTATAACGATCCGCTTTAAAGATTGCTAATTATCGTCTCGGCAATCTCACGACATCGGCGGAACGAAACTGTCACGCTAGCTTTATGGCATTTCATGGTGACTGAATGACTGTTGTCATTATGCACTCAAAGGCTGGCAGAGGAACACGCTGCAAGTGAACACAATGTAACGATCAACGTAACAATATCGTGTGTCCCCGGGTGCTGTTTAACTGGCTAAGAACTTGTAAGCTTACGCCAGTGCTGTGTAACACTCATAATTAACTTAAAATTACACTTATTTTCTTTATACTTAGAGGAGGTCTCGTACTGGCCGACTGAAACTACCTTCCTTAAATGCGTATAAGCACTCTATAAAGTAGGCAGTGGGATAAACACTGCCGTATCTCGTTGGCAAAGCATCGGACGCGTTATTAGAGGGTCACAGGTTTGGTTCTTACGAACCCCAAGCTATCTTTTGTCTGGTTTTCATTGTTTACCTTTACGTTGTAGTTACTTCTGATACTACCCCCAATACTTTTCTTCACATCATTGCACACTAGTTCTCATAAATATCTTGTGTAACAAAGAAAACGAATCCCTAAATGCACTCTTCTTTCCTTCATGTACTCTGTGTAATAAAATTGTACTTAGGGAATTATTAAAGCCCGTCTGTGGCTAAGTCATGTAATGCTTTCCAATATAAACAGAAGTTTAATCATTGGAGTAGATGCTAGAACTGTAGGGGTGTAACGAAGCGCAATCACAAGCAACGCTATATAAAGAAGTTAATGATGATTGATAAGTAAGGTTTAACGTATATATATATATATATATATATATATATATATATATATATATATATATATATATATATATATATATATATATATATATATATATATATATATATATATATATATATATATATATATATATATATATATATAACGAAGTGGTAAATAGAAAAACGGATGTATACGTTCTTTTAGCGTATTTCGCTCGTCACAACAATCGACTTTTTTATGTGTCACTAATAAAAATGAGTTCGTTAGTGGGGAGCACGTGATGTGTGTTGTAGGGTTCTCATTGAGCAGCGCTCGACGAAGGAGACAGCGGCAACAAACGGAGGAGCCCGAGCTGAGCTTCGGTGATCTCATTCCTCCCCTTCCATCCAACGACGCCGATAGGTAAGAACTGTACAGCAGCAATTGCCTTCACCTACCTCCGGTAAACAATTAACTGACATAAAAAGAAACGTTACAACCACACACATCTTTCATATACTTCACTTTTACACAAAATTCGTACGCGTACATCAGCATTTTAATAGTACTTTCACAAACTTTGTAGGGCCTCACATGTAAATAAGGAAGAGTAGCACAAACAACCTGGTTCTTACCTGAATATCGACATGACCACTGTGGTGCATTTGAGTTTACATGGCGAACCTATAACACAGGGCTCGAAGTTGTCAGGTGTCTCGTGGTAGCCTACATCTGCTTTGTTTGTTCAATGCACTCGTTCTCATTATGTCTGAAGCCCACGGGACGTCGTTATGCCCACCCATAGTAGGTTACCTAGGGCTCTAAATTTTGAGAACGTTTTTCTAAGCACACTATAACCGCCTTCGTGGTCTGCTAGAATGTGCGACTGTTTCTCTTACATTATTTTGACTCCGTTTGAAAAACAACACTACGTTTGACCCTCACGGCGCTGGCCCACACCAAGTTTGTTGTGATTTTTGGTATAAATAACCAAAGCCCGAAATTGAGTACTGTGGGGAGAGGGAGGAATAGGCGTCGGGGATGCTTTTAGCTGCGCCTAAAACTGCTACGTACACACATATCGCTGGAAAACCACTGAATGCGGCAACCCGGACTGTTGTAGCAACCCTTTCTTTCCGCGCGCATATATGCAAAGTTCAGAAATATATACGCCCCGTCAGTAAACAGGTATGGTAATTCGGTTGATTTAGCGTTCTGTCTTTTTCTAGTATTCCCCGATTTGAAAAATTAAGGCTTTCTTGGTCTTTGAAAACAATTGCTACTGTGTGCATGATCTTGAAGTGCGCATCGCGCTTGCATCACACAAGTCAGTGACGCGATAGTGACTGTGTCCAGCTGTCATTCCCTTAAAATAAATTTCGCCTTCATTTTTTCAACAACATGCGTTAATCACATTTCTTTTCCCCATGATTTGGCAACATACATTTTGTTAGACATAATATAGCACTGTCACATTTTATTTAACACCACTTTCATTTATTACTACAGTGTGCTAATCAAATCTTGGGTGTGTTCTAGAAATTGAGGTGGCTCAGTTGTTAAATGGATGAACAAAAACGCTGTTTGCGAGAGCAGGCATTTACAACAAATAGTGTGGATGCCACAGAATGAAGCTAGCTGTAGAGCATGATGGTCATGGAGTCACAAGTTGTATCGCAACTCGGAGGTTGCATGTCTCAATGCAGCGTTCTTAATCTTATGCATGTATATTGAACGTACCATAATAAATGATTCAAGAGTCAGCTCTTTATGACTTACTTATCCGAAATGCAGATGATCCTTACCTGTTATTGGTGCAGATAATGTAACATTACCACCATGTTTTTCTATTTTTCTTTTTAAAGAAATATGCCAAACAATGGTATAGAATGAAACGCTTCCCATATTGCATGCAGTGTGCCGTAAAATATTACAGTAAATGAGAGGGCATCTTCAAAAGGACTTTCCGGAACTTTACAGATTATTTCCTGGCTTCATGTTGCAATTCGTAGCATGGAAACTGTGAGCCCCATTATTCTCACCTGGTTTTATTTTTTTTATTCTCAACCTCAAAAAACAGCCGTAGGTGGACTGTCAAGCGATACATCATTCTCTGTGCGTCGGTGGCGGCCGTTCTCAGTCTTCTGACAGTGTCCGTGAGCGTCACCACTGTCGCCGTCAAACATACCGGTGAGCGCACTTTCATAAAGATTCCTAATACAATATATATATAAGCGCACTTATTTTCCGTAGATAGCTGGGGTACTTAATTTAGGTGCGTTTTTGAGATATGAAGAAATACGACTGCCTGTTTTACAAAGCTGACTTGGTACACCAGGAAATTAGAAACAAAATTGAGTAATGGCTGGTATGATTGAATATATTTAAAGCAGAGAGAAGGTTAGACGTCTAGGTAGGAAGCCGCAAATGCACGAAGATAAAATCGCCAATACGATACGCCAATATTAGTACACAAATATACGTGTGTCTTATACGAGAATTTCATTGTAATGACACCTACGCTTAATTCAATTTCATGCAAAATTGATTGATTCCAGTAAGTTTACCTGTTCATAAATAAACTGTTTTTTTTACTTTCAGTATCCAAAAGATTACAGATTGTCAACGAAACGAAGTCAGGTAAAAAAAATTGCTTCATCATCTTTTAACCGCAGGTCTGATAGCGAAACCGCGACAGTTTTCGAAACGTTAGCTGTGTTAACAATCACTATCGCGTTCTATAAGTTTTGTTTTGCATTATCTCTACAAAAGGGGGTGATGAAAGTCTTAAACTGCAGCCAGTAAGGAAGGTAAATTCATACTGACCGTGATAATTCTAAACGCAAATAGGTCACAAAATCTAATTCACACAAGGGTAGTCCAGAGGCCAGTATGAGGTTCAAAACTGTGTTTTTATGGCTGCTTCAATGTATTTTTTAGAGCTGTATACTAAACAAAACTTTTCGCGATTGGCAGGATAGAGTGCAAACTTCTACTGAAACGAACAAAAATCGATAGAATAAGCATTGAAATCTTGATGAATCACAACAGCTAATTTTGATGCGTAGGCCCTTTCGTATTCTTGCAGATATTTCACAGACACTGTGTAAAAACGCCAATCACGACAAAAGATATGCATTAGCGTTGTGAGCAAAACACCGTTAAACTTTCCGCTAACATTTGCTATGACATTTTTAACATAGTTGTGGTTGAAGGAATCCCTTTGCGCAGTTTTCTTTTGTTTGTTCTTGGAAAGTATATTTGTTCTGGGAAAGTGTGTTTTTCGATGGAACACCATTTGGGTAGTTGAAATTTTCAACACATTTTAGCCTCTTTTAAAAGAATTGTTGTGCTGGATTTCTTCTTAGATCACCTTCAAAGACAGAAGGCTGCATTTTCCTGCTCATCCACTGCGTGTCTGAGAGAAGGTAAGGATAGCAATAAATATTCATGCAGGCAAAAAAAAAATCTTCTACGTAAAATACTGACGTATAAGGTCTTATGGTGATGTGACAGTTTGACGTCTTCTTATTTTTCAAAGAAGCTGTAATGCTCTTGCATGTAACACGTGAGCAGCGAGATTCTCTCTGTGTTATTAGTAAGCATCTGTTATCAGGGTTATCACGGTGTTCTGTAATCAGTGTGCATTCTAGTGCTGGATAAGATCTGCCATCATTGGCACTATACAAAGTTTATTTTCTAGTTGAAAATGTTTTCCCATGAAACAAACCAAAACTCTGCTCATGGTATTAACGAGAATTAAAGTAGCAATTCTAGAATAAATAGGTCATCGATCCTAGTACTACAGTTCTTACAGAGAGAACTTTCTGTGGTGGATCTTTGTGAACGTTGTATTGGTAGATGTCTATCATAATTGTGATCTTTTCCAGCGTGTACTAATAAAGAAGAAATATTGACACTCTGTTCTAGCAGACACTGCCAAGATGTCAAGTGTTCCGTTCAAAAATATGAGAACCGCGAGAGAGCTTTGTAATTGAAAAACGCATATTACGACTGAGTGGTGCATACTTAAAATTTCTTTGAGAAATAATGTAAATTCCTTAGGTATGTCTTGGGTTTAGCCTTGTATAATCTGAGAGAGTGAAAATAGACCCAGAAGTGCGCACTGTGGCGTAACTTCCCTTATTAACTCAGTTTTGTGCCTCTCTGAAATGTTCAACAACAGTATGGCATCTCACGTGCAGCACAGCGAGGCTACTCATCCAGCTACACAGAGACAAAAGACGCATTGTTTTTTTACTTCAATTGGTGCCTTAAGGATATCGCGTTCGCGCTCTGGCGCAAAGTTGTGAGTTTTATTGACCACAGTGTCTTCCATTTTTCATTTGAACGCTAAAACCGCATCTCAATTTAGAGTAGCGTGCCTATGGAGAACCTTTGTTGACTGAGGTGTCACACTAGGTCATATATGTAGTAGCACTCTAATCAAGAAGCAGAAGTCACAACCAAGTTTTTCTCCTGTATTCTACTTTCTTCGTGCAGCCCAACGTATCACCCAGTCGGTAAACAAGAGCGACGAAGTGGGCCCCTGTGATGACTTCTACACTTACACCTGTCAGGGCTGGCTGAAAGACAACCCCGTCGTGGCAGGAGCAGCCCGCACCTCGTACAGCCTTGAGATCAAGGAGCGAGTAGAAGCCGGCCTGATGTCTTTCATCGAAGGTACGCTCAGCACGTCCGTAGACGATGACGATGCAGAAGGTGCCACTTGTTTATGTAGTTGTAGGGCCTCATAAAAAATACCCGTGCTCAGTAAACTGGTCGCTCTGCCATTCTATTTCATTCTGCACACACGGCTGCTAAAGTGAAGCTAAAGGGAGAGAGCCAGTTGATACCATGTGACCGTTTCAAGGCACTACAGGGGTTGTTGGTAAATTAACATTGCATTTCTCTTGACGTTTTTCGAGTAAATCTAGTATAAGGCCTTTTTTTGTCTTACGAGGGTGCTGTGTAATGTGAGTAGATACTCTAACAAGTGCTCGACTAAGTAGTTTGTTTAATTTTTTTCATTCCAATAGCTCCCTTGCCAGGACGGACATGAGTTTATCGGAGAAAAATGAACACAATTGATCTATGTCTACGCTATGCAGCCTCTAAAGACTTCACGCGGCAGGGAAATACTGTCGCTGTAGAAACAAGACATGATTCTACAAAAGCGTGATGCGAGGTAATCGACATCATAAGATGTATGAATCTATAAAAGGCCAGTCTGGTGTATTAGGCGGATTCCTTCAAACGGTGCTTTATGTCAACCTATAGTACAATTTCGAACAAAATAATTCGTTTCTATATCATTCAGCGTGAGTTCAAGTCATTCGCATATTTTATTTCTCGCTCAATACGTCAGCGATTGCATTCAACGTAAACTTATGACAGATGTAGTTTTGTTAGGTTATAGACACGCCAAAAAATAAATTGTTTGTACATATTCATTGAATAATAATCATGTATTATCACATGATCATCTAGCTTGAATTAGGACCCCTCCTCATAATCACAATTTGTAAACTCTTTACGTATTGTGCCTTCCAAGCATCATTATTTCCGTGGTAATTTAAACTGCATGCGCTCACAAGTGTTCTAGATAAAGGTACCTGCGGCATCAGACATGTACCTTTTGAATGCGAATAGCGTTTCTCCGACTATTATGACAATTACCAGATTTTAGAAAGATCAACCATCTAGTGTAATGTGATTTGCAAATACACGCACGCGCAGATGCACGCATGTGTGTGGCAGAAGCGCTGTACCATACATGTGCACAATAAAATACATAATCTTACATCAATTATTTCGGCTTCACGACCTGAAGTGGAGTGCAACGCTGCGGTATTATATATATATATATATATATATATATAAATATATATATATACGGACTCTTCCACCAACGTGATAGATCGCTTATCAAAGCAGCATTGAAAATTCGTTACATCACTCAGCACAGGAAGGGAATAGATCGTGGACCTCATACTTTGGAACAGCCTTTTATATTCAATAAGCCAGTTATTCAGTGGACTTGAAGCTATGTGAAATCCCTGGAAAACAAGAGTCGCGGGTTTCTATAAACACCCCCGCTACAAGCATTTTTATTCTTTGATATTCGGGACGCAGTGGTTGAAAACATGGCACGATGGCTCGAGTTATCTGCCTGTCGATTCAGCGATTACAGTTTTCAAGGGACTGGAACGTAACATAATAACTATTTGTTTTTTTACATCTAGAACGGCAACCGCGGCAAGTGTAATGATTTACGCTGGCTCCTGCACGTTTATTATAGTTATTTTGCATCGCAAGAAACGATGGAGTTATCACGGAAACCAACATGAGCTCTCTCGTCATACGCAATGGTGGTGGCTTCGTTGATATTGACAGGCGATCTCGAGCTAGAAGACGTTGGTTCAATTCCGACACCGCGGCCGCATTTCGATGAAGGTCAAATACCAGAAAGCTGATGATTTGTGGGGTTTAACGTCCCAAAACCACCATATGATTATGAGAGACGCCGTAGTGGAGGGCTCCGGAAATTTAGACCACCTGGGGTTCTTTAACGTGCGCCCAAATCTGAGCACACGGGCCTACAACATTTCCGCCTCCATCGGAAATGCAGCCGCCGCAGCCGGGATTCGAACCCGCGACCTGCGGGTCAGCAGCCGAGTACCTTAGCCACTATACGACTACGGCGGGGCAAATACCAGAACACAATCTGTTCAGATATTAGGAAGCGTGTAAACTTCGTCGAAACAAAATGACTCTGATGTCACCGAACTACGAAGTGTCCGATGATCGTGGGGTGGTTTCAGAATGTCCAATCCGAGAATTCGACTTAGAACGATTCTCGTGTCGAGGGATGTCAAGGGACTGCTGTCGCCACCTTTAGGGAGAGTTGACAAGCAATATTGTGATGCACATCCTCCGAAATTTTCGCAGAAGCTGCACGGGAGAAAACAGGGGGGCCATTATTGATTTTCGTAAATGTTGGCTTCTTCGTTGACAGGTGGCGGCAGTTGCTTATGAATCTGGTGTGCCTAACGATCAAGCTTTCTTATAAGTGTTTTTTTTCATAAAACATGCTTATGTGGCGGTTGTCATTAGACATCATTGTGAAATAAGACACTAGAAAGATGGATGTTCCCCTATGATCAGTAGATCATACTGATTGAATAATTGCATATACTCGTGAGGTCATATACACAAAGACATTTCATTCTGACGCCTCGTATATTCAAAAATACTATGTCAGAGGAATGGCAGTTTAGAAGACAAATAGGGATTACGACATGAAATGCAAGAAAACTCTGTAAACCATTCATCAAAATGCTTAAAAATTATTGCAGAACATGTACTCCTTTCCACATGTTTGAAGCTGCATTTATGTGCTATCAAATAAACAATATCAAAAATGAAAAATACCTGAGACATGAAAGCTTTTCATAGTATCGCATAAGAGATGCGTGAGCGTTTGTTACTAATCAACTGTCATGTCTTCGTTTTATTATGCTTTGTCACAGCAACTATAACCCGTTCTTTTTAAAGCACAAGTGGTTTTTCCTGAAGTCAAGGAGTGAAAATTCGGCAGTAATATCGTACGTTCCGCAATCAGCTCCTGCAACGCATCCTCTCTACGAGTTCGTTTCATTAGGCCTGTTAGCAAAAAATAAAAAAAATTATCGATGTTTTAACACACCTCGAGGTGGCTACTCTAGCCCAAACGTTGATCTCATCTCGTAGTATTCATCCATGTGAAATAGCTCTGCGACACGTGCCTGCCCCCGAGAAGTGTCATTGGCCCCGCCTGGTGGATGACATCACGACACGGACTCTTCGACGCGAGCCGCGGCGCAACTACATAGTGATGCGCTCGCTTCATGCGCTGTTCCAATGTTTGCGTTCACTTTTTGCTTGTCTCAAGCTGCAGGTGAATGAAGAAAACAGATCTGGTAATGTTTCAGGTAAAACAATAAAAATTTTACTTTTGCTTCTGCACAACCATGCGCTTGGTCGTATATAGGTTTGAGATATGTGAAAAGACCTGTGTCGAGCTGCTAACGCCGATTATGGATTCCATTCGTGGTCACAACAATTGCATGATGGTGGGTGTGAAAATCAAGACCGCGGTTCTGTTTAAATACAACAAACACAGTGACGCACATTCATGTGAATTTGAGAAGGAATCACGACATCATATTTATATTATAAGGTTTACATGTGCATGGGTGATTCCTTTGGGGGATATCAGGGTTTCTCCTCCCCTAGATTACTTTGTACCGGAGTAATTCACGTATCTATGGGCAGCGCTTTCACAAGTGTATCAAGCCGCACGCTCATATGCAGCATACAGTATCACAACATATAGCGGAAGGCGCTCGCCCTATAGAATACCGACGTCGGTGTTTTGTGTTTTTCTCGTGTACTTGCTCACTCAACACGTTTAGTTGCGGGTTTCTGTCACAGTAATTTTGAAGCTCTACCTGACCAAAATTATCTAGATAAAGTGTGGTGGAGGTTAGGGGCGGAGCTTCTTATTGCGGTCAGATTCTGTCTTCGTGCAGAATCATAGCGACGATGCAGTCGCGCTCTGAACTAACAGTTTAGATATACCACCTCCTATGTTAAATTTTCTGGCACTTGGTTACCTGTTGGTGGACATGACGTACGAGACCAGTCGTCGCCTTATTGAGGCGATGGTTGTTAAGTTAATTCATGGGTCCAGATGCCTGTAGGTTGAAATTTTTTTCGGGGTTGGGGGAGGGCAGGTACTTAAAATGGTCCTTTTTTTACCTGCGTGAAAAAATATTTGGGGGTTAAGGACATGCCCGGTGAGCATTCTCTGGTTACGGCATTGCTTGGGTCATGTCCGTCAGTGCGCCATAGAAAGAGTTCATTTCGACTTTCTCACATTTGCGTTCAAATTGTTGCTATCAGCGGTGCTCCCCCGTGAAGATCCCATTACCATTCGTGAGGTGGTGATAGAACACTCCAGCGTTTCACGCTAATCAGAGTATAGGACTACATAATGCCTGGCGACTGTTGAGAAGAAACATGTACATATAATCCCAGTGAACACCGATGTTTAATTATTTGCTAAATTATTGTGTGTGTGGCAGTATTATTTTATGTGTTTGACGGATATGTTGCGTGAGTGCTTAAGAAAGTCAATGTCTTGTAATGTCTCCTGTCGGAGAAACCGCAGTTCTGTTACATCATTTAGATCATTCGTAGATACAGGCGTAACTTGCACGGTAAACCGTAATGCGTTTAGTAAATTGAAAATGTCCTAATATCATTTCTGATACTTCGGCACAGACATGTCCTCATCTCGGAGTCTATTCCTAGCTGTAATTACGTTAGTACCACACAGCATATTTTTTTGCGCCCATCCTGTGGCGTACGCGATAAAAACAACAAAAGTCCTCTCCTGCGTCCCAATGTTCACAATAAATCTTCCATTCGGACGGGAGTCTGCCTATCCTAAGCTAAACAACGGAAACTTCTAACCACTTTAAAAACTTTCACTAGTTGTGAAACCTTGCACTTTGTATGTTGACAAATTAACGTCAAGAAATAGAGGAGTATTCAGTAACGTATCGCTTAAGAGCTTGTACGCAGGGGGCGCAGAAAAAGGCGACAAGTGCCGGCAGAGCAGGCGAGTCCTTGCCGTGACGTCATATCGACACGACACCAGTGTTTGTTCTAGGGGCTAATGGCATTCTCCGCCGTGGTTGGGTTTCGCAGAAATTTGGACGATGGCGTAGGCCTCTTTGACTGTGTGCGAAAAATCATCATTTTGTTCGTACCAAAAAAATCTAAAAGATACACATAAAATATATAAATGTTTTTGGGCATGAGTGAGGATCGAATCCAGGCCATTCCCGTGGCAAGTAGGTGTTCCACCACACAGCCACGCGTTTGTGTGGAAACAGAGTGAAAATGTCTTCCCCTGCTTGGAAATGCAGTGAAATCATTTTTTTCTTTAGAAAAGACGCGTTCACTACAAGGGCCTCACAATGATGCATGTAACATCGAAGCAATATTGCGTGGCATACACATACATTGCAATCGGGCGTCAGATTATGTGATTATCATGATGACTTCTTGGTTCAAAGCCGGCTACCCATTACAAAAGGCACAGATGTTACTGCACATACTTTATGATCACGTATAGTGGGTGCATCGGAAGTGCAAAAACATTTCACGTGCATAAATTTCTCATTGTTTAAATTATATGCTACCTTTCACACAGAATGCAGCTATGTGCGAAAAGTTCACTGGTGCGACCCACTTCTAGTTTCATCGATTACATTACAGTACTCCACAAGGGTTGCCTTCAGTAACGTTATACGATAAAAAGCGTGCACTAAGTGGTTGAAGTCACGAATAGAGACAGGATATTGCCGTTCATTTGAACTCCTAAAGGCGAAGCCTAATGATCCCCCATTTCTTAAATGAACTTATGTGGTCTTTTTTTCTCCCAAAGTCTATACCATGCACAGAAGTGAGGGGCAATCACACGAAACTTTTCACTCGTTAGAGATTGTTTCTATTCTTCAGCCGCCTCTGCTAATAATATGTCTAGCGTCAGTACGAGTTGAAATATTTTTGTATGAACATTCCAAGCTAAGCTGTTTTTGTGCAATGAAATTTACAGCCGAGAGCACCGGGTCTGTGGGTGAGGAGACACCGCACAACATGTCCATCATCAAAAAGCTTGTCAACTTCATACGAGGCTGCGAACAGAGAGGTGGGTATACACAAGGTATTAGTTGCCCTCACTATGTTGCGTCTAACCTGTTTGCATGGCTTAAATCAAGTGTTTCAAAATACGCAATATTTATTTATTTACAAGTACCTTACAGGCTCCTTGGGGAGCATTGAGTAAGAGGAGCATCACAAAAAGAATTGGAAAAAAATGCGATGCATGAGTCTGAAAAGTGCAACAGTAACGTACTTGCGAGATGGTGAAACAAATTGAATTACATCGCAAGATAATACTAAGAATAACAACAACTACTAACGGCACAATATTATGAAAACAATACTCAGGAAAAGTAAAAATAAGCCACGAAATATTACTAACGGAGTAATACTAAGAAAACAATGCTGAGAAAGTAATAAAAAAATTATCACTCAGTTTTCCGAAAAGAACGGCACGGAAGTGCCGCTCTTTTTACAACAGAAGCTAGTTAATAAAACGTTCATTTAGAGAATATCTACATATCGGGTGTGTCCCTGCGCTTCCGCTAGATTCCCGTGAGCTGACTAACTTCTTATGACATTATAATATTCAATAATATAATTTACAAGGTAAATATTGTAGCTGAGGCACACAGGCACATAGACAGAATTTTGTTTGGGGGGGGGGGGAAGGGCGACAAAGCCTATTTGTTTAAAAGAAAATCTTTCAATATAAAATAGACAGAAAGTTGCCCGTGAAGGTAAAAGATGCCTAAATAGTAGAAGCAATTGAGAACAAAGTGGAATGTCGCACAAGAGGCAAGTTAATAAGCAGTGGGAAGCGAATTTAGACAATACAGTGAACCTATTGCGTGTGCAGCAAAAAGAATTCTTTTCACCAAATAATCTCGATCACGAAAGACCTTACAAGGCAGTATTGTGAAACCAAGTAAAAAAATAAAAAAGAGGGCAGGAGTTCAATGCGAAGAAATAGGTCCTTCACTTATGCAAGTACCTCAGAAAGAAAAAGAAAGTATCGGACGCTTTCTTCTGCCAAACTTTTCACACTGTCTTGCCATCAAGCGTGCGATAAGAGCAAGAGCCATTTTATGGCAGGATGTTATAAACAAAGTATGCACACATTCGGGAAAATAATGTTATTGGACAAGCCCCGCCGCGGTGGTCTAGTGGCTAAGGTACTCGGCTGCTGACCCACAGGTCGCGGGTTCGAATCCTGGCTGCGGCTTCTGCATTTTCGATGGAGGCGGAAATGTTGTAGGCCTGTGTGCTCAGATTTGGGTGCACGTTAAAGAACCCCCTAGGTGGTCGAAATCTCCGGAGCCCTTTACTACGGCGTCTCTCATAATCATATGGTGGTTTTGGGACGTTAAACCCCACATATCAATCAATCAATGTTATTAGACAACAAAGAATCAAAGCATAGGTTCTCCCCTGACACAAAAGAGGCGGAACTTTAACACTAACTTTAGCAAGCAATTTTAAAGAATGGCCTTGCGAGTGGTTTTACCATGTAGTAAAGGTCAGTACGGACGAAAAAAAGAGCAAATAGCCTAGCTAAAGGGAGCGGTTCACGCTACTATTTTCATGTTTCGCGGTTTCTCCATAAACACAGCGACAACTTCGTCAATACTGATTTTTATTCAGTGAATGGACCTAGGGCCCGACCATCAAGCCGCTTCTCAAGTCCGGAAACCTTTTTTCAGTGTCAAGAAGCTGCGTTCTGCTTAGCTGTGCTTACTGGGAGTGTTTCCAATATCTTGAGGAGTGTTGGAATGTTCGAGCAGAATTCTTCGTCACATTCAGTTAAGGTGTGCGCCGCGAAGCGGAGAAATTCGTCCTCTTCCATAGCTTTCCATTTAGTTTTGCAGATTTACCATTCACCTTTCAGTGTAGGCACATGAGCTGATGTCCGATCTCTGAGGTGAAAATTGAAGGCCGGCTGCACCGATTTCAAATTGCCTTTTTAGGCGTGCTTTGGCAACACAAATTGCAAATTTCAAGTGTTTCGCGATGGTTTCTGAACCATCGTTTGAGGGAAGATTTCCGGCCATCAATTTACGGAAAGAACAGTTAACAAAACCGCGCTAAGCGATGACTCGGAGAAAAAAGGAGCTCACCTATGCTTATTACAAGTGAAATTCACAACTATGGCTATGAAAGTACACACATGTTATCGCCTTGGACTTCGGGCTTGCTTTCATAACGAATCGGTGCCAAAACTGACGGTGTTATAATAGCAAAGATCTCTTTAGCAGCTCACATACCTCACCAAAATTATGTGTTACTAGCAGCAGCATATTGTATGCTATCCACGTAGTTCAGCAAGCCTAAATTAATTTTCGTATACCATGTCCCTGTGCAATGTCCTAAGAGAGTATGGTGGACGTCGGTGTGCGGCCACTGAAGCGGGTGCTTGCTGAGTTGGGCCTGCGCACGTGGCCAAGCGTGCGCGCAACTGAACCGGCCGTCGAGATGGTCGCTGGACTTGTCACCAGGGCACTCGGCGAGCCCACCATGTTCTCAGTCTCATACGGACTCGATCTCGCCAACCAATCACGCAACATCATCACGGTGAGAGACTTGCTTATGTGGTGGGATATAGTTTTCGATAGCTTAGGGTCCATGTTTCTTTTCAAGGCACTAGTCTGTTTAGGATACTTGAACGTAGAAGTTTCAGTCTGTTTGTCTGTCTGTACACAAAGTTATGCCAAGTTAAGACAGTACTGCATCCTTAGACTGACTTCCAAACGTTCCCTAGGAAACAAGAAAACAAATCTCGAGATTGTCATTTTAATATAATTCTTTGGGCGTGTTTTCTTTGTAAACAGTATAAACTTAGCCGCAACTCTGCATCTTTCTAAAAGTAGACAGCCATATATTATTATCCACATGCCGTCTTTTTTATACATGAAGATACACAGACAAATGTTCTGTTTATTTCACTTTGCGCACGCACTGAAATCATAAAAGAGATCAGGTTCACTGCAAGCCTGTAGCGCATTTCAAAGTTTTTCATCAAATTTTGTAAGCTGGTGCTCAATCAATTATTCACTTGAGTTATACATGAGCCCTACTACTACTACTACTGACTCATGGGTACTACTTCTCTTTATGCTTCCTAATATTTTTCCGCTTGGCCTAATGTTTTCGTAACTTTTTTCCCTCTTATGTAAAGGACACGGAGGAAAGACTCAAAACTCCCGAACAGGTTTCTGGTATGTTTTCATCAAGCACTATTTATTATGCGAATCCCCAGAAGTTCATCCAAATTTCAGTTCTGCTCTCGCTCTGCTTTCTTCTTTAGCGTCCTGGTTCAGTATTTATTTACCATGGAGACTTTGCTCGAAGAAGGTAGGCACTGAGCGCAAACTTGGCATTGGTTGATATGACCTACAAGAGGGAAATTGTCTTTGTTTCCCAGTCAGCCAATATTAGGGTGCTGATGATGGTATGTACCTGGAAGTTAAACACGATGACAAAATTTCAGTTATCCTGCACTCAGCATATAATTATATCATGTTACAGAATTGATATTACCTTTACTGGCTAGCAGAGCACCATACCTCTTAACAGGAAATGACAAAGAATAGTGTTTCTTTTAGCCTTGTTAAAGAGATGTGGTATAAAAGTAAAGTTACCACATCTTGGGAATATTTAGGAAAGCATATTCACACACGCTTCCACTCAATAAACAAACACAGCACAAGCACTGTGTGTGTTGTGTGTTTACTTAGTGGAAGCAAATGTTAATATGTGTTTCTAAGAATTCCCAAAACGGGCTATTATGCTTACCATGTGACGAGTTAGCAACTATCCCAAGAAGTTTTAATTCAACAAGCGTGATTGAATAGACGTACCTGTAATCAGGCCACGTAATATAACAATCCCAGGGTCCTACCAAACTCCATAGATCCAACGAAAAGAAGGCAGACTCCTCAAATGTACAAACGATCCTTTGACCTAAGGATAAATCCCTAGCTTGGCTTCACTCACACAATTCAGCCTCCCAGCCAAAGTTCGAGCATTTGTTGAGGTGCCCAGCCATTTTGAATTGGTGGCTGCGTTCATACCTGTGGACATTGTCGGTCAAAATTAAATATTACGAATATCTGAGCCGCAACATCAATACGAAGTATTATTAGGTGTGTTCCTCTATCACAAATTGCATACATTTGTATTTGTAAAATGCCTAATATTCCTCACGCTGTGCTGATATTGCGACTCTGCACAAAAAACTGATATGGTCCTGCCACCTTGTAAGACGGAAATGGCATGATAGCCGCGGATGAGACCAGGGCTCATGTAGTACGCCTTGCAAAAACCCATCGTCTTTTGACAACCTTTTTTTTATATATTTATTTATTTACAGTACCTTACAGAGCCTTACAGTACCTTACAGAGCCTTACAGAGCCGTGGTGGTCTAGTGGCTAAGGTACTCGGCTGCTGACCCGCAGGGTGCGGGTTCGAATCCCGGCTGCGGCGGCTGCATTTCCAATGCAGGCGGAAATGTTGTTGGCACGTGTGCTCAGATTTGGGTGCACGTTAAAGAACCCCAGGTGGTCTAAATTTCCGGAGCCCTCCACTACGGCGTCTCTCATAATCATATAGTGGTTTTAAGACGTTAAACCCCACATATCAGAGCCCTCGAGGGGCATTGTGTAAGGGGGGCGGTACAGGTAATATGTTACAAAAATATATATACATGTATATCTACACATACATAGGCAAATGTTGACTGTAATAGAAAAGGCAGTTCAACTTATAAACATGTAAGAAAATACATACTAGAAAAGTTAGTTACAGTATGTGAGGGTGAAATACAAAAAAAAATGACAGTAGCTACAACTTAGCAATAGTTCAAAAACATCGGCAACAGCCCTATAAACACTGATGATTACGAAGATGTGATAGAGCAGTTTTTGGTGCATAAGTATTTTTTAAGAGCACGATAGAGCTTTGAGTGGTCTTATTCTGACGCAAGATTATCTGGCAAATCATTCCGCAAACGAATAGCTCGTGGAAGAGCTGACTGGTTGAAAGCGTTAGTATAGCCGTACATGCGTGATAAGCTAAAGATGTTATGTAGTATGCTCGAAGTTTGATGTGCTAGATTAAGGTGAACAGATGGCATCATGCTGGTGTGGATGAGTTTATGAGATAGTGATAAAAGTGAGACATTGCGGCGAATTTTCAGTGGCTCGAGTGCAAGGTTTTGTTTATTCTGTGTTACGCTGGACGGGTGGCTGTGATTTCGCGCTATGAATCGACTAGCTCTGTTCTGTATACATTCTAACTTATCTATGAGGTATTGTTGATATGGGTACCAAATGGAGGATACGAACTCCAGTTGAGGACGGATTAGAGCAAGATAAGCCAGTTCGCGCACATCAGAGGGAGCACTGTATAGATTTAGGCGCAGAAAACCTAATGATCTTGATGTGTTGGCACAGATAGAAGTGATATGTGTAGACCACGAAAGTGTAGAAGTTAAGTTTATGTCTAGGTATTTGTAATGATCAGTGCGTTCTACAATGCTAATATATATTATGTATTGGCTATTAACGTTACCACGTTTGCGACTAAAGTAGATTAGTTTGCATTCAGAAACATTAAGTGTCATCTGCCATGTTTTGCACCACTCAATATTATGCTCGAGGTCTTTTTGAAGAGTCTAGATGATCGCTATTGTTGCGGATGGGACGATAGATAATGCTGTCATCGGCAAATATACGCATACATGAGGATAAGTTGTCAGGCAGGTCGTTAATATAGACGAGGAAAAGTAAGGGACCAAGAACACTGCCCTGTGCTACACTAGAGGAAACGTAACAAAGTGATAAAGAGTGATTGTTGGCGATAGTGAATTGTTGGCGGTTAGTTAGGAAGTTTCTGAGCCATGTTAGCGTGAGTGAATCAAGTTTTAGTGATGACAGTTTTAATATCAAGCGACAATGAGCAACACGATCGAAAGCCTTTGCAAAATCAAGAAATAAACAATCTGTCTGTAGATTACTGTTCATGTTAGAATATAGGTCGGTGGTGAACTCAAAGAGTTGAGTCTCGCAAGAACGACCCTTTCAGAACCCGTGCTGGTTAGAAAAAAAAATTGTTAGATTCTAGATGCGCATAAATGTTAGAAGCTATGATATGCTCAAGCATCTTGCAACATATGCACGTCAAGGAAATGGGGCGATAATTTCCAGGTGAACTTTTACTACCACTTTTATGGACTGGCACTACCCTCGCTATCTTCCAGTCTGAAGGCAACATTCCTGTAGTGAGCCACTGCCAAAAAATGTAAAACAGGATAGTGCCAGACACATAAGCAGTGTTCTCTAATATTTTTGAATTGATATCATCAATACCAGAAGATGATAACATCTTCAGATTTTCAATAATTTTAACTATGCCTTCAATTGTGATATCTATAGGTAACATAAATGAGTAATCGCGTTCAACAATTTCTGGAAGATGATCATGCTCGCTAGTAAACACGGATGAAAAGAATGAATTAAAGACATGAAGACAATGAGTGTCGGTAAAAGGAGTGTTATTTGCATCGTGTAATGAAATAAATTTATCGTCCCAATCAGGACTTATTACTATCCATAATTTTTTCGGATTAGATTTTAGGAGTGAAGGCGAATCCTAGGAATAGTATTTATTTTTCGCAGTTGTAATTTCGTGGCAATATTTCTTTAGGCATACCTCGTATATATCCCAAGACAAGTGTAAAGGCGAATTTTTTGCATACCGACAAATGCAGCGAAGCATCCAGATACAATGCCATTTTTTTTATCAGTGCCGGCCTAAACGTCACTCGAGGCTGACCTGGAATTAAATACTAGCACTTGGGTAATAAACTCATGCATATCGCATACATACCTCTGAGGCGCTCTGACGAAGACCCAATGAAACACATGGACACATACTAGGTCTATGTGTTCCTCACCACTGCTTTTAATATAGCGCCTGAAAGCCATGCTTACGAAATTTCAAAAACTTATTCTTACTAATATATCTTTCAACTGGTTCCTGGCAGAGTTTTTATTGAAACCCTGTGCTTTTATTTTTATCGAACATTTTCAAAAGGTTTGAGGTGTCTAATGAGAGTGGTACGTCGCTAAGCGCGTGGTAGAGATGTGGGCGAGTTGTAAACGATGCCATCTCATAAAACCAGCCTGGGCTTGACGAAGACGAGAAGGACGCGGTGCGAGCGGAGGCACCACGCTCTTGAGCACTCGTACTCTGCTATTCCTGTCGTTTGTGCCCGTCCTGTTCAGACCGATTTTCCAACTGGGCATCGCTAAGTGTGAGGTAAATTGTTTTTCATGCAAGTAAAAATTGACCCTCAAGAACATTCCTGGAGGCTCCAAAAAGCAGCTGGGAAAGCTCTGGTGATTGATATTGTGAAGGCAACTTATGGGCGACGTAATTAGTTGTGAATGAAAGAAGCACACAGGCGATTCCTTTTTGGTGAATCCCTGCAATAATTACACGAATAAGAACATTGCGAAAGATGTTGACGTGGACGTGATGGATTCGAGAAGTGGTACAGAAGGTCGTTACGACGTGTTAATGTAACTTGTGGGCGTCCCTCAGCGGGCCATCAGAGTATTGTAAAGACTTGCTGAGCATCCGTTTCAGATGGAACGCAATAACATTAAGCAGGTCGTTTCGCAGAAAACCCAATGTTGGCAGCGGTGGTGGCGTCATGTTGGTTGCTATCAAAAATTTGCGTTGTCTCCGAGGGAAAACCTAAAGTGGATGCAAGTAAAGAAATAATCAAAATCACTCGGTTCATGTGGTACCGAACATTTCAACCAGCGATTGCTCATGCAGAAATGCGATGACCTTAACCGCGCATCATCTAGCACACTAACCATAAAATAGACAATTTTAGTCGAGCTTATGTAACTAATATATGTACGCAGAACGGCTGCAGGAGAGAAGTGCGCCTGCGCAGTATGCAAAATATTTATTCCACGCCCGTAGCAAGACGCTGCGTACATAACGCAACCCTTACTACGTTGCGTTCTCGCGAAAGCTAGAACAAACCACAAACGATAGCAAATGATAGCTGTAGTGGCGTTAGCCACAGACAGCAACGCATACTGCGAGTTGCGTGTACTGCACGTTGAAAGGCCATGTTTGCATGCCAGAAAAGGTACACTCAAGATGCACGTTTTGGCATTCTGGTGAGTCGCAAGACATGGCCTCACGTCTCACAGTTCTCAAGTAACTGTCTTTACAGGTTGTACTGTGGCCTAGCATACTTCTGAAATCTCTGGCGCTGATAAGCATTGGAAAACATCTCTCGTACGACTTATAGCAATAGTTCAGTGAAACGCGTCACAGTACGTTAAACTAAATGTGTTGTAGCACGCTTCGCTTGCAGCGTACGCAACGTATAGATAGTGCACAGCGTTCGCAACTTCTGCGTACGCCCCGACTAAAACGGGCTATATACACCATTTGCTGTCGGTGGTGCGTACATGTGCAGGTAAATGAGGGTGGTGATTTGGGCTTGTTGGTATGGTAGCATGATAATATATAGCGCTGTGTTGTCTTGAATGTGCCTTCTATTGTCTGTGTTCTTTGTCTGCGCTACCATATATTTATATTGTCCGAGGTATTTCAGCGTGGCGAATAGGTTTGACTGTGACCACTGATATGGCGCAAATAATCACAACGCCATGTTTGGTGGCCTCCGCGCATAAATATAAGATGGTTCTGCACTTTCGCTTTCATCACGACACAGCTAAGGTGTAAACCCGCAGCTAGGCTAGCCATTGGGAGAGTGATACAAGCGCGTTACAATTACTCTATTGAGTTCTACCCTGAAAGGCGAAGCTCAAGCGTCGTCAAATGTTCGCCTCTCTCTTTTTGCGATACATCAATCGGTAGAAACACCCAGCGGACACTTTAATTGCGATCCACTATTTATTGGAAATCAATCACTGGCCGCCTGTTTTTTTAAGTGTTAGTTTTATGGCCCGGCAAATTCTCACTCGTCTCTCCTCAAGTTTTTTTATCAAACGTTTTCTCAAACAAAAAACAAAACAACGTCCAATCAGCAATGTATTCTTAACGCGAATGCTTCAATTCTTCTTGCCGTGCACATTCATACGTTCTTAATGCTCGAGCATAGCAAGTTGGAGGAAGCACACAAAATAATAACAATTCAATCATACAAGATTTTCAATCTTAGCTCTACTTTGTCTAGGTCAGGCTACAAATATTTCAGCTCACCGCGGAAAGTGTATTACTCTAGTGGCACCACATATTGTACGCAGAAAAAATATTATTTTCAGTTTTACTACTGAAGTAATCATTCTACGGCAATAATATTTGAAGCTTTGCTGAACACGCAAAAATTTTCTGTGTAACAATTACTCCAAAAAGCAAGAAACCTTACTGTGCATTGTTGCTCACCTTCTAACATTATTTCATTACCGCAATTTATCCTTAGCTTGTTTCATGTGTGAATATAGTATAGCCACAAGATCTTTTGTCTGTCACTGCAATCGTGTCACGCAGGTGGATCAACCAGCGTTGTCTATTCGCCGAGGTCACCTGCTGGGCAACCCGCGAAACCTAGAGGCGTACCGCGTAATCGTCAGACAAGCCATGAAGCTCACCAAGCCTCAGGAGCAGCTCGATGGGCTCGCTGGTGACGTCATGAACCTAGTGCATCGCATTGCCAGGGTGAGTGCCAAGAATATACCAATTCGCATATAAAAGTGAGGCTTCGTGGCCCGTATATCAGACTTCTTGTGCCACATCATCAGCACTACAGCCTTCTTCACCCCCGACATGCCATGTGAGAAATATGGTAGCGAATATACGAGCTGTTTCGACGCAATGACAGAAAAGGCACCATACCACAGCCTTCTTTGTTTGTTTCCATCGTGTGAGCTACCACGGCAAGGATTAGGCTAAGGGTTTTCAAGAAACCATGGAAGAGTTATTAGGTCGTGATAGCATCTGCAAAAAGTAATACGCAAACGTGGACTCAGTGCTCGCTGCGTCGAACATCTGGTATTTTGGAAGCACGACCACGCAAGAAAGATGCCCCCTAATGGTTAGTCTCATAGTGAATTTAGAATACCGTTTCAGTTTTTACGAACGCCGGGTTCGCATTCAGACACGTTAGGCCTTCCTAAACCTCCTCAACCCACAAAATCTTTCTGGGTTGAAACATTCATGAGCATTGATTCGACTGATCGGCGTAAGACTCTGACTGCAACTGTGACTCTTGTTTTTGTCGTCTTTTTTGTTCAGTCAACAAAAACTGCGAAAGAAAGACTGAAAATCGGCTCTCACTTTCTGCGAGAAAGAATGGACAGCCTTCAAGCGAAGACAAGGGTAAGTGGCAAACACAATCTTTCAAGGATTTTTTCTAGCGTTTTCGTACAAAGAAGCACCATAAATGGAAGAGTTGACTACCGGAAGCTCAAAAAACAGATCACCAGTGTTACGCAAGAGAGGTGACTTTTTTCAGCAGGGGCTCGTTAAATATTTTGACTGTAGTATCATCCACACGGAATCGTCAGCGTCGCCCACAGCCGCATTTTATACATCTTTATTGAAGTGCTAGTGACAGTAGCTGGTGAAGCAAAATTCCTTCCATTACGCAGCCTTACTTTTATTGTACAAATGTAACTTTCTCCGGATAAGTAAACTGGTAGAAAATTACACGTTCAGAAATTCACCAGATTGATAATTCATCTTCCAAAAGTAAGATGTCGACCACACTATGCGGTTCTTGCAAAGCATACGACTCACCGCTCGCGCCCACAAAGTTCTTTATCCCTCAATACAAAAAGATTAAAGCCACTGCGTCAAAGGCACCCAGTTAGAAAATTGTGGACTCTTTTTTTGCTATTGTCACAACAGCTTTTCATAAAGGAACCTCCAGAGTGGTATTGAACTCTCTTCTTCACACTCATGGGATGGAAAGGTGTGATGTCATCAATTCTTAATGAAAGGCATGTCCGGGCCCCAAGATGACACCGGCTGTTTATACATCCAAGCACTACTGAGGGAGAAACCAGCAGTGGTGTCGGTGTACGTTTGCGAATTTTCAAGCAGGGTGGGCGTACCCTTTTGAATACAAGAAAAATGGGTATTATTTTGTGCTTACAACGTTACCTGACCTCATGCGCAGGTACATATCTACCTCGAAAATGCCCTCGATTTATTTTATCACTATTACTAAGGCATTGCGTTGCCTCAACAGCCAAACAATTTTGCTCAATTATGTGAAGCAGGGAGCTGCAAAGGCTCTATTCCATTTGTCCGATATAGTGCTATGGTAAAGCCTAGAGAAAGTGCAATATCAGGGTATTCATATGACGTGTTGTGTTGTTGCCAATGAGATGTATGCAAGACCTCGTAGTTGCGCCGTTACTTCAGAATTTTGATTAAAATTTATTGATTGGTGGGGTTTAACGTCCCAAAACCACCATTTGAATATGAGAGACGCCGTAGTGGAGGGCTCCGGAAATTTTGACCACCTGGGGTTCTTTAACGTGCACCCAAATCTGAGTACACGGGCCTACAACATTTTCGTCTCCATCGGAAATGCAGCCGCCGCAGCCGGGAATCGAACCCGCGACCTGCGGGTCAGCAGCCGAGTACCTTAGCCACTAGACCACCGCGGCGGGGCAATTTTGATTAAAATAAATGCTGGTGAAGACTCCATGCGTATAATAGGTCTCTGCGAAACTGTAGTTGGCCAGGGTTTTCTACTCCCCATACTTTCTGCTACCTCATTGGCATGTCTCATTTGAGCATGTTTGACCTGTGGCTTAGCTACTTCCACCATGGTGGTATAGTTGTCATGGCACTCAACCGCTCATCCAAAGGTCGCAGGATTAAATCCCTGTTGTGCTGCTGCATTTTAGATAGATGCGCAAATATTTCAGGAGCATGTAGTTAGATTTAGCTGCACGCTACTGAATACAAGGTGATATAAAACTTCAAGCCTTCCACTATGCTCGGTGTTCCTTATGATAGCTTAGTTTTTAGAGGGTTAATTTCATATTATTCAATTATGAGGCGTATTATCTCGCCCTTTGTTGTAAGCATGGAAAAATTTGGGTTCGCCAATTGTAGCGTGTCTTTTGACATTTTTCATATAATAATAAAATGCACTTCATCTACAGTTTCATGCTTTTCATGGGAGAAAATGTACACAGAAGAAATAGATGAGGTTCCTTCCATCACTAATTGCTATACTTGGAATATATTGTTCTGTTTTCAGAGGGAAAATCATTAAACGCATTTCACCAGTGAAGTATATCTGCGTTCATAGATAGGGTGCAGCGCCTCTTAGAGTGAAAATCGCGCGTTCACTACCACATCCGCGTGGTGGTGATGGCGGGCTACAAGAAGCAATTTTTCACTGCATGTTATCTGTTGTTTCATTTGAAATTGCCATATGTACGTTATATGTTCTTTGTCGCGCGCCCAGGGAGTCTTTGGATGTTTGTTTTCTTTTTTTTATCGTTGACCTCGCGGCGTCACTCCGGCGTTTCGTCGCGAGAATTTGGCGGCACGCCCTTTTTGAGTGCTCGTTTTGTGACACCACCTAACCTTCTGTCTCCCTCTAACCCGCTTGCCTTTTCTGGGGACCCAGTTAGTTACCCTTAACGACCAGCGGTCATCCTGTCTACGCGCTACATGCCCGGCCCATGTCCATTTCTTTTTCTTGATTTCAGCTAAGATATCCTTAACCCCCGTTTGTTCCCTAATCCACTCTGCTATATATATATATATATATATATATATATATATATATATATATATATATATATATATATATATATATATATATATATATATATATATATATATATATATATATATATATATATATATATATATATATATATATATATATATATATATAAAGGCAGGCATGGTGGTGGTGTGGCCATGGCGTTGTAAGTAGTCAGGTAGATCCTCCGTGAGCATTCAATACGTAATTTGTTTCGACGCTTCAGCCAGAGTCTGGCCTTCATCAGGAATGAGGGTACACTTTGTTGGTGCTCAGTTTTATGCAACTTAAAGGAGAGAGGGTACGCGAAAAAGAGAGAGAACATGAGGTAGACTCTCCTCCCACTGGCCGTCCCTTTCTTGTTTTTTCTTTCTTTCCCTTCCTTCTTTCTTCCTGTCTTTCTTTTTTCTTCCCTTCTGTTTTCCGACAATCACCCTTAAGATATCCGCGGTCCGCATATACTTCCTGCCACTAACGTATTGTTCCCGACCAGATGACACCGCATGGCTCCGGAAGTCCGATGTGGAGGAAAAGGAGCTTTTTTAAGAAGTTTAAGCCTTTAACTACTCAGCGCCTCGTGAACGGCTCGCCGTTGAAAGAGGGGTGCCGCGCGTTGCTGCAGAGGCTGGCAAGCGGGTGCAATGTCCATTCTAGGAGTACAATGTCAATTCTGGCCCGCTCCTGGATAACACAGCAGGCCCCCTGATTGTGCACAGGGTTGCTGTTCGACATGTCGTGCTTATCACAATTGATTGGATAGTAAGGTAGAAACAGGAACAGACGACAGCTGTACTGAGGAAGAGTAGATACACCTAGAAGTATTTTCAGTTGTCCAGTGACCGTTGCAGCTGCAGTGCTGTGAACTCAATTATTATTGTCATTATTGCCGTTATTGTTTTCTAATGCTTTAATTGCTGCAAGTGGGCAAGGATTCTCATTTATTTCTCTTTCTATGGTGTTAAATCAGAGGATGAGGTAAGATTCTCGTTGTTCCCGTTTTCGGTTTCATTTGAATCCCGTTTCTAAGTGTGTTACTGATAGTTTGTAGAATGCATGGTTGGCAAGGTTGAGATGTTCTGATAGAGGTAGATTTGGGGTTGATTTCGCATGGGCTCTGTGGCTATTGAAACGAATCCTAAATATTGTTTGTGTTTGTCTGATGTACTGCATACTGCACACGTTGCATTCTAGAAGGTATACTACATTAGAGGAATCGCATGTTTGGTTTTCTCGTATGTTAATTGAAAACTTGGATTGCGTGCTGGTTGCTTTGTCTCTTTTTCGCATCGCTTTACATACAAGACATGGTGACTATAAACAGTATCGGCATGAATTATTAGGGGGTGAAGTATTGATATGAGAGTGGACAAACGTGCCTTTAAGGTTGCGTGGCTGTCAGTAAAAGACGGTGAATGGGAATGCGCGTTTAAGACATTCACTTTGTTCCAGAATGTTACAATGTCGTTTGAGGATTTTGTTTGCAGTGGAAAGTTTGAGCTGTAAGTTAAGCAGAGGTTCGTTTGTTGCGAAGCTTCTTGTAGTGGTCGCTTCATAAGTTAGTCATCACGCTTCAGTTCCCTAGCTTTCTGAACGGCGTCATCAATTACCTGTGGGGATATTTTTGTTTATCGAGCATACGTTTTAGCCTCTGTGAGCTCGTGTCAAAATCAGCATTTCTTCTCAAAGGTGCCCGCTTCTAAAAGGCACCCGCTTGCCAGCCTCTACGGCAATGCGCAGCGCCCATCTTACAGCGGCGAGCCGTACACTTGGCACTGAGTAGGTAAAGGCCTAAACTTCTTAAAAAAGCTTTTTTTTCCCACACCGAACTGCCGGAGCCATGCGTTGCCTTCTGGTCGGGAACAATATGTTAGTGAAAAGAAGTATATGCAGACTGCAGACATCTTAAAGGTGATCGTCGGAAAAGGGAACGAAAGGAAAACGAAGGAAAGGGAGAAATAAATAAAAGGGAAATGAAAAAAGAAAAAGCAAAAAGGTAGAGAAAAAGAAATGAAGTTGAAGGAGGACGGCCTTGGGGTGGGGGGAAGTCTACTTCAAGTTCTCACCCTCTTTTTTGTGTACTCTTTCTTCTTTAAGAATGTATAAAGCTGAGCACCATTAAACTTTGCCCGCAATCCTAATGAAGGCTATGCGCAGGCTGACCCGTCGAAATACACAACGTATTGACTGCTCAAGGAGTGTCTACTTGTCTACTTGACTATATATATATATATATATATATATATATATATATATATATATATATATATATATATATATATATATATATATATATATATATATATATATATAGTAGACAAGTATATGCGTTCGCAAACGACAGAGGAACGTGCAAAAACGTTTATTTCTTTGAGCATTTCAGAAGAAGAGCCTGCCTTCGGCAGGGATTGCATAGGGAAACTGGGGGCTACATCGAACGAACATGCTGCTTACCCGCAGGTCACGGGATGGGGCTGAATTTTTTATGGAGGCCAAAATGCGTAGGCCCGTGTCCTCAGATTTGCGTGCATGGTAAAGGTTCCCAGGTGGTCCAAATTTTCAGAGCTCTCTACTACGGCGTCTTTCATGATCTAATGGTCGTTTTGGGACGTTAAACTCCACAAATCAATCAAATCAATCGAACGAGCATAGCCTTAATACGTACTTTACTCATAGAACATTGGCCAGCAGGAATCATATGAAGAAGTTGGATTTTCCTAACAAGCATTCGCCAAGGACGATGACTTTGTCATATTCACTTTCGAAACTGAGCGGTGTTATCAGAACGCTACGTGGAGTGAGTAGAAACTATCGCTAGCCAATATGTGCTTAGCGCTCACATGTTTCCTCGTCATCCCCTGCCCACACCCCGTGTTCACTGTTTGCATCTACGCTCGTTCGTTAACTTGGTAGATGCCGTCAAGCGAAAGACTTGCTACTTTTTTGCATATTCAGCGATAATCAATGAACGCACTTGAGCGTGAGTAAAAGAAGTGTTACGTTTCCGCTGCATTACGGCGTCCGAGGAAATATGCCCAGTAATGCCTCATTCACACGGCCATCGGATGCTCCAACGCGTCACCGTAGTGGCACCACTTTGGTCATTATCTCCTTGAAAACGGAGTGAAGACGACGCAGAAAGGCGTTCTATGTTTCCGTCACCGGCATGATGACGGAGCCCCGCCCATACAAAAATGACATATCAGATGTCTTCAAGGGTGCTACAACTACACATGTTTTATCACCACCTAGTTCTTTGTCTCCAAGCTTCGTGGGTCATCGCTTTGCTCGCTTGCAGAGCCACAACAGCAACATAAGCCACCCATCATAAAAAAAATTGGCTGTAAGGTTGTCATGGCAACAAGACTTTTAAAAATCATTTCCTCGAATTTAGTACAATGCAATGATATCAACTTTGTGTTCGCGGTGTACTATTCTACTGATAAAATTCTTTGTTGACGAAGTCATTCCGCTGTATGCAAAGAGTACTTGTTTGATCCAAATGCTCGTTTCATTTCTTTGTGCTTAGGCGACCACGGAATCAATCAGTCCACACTGCAAAAAAGCGGGCTACTGTTGACGTTATTGTCCTTGTTGCCTATTTGTACACTCGTCCGTCCCCTCTGCGATCCGTTTTCATAACGTGACGGTAATGTGACGGAATGTTCGACAGCCGTGTGAATGGTGTCTAAAACATTGAAAAATTAGGCCGACACATGGGCCAAGACAATTTAGACGTTTCTCGCACCCTACGAGCATGCAGAGCTGTGTGTGAAGATTGCGAGGCGCTATTTACATCAATATTCCATTTCCTCCTTTTAGCCCACCTCCAGATATCAGCCACCATTCCAAACTACAAATCACGACAAAATACAAAACGAAAAAAAATTTGTTGCCATGAAGGTGTCTATTTTTCAGAATCAATAGGTGGTCCCGCGAAGCCATCTTGCGCGCCAAAGTTACTTCAAATACAGCAACTTTATCAGAGGTGTTATATCAAATTCGGTACATAGGCGTAACCCATTTTTCTCTCTTTTTCTTGCTAGTTAGATATATGCGGGTTTCACAGTACTTCAAATGTGTTATAAACCCAGCAAATAAAGGCCAAGAATTTTTTACATGTTCCAAGTACCATTCGTTTTCAGCATAATTTTATTAATGACATCGATAAAAAACACGCTTTGCAACATTCTAACATAGCTGCAATCGATCTCTCGCAGTGGCATTGGGCGAAGTTTCTCAACACCATTTTCGATGGAGTCACTAAGGTAAGCGACAGAGACTACATTCGAGTCAAGACGCCTTTCTACGTCGGCCACATGTCGCGCATTCTCAACACTGTATCAAGGTGAGTATCAAATCTGTGCGCCAGTTGACGTATATGTTCGAACATGCTCACTTGAATATGCCGGCCGCAATCAAGGATCAGGTGGTGTGTACGATTATTGCTCAAGTAAACTAGGGTGTATAGTGTTCTTCTTTATCTTTGCTGGTTTCTATAGAACTTTGGTTGTGTTTCCGTAAGTGTGGCCAGAATGTGCAGTATACATTATTCCACAACCACGTTGTGGTGTCTCTAAATACGAATGTAGGTGCAGGAAACTTAGCCCGAAGCCAAAATAGCTCTCTTTAACCTTATAGCTCATCATAGCATCAGCGTTATCATGTTGTATGTATGAGAATATTTTGTGTTTGGCACGTAAAAGAAATATTTTTTCCTGTTTACATTTTGGAAGTTTCATTCCTGTTGGTTGTTGTCGAATATTATATTTGTGCAAATTTTAGGTTTGGTATAAAAAATCTATTGATGCCAATAAATATTGTTACGGGAAGCAGACTGACTCAGAGGGGTAGTCACCGATGTATTTACAGCCGGTTAGGTGAGCAGCGCCAGCTACACAGATTAGGTCGCGCCAGTCTATCTGCTTTGTCTTCTTCAGCTCCATGCACTGGCACGTAGCATGACCTCCGGCGGCGGAGGCACCGTCCCGGTGCTTTCAAGGTCGTTATCTGACGCATTATTGTAAGACTTGATCCGCGAGACGTGTACAATATCACTGGGCCGCATAGTAGATGATGATGGACAGATGGGGCTGATCTCGTAGGTGACAGGTGTTACTTGACGCAATATACGGTAGGGTCCCGTGTAATGAGACAGAAGTTTTTCGGATAGGCCCAGCCAAAGATGAGGGGACCAGAGTAAAACGAGGGTACCGGGAGCAAAATGTACGTCTCTATGTTCCGCATCGTACCGACGGCATTGGTTGGTTTGCGACGCCATCAGCCGAGCGCGAGCGAGCTGACGGGCATGATCGGCTCGCGCAATCACGTCGCGGGCATACTCGCTGGTGGACGAGGTGTGAGCTGAGATGACTGTGTCCAGTAGTAAAGTCGGCTCTCTTCCGTACAATAAGTAGAACGGCGAAAAGCCCGCTGTGTCGTGACGGGATGAATTATACGCGAAAGCTGCGTAGGGTAAGGCAAGGTCCTAGTCTCGGTGGTCGGGCGACACGTACATAGCGAGCATATTTGTTAAAGTGCAGTTAAATCGTTCCGTGAGGTCGTTTATTTGAGGGTGGTAAGCGGTTGTCAATGTGTGTTGCGTGGAACAAGAACGCAGAATGTCGGCGATGACTTGGGATAGAAATGTACGGCCAAGGTCTGTGAGAAGCTGTCTCGGAGCACCGTGAATCAATATAACGTCCCGTAACAAGAAGTCAGCGACGTCGGTTGCACAGCTAGTCGGTAGAGCTCGCGTATTAGCGTAGCGTGTAGCGTAGTCTGTGATAATGGCTATTCATTTGTTTCCCAATGGTTGATGTGGGAAAAGAACCAAGCAGGTCTAACCCAACATGGTAAAATGGTTCCGCGGGTACGTCAATCAGTTGAAGATGGCCAGTTGGTAGCAGCGACGGTGTTTCACGACGTTTGCATAGGTCACACGTGGCGACGAATCGGCGTACCGAACGAGCAAGACCTGGCCAGAAAAAATGGCGCCGGACGCGCTCGTACGTGCGGGATACGCCAAGGTGTCCAGCCGTGGGAGCGTCGTGAAGTTCGGTGAGAAAGCAGCGGCGCAAATGCTTAGGCACAACAATGAGAAGGTCCGGCCCGTCTGGTCGGAAATTGCGACGGTATAGCACACCCTTTTAAATGACAAAGTAGGAGACGGAAGCATCAATTGTGGAGGATTCCATACGACTGATGATGTCAAGCAGCTCTGGATCACGCTTCTGCTCTTCCCCAATATTAAGGAAGTCGGACACTGACAAGATAGAGTTCTCCGTGGGCTCGTCAGTGTCCTCAGGATCGTCGACAGGCTACCGGGAGAGGCAATCGGCATCATGGTGTAGGTGGCCAGATTTGTAGACCACCGAATAGGAAAACTCTTGCAGGCGCAAAGCCCAGCGATCAAGGCGGCCTGATGGAGAATTGGAGGGGTAGTGAGAAGAGCGACGAGAGTCGAGAACGCAGAAGCCTCTTCGGAGCCCCATGAAAACGGGACTTCTTTCTTGAGGAGCTGCGTAAGCGGCCTCGCTATGTGCGCAAAATTTTTCACGAAGCGTCGGAAGTAGGAACATAGTCCGATAAAGCTGCGTACATCGTTCGCAGATCGTGGTACAGGAAAGTTTTTGACGGCGCTCATTTTTGCCGGGTCTGGTTGCACACCGTTGGCGTCTACTAAATGGCCAAGCACTGTGATTTGATGGCGTCCAAAGTGACATTTGGACGAGTTGAGCTGCAGGCCAGCGCGACGGAAGATTGCCAGGATGGCTGAGAGGTGCTCTATGTGAGTTTCAAATGTTGGTGAAAAGACGATGGCGTCGTCCAAGTAGCACAAACAGGTGGACCATTTGAATCCTCTGAGCAGGGAGCCCATCATTCGTTTGAAGGTGGCTGGAGCATTACAAAGGCCGAAGGGCATGACCTTAAACTGATATAGGCTATCGGGGGTGATTAATGCCGTGTTTTCACGGTCCATTTCATCTACTTCTATCTGCCAGTAGCCGGAACGAAGGTCTACGGAGGAAAAATAGTGGGATCCATAGAGGCAATCAAGCGCATCATCTATTCGTGGCAGAGGGTAGACGTCTTTTTTGGTAATTTTGTTTAGGTGTCGATAATCCACGCAGAAACGCCATGCACCGTCTTTCTTGCGGACTAGCACTCCAGGAGAAGCCCAAGGACTGCAGGATGGCTCAATGATGTCCTTGGGGAGCATTTTGTCGATTTCACTTTGGATGATGTGACGCTCAGCCACCGACACCCGATATGGACGCCTATGAATAGGATGCTCATTACCAGTGTTTTTGCGGTGGCTCATACCAGTAGCTTTTCCCAACGGACGGCCGCTGATATCGAAAACGTCAGTGTAGGACAGCAAAACCCGGTGGAGCTCATCAGTTTGCTGCGGCGTTAAGTTGGAAGCGATCATTGAAGTAATAGCGCTGTCGGAGCAAGTGGCAGATTGATGTTGAGCGTGGGGGTAAGAAGGGGCGGCCATCGTGAAAACATCTACCGCATTGTCTTCTAAGGTGCAGAGCAACGCCAAAGAGATCCCTTGTGGCAAAACTTGAGGTGTCAAGCTAAAGTTGACAACTGGGAGGCACGTAGAATTTCCTGCGACGGACAGAATGGTGTGCGGGAATGTAATGCCACGGCTTATGAGGACATCGGTGATAGGGGTCAGAACATAGTCACCATCGGGAACTGATGGTATTGAGACGAGCTCTATGTAGGTCAATGTCTGTGGAGGGAGGCGCGCGTGTCCCGTTGTGCAGAGGCGACTCGTCCGGTTTGTAAGAGGTTCTGTTGCGGCCAAGTGTAGACGGAGCGTACTGGTCGAACAGTCTATGAGGGCAGAATGCGCGGACAGGAAGTCGAGGCCTAAGATTACGTCGTGGGGGCATTTATCAAGGACGGTGAAGAGAACCACTGTGTGTCGATCCGCAATGCTCACACGAGCAGAGCACACTCCAACGATAGATGCTATTCCACCATCCGCAACACGGACGAACTGAGTGGTCGCAGGTGTGAGAACCTTCTTGAGCTTGCGACGAAAATCACTCGTCATCACGGAAAGTTGGACGCCGGTGTCGAAAAGAGAAGGGCATGTACGCCGTCTACTTGTACGTCTATGAGGTTCCGTTTTGTCGGTATCGTCAAAAGACGATTTTCGGTCAGTCAGAGCGATGCAGCGCCACATACGGGGGCTAAAATGCTTAGTTTTCTGTCGGGGAACCTCATGGGAAGGGGGGGAATATGGTCGGTGGGGCTCTGGAGAACGAGACTGGCGACGTTGTGGGGATGGAGAGCGGGAGTAGCGGTGTTCAGAAGCAGGTTCCTGTGCAAAATGGTCACGGCTGGTCTCATGGCGATAGGCAGGACGTGCACAGAGGGACGAGAGGACGGTTGTGCAGGAGGACCCCAGCGACTTCTGCAATGGCGAGAAATGTGCCCGATTCTTTGACACGAGAAGCATATCGGCTTGTCATCGTGTGTTCGCCATGCGGACGGATTACGGAACGTTGAGGGAGAGCAGGTCGGGAAGTGACGTGCAGGCGTGTATCGGGGCCGGTAGTCGGTGCTTGGAGGCGGTGAGATAAAGTTAATTCCCAAGCTGGCGATTTCCTGCCGGATGACTGCTTGAATGAGAGGCAACGTAATTGGCGGAGAGGGGTCAGGAGACGTTGGTCCCACCTTAGCTGGAGCAGCCGCTTCAAGCTCCCGCCTGACGATTCGCGTCAAGTTGTCACAGGTGTCAGGTGGATGATATGTGTCGAGACACGAGGACGTCGCAGTGGTGTTCGGGAAGCGCTGGAACTGATGGGAGATGCGTTTGCTTTTAGCTTGTTGGAACCGGCGGCATTCTTGAATGATCGCATCAACAGATGACACATTGTTGAATACCAACAAGTTGAACGCATCGTCGGCGATACCCTTTAGGCTATGCGCAACCTTTTCAGGTTCAGACATATTTTTGTCAGCTTGGCAGCATAGTGAAAGGACAGTCTGAATATAACCGATATAGGGCTCCGCGGAGGATTGTGCGCGAGTCGACAACTCATCTTTAGCAGCTTCACGACGACCAGAGATGTTGCCAAAAAGCTCACGGATCTTTGCCTTGAAGCTGTTCCAGCTTGTTATGTCATGCTCGTGGTTATCAAACCAAACACGAGGGGTTCCGTCAAGACAAAAGATGACGTTTGCGAGCATAAGATTGGGATCCCACATGTACGTGGCGCTGACGCGTTCGTAGAGGCGTAGCCACTGGTCGACGTCGGAACCCTCGCTGCCCGAGAACACGCCGGGGTCTTTGAGCGCGGAAAGCGTCACGAAAGTTGTTGCGGGCGCTGGGTTGACAGGTCGGGCAGAACGGGGAGTGACCGGAGAGGGTGTAGCCGAGTCTTGAGTGTTCATGTTGTGCGCTGCGAGGGAGCATCCGACTCGGTGTTCCGTCGCGAGGACGGCGATCGCACAACTCCACCGAATATGTTACGGGATGGAGACTGACTTAGATGGGTAGTCACCGATGTATTTACAGCCGGTTAGGCGAGCAGCGCCAGCCACACAGATTAGCTCGCGCCAGTCTATCTGCTTTGTCTTCTTCAGCTCCATGCACTGGCACGTAGCATTATGTTAGCCTTACATTTCGGCAATTCCAAGCAACCGACTGTGCGCCTCAAGAACTAACTCCGCTTTCTATGACAATAATTACTGTGGCACTATTGCTCTGATAGCGATACTGCAGCCAGAACGCTCCCGTCGCCGGCCTTCAAGCCGGCCTTCGCTGCTGCGACACAGCCAGTTACAACCCCTGGATACATGACAACACATTCTACAAGACTTCACTTCACTTCACACACAGCACCAGCCTATAACGGCGCATATTTAACAAACAATCTCGCAACATTATTATGCCTAAAAGGCGAGTCTTTGTCGCAATAAAAAGCAGTGTGAAAACAAGGGCGAGCAGACTCGTTACAAGAAAAAGAAACAATGATTGCTGTTCATATGGGAGATGGCGGAGAAATTTGTGTTAGAAAAAGTGGCCACTTTATATACGAAGTGTATCTTGGCAGACAGAGTACCACATTTTTGGAAGAACGCCAACATCATCTTAATCCATAAAAAAGGAGACGTCAAGGACATGACAAAAAACAGACAGACCAGCTTATCTCGGTTCTCTACAAACAATAGATTAAATTAGTAGCTAATAAAATTAGGGCAACATTAGAGTTGAGTCAACCAATGAACCAAGCAGGTTTTCGTACAGGATACTCCATGATTTACCATAATCACACTAACAATCAGGTTATAGACAAATGCGTGGAATACAATAAACCCCTATACGCAGCCTTCATAGATTACAAAAAGTCGTTTGACACAGCCGAGGCATCAGCAGTCATGACAGTATACGAAATGCGTATACGAAATGGCAGTATAAGAAATGGCCCCATACGAAACGTACTGAGAGAAATATGCATTGAATCCACACCCACTATAGTTCTCCATGTAGAAAGCGACAGAATCCCAATAAACAAGGGTGTACGACAGGAAGACAGGATCTCTGCTCTACTATTCACCGCGTGCTTACGTGAGGTTTTCAGGGCCTAGTTCGGGAAGTGTTAGGTATAAAAGTTATGCAGAGATCTTAGTAAGCTGTCATTCGCTGATGAGATTGCCTTGATGAGTAACTGAGAGGACGAGTCGCAGCTCATAAAAACTGAACTGGATACGGTAAGCAGAAGAGTAGGTTTCAGATTTATTATGTATAAAACTAAATAAATCTGTCTTGGCAGAAAACAGCGCTTTGCAATAGGTGACGAGATGCTAAAAGTTGTAAAGGAATATGTCTACTTAGGACATGTGTCAACCGGGTAGCCATTACGTGAGAGTGAAATAGCTTGAAAAATAAGGATGGAGTGGATCAAAATTGGCAAGCATTTTCAATTGATGAATGGTTATCTCTCACTAAACCTCAAGTGCATGATATATAACAGCTTCATCTTGCCGGTACTTCCCTACGGAGCAGAAACTTGAGGCTTACAAAGATCGTTCAGCTTAAATTGAGGATGACGCAGCGAACGATGGAAAGGAAAATGGTAGGTGTAAACTTAAGAAACGAGAAAAAGTATAATGGGTCAGGGAGCAAATCGGAGTTAAGGATATCATAGTGGAAGTTACGAACAAGAAATGGACATGGACCGGGCACGTAACATGTAGGCAGGAGAACCGCTGGTATTTTAGGGTAACTGACTCGATTCTTAGAGAAGGTAAACACACGAGGTAAAGAGAGAGAGAGAGATATGGGCGCCGATGCGATGAAAAATTTCGCAGCTTTAACAGGGCGGCAGATAGCAGGGCGGCAGAAGACTGGGTTGATTGGCGGTTCATAGGAGGGGCCTTTGTCTTGAAATGTGCGTAATGAGGCTGATGATGATTATGATGATGAACAATGATGCTTGTTAAGCTGCAGCAGCCAAAGCGAAGTTTGGAGAAACTATTACAAGGACACAGCAGGAACGTGAGGGTTGTTAGCAAGTAAGAGCGTTTTGTGCTGTGGGTTGGCATTGTAATGCTTACTAAAGGTCTAGTAATTAATCAAGCATGATTGCTTGTAGCCAGGCAACCGCACAGCTTGTGCTTAGGTCCTGTATTGTAAAATGTATTTCACTTAAAATAGTACGGTAATACGGCAATAATATATTTTTTATTTTCGCTTTTCTTGAAAAGAGGCTTGAAGTGGGCAACGCGTTGAGGATACAACGGGGCGGCATAACACCTTAGGAGCTTCATGAGGCCATCGTTACTCCACTACTCTAAAAGCTGTTGTTTCATATCAGCAAAGAAAAAAGTTGTGCTGTTGGAAAAGATACTTGCTCACCACTCTGCGAGGCCGTGTTCAAGCCTAGCCAAGCAGACTGTTTTCTCCTAAGTAAGCTCGTTGATTTTTCAAGTCATCGCATTGCGGTGAGACTACTTCATTGCTATTCGTTTGGCCTAGTAAACTGTGACGTCTTAAGCTAGCTTCTCTCTTTCTTCATTTCTCTCGCCACATAGTAACCGCCAGACAGCGCTGCCCTTTCACACGAGTGAAAGAGCAGCGCTCTTGGATAGAGGATGAGAGGGTGCTTGGGAAACTGCAGAATGGGTTTCGGAAAGTGGGAAGAGAGGAATATGGAAAGGGGTCATGGTTCCTGCTTGGACGTTTGGCAATGCGGTCTTGTGCATGAGATCAGAAGTTCAAGCAAGATTAGAAATTAAGCAACCAGGGAGACTCTTTGACAGGTGGTGTGGACCGATACGATTCCAAAGTGGCACCAGTATCTAAGAAAGGTAGAGTTCGGGACAGGAAAGACGTAGCCACGAACACCGAGCCAATTCAGACATAGGGTATATTAACATGCAGGGTGGTAGGAACAGGCTGAAGTGGGAAGAGATAGAAGAACAGCTAAGGGAAGAGAGGCCGATAGTATACGGTTTTGTAGCAACACATCTTGGGTACATGAAACACCCTCCTAACAATCCGGACTTCACGTGGGAACATTGTAATAGAAGAGGAGCAGCAGAAAGGGGGTGGTATTGGGGCCTTCATTCATAAATGTACAGACTGACAAAGGGTCAAACAGGAGTGCAAGGAACATTTATGGCTAAAAGAGAAAGTGGCAGGGCAAACGACACTCCTTGGTTTGGTGTAATTGTGGACGGAGCAAAGGCCAGGGAGGAAAACCAGGCAATGGTAGAGTGTATATCAAAGGACATTGAGGAGTTAGGAGAAGAGTGCGAGATAATTATACTGGGAGATATGAATGCGCACATAGAAGATATAGATGGGTATACTGACCCGACAGGCAAAATGATCATGGATATGTGTGAAAGGCATGATTTAATCATTTGCAACAGTACCGAGAAGTGTAAAGGGCAAATAACATGGGAGGTAGGAAGGCTGCAGTCGACGATAGGTTACGCACTTATGTCACATAGGATGTATGATAAGCTCAGGGAAATGCACATAGATGAAGGTGGCTCCAGAAGTCTGGGTAGTGATCACAAACGTATCAATCTAAACTTTGGAAGAGCAGTGAAAGTGGGAAGGAGACAAGATGAGCAACTACAGGAAAATTTTTATTCAGAAAGGCAAATAGAAATAGCTACAAAACAAATTGAGAAATTAATCACGGAGGATAGTAAAACAGTGTGGACATACACGAATCTAATTAGACTGCTTGAGCCAGAGCTTGCTAAGGCACGTGACAAGTCACACTGGAAAAGAAAACAGAAACCCAAAAGTTGGTGGGATGAGGAAGTTAAGAGAGCCATAGCAAAACGTCAGGAAGCCTCTAGGGAACACAGACATGTCAAGCAGCGGGGTGAACCGACAGATTATGTTGAAAGAAAATGGGAAATCTTTCTAAGCTGTAGAAGCGATGCATCCGTTCTGATGAATGGAAAGATTCGAAGAAAGGGAGCTCAGTGGCTGGCAGAAGTACATAAAGAAGATTGAAAGACAACTGCGAAATTTTGGAACCATCTAAACTCCATAAGAAATAAGACGAGCCTAGAGCAGAGCTTTATAACTACAGCTCAAGGTGCTAGGCTAAATTGGGGACGAAGCTATTGAATATATAAGAAGAAGGGTGATACAAAATTTTCAACAAAGAAGTGCTTTATGCACCATAATAGATAAGAAATAATCAAGTGGCACAATGGCTCAATTTTCACAACGAAAGTGGGAAAAGGGCTGAGAAGAGGGTTCCTAGTAGCACATCAACAGGCCCAGATGGAATTCCAGTTATTCTGATAAACACATTAGGTCCGAAGTCTAACCAGGCTTTGAGAGAGGCAGTGAGCAAAATATTAATCGATGGTGAAGTCCCCGATGGATGGAAACTTAGCAGGATGAGCATGATCTATAAAGGAAAGGGGTACAAAGCTGACATAAACAACTACCGTCCTATAACAGTGACATCAGAGGTCTACAGGCTGGCGATGCAGATTATAAAGGAAAGACTGCAGGCATGAATAAAGGAGGAGAGGTTGCTGGGGGAACTGCAGATTGGGTTTCGGAAACACAGGAGGTTGGAAGACAATCTGCTCTCATTGACGCAGTGCATCGAAATAGCAGAAAAGAAACACAGGCCCTGTGGCTAGCATTTTTGGTCATCAAGGGAGCGTACGACAGCGTGGTTCAAGAGAAATCATGGGGAATACTGAACCCACTAGGCGTGGAAGTTGGAGTCACTAATCTTTTAAAGGTCATATATAAAGGTAACAATGTAGTTATAAAGTGGGAAAAACAGGTATCCAAGCCTGCAGAGGTAAAATGGGGGCTGAGGCAGGGGTGTCCTCTGTCAAACTTACTATTCATGATGTACCTACGAGGATTAGATGCCAAATTAGAGGAAAGTGGACTGGGCTTCAACCTCTCTTTCGTCAAACAAGTAAAACTCATTGAACAGGGACTACCAGCATAGATGTACGCAGATGATATACTGCTAATGGCTGACAACAAGGAAGATTCGCAGATATTGATGGACATCTGCGGTAATGAAGAAGATAGGTTAGGTTGCAGATTCAGTAAGGAAAAATCAGCAGTCATGATTTTGAATGACAATGAAGGTAGTGAGCTTAGAATACAGGATGTCACGCTAGAGATCACAGATAAATACAAATATCTGGGCGTATAGATAAGCAATCGGTCCGAGTACCTAAGGGAACACGAAATATACGTGACGACTAAAGGTAACAGGAATGCAGCGGTGACGAAAAACAGGGCACTGTAGAACTTCAATAGTTATGATGTTGTGAGAGGAATACGGAACGGGGTCATGGTTCCTGGTCTGACGTTCGGCAATGCGGTCTTGTGCATGAGATCAGAAGTTCTAGCAAGATTAGAAATTAAGCAACGTGGAATAGGTAGGTTTGCCTTAGGAGCTCACGGGAATACACCAAATCAGGGAGTACAAGGTGATATGGGATGGACATAATTTGAAGGCAGGGAAGCTAGCAGCAAGATAAAATTTTAGAAGCGATTGAGAGATATGGGGGAGGAGCGTTGGGCTAGGAAGGTATTCAGCTACTGTACATGAAGAAAGTCGATACATAGTGGAGAAAACGAACGAGAAAACTGACTGGTAAATATTTAGAAAACATCAGGGGGCCAAACCAAAAAGCATTATCGGTTAAGAAGAAGGTGAAGGAAGCTGAGACCGACATGTGGAAAATTGGCATGATTAAGAAGTCCGCACTAGGGATCTATCGAACCTTTAAGCAGGACATTGTCAAGGAAAGGATCTATGATAATACTCGGGGTAGTTCTCCACCGTTTGAGGCCAGGGCGGGAGTATTGCGAATCAAGACATATCGGGCCAAATACGAAGGGGTAGACACGGTATGCAGTGCGTGGGGAGAGGAAGAGGAAAGTGCCGAACACTTGATAATGTTCTGTAAAGGGCTTCACCCTTTAGTTCAGGATGATGGCGCAGAGTTTTTCAAAGCACCGGGGTTTAGGGACAGGGCGAGCAAGATAGACTTTAAGTGGGTAGAATGAACTAGAAGGAAGTTATTTGATTGGTGGCTAAAATCAAGGCACGAGTGAAAATTAAACCCTTCACTGCAAAATACGAATCCGAACCTCGCTATTTAAAAGAAAAAAAAATAAATCCAGTTTTTCGTTCATTAAGTATTACGGCTTGGTGGCTCTAGCCACCGACCGATCTACAAGGTACAGCCATATCCATCCATCGATCCATCCATCCATCCATCCATTCATCCATCCATCCATCCATCCATCCATCCATCCATCCATCCATCCATCCATCCATCCATCCATCCATCCATCCATCCATTCGTCCATCCGTCCATCCGTTCATCCGTCCGTCCGTCCGTCGTGCATGGGGGAGAAACATAGTGTGGATGTTAAAAAAAGAATTGCAATATTAGATCGTTATTCCCGACACGTCATGTCCAAATGTCAAAGCCCAAATCTTGTCAAAGTGAACGGATTGAAACAGAGCCAAAAGTTGAACGAAGTGACAGCACCGCCAACGTTTGGATATATGGGTGCAACTGCGACCACCTTCAATGAAAAACATTGTTTTCTTTGAACAGGCATACATAAATGAGAAAACGCCAGGCATGCACGCAATACGCATTGCAATCACAAAGGAACTGAAGGAACGACCTCAGAGGAAGCTGTCAATGCTCTTAAAATATATCCTCACTATAGTCGGATACAACTTCAGAAGGCAGCGGCGTTTTTCCCTCAAAGATGAATGCACACGAGCCTCTTTCGATAGGCTTGCACTACAGGTGACGTCATGAGCCGGAAGGGCTGGTGACTCTTCTAACGGGGAGCATGCTGCCTTCATTGTTCACAGCTGAGCGCGAAAATGACCGAATGCTGGCAGCAGTTTGATAAGATAGCTGAGCATCTAGCTGCCCGAATGGGCATTTCGAGCTCGCCAACGATAATCATGTAACAATTTTGAGTCAATTCAGACATGCCAGCAATGAAATTTGTTTCTATGCCACTTCTCAAGTCGAGCATGATGTGTGAGGGATTTGCGGCATGTGCGATTCGGCATGTTCTGTAGCATTTCCATCATTACAGTTTTACCAAAGCACTCGTCACAATTCAGAAATTTCATTTATACCTACAAATACGCATTTTAGAGGCAGTCACAGTTTTTCGAGTCGGACTATTTTTCTAGTCGGGGAGCGAATGGGAAGCTGCGCTTCGGTCATCTGGGCGGGTCCTCTCCTGTCCTCTAAAGTTGTGCCCGACTATGGGACTACACAAAGAGAGCGAATACGCAAAAGCGGGTACAAATTATATCAAGCGCTGCCCACGCACGTCACGTTTGTTCTACAGCAGCAGCCGCCACCTTCGACACTTCTTTATACGTACTGCTTATTAGCCATTGAAAGCAATGCATCCTACTATCTTTGTTTATTTAGCCTTTTGTTGCGTAGATTTTAACCACAAAAGCAGATTACGAAAAATATGGGACGCTTTCAAGCAGCTGTTTCGTGTATGTCCATCCATCAGCAGAAGCTATTGACCGCGAGGGCCTTCACTAGAGAGGCCAGCGCTGCGATCGTTTTGATGCCACAGATAGGATGCGTAGTTATAGATTACGGCAATCCTGCCTTCGCGACCACTTGCATCATCCCCCATGGTTGCACCGGTTCTCAGTCGCAATTTCAAGATGCAAATTAGACACTAGAGTGCCACCGAGAGCACCGATTTGTAGTTTGCTTGTCCCTATAATCAGGTTTTACCGGTTCTTTAAGCACTGAGCTTTAAAGCGAAGGAAAGCACGCACGGTGTCTACAGCAAACGCGCAGGGAATACGGTGTTCTAGCAGACAATGTCAACCCGGAGTCTTATGAGTGACGTCATCACGTAAGTGGCGCCACGGTATGTCCTCGAGGCCAATAGAAGAATACGCACCGGCAGCAGTGGCAGTGGATTTACTCGAGTGTTTGGAGCCAGAAATTGGTCGGATATTACCACTAAAAAAATCAAAGCATATCCACGGATTGAATGATGATGAGTGGGACGACGCGTCGTCCGTTTGTCCCCGCTTCCATCTGTCTGCATGTTCTTGCTTTCGTCCGTTCTTGCGTCCATCTGTCCATACGTCCGTCCACCCATGTGTCCGCCCATGCGTCTATCCCTGCGTTCGTTTGTGCATTCGTCTGGGCGTCCGTCCGTCCGTCAATCTAGCGAACACTCCTAATACCGCCACCTCGCACCTTTTCATGATATATTCATCATCAAGAAGTACCGCCATTCAGCGAACATTCTAAGGACTAAACGAGAGGTGGCTACCTACTACTACGCTACTACTACTACTACTACTACTACTACTACTACTACTACTACTAGATACATCGCGGACGCATGACCCATGGCATAGGAAACATCGCCTCTATAAAAAGCGTGGCTCCTTTTTTGGAAATCCGAAAGCGGCAAGAAAGGTGGGGTAGGGTACGGTTTTGCTATGTGTCTGGGCCACAGATTCTTTGTATTGAAGATGATTATAATATTATTTTCATAGAAAAATACTGCAAAACACTCCGTTTTTACAGCTTGCGAGTGCGCTTCTCTGCACTGCATGCTTGAGCAAGTGAAGGCGCCACTTCACGTGCTTCAAGCGGAAACGCACTCTTAGTTGAAAGGGCTGGCGCTTTCTTTTTATGAATGCTTATATCAAGGGAGCGGCGATGACGTAGTGATTAGAGAATCCGCCTCGCATGCAAAAGGTCCGTGGTTCAAATTACGGTGCCACAAAGTTCCTAACCGGATAAAAAAATCCGCATGGTGATAGAACTGCATTAAGAGGCCTGCGGTGCGGCCTCACTGGTGACTACCACCGGTAACACACTCCCTCACCAGAGAAGCATTGACCACTGTAGTGCAGTATCTGCCCACTACCTCCCACATGCATACGTCTGTGAACTCACGGCCCTCAGTCCCCAGCAGCTGCGAAGCAACTGACCATGGTGGTGGTCACATCTACAACGCAGCAGAGGGTGCTAAGAATCTCTGGATCCGGACAGGCCGCCATTGGAACCTGAACTTGGCAACGTTTAACGCTAGAACCTTATCTAGTGAGGCAAGTCTAGTTGTACTATTCGAGGAGATAGAGGGTGTTAAATGGAATATAATAGGGCTCAGTGAGGTTAGGAGGACAGATGATGCCTATATGGTGCTACAGAATGGGCATGTCCTCTGCTATCGGGGCTTGGCTGACAGAACAGAACTGGGAGTGGAGTTCCTAATTCACAGAAACATAGCTGGCAACATAGAAGAATAATATAGCATAATTGAAAGGGTGGTAGGTATCGTAAATAAACTAAATAAGAGATACAAGATGAAGGTGGTAAAGGCTTACGCGCCGACATCCAGCCGTGATGACGCTTCAGTTGAAATCATCTATGAAGACGTGGAATCGGCAATGAGTAAGGTGAAAACACAGTATACTATACTGATGGGAGACTTTAATGCAATGGTAGGGAAGAAGCAGGCTGGAGACAAGGCAGTAGGAGATTATGACATCGGTACGAGAAATGTCAGAGGAGAGCTACTAGCATAGTTCGCAGAACGCAATATTTTCCGAATTCGGAAGACCTTCTAACGAAAACAAGGAAACCGTAAGTGGACATGGCGGAGCCCTAATGGAGAAATTAAGAACGAAATAGACTTTATAATGAGCGCACACCCAGGCATCGTGCAGGATGTGGAAGTAGTTGGCAAGGTACGATGCAGTGACCATAGAATGGTAGGTTCTCGAATTTACCTAGACGTGAAGAAGGAATGACAGAAACTCATATGAAAGAAACCATTCAAGGAGCTAGCACTGAAAGGGAAAGTACAGGAATCAAAGTCTCGCTTCAGAACAGGTACTCGGCTCTTATTGAGGAAGCCAACCTTAGCGTAGATACAATGAATGATAATCTGACGAGTATCATTATCGAGTGTCCAGTGGAATATGCAGGCACGATACAGGACACTGGCAGGCTTTCCAGGAAACAAAGAATCTCAATAGAAAGCGTCAAAGCATGAATGTCTCAAGTAAAACAGCCAAAATAGAAATGGCAGGGTTTTCGAAGTTGATTAATAAGTGTAAGGTATCCGATGTAAGAAGGTATAACATGGAGTGAATTGAACTCGCTCTGAAAAACGGAGGAAGTGTCAAAGTAGTGTAAATGAAACTTGGGATAGGAACAATCGAATGTATGCACTAAGGAACAAAAAAGACAAAATAACTACAAATATGGATAGGATAGTTAAAATAGCGGAGAAGATTTACAGAGATCTTTACAGTAGCAGGGACAACCACGACCTTAATACTATAAGAAGTAGCAATAACCCAGATGACACCCCACCAGTAATGATAACAGAAGTCAGAAAAGCCTTCGAAAGCATGCAAAGAAACAAAGCTGCTGGTGAAGATCAGGTAACATCAGATCTACTAAAAGATGGAGGACAGATTTTGTTAGAAAAACTAGCCACATTGTTTGCGAGGTGTCTCCTGATGAGAAGAGTACCAGAGTCTTTGAAGAACACTGACATCGTCTAAATACATAAGAAAGGAGGTGACAAGGACTTGGAGAAATAAGGCCGATCAGCTTGCTCTCCGTAGTATTCAAGCTATTTGCAAACTATTCGCTAACAGAGTTAAGAAAACATTAGAACTCAATCAACCAAAGGAACAAGTAGGATTTCGAACAGGCAAGTCAACAATCGACCACATTCATACTATCAATCAGGTAATAAAGAAATGCTCAGAATATAGCAACCACTGTACATAGACTGCATAGATCACGAGAAGGCGTTTGATTCAGCAGAAATATCTGCCGTCCTGCAGACACTGCGGAATCAGCGTGTCGATGAATCATATATAAACATCCTGGAATAAATTGACAGGGGATAAACTGCTACCATACTGCTTCATAAAGAAAGCAACAGAATGCCAATCAAGAAGGGTATAAGGCAGGGGGATACAATTTCCCCATTGCTATTTACCGCGTGCTTACAGAAGGTTCTCAAAGGCCTAAAAGGGAAACAGTTAGGGATATGAGTTAATTTAGAGTACCTTAGTAACGTGTGCTTCGCTGATGACATTGCATTGCTGAGTAACTCAGAGGACGAATTGCAATACATGATTACGGAGTTAGACATGGAGAGCAGAAAGGTGGTAAAATTATTCAGCAGAAAACGCAAGTAATGTACAACAACTTCGGAGAAGCGCAGCGCTTCAAGATAGGTAATGGTGCACTTCAAGTTGTAAAAGACTATGTCTACTTAGGGCAGGTAATTACCGTGCAGCCGAACCACGAGATTGAAGTAACTAGAAGAATAAGAATGGGGTGGAGCACATTTTGCAAGCACTCTCAAATTATGACAGGTAGATTGCCACTATCCCTCAAGAGGAAGGTATATAACAGCTGTATCTTGCCGGTACTTAGCTTAGGAGCAGAAACCTGGAGACTTATAAAGAGGCTTCAACTTAATATTAGGACGACGCAGCGAGCAATGGAAAGAAAAATGGTAGGTGTAACCTTAAGAGACTAGAAGAGAGCAGAGTGGATTAGGGAACAAACGGGGGTTGAGGATATCATAATTAAAATCAAGAAGAGGAAATGGACATGAGCCGGACAAGTAGCGCGTAGACAGGATAACTACTGGTCATTAAGGGTAACTAACTGGATTCCAAGAGAAGGCAAGCGGGTTAGGGGGAGACAGGTTAGGTGGGCAGATGACGTTTGGAAGTTTGCGGGTATAAATTGGCAGCAGCAAGCACAGGACCGAGTTAAATGGTGAAACATGAGAACAGTCTTTGTCCTGCAGTGAACGTAGTCAGGCTGATGTGGATGATGTTGATGATTATGATGTTGTTTATGTTGTTGATGATTATTCTGATGCTGCTGATGGTGATGATACCAAGAGAGGCGACTCAACTTTTTCCACGTCATTGCATAAGCAGTCTGGTTTTCAATAGGCTGTTTGCACTAAATTACAAGCGTAAATTAGTTGTTCAAACTGCATTGCAGTAAATGTAACTTTACAATTTTGAAAATGTTCAATTGATATTTTTGGTTGTCTGGGCACATAAACAAAAATAATTATTATATTCAGACGAAAAGTAATCATGAAGGCTACCAGCAAGTCCTAAATTTTTTAATTGATTTAGTACCTCCAGGTGCTAATTGATATGAAAAGCCTAAACTTTGTAGGTTGCCTTCAAGATTACTTCTCATCTGAATGTCAGCATCATCATTGTGCACATCTCAAAGCAAACATGCAGATACATTATCAGATGTAGAAAGTCCTTGGAGCCCCGTGTACAGTTATGAAACGCCACCTCACTAGAAAAAAAAATGCACAAAAATCGATGTTGCGTTACGTCTAATCACAATTGTAGCCTGGCTTTTAGATCTTAATAAAATAAATCAATAGGTTAGGATCTTCAATGTCATGCGATCCAAATCATTTTTTCCTTGAGTCGGCTGCACTCTTGCAAAAAATTTTAGTTCACCCAACTTCTCGAAAACTTCTCTTGTTACAACTAATTTTTCTTCTATCTGGCGTAATCAGTGCCACGGTGTTCAACTACGTGGGCTTCCGTGTGGTGTTAGCGCTGTCTCCCCTACTGTCCGAGGAGTTGGCCAGTGAAGCGGCCCGGCTTCGGCTTAGGCGACGCTTTGAGTCTCATGGCGAGGCAGCCAGCCGTCAACGCGTCTGCCTCCACATGGCCGAAGAGGCGATGCCCCTGGTCTTACTGCACGTTTACGCAATGGTCTTCAACAAGCTATATACGCCCAGCGTCGAAAAGGTAATTTCTTTTACCAGCTCGCACACCACTATAGAAGTATTCACGAAATTTGCCAATGGTTGCGGTAGTGCCTAATGCGAATGCTGAGCTGAACTAGATGAGTTGATTTTGGGGTAAGTTGAGGAAAATGCTTCCGGTTTATCAGCATTTTCTTCTCTGTTCTGGCGTCGGCGACATTCATTTTCTTCTCGAGCAGATTATTCAGTTGCACACTTTCACCTGCTGTGGCACTCGTAGTTCAGGTATAACCGATGGAGGCTATTTCAACACAAAGGTGTTTTTTTTTTCGGGATCCACCATGACTCCGTTGACATATTTTCGTCATGAATATGACGTAATAAAATGTTTATGAAGAGATATAAAAAAAGCTAGAACTGACGGCAAACTGTTTATATACATAATACACCGTTGGAAGTAATCACAGCTTCTCAATTTAACCGTGTTTCCGTCATCAGTAATGTGATGGTGCAACGGGCTCGCGTTGGGCGCCTCTCGCGTTAGTTTGAGCGCGCACCCCCACGGGTCATGGTCTCTCCTGCGCCAGCGCTTGTCACATCGCAACCGTTTTTCAGGAGAGCACAAACGTCACTTGCTGCTGTGGCCACGTTTTAAAAAAGAGCACGCTGCACACGTATCATGTAATAAGAATTGTGACAGTTGTTCCCGCTGGTCCTGTGCTTACATGTGCGATGCAATCATGCGTCTTTCTTACTGTTTGAGCAGCATGCTTGAACTGTCCAACTGAGACAGTTGTTTGTTTGCATTCGTGCTGTGTATGCTCATTTCGTGCGTGATTTCTGCATAAGTGGCGCACTGTAAGTTTGGAGCTGCTTGTCGTTCTTCTTACGCGACGAAAAGTCATGTAACATTTAATCACGTTGCTAAATATCTGCAAATTACCGTATTAACTACTCATATGACGTTTTCTCGCCATGAACTACGTTCAGTTGGTCTTGTATGTGTTCCCGCCAGAAATCGTGTAAACTCTGATCCTGTCTCTCAGATTCAGATCATGTAAGAGGCGATCACGTGGCATGTCTAGCCAAGTCTAACCATGCTTAGTGCTGCTGGCAAAAGCTTGTTATTACTAGCAAAACTTAGCAAGGTAGAATACTAGCTCCGCTCAAGCCTATAGCTTTGTTCTGGTAGTTTATGTGAGCACTTTGTTTTTATGCCTGATAAACTGTCGCTAATGAAGCTACAACGGTCTCCTTTTTTCACTGAAATGCAAATCGACAACACCACCGTAGCAGCCAACTTACGCAGCGAAGTTGCTTTATAATGCATGCTTACTTTCCCGTTACAAAAAACACAATAAAGTAAAAGTCAAGTAGTAGTAGCTTTAGAAAAGAGAGCTAATTGTTCACAGATTTCCCCAACACAGAAAATTGTACTCAAGTATGGTATGATCGATTTTTAAACTAAACAGATGCCGGACCTGAATGGGGAAACCTTTACGTGTAAGATAACATTTTAGCCATTTTGAATTCACCTTTATGGGAGCCAGTCATGCATGCGCTAACACCATTATCGATATGCCATACCACAATCGATAATGGTGCACCACAATCAGATGAAATTCTCGCAAATGACATATTGATATTAGCATTGCGAAAGCGTGGGCCAACCATCGATTAACTTGCATAAAGGTGAAATCACGTGCACCCCCCCCCCCCCCGTGTGCCAGATTGATAGGCTCACCTATTGCACGGGCTTGCGCGGATAAGTTTTCGCGCCTTATTTATTTTCTGACGTTGTGCGTACCTTCGGCTGTTGATCAGAGTTTGTGGCATCCCGAATTCTTTTTTAGGCAGTGTTTGCACGTCGTGTCCTCTTTAGAGTGAATACTTATGAAATAGCTCAGCTCTTTGATACTCGCAAACTATACCTCGCGAAAATGGACTCGCAAAGATGCGAGTTTTGTTTGTCTCATCTTGTGTATCCCAATGAATCGAACACATCTACTTAACACATTTGCCAAGTGCCTTAGCAGCAGCTATAAGTGAGCCAAGCCTTGGTTTACGCGATAGCTGAACTGAAGATGTTTTATATGTTGGTGCAGTTCTCTGTTGTTCATTCTGGTTTTGCCGTATAAATGGTTTCGTTTCTGCACGGAAAACTTTGTTGGTAGATAGCACTCGTGTTTGTTCGAATCTCTGTCGTCTAGTGCTGATACATGCTGATGCATTTGTGCAGGTGATCTACACTGTCGAAAGCATACGCTACTTCATGAAGGCCTTTGTCGAGCAAGCACACTGGATGGAGTACTCATCGAAAATGGCAGCTAAGTACAAGGTACGCTATGAGCTCATCGTTGTATACAGAGAGATAATTTTATTTTAGCCATTATTCAATTGCATGATATAAAGGGGTGGTGTTAAAAACAGAGAACGAGGACAGCGAAACATGAACATCGGCCACAGGCTCGTTCGTACAGTTGGGGTTATACCAGATCATACCATCAAGTCTACCAGACGTTCGGACGATGGTCTGATATCGCTGTCGTTCTAAATACGGCGAGAAATTTAGAGAAGTGAACGAGCGACTGGCTAGCGGTTGACTTCGCCAGAATATTGTCTCTCACTGTGTGACCGCTATTATTTTATTTTAAAAAGTAGCATGCAGTTTTGAAACACACGGGAGGAACATTAATATCTGTTCTTCAACCTACGAAATGGTACATCACTAATATCGTAGACTGCTCGAAACAGGAAAAGATAGTATTACAATGAACGCATAAATCCATTCTCGCTATTGTAACAAATACTTGACGTTCGCATGCCATGTGATTTCATCTGCATTAGTGAAGAGGGAGGTCGTAATACCCCTACACTTCACTAAACCTCGTTGAACAGAAACAGCTGGTTAACAGCGCCATGGGACATTCGGAGAGGCAGACATAGTAGCACATCATAAACACACATGGTCACACTCATATTCATTCAAGTGGTAGTGCTAACCATTCAGCATTTTTGAACGACATTTTGAAACCAGCACAGGATTTCTCGCAGTATATTTCGCAGTATATTTGTCAGAATCACAGTATATTTGTCAAAATCACAGTATATTTGTCATGACTGTATATACATTGACTACTATACTACTGCAGGCACTGCTTGCAATGGTAATATTATATTACGATCACTACTTTTAACAATGATTGAGCACACGATAAAACATTTTTACAGCAATGCAGTGACAGAGTTAAATGTCTTACCTCTCGCGTTTGCATTGTCGAAAAATCACCAACTAAAGGCGATGACTGTCGCAGCATGTCCACCTTACAATTTGTATTGCAGTCTACGCTGTGGTACAGTAAGCTTATTGCCAAGCTTCCTTTTTGTATTTGGTGTAATCCAGTTTCAAACATAAGACATACCTATGCTTAGCGCGGCTGGTGCTGCGACATTTGAGAAGCTTCGCGATTCTTTTGGATGGCTTTGTTAAGGCTACGCACAGGAGGTGTGTACCGAAGCTAAGACGGGCGCTTACCTGAGCACCAGCAAAAACAGCTGGAATCTTCTATCACTGTTGTACGAAATACGGCATGTTTCACTGGCGATCATAATAGTAGACACTCGACGTCTGTGCTCCAAGGTCCCATTGTACAGTGAATATTGGTGGTGTTTTCAGTCTATCTCTAGGCGGGCGCAATATCCTAATAAATTATTGTCATCTCTGTGAGCTTACCTTCTATGTACGTGAACATCCCAACCATGTTACGCTATTATCAGCTCTGTTCTTGTGATCTGTAGTCGTCTGTGCTTCAACATTGTTCGGGAGCGTACGCGCGCACATGAAATATTTTTTTGCCTAGGAGTTTCGCAGAGATGATAGTAACTATACAGGCTGTCCCAGCTATCTTTAGCCGAAGTTTAAAAATACGGCGATACGCGCAATTACGACATGACAAAATGCATGTTGCTGACCATTGCCTGAAGATTGACTGTTTTTTGTGTTCTAAAATGTTGCTTGATGAAATATTTTTCTTTAGCTAACTTATGAAGGAACGAATACGGATAAGAAAATTTAATGAGAAGGTCTTAGATTGGTTTGGAAAACGATCGATTAAACCGTTTTTGACATTTAAATCAATTATATATAAAGTTCTGTTGCTAACTACAAATGTCCGCGAAATGCAAAAAAAAAAATACCACGTGACAAAACCACTGGCGCGCCCACGAATGCCGTGACTCAGGTGCTTTCCAACGTACCACGTACAAATGATACGCTTCCCCCACACCAGCTCACGACAACGAAAAGTAGTCACAACGGTTATCGCTTTTGTGGCCGATAGAGAGATATCTTCTTCGCAAAGCCTCCACTACCAATGTGGCCCTGTCGAGACAACATAATCGGGCGATTGGTATGGCAATCACACGTGGAACGTTAGGGATCATGGCTGTTCGGGCTAGTTTGTATATGACGATTGTTAGAGCGCGAGCTCAGAACGACCACAAAAGGAGAAGATGAAGACAAGCGCTTGAATAATCGTGCGCACTGGCGCGCAAGTGCATTTCTCAAGCGGTATTTTTTTTGTTGTTCGTGGGCATTTCTAGTTAGCAGAAAAAACACTAATAATTTTCTGATATAGAGATTGAAACTGTCTAATCGGACGTTTTGCAAACAGATTTACGACTTTCTTATAGAAATATTTTATCCATCTTCGTTCCTTCAAAAGTAAGTTATTTAAAGAGATCCTATTAAACAATATTTTAGAACAAAAAAAATTGTGTGACTAACTGCAGACAACGGCAAGCAATATGCATTTGGTAGCGTCGCAATTGCGCTTGTCGGCACATTTTTAAAGTCTAGCTAAAGATAGCTGGAGCACCCTTTATATAGTTTTGACGGTGCAGTTCTCCTACACGCAGTCATGTTGGGACTGCGGAATAGTTTTCTTCTTATACATGCATTGACCGGCACATCAATGAAAATACTGTAACTTATTGACTGGTCATTCTCTGCTATTTAAATTCAAATGCAGAAACAAAAGTCGCAGTAGCATGCTCCTTTCACGTTTGTTCTCGCTGCCTCAGAGTTTCCTGTAAGTACACCAGAGGAAACTCTGGCGCTAGTGTCTGTAGAAGGTGCAACGCATAGCGCTTCAGCCAGCATGAGAGTGGTGGTACAGTGCAGGGGTTTTTGTCTAAGCTTCATTATTTCAGTTCCTATTCGTTCCGTTTGGCCTGCACCCTCTTGGTCGTCAGATGAAGTTCATGAAGAGTTCAGCAGTTTGACTACACCACCTCGGCCTTTTCAGGCTCACAGCTTCGTATCAGCTCATGAAGTTTTTAATTATATTTAATTCGCTCAAAAAAAACCATAACACAACAATAAACAAAGCCACAATTGTGTTTGAAGCTGCAATCGCGAAGATGAGGCAAATCCGGGTACTCCCCTTCATTTCCATGGTAGTTAAACATTCATAGAGCTATAGTTTGCTCTGATAAATATTGTAGGAAAATATGCTCACTGCTGCAAAACATGTTTTGCTGAGAAATGGTTGTGACGCAGCTGGGACTTGCATAGTTCAAGTTTCCTGTTTTGGACTTGTCAAAGATGGCACTGTTCCTGTAGCGAAGAGATCATTCTGTAATCGGTGTTAGCATGTAGCACTCATTGGCGCGAAATGATAATCTATAATTGTCATTTTAGCTCGTCGCTGTTTCTTACAAACACATGGTGTGGTACTCCCCTCACTGACTAAAAAAAAAAAAACGCCCCAGTAGACACAAAATCAAAGATGAAGGGATGCGCTGTTGTGGCAGAAACATATAATTTCTCTACATCTTAGACAATTTGAGAAGATCTTGTCGCTGGAGATACGAGAAGCAGCACGCTCATTTTGTGTAATCACTCTATTTAAGAGAATTGTTTCATGAATTTCGGTGGCGCGCCTGTTGAAGGACGACTGTGAGCAGGTGACATATCTTGCATTTACTGCTTCCTGAAACATTGCTTGCTTTGGTTAACCAGCGAATAACCAAATTAAAGACAACTATATTATTTGACTAAACTCACTGTCCGCAAACATGTGCTTAGTAAATATTGCCGCTTTGTCTTCATCCAATGATTTGATCCTTAATAGATCTCGACTAGCGGAGCATTGCAAATAGTAGAACGGTGCTCAAAAAAGCCGCAACATTCCTATAAAGCCGCGGCTGCTATGTAAATAGGTAGTGTTCCTATATGTTTTGTGTGCTGTGATCAGCGTAGCTAGACACCTTGAATAATTTTGTTATCACCTACACTGTCAAAGCTCTAGTCAAAGAGCATCACTCACGTGTACAGCGCATTCCATATAGACGTCGGCTATTGTGCAGCATTGATGAATGTACGTTATAATGGAAGATGGGTATTACAGTCATTAAAGTAGCTTAATAACTTATTGTGTGTTTTATTATTTACAGCTGAAGGCGATGACTGTGAACATATTTTATCCCCTCTGGATCATGGACGCCGACAGGATCGGAAAAATCTACGCTACGGTATGATGAAAACACTAAGAGTATTTCTTGAATAACTGCGTTCCCATCCATGCGGCTTATTTTTAGAGCAGTCGATAATGTTTATTCTGTTATACTTTCTGGTTATTCTCGTAGTGATTATAGCACCAATGAAAGTGTGCATGGACTTGTAACTATATAGCGCGAGCGTCGATCACACGCAGTATGAGAGCCTTACAACAGCGATAACATGCGAGACCGGCAGTGTAGCATATCAGTGCCGGTCTCGCAGATAGTCTCATTTGTAAGGCGCTAAGAGCAGGCGCACAAAGCAACAATATACACATATTCACAGGAAGGAAAAAAAAAACACCGCCATGATGGGCTGCGCGCGGGAGTACAAAGGCCAAGCGTGCAGCCTTGTCAGCGCATTTTTGAGGGGTCACGCCAATTTGGGCAGCCAGAAGAGGACTATGGCGGCACCCAGGGAGGCATTTTTGAAAAGGTCTATAGCGCAAGCATCTCGTACTTTCAGTAAAAGGCTGACTAACGCAGTTGCGACCGACCTTCTGCATTCAAATATAAGGAAATATTTTTTTCTTGTTATGATATTCTAATGATTGATATAGTTCAGAGTAAATACCAGTTTTCATGTCTTTTTTGTTGATTCCTTGTAAAACAGCGAGCACCGATAATAGTATTTTTCAGGCGTTCTCTCATTAAAAATTTTCAGTTCAGAGCCAGCGCTCGCGTTGTGTCAATTCTTTCTTAGTCCTTGTTTCATCTGCTTTGCTTACGCTTTGTTCACACCCCCTAAGAATAAGACAGCCCAATCTACGCCCCACATGGTCATCGTGAGCAAATTTATATTCATAGTTTCTTCTTCGTAAATATACAAAATGGTCTTGGCCAGATATTTCTGAAAATAAACTGGTGGAAGTTGTCTGCGTGTCACTGCTGCCTAACGCGCCGCATAAAAAAAAACCTCAAAGACGCTCACCTCCAAATCCAGTAGTTACAGCTGCCGATGCACTGTCTAACTGCCATCAAAAACAGCGCAAGCAGCTTGCTGTTCGAGACGCAGTAGCCAGAAGGTAATCGCCATGCATAGTTGCAACATTCTGTACTCACTGAAATGTTTTTTTTTTCATTATGACGATACATGAAGATGTACTTCATCGGTGAGAAGAAAGTGCGCTTTGCATAATATGTATGTCCATTTACGCAGAGTATGGTGAACCGCAAGGAAGTTGCCGAGAGCTACTACATCTTGCGCCGGGCGACCATGCATCGGTACTGGTCCAAGTTCTCTAAAGAACAAGCTGAACCGGAGTGAGTGATTTAATGTCCTCCAACAAAGGCACTTCCTCTTTATTTGCTTTCACTTACCGTAAATGCATCAACACAGAGTCCAAAACAGTGATAGTAATTTAGTTGTTTGCTTTAGAAATTCAATGTTAAAATTCAGTGCCAGCATATCGATGTTCACTTATACATGGTTTTTCATTACTTTAAAGGTGGCAGGGCTCCGTATTCGACATGGAGTGCAGATACGACTGCGAAGCCAATGCCCTGTGTACGTAACACCTTTCATACAAGCGAGAACACTATGTTTATGTGTATGCGCTCTCGGTGATTCTCATATGTGCTTTGTGTGAATTATTACACATTCATCGCCTATATTCAATCCGCCCCGTTTAACGCTTGGAGTATCAGACGAGCATTGCTCCTTTACGGGTATTCATTTTTAAGACCAAAGCCAGTATCAAGAGCAAATGTTACCGTATATATATGCATGCTCACAGATATCTATAAACAAGCTTCCCACCTTCTATGGGTGTGTGTACAAGCGGCATGTGTTTCAGCCAAACCGTGTTTTACGCATGTGTTTTGCTGAGGTATAATACACCTTGTGCATGCATCATGCTTAAGTACATAATGAATGTTATCCTTCCAGATATACCAATGGGCTTGTTCAGCGAGCCTATTCTTCATTCCGACGTCTCTTCGTAAGTTTCATCACCTGCATTATTTTACCTCTGCCAATTTCTCAGCGCACATGTTTCTGTTTCTAGTTAATAGAGTTTCTGATCGTGTAGGCCTGTACTGACTCTTAGTGATGTGGGCGCTTTTGACGAGCTCAAAATTTTCGGTGTGACTTCACAGCATATTCACCGTCTCCAGACCAGGTGCCAGAATAGCTCATGCCATGCTGGGTGCTGTTGACAAACGAGGTAAGAATTCCCGTTCAAAACTATTTCAAAACACCTAAGCTATGTTGATTTCACGTGGTGCTTATTTCAAGTAGCACCAGGATGACCTAATTGCTAGCCGCAAAACGGCATATATTTCGACGTTTATACTGGTTAGCGAAAACTTCAGATCAAAAGAGAATGCGAAACATCATTGAAAGAGACATTTACGTTGCAGTGGCATTACGGCTACTCAAGCACAGTTCAGTGGGCGCAACCAGTTCCTTGGAGCGTTCGATATTAAAGGCAAACTTCAGTTCCATGTTCGAAGAATATTGTCAGCGACACTGGAGTGACGCACAATTTTTCATTTATCGAAGGTACCACCCCTCAATACCTACGGTCGAGCAATCATTCAAGATTATCGTTGCATTCTGCGTTTATTTATTTTATTACTCGTTTGCTTAACTGTTCACTCAATGAATTAGTACAGTGGAGAATCTTTTCTGTGCGGCGATAAGATTTAATTACAGATGTGGGCATATCAAGCTTGGTATGGGCCTTCCGCACGGCAAGCAGCTGTCCAGCATACAACGGCCAAAGTTACGAAATTGTAAAAGATCCAGATTTGGTACCTATCTTATTTGCTTACATTCATCCTGTTCGGTAATGCATTAGTTTGTAAAGCTCCTGCATACAGTTGAAATTGGACACCGCGACAATTGAGTAGAATGAACTATATAGATACGTGTATATTGGCCACTCTGTTTATGAACAGCGACCACGTCCTCAGCTTTTGCTTGTGGTACGAATCACTACAAAACAAAATCGGCGCAGGCTTCCTGTACACCGTATCGAGCACGTACAGAAAGTGGTGGACGGAGGAGACGCACTACCGGTACGCACAGGTGCTCTCCTGCTTCATGGAACAGTACAAGGGAATCGTCGACCGCAAACTGCATCTCAGGGTGAGAAAATCAGTACCTAACTAGAAGCCGGGCAGCCGAGGCTTGCAGGGCTTTGTGGAGTAGTTTTAGTTTCTAACTTTCGATTGACAAAAGTGAAACGAAGAAGATACACGAAAGAACTCTAATCTAGCATACTTTGTCATCTCTTCTTTCATACATCATTGTGATGTACTATCGGCCTCAAATGAAACGCGAACAGCGGAGCGCGTGGCACAAGCCTTATAAATGGCATAGTGCGCGCCGTCCACCAGTTATTGACACGGACAGGCTCGCACATCCGATGTGGCTATACTCTTTACTCTATACTCTTTCTATACACTATAACGCTATACTCTTTCTAATGCTTGAAACACGCACTCCGCTGTTCGGGTTTCATTTGACCCCGATAGTACATATAAGACAAAATAAGACAAGAATGCGCCCTTTCTACACTGTAAGCCGAAATCATTCAAACTTGTACTAACTGCAATCACTAAATCAGTGCAACAAGGAGAAAATGCGGCGCAGTGTGTGCCGTGTGCAAACACCCGACAATGAAGGGCCCAACGGGGAAAGTGACTGCGCAGCGATCGTCTGCTGCCACGCTGCACTGCTCGGCCTTGTCGGTTATCTCATAAACAAGTGATATCGGAAGTGCGTCTCAGTGAAAGCGAAGCATTATAAACGAATTGCAGCAGTTAAAAGCAAAACGTTTTACTCGCGTCGGCGCTGTGAGCGAACGAGCTCCATCGCGTATTTTTTTTTTTTCTTATCAGCTGCTGGCACGAACTGGCTCAAACAAGTGGAAGCCTCCGAGCAAACACACCTTGAATAAGCCGTTTTAATGTGCCGAATGAGGAAAAATTACGAATAACACAGAGAATGCTAATAAAAGTAAGCTGTTCGGCTCTAATCGTGTTCCCGCAAAGTCACTGGCCCCAACTTCGAAGCGATATACGAAGTAGACATTGTATGTCATCCGCAACAACACGGCCGGCGGCTGGTGTGAGTGCGTTGCCGGCGCAGGCGAAAAAAACGTCGCACAGATTCTTTTTCACATCAAATAATGACTTCCGCGTTAACGTATAGTTAAAACTGTCTTTCTCTGTATGCGAAAGTTGTTGGCAAACATGTACAGCGTGAAGGCGAGCGCCGATACGTATCATCGTGAGGCCGGCGTTGTACAGCGAGCGACTTAAGAAGCACAGTGGGCTAACCATACCTGCTAGCAGTCTGGTCGTTGTATTAGTACATATATCTACATCACTCCGCAATACGCAGTGGACAGTGGGCACCTACCTATTTTTCACTTCTGTCTAAATTACCGACGACGAAAATTTCTTAGGAGATGTATTTTTTTGATTGAAAGTTGCCGTTAAGCCATGCTCCTCGTAAGCATAGTGACACTGTCTGCAAGAAGCCTGCTCGGTGGTATCGGTGGAGCGGCTGCGTGCTTCGTCAGCCCTCCTGCTCTTATACCTTGGAGTCCAAACTGAACTTCATTGCTTCTGCTAAGGCAACCAGCGCCAAAACTGGCGGGCGAGCCAGGCTGAAGCTATCACCGGCTACGGTGTGTCTTACGCAACGCGTGGCAAGCTCACTCCAGCTTAGGGTTCAATTCCACACCAATGATGCAGTCGACATCACCTAGCCTGGCACGTAGTATGCAACGCGTGGCGACACAACACGCCCATCGGTGCAATACAGCGGCAGTTCCTGATTGTAGGTTGCTAACGTAAGGAATACCTAGGGCTTCTAAAAGAACGTCCTAGCAGACGTTATCATCTGCTGATAACCCCGCTCATCCCCGCTCTACGTCGCTCATCGCCGCTCATCGTCGAGCTCCTTAAGCTGTCGGCCCCAGTGCCGAATATGTAACGCCTCTGTTTAAGTTGTACATAAATGTTGCCTTAACTCACCATCGCCTTGTCCACTCCGTATATCAGCTCTGCGCAGAAGCAGCCATGAGCTTAGATACACGCGATTCTTAACACTACATAAGCGCCGCTGTTATGCTTGCGTTTGCGGGTTCGTGCACCAACACTGCTAACGTTGATACGGCCGACACGATCGGGTTCTAGCTGATAATTCATATTCGCTGACTGAACAGATGTTGAACATTAGGTAGCTTCATATTAAGATATCGGTGCACTTTGGTGTTACGAATGAGAACACGAAAGTTTCACGTACTACGCTATCCATGTTTATTGCTTTACTACGTCGAGCAGACGTAGTGATCCGGCACTACATGCAGGTCAAGATAATGTGCCTATATATATCCGATGGTTAGATTTTCCAGTGTAGCTCAGGTGGTCGGTATTTGCGTGCTTTTACTTTGAAGTAGTGGTGTGTGTATATTTGTGTTGCGTGCCCCGTATTCTGAGTTCTTCAATGCTGATCAAGTTGGAATTATTAATAAAACATGCCGGACAAACGAAAGGGTGGTATTTTTTTTTTTGCATCCGCCCAGATGGTTCAACTGCTTGTACCACTGGAGCATTCCACGAGGACCAACATTTAAACGAAGTGGATTGCAGTTACTCTAGAAGTTGGTTCAAAATTGGTTCATAATCTGTGGCGGCCCACTTACTCCCTTGAAGAACCAGTGTCATACCCCACTTTAGTCCTCTTTAGGTTTAGAGCATGCCCTTCGAGATTAGCCGCCAGCGCGCTATTGCTACGGGCGTCCCACTTGGCACGTCGCCTAGCGGATAAGTGTAACTTTGCCGCCTGCTGAAGGCGCCGCGAGATGGCGACCTTTCTCAATGAGTCGAGCGGCGCTCGTTTGCCTGGCACAGGGTACGATTTATGTCGCTTATGTCGCAACATTGACCGTATTGACATGTTACCTATTTGAGACACGCCATGAGCGCACAATGCATCTCTTTGCTACAGCGACAGATAACTTCAGGATACGTTCTTAAGAAACAACTCCTTGCTTTCGCATGCAACTTTGGTCGTTAAAGAGCTGACTTGGATAACAGAGGCCACTAGTAGGTAATATTTATTCTATAGGTTGCTTGCAAGCTTGCACGAACACGAGCCCTCCTGAGATACTTGACAGCAACTTCAGTGAGGGACCGCCTGTGAAACTCGGCATTGTGTGTCTGACGTGACATGTGTCTATTCTTCTCTCTCTCTTTTACTCCCCTCTCCCCCTTCCCATGTGTAGGGTAACAAACTGGACGCATAGTCTAGTTAACCTCCCTACCTTTCCTACATTCCTTCTCTCTCTCTCTAATTGCTCGCGAAATATGACAGTGCGTAAGCATGTTTCTTTTTTTTAATCGCTTTTAGCATCTATGAAGTACTGCAGCAGCTACATTACGTCATTACAGCTAAATATTTAGCTCAAACAACATAAGTTCTGGTATATGCAACCACGCCAGAAGACATAGCATTGTCTTTCACACTTCAAGAGAAATGCTTACAGCGGCACTGTTATGGATATAAGCAAACTCTTCCGAGTTTTTTCGCGTGCCTAACATACTGTCTTTTGATTGCTTTTATTTTTTTTCTGGTCTGCCGGGATTCTAATGTAGATATATAAGTGCACACGGAAAAACTTTACTGAATGCCCCCCCCTGTCGTCTCTATTTATTTCGTTTTAAATGCGAAGCACTTTTTAGCGAACTTCAGTGACTTTGAGCGTATCTATCTATCTATCTATCTATCTATCTATCTATCTATCTATCTATCTATCTATCTATCTATCTATCTATCTATCTATCTATCTATCTATCTATCTATCTATCTATCTATCTATCTATCTATCTATCTATCTATCTATCTATCTATCTATCTATCTATCTATCTATCTGTCTGTCTATCTATCTGTCTATCTATCTATCTATCTATCTATCTATCTATCTATCTATCTATCTATCTATCTATCTATCTATCTATCTATCTATCTATCTATCTATCTAACGATGGCGAGCATCTAACGATGGCGAGCACGCGCACCGTGTCACGTCGAAATATATTGGCGCCTTGGCTCTGGCATGTAGTCTTGTTCTCACATCACATGATTATCATGTTCACACCAGTCACATACCTTCGTCATTCATTGACGTCACGTGATACCAAATTTGGCATGTGTGAAGATGGCGAAGCGGCCGCGAGTGCATCATGAATGTGGCATGTAGTGATGTTGTTACGTGACGTGCATGTCGTGATTATCATGTTTGTATGTGTCATTTACCAGTGTAGTCCGTTCGCGTTACGTAATGACGAGTTTTGGTACATGTGAACCTAGCGAAACAGCCGCGAGCGCATCATGAGCATGGCAAGTAGTTATGCTGTTACATCACACGCATCTCATGCAGCATGTCGTATTTCACAACGGTTGCCGTCGGGTCGCGGCGAAGGACGCTGGTCACGCCGGTCGCGCCTGGCGTCAGACTATTGAGTGTTCGTGTTTTGCTTACGTTGCGTCGCTGTGCCCAGCGTACGTATGGGTCGGCGCTACATTGGAGCATATTGGGCCCTTCATGATGCACTCGCGGCCATTTTGCTAGCTTCACATATACCTAATTTGGTGTTAAGTGACGTCAATGGATGACGAAAGTATATGACCGGTGCAAACATGATAATCCTGACACGCGTACTATATAAGAGCATGAGAACATACCACGCTCATAGCGTGCTCACGCTCGTTTCGCTAGCTCCTCATATACTAAGTTTGGTATCACATGATATGAACAGATGGCGAAGGTAAACGACACATCCAAACATGATCATCACGACCGTAACGTTGTGCAGATTTTAAAATGACATATCAACCTTCCTCATTCGTGCTTCGCATATAATCGATTCCCACTAGGATCTGCCAATTTTTTATTCTTTTTCTTTTATTTTCGAATGAATTTTTTAGTCGGGGTATGTCAGGCGTTTCTCGGGATCTGTTCACTGCCTTTTCCCATAGTCACAGCTGCGGATGCGCGCGCCCCTAGAAACCGGAGCCTTCACCATGACACGCTTCGGCGTCGGCAGCTGTCAGCAACAGCTGTGGGTGTGGGTGCTTATTTTAACCGTGCACGCTAGCTACTATAGTCAGTGACAACTTTGCTTGGCACTTAAGGGAAAGCTGCGGAGGTGGAGCTTCTGCACATGTAGCACTGCGCGATGTAGTTCATTCTGGCGCGCGTCTCATATCGCGTTGTATGTAAAGTGACAGGGGCGCACCATCAGCGTTTCATTTAGACGTAGACGCCTTTTTATATTTGAGATGCATTCAAAAAGGCGGGAATTTTTCACTCAATGTCACGGACGGCTATTTTTGGCGACACCGCGTCACGGCAAGTAACGGGCGCCGTACTCCCCGACTGACCGTGAGAAACGGCGGCGCATGAAAGGGATGCAGGGATGCGAGAAGTGCAAAATGGGGTGCTCTTCTTAGAACGTCGCCGCCGACAGTGAATCCTTTTGTAACTGTGGCGACGTCTGCAAGGTCGTAGAAGGCCGCGGTATACCCCGAACAAGGATTAGACTACAAGATGCACCGACTGAGAGCTAAGTGGTTCACCGTTCCCACGGGGAAAAGCGTGGGAAACGCTCTGGTGGCCAAGCCGTATGACAACAACCCGACAGGTTGTCACTCTCGCTAGTTGCGGGCCCTCTCCCAATTAAAAAGGGGTGGGGTCAAAATATTTTTGGGGCGGAGTTTCCATCAATTAAACGCACATGATTGGACCCATGTAGAGGTCTCTTGTCCCCAAGGAAGAGAGCGAGGAGACACGAGGGGGATTTAAGCGCAGGTATTTGCCCTGCTAGGCAGACTAGTCGCTGACCAAGATGGTGTAGAAACAGATCAACAAGCATCTCTTCTAGAAGTTTTTAGTGTGGCTCTTTATCGGCTGGCCACCTAAACTTAGCCGTTCGTCTAGTTGTGACGCGATATTAACGTCTGCAACGTAGACATCGGGACTTCGCCTCGAGTTAGCTCAACCTGCTCGAAGTCACCTGCATGCACTAGCCTCCCGGAGCCACCAGCGTTGCAACACCGCCGACATCGCAGTCGTGCCAGAACTCTCTTCGACTTCTCGCATCCGATCGTCGGGGACACAACGCTGCCGGTCATCACACGTATGCCTTCACCTGTTTATACCTTCGAACTTTCTCCTCCGTCATTCTATTCTTGTTAGTTTGTGTAGTTTGCAATAGTTCTCTCTTGTAAGCTGATTTATTGTTTCTGTTATATATTTCTTTAGTTGTATCAAGTGTCAATGTATTTTCTTAGTTGTATTGAAGTGTTGTATTAGATCCCGTGTGCTGCATTATCACTAGAGTAAAGTTTGTTTTGTTTTCTCACGTCTCTGATCTCTTCACTGTCTCTGCTTGCGTACGGAACGAACCAACCTGCTGTCATTCCCGTCGCCGACTTCACGCTGGCGACGCTAGAGTGGCAGCTTGTAACACTCATTCATAAACGCAAAGGCACAACATGTAAATTAAAAGAAATACGAATATTTTACAGGTGTGAGCTGCGTACTTTCCCAAATCGCTCAACGTAGAAAATAATCGACGAACACTTACATTTAAAGCTGAAAATAGGGGCTCTACTTTGGAACTACCTTCACTGGTGGTAGGATGCACGTGATTTTGCTACATAGCTTTCTCTTCAGTGCCAAGAAATGTTGTCGCCGTGTAAAGAGATGGAAACGCAGACAACGTTTTGCATGACAGAAAAACACTACTTGCAGCTAATGGCGCTAAAGGTTGCATGATGTAAGGAAAAATAAACATTATACATCTAACGCTGGGTTCTCACATGCAAAACACCGTTATACACGCTATTCAATGCATCCACATTTTCTCGCGATTACTGTTGGGGATGAGGGGGGGAGGGGTAGAAAAAGTGGGTAACGATTAAGAGTACTTGGTACTCTACGATGAGAGAGCCTAAAGCTGTCCCAAGCGGCAGAAGCAAGAGATTTTATTACTGGAGAGGCAATTTCAGGGGCGAAGCTCCTTAAAGCGGCACCCGTTCATCCCTCGTAGTAGTGCATAACATGTCTTACGCTTTGACCTGCAAGGTAGTGCCGGTGGGAGAATTCTTCTGTGCGTTGTTGAACAATAAAAATTCGCAGCGTGCGCGTTCACTAAAAACCGAAATCTCCTGTCTCTCATTCCCCATTAGCAGCAATTGGCGTGTACATTGAGCACTATCTGACAAGAAAGGGTTGCTGTATACGTTATACTCGCTGGGCGTAACTTTCTTCGTTTTAGAAAGGTTTAGCGAGCGTTCGGCCACAGTGCCATGAATATAGTGAAGTAGTATATACCATGAAATCAAGGTGGTTAAAGCTGGGAAGTAGACACGAAGCGCAAGCCGTAAGAAAGTGTGCGTGTGCCACCTGTCGTTTAGTCCTTTAAATGTCCGCTTGATGGCGGTGCTTTTATGTGCGGAATACATGATGAAAAGATGCAAGATGGTGGCACTTGGAGTGTTGACTAGATGGATGAACGGACACACAGACAGATGCATGGACGGACGCACGGATGGCTGCACGGATAGATGGACGCATGCACAGACGCAGAGGCTGATGCATGGACAAACGCAGGTATGGACGCATGGACGGGCGGACGGTCACACAGGCGGACGCATGGACGGACGGACGGTAGCAAGAACGAAAGGACGAACGGATGCTTCGCTCCAATCTCCACCATTCACCCCAAGGATATGCTGCCATTTTTTTTTCGTGACCGGATTTACATGTAGACGACAGCTATAAAGGCAGCTGTGGCTACGCTTTGGCGCTCAATGAAGAATACTAAGTGATATTATTCCGTGTGTCAACGCAGATATAAGGACACGACAAGCTTTTTTGTTTTAATGGGAGGCGAAAGTGCTAAGAATCAAGGCGCTGGCTTTTGTCGTTGTAAATAAAGTGTCATGTATCCTCAAGGGATCATTTTCTCCCTCCTCTACCCCATCCAGGCATTAGCTTTGGTGCATCAAACCAGTTCTTGATTGTCCAGCACCGCAACTAAAGAGGGTACTACGTTCACTTATATTCTGTAAATAATGCAAGACATTTTATACATTGAAGCCTGATTATCATAGCTCTGCCTAGAACAGAGCATTAATGACACCTCATTTCCTCAGTCGTCCTGTGCTGAACTGGCAATGGACATGCCAGATACCAATCAATAACAAGGAAACTGGTGGAACTATTTGTTCTTCATATTAAAAAAAAGGTGATTTCTGCTTTAAAGCAAGCACATTGTACATTCAGAATAAACATAAGCCGCTGCGAGAACCTACTAATGAAAATTGCGTTCATTTTTTGAGCAATGCATGACTACGCAGATAAGGAAAATAACGATTGTAGTGAATCGGACATCAGGGACGGTTTGCAGAGGAAAAAAACGCAGACAATATACACAACTCTGGATGGTTGGTAGAAAAATAAAGTAAGAGAGAAAGAAAGAAAGAAAAGAACAGCCACATTCTAACACGCGAGACAATAATTCAGCGTTCGTGTCTATTCCGTGTGGGCTGTTTTTACAAAACGTCCTTGAGAAAAGTTACCAGTGCCTAGCAAAACTTACCGTATGACATCACTGAAAGCTCTTGTGGCGAACGGCCTTGTGCACCGCCCCGCAGTCCTAGGTATGCGTCAAAATCGAAAATGCGATTGCCCAATTACAGCAGCAAGCAACGTTTTGCTTTTGGTCACCGCATGTGTGCTGAATTTTTTTATTTGTAATCGCACAGTAGGTGGGATTGCCAAGCTTTCGTCCTCCACGCGTGTTCTCGTCGGGAGAAGCGATCCATGGAGGGGGGGGGGGGGGGGGCACCCGCTGTGCTGTGACGACGGTAGTAGTTATCCCGCTTTCTCCGATTACGCGCTCGCATGTGAACAGAACGGGATGGCTGGAGCAACTGTGCACCACCAGTTGATCTCGGAGGCCACTTTTAGAGATGCCACTTCTTGCAAAAATTTGGTGCATATTCGCCTTTTTTGCCTTTTCTTCGTGTATAACTTTCTTTTCCTTTTCTCAGCTGACATCCTCGGGAACCTCCGAAATGAACGTCGCTGACAATGCAGCCCCAGAAGTGCTCTACGAGGTGAGTAGTGGAGACAGCTGTTTGTCCGAACCGCTTTCGGTAAAATAAACTAAGACAGAAAAGTAACTGCTAGGAACATGGTTTTCATGGCGCATTTTGCAGCACGAAAGTGTCACGTGAGTGTCACCTGCATTCAATGTTTGTCATGCGTACTTGCGCGCTATATCAGCGATTTCAATAGAGACTGATCATGTTACACTTATAAGACAAAACTAAACCAAGGGATGCTTCAATTATGTTGTGAGTTTGAAAGGGCCCTGAAACATTTTTTGAGTAACCATAGAATTAATACACTTGAAGAGTTTATTGCCACACAAATTTAACACAGCTAAAGTTTTAAGCATTCATCCAGGATGAGTGGAGTATAAAAATTTGCCACACGCTGCAACCGTATTCTCTCTTGTTTCGCCCCGAAATAGCGCTGAAAGCTCAGCGAAAAAAAATGGCAGGGGCAAAAAAAAAAAAAACGTCACGCACGCCTCGTGACTTCGAGCACCTTTTCCCTTATTTGGTTTCTTCGAATACGTGCTTTTTTTTTTCAGTGCGATCATGCGCGCACCTGTGGACAAGCCATGGCCTCCCGCGACGAGCTCTATAAATATACCGAGCGCGCCATGTTCAAATCAGCCAATGGCGGATGGATGGCCTTCCTACGAGTGCTTTTGGGCTTATTCCGTGATTTATCGAGAGAAGAGAAGGCAATTTTTAGCTGACTTTGATAATTTATTGTGAATTCAAGGCCACCTGTTGCACTTTAATATTTAGCTCACGTGTTGTCAGAAGTCTCTACTGCCAATCGGCAGCGCTTTCTGCCTATGCTCGAAAATTGTTGCAAGGCCCTTTTGAGTGCTAAAGGAGAAGAATATGAGGTGTTCCGTAAAGGAAAAATGGGGTCGCTCAATCGAAATTACCATTATCTAGGCTTTTTTAACGTGTTTCTAAACCTGAGTTTGCGGGAGCATTGCAGAGCACTATCATGGAAATGAAGCAGGAAAACGCAATGCGGGAAAAAAAAAAAAGCCCGGGCAGGCTGATAAAAACAGACAGAGCGCTATCTAGTCAGTCTGCTCAGCCATTGTTTTGTCACCGTAATTCCCTACTCCTGTTCAAGTAAGATGAACTAACTAACCAGATCTCCGACACTTGTGGACTTTATGAAAGCGCAGCCGTGCTGCAGCGGGGAATTGATTGCCCTACTTCATGCTTACCAGGTCTACATTGCAGCAGCTAAAATGGCAGCACGCATATTGTATCTTACACCGCATAATATAAGAATAATATAAGACTTCATTTCTCCAAATTCATTTCAAACAGCACATGTATTTTTGTTCGCAGCTACAATAGTTCAACAAAGCAGTGATAGCACTACCAGTAGAATGATTTTACATTGGCTCATGACCACTTTTCATAACAGTGCCTAGTCTTTCTGTAGTTATCACTCGGTTAGAACAGTCTTGCAGTATTCTAGGCATCTAATCTTTGTTGCTTAGTATACTCAAGGGCTAACGAGCTTACTGTACTCATGTTGGGGAAGTTTTGCATGAACACTGTAGTCCTTTATTGCTTAGGTACACGTAATGAATGACTAATAAGATCGTTGCTGCGTGTACCACTGCTAACAGAATTTGGTGTCAGAATGGAACACCGTGGTCGTACGAAGCGATTCACCATATAAAAACTAGTTTGCAAAGAGGAGTCGGTTCGTTTGGTGCCATTAGCAACTTAATGCGAGCAGGCATGCTGTCTCACTGTCCTTAAGGAGCAAACACGAATCGAATAAATACATCTTTTGTGTTGAAATAGGTCATAAGATATCTATTTTACATGGATGTGCATATTCGCTATGGAGCAGCAATTATGATGGAGTTTGGGGCACTACTGTTCACGCGTAACAATCAATTTAGCAACTTCTAGTCGTCCTTCGGCAAGGCTGTATTGACCATTGAGCAGCTTTGCAATTCATCTGATTTGCAATTCACCTGAGAAGCGTAAAAAGTAAGGGAGACAGATAAGTAAACGGAAAACACCTCGCATGTGGTCGTGCTGTCCTACTTTAGTCTTTGCTACGATCAGATGACGGGACATGAAATGTTGGTGCAATGTTGCTGTTGGAGGCAACTTTGCGCCGCACTAGCTACTTACGACCCGTATTCCGATGAAAACTTTGAGTTGACTCCATGGCTACATTGTGGCTACTTGAAATATTGATTTTGGGGCATCTAGGAGCCATAATAGTTGTTTGCTTTGAAAAAGTATTGCTGCATAGCTTTTCTCTAGTATCGGCAAATCCGAGTAGGCGTCTTTCCCTGGCAGTGGGTTGGTGCACGTCTATACATACATACATACATACATACATACATACATACATACATACATACATACATACATACATACATACATACATACATACATACATACATACATACATACATACATACATACATACATACATACATACATACATACATACATACATACATACATACATACATACATACATACATACATAGAAGTTTGAAAACATAAATCAACATTAACTCAAATGTACCCAACCACAAGTGAGCAATGTAGTCTAAGACATAGCCATTGCAAACTTCCACTTTGTCGAACTAAATACGGAGCTCTTCAACTTAAATACCTCATACCTTTTTTTCAATTAACATCCGCAAGTTCTAAGTAATGTGAATGAAGCCATGTCAAAATCTATGTTTAAGCGTGTCATTAAGTTTTATTTTTTGTCCTGTGAGCCTTCATAATGTGAGGAAGGCATCCAGTATTATGTGGTGTACGACATCTGTATTCAAGATAGTGCTTTGGTAAAAATATTTTGTGTGTGTTAAGTACTGTTTCTGGATGTACTATATGTTTGTTTTTTTATCTTAGTACTTACGCTTTTTTTTAGTTGTGTAATATAAAATCATTAAAACCCAGTTGAACAGTGCTTGGAGGGTAGGGCCATTGCCAGACCATTAATATGTCTTTAGCCGTACCATCCCTTCACATGTACCATGTTTAGATATACCATCCTGAAAATGAACAATAATATTATTAGATAATAATATTATATATATGTAGCCCACCAAAAACTGGCTCCATGACTGCAAACATGGAGGGACTTAGTTTCATCCGTATTGTAAAACGCGTGGCTAGCACGCTCCGTCTTTGCTGACTCCGTCTATGCCGACGCTGTGCGCCAGTTTGTGATGCCGATGCACAGCTCGTGTTCTCGTGAGAACTTCGCAAGAACGCTTGTTCGAGAATTCTGACGCTCACCTTCACGAACAAGGACGTCCTGGCGTTCCAAACATGCAGCCTGCTCAGCGTCCACGGTGAGAGAAAAAAAAAAAAACCCGCCGTGGTGGTCTAGTGGCCTAGGAACTCGGCTGTAGACCCGCAGGTCGCGGGACCAAATTATGGTTGCGGCGGCTGCACTTTCGATAGAGGCCAGAATATACGGCGTCTCTCATAATCATAGAGTGGTTTTGAGACGTTAAACCTCACATATTAATGAAATCAATCAATCACCAGTAAAAAGAAAAACCTTCATTTGGGAATAGTAAGGCCCCTTAGCCTCCCCTCGTACCCCTCTTTGCACTCACTTCTCTTTCTCACCTCCTTGCTTCACTATGTAATACCCATCTGATAACTGAAATTCCAGTTTGGCTCCATGGCTACCATGAGTAGCCCTCCCCTCTTTTCTCTCCTCCTAGCCCTCACATTTTTCCTTCTCCCTCTGACTACTCTTTTTTACCACCTTGCTTTTTGTGAAAGAAAGGGCGATGCTCTTGCAGCGTGTATTTTGATGTGTTCGCGTTCCACCCTAAAATACTATTAGTAACTATCGGCGCAGACTACGCTGCAGTGTTCGAGAAGTTTTGCAATATTCATCGATTATTTTGTCATGATTCCGTACAGGATGCGTAAGATTAAGTTTATGCGAGTGGCTACGTGAGTACCAGTGATAAAACTGGATGTTAAAGTGGATAATGTGTAAAAGGCGGTGCCTTCTACCGATGATCATATTACTGACGGCCGACGCCCTCATCGCTGCTACCAGCCTGAAGCATAAATTATTTGAACCTTACATTTCAATTTTTTTTTTGGCACAGCGTAGCCCGAATGAAAAATTTCGTCTGGCCTCAAGCCAACTGCTGCTTCGTTCACTTCATCATCTCTTAAAACCTACTTGAGCCTCCCTTCCTCCTTCCCTACTCCTCACCCTAGCGTCTCTTCTTCTCCCTCTCCTCGTTACCCTCACATCTTATTCTACCCCCCCCCCTCCCAATCACTGGCTTTTCCTACCCCATTGCGATGCTATACATTACATGGCTATCTTTCACTTTACTCTATACCCTCACAGAACGCCTCGCGCTTACTTCGTTTCTCCGCACCCTTTCTATACTACATTATACGTGGCTATACTATAGTCGGCTATGCTAAACATATTTTTAGCCTCGTGACGCCAATGGACCTCGTGACATGATTTAAGATGACACGACAGGACCTTGGACTGGGCTTTTGAAGTGATCAACACTTAATACAAGCATCCGATAGGGATTACATGTAGAAAATTAATTGAAAGCTATCGTTCTTTTGATAGCAAGCCGGCGCACTATATGAAACTATAGCATAAACGCAGGCAGAAAAAGAAAGTGGTGGGCGTTACGATATGCTCAGTACCTTTCGACCCCAGGTGGTCGAAAGGTACTGAGCCCTCCACTATGGCGCCTCTTATTTGCATAGGGTGGTTTTGGGACGTTAAAACTTGCATATCAATCATCAATCAATCATAAACACAAAAGAACACAGGACATGCACTTCAATGCATATTTTCAACTAGCCCAGCTTTTGATCCTGTTGAAATATGTCAAACCCTGTCCATTTCATGTTCATCATTAGCGACTAGTGCACACAGAGGAAAATCAATAAAGTTGTTACAACAATGTATTACCACAGAATTATACAGCTTACTTATTGTTCGCAGCAGTCCCGCATATCGTAACGAATTGGCTACCCCTTAAACGTTGCCCGTCCTCATGCTGATACTGCCACCTTCGCATCTTCTTTCTTTTTTTTCTTTTTTTGCGAGAGCAGCAAATGACTGGAATGACCTTGCGCAGCATATCTCTAACTCAAGTGCATCTGTTTTCACAGAAGTTATCACATCACAATATACCATGTAACAAAGTGCTATGTTGTATATCTTGTAACTCAATTCTTACGTAATACCGCCTGGTAGGCTCCTTCAGACAAACAAGTGAAACTGAATTACCCCTTGTTCTTGCTCGCGTACATCTGGAGCAGAACTCGCAGAAGTTCTGTTCTTTGGGTGTGATTTTCCATTCATTATAGCCAACGTTGCAAACAATGTAGCCCGTGTCGCGATTTGCTGACATATTTTCTTAAGAATACTTACAGCATAGGGAGTTTTTGGTAAAACAGCCCCTGCTTCTTGCGCTATTCCTTATAAACTAAACAGGTTGCTTCTTAATGATGCCCTAATTAAACTTGCGTGATCTTTCATGGCATAATATTTTGATTTCTATTCCTTTCATACAGGCCTTCCGCCAAACAGTCGACGACATGGACATCGACAACCTTCACTTCTCTATGGCTGGTCTTAAGAATTTCAATCTTGACCAGCTCTTCTTCATTTCCTATGCCATGGTATATCAATTCATTTTTCTTGTCATAGTACTCATTTTAACGTTTCCGTAATGTTTGAGATTAAGTGATTATTTATCTTAGCAAATTCAATAGCGAAATTGCATTTTCTTTTCGCGTTTGCAATGTTCCCAAGCCCCTACAGTATACATTAGACTCTTAGGATTGGCTTGCCGAGTGAGCAAATGCAAAACTGCGGAGTAACCGATGTACTATGCTTCTTTATCTTAAGGGGGTTAAAGAGAGAGTTCGCCAGTAAACTGCAGAATGCCTTTGCACTAGGTTCCGCTTGACTAGCATAGCGTATTCTTGCTATTCGATAGACAGAAATGAGTAGCGAAGTAAGTGTTTTGATGATATATGAGCCTATCTATGTCTAATGTAAGAATCAGATGCTCCTATTTATCCCTGGGTATACAAAGGTTTGCACTGTATGCGCACCCCTTTTGGTTGTAGCAATAAAACATTACCCCTAATGTTTCAAAACCAGCCGAAGAATTTCTCAAACATTACTTTCTGACATCATTACTGTGTTAACTGCTTCGCGTCTTAGAACATGGTGTTTGTGTGATTTTGTATTCTATTTCCTCTCCAAGTGATTGGACGGGGTACTCGTAATTGCAAAACGATTGTTAGTCCGTTTTCCTTTGTTCCTGTGCGGTGACTACGTATTTGTGTAAATGAATATGGGTACTACACAGGGATTTTGTGAAGAGCAGAAGGAGGACTTTCTTAAGAAGCAAATACTTCATGGTACAACGAGCCCAGCAAAGTACAGGTGGGTAGCAACGAGTGATTTAAAAAAAAATGCCAACGCGGGATTGTTCAGGCCAGCCGTCGGTCGTTGTCCAGAAACTAAATATTATCAACGTTATGAATCGGCACGTGCTACCTTTTTCTTCCTCCTCGTGCTTTTCATACGCTCTCGCAGAACACGTGTGCCCATTTGTCTGGCGTGTAATATAATAACGAGATGGGCGGGAGAACAAGTATTAAAAGGGAGGAACAAAAAAAAATGAGTCAGAGCGAGTGAGAGAGGTGGAAAGAATGAGACACCCAGGAAGAGAATTAAGGAAAATTTTGCAAAAAGGCCTCTTCTTGCGTGATTTGAAGCCAGCTATATACAATCATTAGGTGAGAATCGTGACCATTTTGCTATCCAGGCACTCCGGCCGAGCATAAAACAGAGCCCTGTATGGTGTAAATATATATATATATATATATATATATATATATATATATATATATATATATATATATATATATATATATATATATATATATATATATATATATATATATATATATATATATATATATATATATATATATATATATATATATATATATATATGAAAGTAGATGCGCTTTCACATAACAACTGTTTATTGTGCCGACGTTTCGACAGGAACCCTGTCTTTTTTCAAGGCATAATACTATTTACATATGTTCCGTGCCTTTTTATATCCTGTCGAGACAGGAGGGGAGGGGTCAATTGAGAGAGAGAGAGAGAGAGAGAGAGAGAAAAGAAGAAACAGCGAAACGGGAGGACAAACATTAAATAAAATATAAAAAATCTAGGAGAAGAAGCAAGACCGACATGGCGTAATTAGAAAGGGGCAGCATTTCAACAGAGTAGGGCAGAGGTAGATGAGGAATGTCATCATTGTCAACAATACCTCCCCCGCACCCACACTTCTCCAAGTGGGGAAGTGTGGCCCACTTGGGGAAGTGTGGGTGCGGGGGAGGTATTGTTGACAATGATGACATTCCTCATCTACCTCTGCCCTACTCTGTTGAAATGCTGCCCCTTTCTAATTACGCCATGTCGGTCTTGCTTCTTCTCCTAGATTTTTTATATTTTATTTAATGTTTGTCCTCCCGTTTCGCTGTTTCTTCTTTTTTTTCTCTCTCTCTCTCTCTCTCTCTCTCAATTGACCCCTCCCCTCCTGTCTCGACAGGATATAAAAAGGCACGGAACATATGTAAATAGTATTATGCCTTGAAAAAGACAGGGTTCCTGTCGAAACGTCGGCACAATAAACAGTTGTTATGTGAAAGCGCGTCTACTTTCATATTTATAACCTTGCGGCAACCGAAGTTATTTTTCTGCATATAAGCCTTATATATATATATATATATATATATATATATATATATATATATATATATATATATATATATATATATATATATATAGAGAGAGAGAGAGAGAGAGAGAGAGAATTGCAATTTTCACCGAGCCATTTTTGAACAACACAATGCTTTACCTTCCGTTCTAGGAAGAGTTACGGCTACTTTCGACAATTAAGTATAGCTGGTTACTTCACGTATCAAACAGTGGGGTCACGCGAAACGCCCAATGAATGAGGTGTTTTCACGTTATTTGGTTTTTTTTCTCAGGACGACTTTTTTCGCGCGCACCGGCGAAGCTAAGCGGTGTCATTATAAAGGCCACCTCTGTACCTAATATTCTCGTGTAAAAGCCACCCCTACGTAAAACGAGCCCCGCCAATTACAAACAATGCAAAATAAGTGTTCCGAAAAATCTCCGCATGTTGCCCCTAAGCACATTTCCTGCATTATAGTGAAAAAGCTTTCAGAAGCCATCCTGTGCAAGAAACTTTGCGTTGAAAATGATAAAAACTCATGCGGAGTTTGATACGTGTAGTCGGTGACAAGCTAAGACAAAAAAAGTATGCCGATGTCCTTTTGTGTTGTACGCGCCAACAAGAGCTTCCTTTAGCTTTGAGGTAAGGGTCAGGGTGAACACATAAAACATTCAACTTTTTTTCACGCGTACACAGCGCCATTGTCCTCGCCACTGTCCTTCAATGCAGTTGAAGTTAGTGATTGTGCCACATTTTATTCCCACCAAAGCGGCTTTGCTACTTTTTGTCGTGTTTCTTCCTTTCCGCTGCTTGAAGTAGCAACGCGTCGTAATCATGAAAAATGAGAGCCATGTGACCTCGCCAGAGGAAACTATGTTTATTCCTTGGCCGTCACCAAGTATGTACACGCGACGTATCGAACTGATTCCTGCTTCCTATAGAGTTTGGTATATGCAGTCTGCACTGCACGCCTGATGAGTTCGAAAGGATTCGAAGGTGGGAAGGAGAAGTGTGAGAGTGAAGGGAAAAAAGGTAGGGGAGAGAAAAGCATAACGTGGAAACAAAGCGAAAGAAATGAAAAGAACAAGAAAGAATAGAGAAAGAAACATTGAGAGTGTGGATAATAATAATAGAAATGTGTGGATGAATGAAGGAACGAAATAGAAATGTAGAAATATATTAGGCGAGAAATCACAGAGGCAAAGAAGCTACAGAAAAGGTAGATCGGAGAGACAAAATGAGAAAAAAGGAGATGAGAAAAAGAAAGAAAAAGTAGAGAGGAACACAGACAGCCCTCCTGCTCCGCATTTAGTTCAGGCATGGCACTATTATTGTGCGAAGCTGCATCAGGTTTTTCTCATTGAGGATATTTGATGGTATTGTGATTATAGGTGGGAGATAACGAAGCTCCTATTCAAGTGCCAGAATCGCGCAGTGGATTTTGTCCTTTCTTTCTTTCTTTTTTAGAATACTTGTGTGATATGAGTCACAGCTACTCGGAAGCAACGGAATCGGTGTATAATTGCGGCCCATTGGTGGGAAAAGACAGACACAAGCGTACCACCAAAATAATATACACGCTTATTATACTTGAATATAGGCACTGCTGTGATTTTTGTAGCCAGAATGATAAATTAATAGCAAAAGTACGCCTTTATTGTCGAACACATTTATAATGACTTTATTTTGAAAACACGCAATCCTAAGGCAAGTCCGTGCTTTCACTGGGATTACTTTTCTCATACAGTAGTAGTTGAGATCCAAGAACATTCGTATTTTCTACCATGCATAGTTGTCCGTGCATTCCTTGATAGATTAAGTGTCGGCAGCACTATTGGACGTACAGTCTTTTCTATGACGCATGGAAATGATGAACCCTTCGTTCGTGACCATATACAGCAGCCAGTAATGTGTTCGCTGACGTTGGGGCCAAATTAGCACCTCCTGTACGTGTTGAACATTTTCACACCTTAATATAGGGGGGGAACTAGTCAGTGAAGTAGTTAAAAAGTTTACAGAGGGTGTACTATTACCATAGTTGATAACTATTTGCCCTTGTTACAATGCCCATGCTGCACTATTCCTTCGCACCACTAATCTAACCTTTGTCGTATAACGGTGTCGCAGGGTGAACCTCCCGTTCAGCAACATGCCCTCATTTGCCAAAGCCTTCGGCTGCTCCGAAGACAGTCCCATGAACAGAACACTACGGTGCACCTTCTGGTGAAGCCGGGCAGCCGGATACACAGTCAAGAAACTCGTGTGATTTCCAATCGTTCCATTGCTCGCGTTGTCACACCGGCTTCGTGCTGTGCTTTTCGGACATATCAAATAAAGACTTTTTCAGTTTCTGTGATGGATACATACATAGAGCAGATAAAGCAATTTGAGGCATCACCATTACCACGTAAGGTGCACGGTTGTTTCTAAGGACAGCGGCTCATCTTTGAACATATTACTGCAGCTGTAATTGTTATTGTGACTTGTACGAAAGAAGAGACAGAGCTACTACAAGTAAATGTTGCATTATATCTGATGCATTCTTTGATACTGCTTAAGTCAAGTAGGAGAAGTTTCTGTGGTAATTACTTTTTTGCCACCACACTGGCGCGGTAACTATTGGATACGCGTTACAACCTGTGCGCTTTGGTCCTCGATGATTGATTGTAACATCACATTAGGAATTTTATATTCTTCATGTTGCACATAATTAAAAGACTAGCACATATTGTCACGCTGGTTAGGTTGCGTTTGCTTTTCTTATCTTACAAAATTATTTTCGGTTGCACATCGCCGCAACTTCTCGTCGGTTAGTTTGCATCCTGTATGTTCGAAGATGCGGTAAAAGGCAGGCTACCCTAGGGACTGTGTGTTCTTAAATTTGGTGGAGGCTTTCATAGCTAAGAGGCTGTCAAAAATAGTTTGACACTGTAATGTGGACAACATTACATAAGGAAATCAAGGTCTTGCTTTTCAGTTCTCACCTCAATGACAGCGCTAACTTACTACTGCTTAGTTTCACCGCACTGCAAGGGCACTCGGCATCGTACGTAGGAGAAGTCAGACGTTAGCTCACATTCTGGACACAGGCGTGCTAGGAGTTCTGGCGGTTCATTGCTCACGGCATTGTTTTTCTAGCAATAGTGTTCATCCGTGGTGGGACAAAGATTTTCATAACTGGAAGTCCCTAGCCGAAAATCTCCAGCGGAAAGTATAGCAGCCGTCGCCGAGCGAAATGCGAACTACCACATCCGGTGTAGCCATGATACAACCTATATACGCATGGAAGATGAGTGCTCGTAACTGGTGCAACGTCCTCAACGTTACTACGTAAATTATTGAGATCAGGTGTATTGTTCTAAACCTCGCTTTCAAATTGCACCCCGGCTAGACACAACGCAATGGTTACAGTATTTGCGCTGCGCGGAAAGTCAGCTACTGCGCACCCAAATATTGAGATGACTATAAAGTTACCGTTGGGCGCCATATAGCAAAGATTCGCGTTGCATTACTCCAGCAGCACCTTAGAAAATGCCACTTCACATCATAAATTGAACGGGTGAAAAATTGCGTCAATGAATAACGCTGTTCAGGATGGGCGAGGGAAACATAGTAGATCAGCCCGTGTGCCCGTCATTTACGCCGAAAGCCAAAAGTGGACCTCTTCGATATTCACAGGACTAGTTTTGACAAAACATGTGCCAAATCAGTTTGTTCTGCTTGACTAGGCAGCACTGGTGTAGTCGGCAGTATTTTGCGGGGTTCAAACCTCGTCACCTTCAGGAATTTTGGCTTTTGTGTACATACACATGTAAACACTGCATGTACACGCTGGCAATCAGCACATGCATGAACATGCATAAAAGGAATGGGGATTGGTTGTTCGCTCAAGTGAAGGCAAGCTTTGACTTTGCGCAGTCGATGCCATAGTGCATGTGTACAACGCCCACTCGTATTAATGGCAAGCATTAGCGAACAAGCAGTTATTTCGAGCGTTTTCATATGTCTACCTATCTGCTTACATCTAAGAGCTCTCATAGTCGTTGCCTTTACGTGGTGTAAACCTAAATCGGTGCCGGGAGCTGTATATACGAATGAACTGTGACGATCTGAAACATGACACATTTATCGCGTGCCCTTCCCCGTAACCACATGTGTGGGTCATTTTCTCATATCACGACGCATGATAAGCAGTATAATTTATCGGTGATTCTCAATTTGTAATAACACAGGAAAGCGAAAATAGACATTGGAAGTTTGATGGCATATTTTAATAGGCTAAGAAAAAGAAGTAGATGCCGTTTGTTATAGATAGCACTTTCGACGTATACAGCGCACAGACGCTCGCATGTATACAATGTAACAAAGCGCTGTATTATAGCGTTCCCAGACCCCGCACGAATACGCCAATAAATACGCACGTGTTTTCGTTAAGAGTACTCGATGTTCACTTCAAGGGCCACTACTCAAATTACACAAAAGCGCCAACCCATCATGTAGCACTTGACTCAGCGTGGCAAACTGGCAGATACTCACCGACTCATTTGCGTGAAACGCACAATGCTCGAGATCTACCGCCGTAGCTCCTAGTAAGAGCACAAGCGTGCACTGTCGCACCTTTTCACGCGGTAATCTCACTGGGCTACTTTCGCAGAAATTACGGTATGTGATAAGGATAAGGCTAAGGTTAAGGATGTTGTAGGTAGCCGGCGGATCTAGCCTTACATAATTTGCTGGCAATTGCACCGCCCAGTTCCCTCTTTGCTAATTGTAGCTAATGTCCTTAGTTTGTTTTTTAAGTGAGCACGAGCAGGCTTTTAGAATAAAAAATCATGCATAGCGCGACGTAAGCCTACATAAGACAGCGGCCTTTGTGCTATTCCACGTGCAGCAATGTGCCAGGACTTTATCTAGCTGCACTATGCCCCAAACATAATTGTCACTTATGACCAGTCACGTGCGAGGTAGATAGATAGATATGTGGGGTTTAACGTCCCAAAACCACTATATGATTATGAGAGACGCACGTGCGAGGTATGTACCAACCCAAAATTTCAAGAGAAGTCACGACACCTGTTTCCTGAAGATTGAGGAATCACGTAGAAATACAATATCAGTCACGCTGTTACGGTATAGGCTTCATGGGCCGTGAGTGAAAGATCAATATATTGTGCGTTACCGAAAATTAGAGAAAGATCACACTAAGATCATATAAATTTTTGGTTCGGGGTGAGAACAGGAACTAGGCCGTTCCTTGGAAATCAGGTGTTCTACCACAGAGCCACGGCGTCGCTGCTTGAAACTTGTTTCAAAAATAAAAAGTAACACTATGCATGTCATGTATTTAAATGGTTATCCTTAACGCCAGTATTATTGGGCAGCAGAATGCTGGGATCGCACTAGGCGTCGAAGCAATGATAATCATTGTGGGAGTTTAACGTGCCTGAACCACCATCCGCATATGAGACGACGTAATGGTGGACCATAGGAAGTTCTACTATTTGAGATTCTTGAATGAATGAACACTTAAATCAAAGTACGCGGGTCTCGGGCATTATCGCTCCCATGAATGAATGTGGCCGCCGAGGCCGCGATTTTGTTCCGCGAATGGCGGTTCAGTGGTAGAGCGCCACTGCCACTTGCCCTGCCGCGGTGGTCCAGTGGCTGAGGCACTCAGCTGCTGACCCCCAGGTCACGGGATCGAATCCTGGCGGTGGCGGCTGCTGCATTTCTGATGAAGACGGAAACGTTGTGAACCCGTAAACTCAGATTTGCGTCAACGTTAAAGAACCCCAGGTGGTCGAAATTTCCGGAGCCCTCCATTACATCGTCTCTCATAATCATATTATTTTATAAGATTAAACCCAAAACATCAACCACTGCCACTAGGCTACCGCGGTGCGTAGGTGTCGGAACAAGTGCGTCGCGTGAACAGTGAGAGGTGCATTGCGTGACGAATGGGTGGTGGCACCCGCCAGTGCACGTGCCACTTGCGGGCGAGTAGTGGAAACTTCTTCAATCACCCAACGCAATAATTATGATGTATTGGAAACTTCGCAGCTGTAACATTCAGCATAAATTTTGGAATTGTTTGATAGGGGAAATGGTCAATGTTTCATCCACATACGTTTTTTTTTGTCTGGCATGGTTGAAGTCGATGCGCACAGAGCCTAGTCATCCTATCGCGTTCTACTCATCACGGCGAAGCTCAGGGGTACTCCACTATTTCTTGTAACAGTTCTAGCTAGTGCTCTGAAACACATTGTATAATGACTGACGCAGAAAAAGAAACTTTCCTTGAGGTGCATCTTTTGAAAGCTTTTTTTTTTACTCGAGCTCTGATGCCAGACTACAACTGACAAGCGTTCCGCTCGTTCCGTGAATACACGTTTCCAGGCATCGCATCGCTCAAGCGTCTCGCCGTTTCCGGAATGCCACTGGTCTTCGAGCCGCCATATTGAAAGACCGCGATCCCTGGGCCAACGCCGTCACCTCTGCTGCTCTAACCTGCATTGCACAGTAGAATATTTAGCAAAAGCAATTACATTAGGCAAAAACAGGAAGAGGAGGAGGAATAAGAAAATAGCAGGCTTAGGTGGCCGAGCCTAGGTCTCGCATGAGGGGACGTCAAGAACTTGCCTCGACGCCGTCTCACGGGCTTGCTGGGTCACCCAGATTTGGTCGTAAAGAGCAAGGCTCCGCCGAGCCTCATGGAGCTTTTTTTGAGAGTGGGGTGAGAGGGGGAGAACTTACCTACCTGAGAAAGACCCCTATTTTTGATTATTTATTCCTAATAAAATATGCCCCTACATCTCGCTACAGGCTTGAGAAGAACACACATTCACTTATCCTGAGTTACAGTAAGGAATGCCTTAATTAGGGCATCATCCGTAATTTTGAAAGAACAAGAATACACAAGTAAAGTTCCAAAACATTGAAATATTTGACGTCCATACATATCACACGATGTGTAGAAAGTTACGTTCGGCGTACAACCTCAAGTGGATAAAGGTTCATTGGAAGTTTTCTCGATCGCGCCCTCATTAAACCCATCCTATGCTCCTTCGTTGCCCCGCCACGTTGGTCTAGTGGCTAAGGTACTCGGCTGCTGACCCGCAGGTCGCGGGTTCGAATCCCGGTTGTGGCGGCTGGAATTTCGATGGAGGCGGAAATGTTGTAGGCCCGTGTGCTCAGATTTGAACGCACTTTAAGGAACCTCAGGCGGTCGAAATTTCCGGAGCCCTCTATTACGCCGTCCCTCATATTCATATGGTGGTTTTGGTACGTTAAACCGTAGAAATCAATCAATCAATCAATCAATCAATCAATCAATCAAATTTGCTGCTTCGTTGGCGCGAGCACTAAATTTCGATTCCAAAATGTACAGTAAACAGCACAAAATAGTTCTGGTATTTGTGCATTTGGTCATGTCAGCCTAACGTGCTGGGTGAATTAACACTAGAAAGAACAATACAATGGCGCGAAAACATTTTCACGAAAAGATAGAGACTTATATTACGCGCAATCGACGGACTAATCTGTTAAATGCGTGTCATCGTATTGATTTCCTAAAGGACAGGAATGCTGCTTTCCATGACGCCGACACATTCTTATCATTGCATGCGTATGACATCACATGCCAAGCTATAAGACGACCTCAACTGCGGTTGCCTTTTGGACTCATTTGGTGAAATTTATCTCAATACTTTATCATTTATCATACGGCGGAACTCTCTTCATAATGCTGGATAGACTGTTCAAGCAGCGGGCATCAATGTCATGACAAACTGAATGCTTAATCGACTACTTTGGCCAATTTTGAAACAGAGGCTTCTTCAACGTGTTAGTTAAAAAGCTAAAGGAAAATTTTGAAGATTTATGCTATGAAATTAAAATGTGCTCAACTGAAACAAAGTACGGTAGTGCCACATCATAAGTGTTGGAAATTTTCGGTGACATGAGAAAACCAAGAAATAAAGAAGTTATTGAAGTGCGAATTAACGTCGCTATAAGGAACAAATCTACACTAAAGCTAGGAAAGTAACTCAATAGCGATCCTCTATAACTATTATATCTTCATGAAGTAGCAGTTTTCGTCTATCATTTTTGCATTGAATAACGAATGCCGGTGACAGATTGTTAAATCTTTCTGGAAGTTGCGCCACATGACAAGCTCCATACACTTTGTGAACACATGGTGGGCGGTACTTGGTGCCCACCTTAACGGTCGGGACCTTCTGGCTCTTCGGGTGCTCCTCCGGGCAGCGATTTGCCTGCGTGTGAAAAAAAAAAAGGCATTTGTATGCAATCACTGAAACCAGGCACACTGGTATGGTGCACTCATCAAGAGGAACCTACGGTCTCTAAAACACAAGAAGATATTACAGATTTCTTCACTTCTTCAATGTATGTTCGTGTAATTATTAGTTTTCGCATACTCCGTTAAGTCGTTGTATTTGCGGTTTGCATTTGCCATGGCTTCTCTTTGAAGTTGTTGCTTTCACCTTATATGCCGTAACATCCATACATGTTGTTTTGTTTTTATGTGTAGCGTATATTTCAGATTTCATTTGACATGTAATCACTGATGCTCCGTTTTCCGGTGACAGTAGATACAGTGATGAATGTGTATTAAGGGCAAAGCTCCTAAAGCCGTGGGCCAGTCTATGTATATCTTTTGTAATCGGTTTGTAACCACCTAGTTGTATGATTCACTCAGCAGGTGGCGCTAGTGTGACTGGCAGACAGATGGGTGGAAGGACAGAGACTTACGGATGGACGGACGGACGGACGGACAGACATACAGACAGACAGACAGACAGACAGACAGACAGACAGACAGACAGACAGACAGACAGGCAGGCAGGCAGGCAGGCAGGCAGGCTGGCAGGCAGGCAGACAGACAGACAGACAGACAGACTAGACAGACAGACAGACTAGACAGACAGGCAGACAGAATGAGGACAGACAGACAGACAGACAGACAGACAAATTACACAGACAGAATGAAGACAGAGAGACAGACAGAAAGACTAGACAGACAGAAAGAAAGACAGACGGACAGACAGACAGACAGACAGACAGACAGACAGACAGACAGACAGACAGACAGACAGACAGACAGACAGACAGACAGACAGACAGACAGACAGGCAGACGGATGGACAGACAGACAGACAGACAGAAGGACGGATGAATGGACGTACGATTCACGATTTACCGATAAAACCCTCCGGAGCTTCGCCACACTCATCATTATTCACTCTGTGGATATGCTGTGATTTTTTTATTCCGAAGTCAGCTTAGCGGTGGAGCAGCCTTTTGCACGGAGACCTCTTTGTACTGAGCGCTTCTTGTTGTAACTACAATCGCTGTGGTTCACCTTTGAGAATGATGAGGTAGACGACGAGGCCAATGATGGCGCACATGCAGATGAGGAAGACGCAGAGCAGCAACAGGATGCCCTTAGATGAGAGCCATGGCCGCGTGGGACCTGCAGGCGCCCCCGCACCACTGGGGTCCCCTACGCCGCTCGACTCCACACCGCTCAGCGCGCTCCTGCGTAATACAAATCAAGCAGGATGCTATTTACACTTACCACACTGAATGCGGTCAACCCACAAAACGAAGTAGAGCAGCAGTGTGCGCTAAAACAATCGGTTCAAACATGGGCAGCAAAAACAGCGCTATTTTAATGCGATCACACTATTCGGCACTTTTGAGTGAGTGTAACCTTAACGAAGTTACAGTCAAGTGAGTTTGTACTGGTACACGACTTTGAACCAGACTCAAGGGCCTCAGATCTTATAGAGAGCTTATCAATTAATGGCTAATACCCCTTCCTTCGCCATGGCTATTCCCACCTTGCTCTAGCTCATTCCCTCGTGTACCGTGTTTGTTTGTCTAGCATATTCATTCCAAATGAACTGGAAATTTCTGCATTGGTGTGATGACCACTGTCAAGCGTATGACCAAAGCTTGGCTTACTCGCCAATCACTCGTTCGTTTTACTTGCCGTGAAAGATCTTGCGAGAATGGCTAATATAGGGCGTGCATTCTATTGTTCATTGACCGAAACATCGCATCATGTGGCTTGTGTAAAATACCTAGAATTAATTTAGGGGCTCATTCATTCTTCATTAAAGGCATGCCCTCGTCTGTTTCTTCCTGCGTGTTGCGGTTAGTTGTGCCTTCACTGTGGTTTCTATGTCAAAGTACCAACTCCCCCAACAGTCAACACTTTTAAGGCTCATCCAGTCTTCGTAGCAGAATGCAAACAATAAGTGTGAAAATTGAGAATGCACAGGAGAAAGTTTTACACACTAAATGATGTAAAATGAGTGTATGCATTACCAGCACTTTTGTAAACACTTTTTTACTCTCTTACTTTGTCAATTAGGGTTTTTGTGTTAAAACACCCTTGCAACACCCGAATTACAGCGTTATCTTAGGGGTGTTATGAACAAGGCTACAAATGCGTCACATGATTGTTCAGTTTTACACACATTTTAAGTATACGCTAACCATCCCGATACCACCAGCAAGACTCCTACTTACTAGCTGATTGCGGGTCTATTAAGGAATCAAAGCAGGAAGTAAAGTAATGTGACCGAAATCCAGTATTCATCGATAAAGCGCGTAAACTACGAAAAAGGAAGACACAACAGGAGTCACGCTTATCCAATAGAGTAAGGCCTAATACTCCTATATCTGTTCCTCTCATCTGTGTCGTTTGTGTGATTAGTGAACACTCACAAAGTGCACTAACTTGCTTGAATCAATGTTATGTTGCTCACGATGGCGTAACAATGGACCCCCCCTCCCCCCACACACACACACACATATATATAAGAAGGAAGCTCTTGAAGCTGGAGGTAAAACGTCCGCCGGCTGCGAAAACCATCCGCACAGTTGGCAAGACAAAACCTCCTCGTCAACGGGCCATCAGGCCACTTGCAAAATGAACATTGACATGATGTATTTCGAGCTCTCCTCGCGGAAGCTCAAACGCATTTTTTGTTTTTTTTTCTTTTTTTGTGGATCCCCTTCTTTCAATTTTATGTTACTTCCCGAGCAAATATGCTTCGGTTAAAGTCTCGGCTTCGTATACAACGAGAAATCAACCTTACTGAAATATTTTCAGCCGCAGTCTTGTTCTAAGGGCTGCAATCTGAGTACAATTATATGTTCTCATCGAATAGTGCAACGGCCGATGCATGCAATGTTGCGTGGAGCAATGTCTTTCCCGAAATGAAGGTGCTAATAAAACATTGCCTGCGTGACTATAAATTCGCAGTCCCTAAAGACTCATAGAGCTAAGCAAAAGCCATCAGCTTCACTTTTTGAACACTCTTGACGACGTTAGATTGGTGAAGGTGCAATAACTTTCCTATTGAATATCACAAATGCACGCTTTCATAATGCAGTGCAGCCAGCGCGAGCTGCCCACACTGCATCGTCGCAATGCTCACTGCGATTCGAATACACTGTTAAAACGTTTAACGCAACTGATCACTGTAGCAAAAAGAAAGCTGCGCCCGCGCAGCCGGTCAAAAGCCAGAGCTAGCGCTGAACCGCATCTAGCCGGATCGCATGCGCCACAGAGTCCCGTCGCAGGCAACCACGGCTGCCTGGACCGCCACGCGTGAGCAGTAGGCGCAGAGCGTTGGAGAGCAGACGGCTTCATGTTAGATGTCACTGAGTGCGGTGGCGTAATACCTAAAATACCCGCTCGTTTGTGCACATATGATGTGCGGCCTGTTTTCAATCTGTCGAGATTAATAATGAATGATTTGTTATTTGAAATGTGCCTGCGCTCTGTGCTCGTCCTGCGTGTTCTGTCAGTGCTCCTTATTACAAAGATGCACTGTACTGAAGGGAAGGCCTGCGGATTCATATCGTGGACCACTGGAAATGAAACGGTAAGTACCGCTTTCACGTTGTTGCGGTCAGCATCTTGTTAACTGCGTGAGCAGAGAATGACGCCTTGAAACAGTTTTTGAATGCGTAACATCTCTTAGTGAACTTCGGCAACTTTGAGCGTATCTATCTATCTATCTATCTATCTATCTATCTATCTATCTATCTATCTATCTATCTATCTATCTATCTATCTATCTATCTATCTATCTATCTATCTATCTATCTATCTATCTATCTATCTATCTATCTATCTATCTATCTATCTATCTATCTATCTATCTATCTATCTATCTATCGCACCTTATGTTTCGGTGCTCTCGTGGCCACCCACTTAACTTCGCGTGAACCAAAATTAGCATGGTAGGGTAAGATGGTTTAACGAATACGACGCGCGTGTCAAGACATGAATAATTTACAATTTACAATCACATCGCATACGTTGTCAAACGCTTCTCGCCAGACAGTGGCACGTACCCACGGGCGGGTATGTGCCGTTGATATGCGGGTATAAGCCACCGGTGATTGACACTTAGTATCTACTCTGGAACGACGAGCACACATGGGCAACTTTAACGCGCAAGCGTTAACAAATACCCGACATCGGTAACGTCGACCCAACGAATTCAAATAGGAAATGTCAGGGTCCCAGCTGGAATCGAACCCAAGCATTCTGCGGGGCAATAAAGCATTTCACTACAAAGGTACGCCAGGTCTCGGAACTATTTTTCAAATAGGGGCTAATCTTCATGAAACGTCAATAGTGGTTGCAGTGCTGCCTACCCAGTTTTATAAAAATGAGATATGCACTCGTTTGATACAGCCGTCACGTCGGGTTAACTTTGATCATGGTTAGTTGCCACGCATTGAAGTTGACTTATGTAGCAGTGTCCAGGGCCGCCATTCTCGCGAGCATCAGCGCTTCATATCAGCTTCTGGTGTTGCTAATACGCATGTTACACTTGGCATTGTTGCGCAAGTGCAAACAACTGGTTATATAAACATCTGCAACTCTTCAACATATATTTGTGCGTGAGGTCACGCACAAATTTATGTCACATATATATGTCAAATATATGTCAAATATATTTGACGTCACGTCATGACGTGTCGCTCAATAAAAAAGTTGCAACACCGTCACCTTACCTGCGCATGCTTCGCCTAACGTTGATTTTAAAGTACGTGGGATCTGCCGAATTTTTTCTTAACTATTTGATAAATGAGCGTTTGTTTACCTAGCGAGCATATTTTTTGGGCTGTTTTCCCGGGACGAGAGAAAAGTGCCAATGCGGGCAAGTTTTTCTTTGTTCTGATTCTTTAGAGTTGAAAGCAGAGTGCGCATGCGCGGCTGTGGTTCAGCGAGGAATTTGAACAGAATTCAAGTGGCACCCGTAGTTGCCAGTGGAACTTGGAGCACCGCTCGCAGTGAACATCTATCTTGCTTTGCTAATACTTGCGTGGGGATGGTGCGTATGAGCTCTTACCAAACTCTCCTCCGCTCTAATTTCACCCTTCACTGACAAAGTTGAGCACTGCGCCACAACTCGGCTGAAAATGACTCTGCGCTACTCAACAATCGCAGCAGACTATCGCTAATATGCAGTGACTTGCCATGTCCAGAGATGGCGCTCCCATAGGCTTTCTCAAGTGAAGGCGAAGCGTTGAGTGAGGGGTAGTTCTGAAATACGGGGGTAAGCGTCAACCGTGTCCAAGAGGCATATGCCTGGGCTTGTTGGTAGTCACATTTGCTTTCTTTTTTTATCGCACAAAAGGACCTAGAACGCAAAACAAGGGCGTGGTGTCCAAGTCGTTATTTTCCGTACTTCTTCGTTTTGTGAGCTAAACCTATCGTGATAACTCTGGTTGATGCATGGGGTGACAGAATATTGCTTTGTTTTAGGTGTGCCTCGCGAAGTTCGCCTACGTGTTAACACATTCTATTTCGTCCATACCAATGTTTTTGTTCACACGCAACATAGGTTGCGGGACCCTGCTGACACCGGACCTGTGCGGCGGATCGTGAAGCTGGACTTGTGTTTAAACAGACCTTTCACTTGTGTGTTTTGCGAAATTGCCGTACTTGAACGCTGCAAACGCTAGTTTGAGCAAAAACCCCTGGCGTTAGGGTACAATTTACTTTATTCCGCTTTTTTACAGTATGTTTAACTTTCATATTAATCTTGTTATTCGCAGTTATATTGCCCTCACCCTGATTTGGTGATTAACTTCGCTAAGTACTTAATTTTTATAAGTACTAAAAATGTTCAAAAAATTTTCGCTAAGTGAAGCAGTGAAGCACTTTCTTTATGGCGCGAAAAACACCAATTTTATACACATGCGAAACTGAGACTCTGTGCATTGGCATTGGGATGACTGAAGTGACGCTGCTGGTCGTTTCGCCACTGCAAACGCGAGCTTATGAGGAGAGACGTGTGTCACAAGCAAGCCGAAGCATATATAAGATACTCTCGCGAAACATCGCCAATACATATAACAGAGATTTAATTTCTAACAAAGCAGCCAACAGGCCTGCTGTCTTAAGGTATTCATGACGTGAATCTGCTGGAACCCTTTTATTTTTAACATTGAAGGCGTGTAGGATGGATAGATTGGATGGAGTGATATGGCTGTACCCTTTAGTTCGGGCGGTGGCTTACGCCACCAAGCCGTAATACGGAAAAATTAACATAAAGCGCTGCTCAGGAGCACGAATGATGATCGTGTTCGAAAAAATAAGCGCCGGATTGTGAACGGCGGTTGCAACGACGACCGCCAGGATGAGTGTTCCACTTTCTGCGTATTGTTACGTCCGGTAAGGAGTTCGTCTTAGCAGACGCCATTGTGCGTGACCCGGTCCGCAAACATGCTTTCACCAGCATGATCTGCGCCCGGTTGGAAGCAAAAAGCACGACGCTGCCCTGCAGGTGGGCCAGGCAGTTCGCTGTGTCGGGTTACAATGAACTCGACGGAAGCTTGGTGAACAACCATTTGTTGAGCGGGGTTGAGCAACTGAGACGGCGTCGCTGTTGCAATTCTCACAGATTCAACATCTACACTCAGCCATTGTCGTCTACGCGGTGACGTGACATAGCACTGACGGTTCGGAAGCGTAGGATGGCGTCACCGTAGCAGTTCTGAGGAATCAAACACCTGGACTGCCGTGTTCTAGAAGGTTCTAGAACACTGTACCTGAACGCAGTCATTAACCACTGCCGACGTTCGTCTCAGCGGCTATCTTTCCCACAGAGGAGCTCAACTTTCCCCCTCCACTAGACTTTATCTCCTCACCCTGCGAAGTGTTCAAGACATGGGCAGGCTGCGCCATTGTGTGGTGCGCTCGTTCTACCCATTGGACATTCTTGCCCGTGTCCCTCATCAGTCAAGTGCCCCAATCTTTGCACCCTTTCTGGTGGGTTGACGACTAAGGCTTCGAGTCTCCTGATTTGCGGAGGCAGTGGTCACCGCCTTCTTCGGACTTCTGTGTTATTAAATGACGAGCTCTAAAGGCTTAATACATTTTGTACATGTATTCTTTTTTTTTCTTCCATCATGTATATAAACCTATGTTCTGTCTCTAAAAACGCGTATTCTTACTGGGGAACATCGCCTATGTGGACAATGGTGAAGAGCCAGCTACCCTAACAGCATGCACCGTACGCCACATCGTTTACAGTACGTGCCAGTGGGTTGTTGCGACATCTGCGTCCCTCTCGAAGGCATACCTTTATGGGATATGTTATTGTATTTCACTGTACGATTACGCAAAGTTCTTTTTCGCTGTACATGATAAGGATACGAAATCTTTCGAACGTACATACATATGCATATCGGTTGACCGTAAACGCACTGATCGTTTGTTCGTCCCACACGTCTCCAGCCTTCGCATGCCGTATGTAGGAGCATGCCATAAAGCACGCCGGAATGGATGTCAATGAGCATTGTCTGCTAAAAGCTCATAAGAGCAAGTAAGGGTATGACATGCATACAGATTTCATCGGATATCGAAATGTTTCTTTTTACTTTTTTGTGTCATTGCGTTTACTCGCCCATTTGAGTTGTAGTACTTGTGCACAACTAAGAAAAATAGTAACAGCAGTTTCCGTGGGTATGTATTACATATTTGTGCAAAAAGAGGTAAGCAAATGAGATCTAAGCATCCTTAGGCAAAGTATGTAGTTGCGTTCATCGGAGGTGTACTTTAACGTATTGTTGTTTACGGTTGTTTAGCGCTATTTTCCCAACCATTATTAAAGTAATGAACATTAAGATGATTTCGCTGCCTGTGTCTGTCAAACGAGGTTAAGATAAGATAGCTTTCTCTTACTCTTCCGTCATGGCTGCTTCTTGGCTTGTCTACCCCTGCAATGTAAGAAAAAAAGCGTAAGCACAGTTGTGAAGCTCAAACAGTGGCAACGAAAAGCCATTTGTTTGTGTTAGTTGCCATCCGTAAATATTCTTATGCCGTGATTATTGACTTGCTCGTGCCCAGCCTATGATATTTCTGCTGATTAGGGGCAAACCTGCGAAAGTTTGTCGTTCGAGCGTTTCAAGAATATGACTCTTACATTAAAATGGGTACGCCTTCTTAAAAAACAAAGCAACACTCAAATCTCACGAACCGTTTTCATTTTTCAAGGGTATACTTTGTTACGGGTTAGATATTTCGACGGTGGCAGCGACATCGCCGTACGCCATCGAGGGCGCCAAAAGCGGCCCTCGGAGTTAGCCGGCCACACGTGCATTTGTACGAGCTGTTTTAAAATAAATGTTCATCTTCAAAAGTGCGCCGGGTTACCGCAGATACAGGAGGAATAAAAGGCAGGTCGCAGAAGCTTTTATTTTCTGCATTTTATTCGCACTGTGTCAGCCTTCACCAAGTGCCCTTTTGAACGTGAATCGACAGAATGTAGTTCTCCTCAAATGCTCTCATCGGTAACAACCAGTGACTGGTTGTTACCGATGTGGAAGTGTGATCTTTTATAGAGGTTGCTTTTGATTTGACGTTACGTTGCTTCTACCGAACACATGCAAGAATATTCTTCGTTGTTGCCTGTAACAAGTGAAGAACCGCGCTGCTAAGCAAGTGGATGAAGGTTCAATTACTGTCTTGGAGCGAGGATGTCACAAAGAAACAACGCGGGAGGCAAAAGAAAGAAAAAAAAGAAGAAAGAGCGGAATAAAGTAAGATAAGAATGAAACAAAAGAAGAGAAACAAAGAAGTGAAGAAAGAAAGGAAGTAAGAAGAAAACAAATTAAAAAGAAAAAAGAGTGAATAATCGCCTCGTTCAAAATCATAATTGCCTCTTCAAGTTGGTGTAGAACACAATTGGGACGAGTGGGCAAGAGGATTTGAGAAATTTGTCTGGCTGGACATGACAACAATAACATGATAATTCTCTTCGCGTACAACGACAAACCCTTTCCTCCAAACGCGTTGGGCACGTGCCAATATAATATGGGCCGCGGTATGAGGGTTGTCATGCCTGGGAGTCCAAACCAAACTTGCAAAGTATTCAAGCTGTCATCCTCTGACGCAAGTGGCGTCAACATCGATAGACCGGCGGATGCAACTAGCATCACAACCATTGAGCGAGCCAGGTTGATGCAATCAACGGCATATCTTGCGATGCGCCTTACAGAACGTGCGTTGAACTACGATAACCGAGCATCCGGGCATATTGGCATTTCGTTTCCTAAGCCTAATTCGTGTCGTTCTGTGTCGTCCAGAAATGACGTGAATATTATCAGCGCTACAGTGTTTAGGGCATGCACTGCTATGTAAACTAATCTAGAGGAGAAAACTGACCCGTGTGCGTGCTTAAATAGCGCGAGCGTGATACACTGAAGAGGCACTAGCATATACTGCAGCATGAAGTGAAATTCAGTTTGGATCTCGTTTAGTTACTCCGGCAATGAAGGGGAAAAGTGGCTCACTGCCAACGTGATCCGCAGCTCATAAAACGTATAGCAGTGACCTCGCACCTAAGCAGAACCCACGGATCCTATGCTCAATCCCAACCATTGCTCCTTCCCGCCCTTCCATTAAAATTAGGTGGGCATGCTGCCTTTTACGCTTCGGAGACTTCACGGTACTCTTTAAAACATCAGCCTTTAGCCGTGCGGTAGTGTACGTTCGCTCACGCCGGTAAACTGTCTAACCAAACGAAACATGGAGGCGACGGAGAGTCCTGGTTGCGTTAATCTCACTTGGGCGTACACGTTACCAACTAATTGCTGGTTTGTTTCGAAAGCTTTTGGTACTCGAGCTTCTTAATATCTTGGATACTATTTAAAAACGTTGCGCTCATAAAAAATTACCTATCCCGCATGCTTCGCATAACATTGATTCCCAAGTACACGGGATCTGCCAAATGTTTTTTTTTCTTTCTAATGCATGGCCAGAGAGTCGGTCTATCGTGCCCCCATGCACTTTTGTACCAATTTTACTCCAGAACAAGTCAAGGAGGCTGCTACGAGAGCATCCAAACGAGGAGGCTAGGTGGCCTTACAGACAGACAGAGAGACAGACAGACACATAGATAGATAGATAGATAGATAGATAGATAGATAGATAGATAGATAGAAGAAGCAAGGAAGGAAGGAAGGAAAGAAGGAAGGAAAGAAGGAAGGAAAGAAGGAAGGAAGGAAGGAAGGAAGGAAGGAAGAAAGGAAGGAAAGAAGTAAGGAAGGAAGGAAGGAAGGAAGGAAGGAAGGAAGGAAGGAAGGAAGGAAGGAAGGAAGGAAGGAAGGCACGTTACACGGCGCGACCCAAAGCATCAATCACTTGTTCCCACTTTAAAAATTGAGAAGGCGTCCTTTTATTTCTTTCCTTTTACCTGACCGCAGGTCCACACGATGTAAAGCAAGATAACTTGAAGTTTACTTGAATATTGGGTTCATAGTGACCTTTCTACGCCTACCTGCGGCTTCCAAAATTTTTCGCCATGGCGTCCGCTGATGAAGTAGAAATTTCTTCTTCCCGTCAACACAATCCCGAGTCCAGCCAAGAGCCTCAAAGACAGAGATACCTATTTGCTACATCAACGGCTAATATTTGATATTCAGGAGAAATTTCGACAGGAAACCTTTCTCTGCTTATAGGAGTAGACAAGTCATCAGCAAAATTGATGACTTGTCCACTCCTGTAAGAAAATACTTTTCGTATAGCAAAAGCCACTTTTGCTAGAGCTTACTAAGTTGTTCTTAAAGAGAGAAAGGAAGAGAAAAGTGAGCCCAGTAACTGTCTGCTTCAGCGAGCGACACCTCAACAGTAGCTCACAAGGGATGGGGGTGAGGAGGGATTAAAAGGGTAGGAGTAAATGTGTAGAAAAGAGAAAGAGGCGTGAGGTGGTAAGCCAGAGAGAGCGACGACAAATCGAGGGGATAAGAGAGATAGCAAAGATAGAAACACGGTCCCAGGAGCCCGAGGATGGGGCACCACTTGCGAGAGCTCTTGTCGGCGTCAGTAGATGGCGTAGAGCAAGTCCAGTCGGTCAGAACTACACTGTCGTCGAAGGTCGTCGGCGTCAGGAGATGATGTAGGGCGAGCCCAGTCGGCCAGAGCTACGCCGACGTTGGAGATCGCGAGGGCACAACCGGTAGGCACGGAATCCAGCAAGCGAGTCGTTGCTAGAGCCAAACCTCTTTGCTCTAATACATTTGATATGGCGTTGTACGTGCTTTTTCTATCTTGAGCTGTGCTAAATGAGCTCGTCATATAAGAAGCCTTGAAGAAGATGAAGCAAAAGGAAGTCACTGATATGCGGCTTCCATGCTCTGAAGACAACGTAACATGTTAACACTAGGAAGTTTACTAACACTGTGCGATAAGGAGCAGAAGCTGTGTGACTATGCGCCACATCATGTTTCAAAACTAAAAAGCCTGCGCTGAGAAAGCGCTCCTAGGGCTCTGCGCTCGCCCCAGCATAAATGACTTGTTGTTCTGGATAGTATAGCAAGGGGGTTGATCTGGTTGCTGTAATGGCTCCAGTCGAAATTTTAGATGTTAACCTTATGTTTATTGTCCCGATAGGCCCTTCCATTATGGTCAACCGTGGTGGTTGCGGAAGCAGCTTCGCTTTCATACTCAGAGCAGTCACTCCATGAGGAAGGGAGGGTAGAGCCACCGTAACGTCTAGTTTACTTGAAGAACTATGACAGGAGCCGTTTCAGCGCCAAGCATTATTTACCCCAGCCAAATAAATCCATCAGAATGTTTACATTGCTGACTCCTGAAGCACCCCTTAAGGGGGCCTAACCATTGCGTGCCAGCGAAAACATTCATTGCAAATAGAATGCCGCGGTGCGCACAGAGGCTCGCTTTACTGTGTCACTGTTTCGGAACGACGTCGTCCTCAGCGCCGCCTGTGCACTTGGGCGCCACAGCATCGCAACAGCTAACGAGCAGCAGCGTCTACGAGGTTCCAGGTCAAAATGTTGACCAGGGAGGGAAGAGTCAGCCTCACCTGGAAAGAGCAAGAAGAAACGGCGCCAGAGCCGGCCGCCGGACCTGGTTGTTACAGCGGTCGCAGCCGAAGTCTGGCGGCGCAGGCTTCGACAGGAAAAGCGAGCTGCCGAGGTCCGCACGCGCTCCGGTCACCGCACGAATTCACCGATGGCTCGCTGGCTTGCTCTGAAAACCGTGGCCATTACCCTCTACGGTAAATGCGCCGAAAACGACGAGTTCAATCGATTATAAAAGATGAAGACCTGAATGCCGCACTTGACAGCTTGCAGTTAGATTAGGGTGCATGGTTGGCAGCATTGCCTAAGAGAATAGCAGAGATAGAAAGTTATTTTTTAATTGTAATTGGAGAGCTTCGCTTGTGTTCATCGCTGTGCTGAAATTGGTGAGAAAATAAAACAGCCAATTATTCCCACATAACGCTTCCTTAAATATATTTTATACGAACTCTTGTGATATAATTGATAATGTGAAAGCATTTCGGACATACATTCGGTTTTGATCGGGTGAAGTTAACTCAACTGCCTGGTCTACTCAAAGTTTCAGTCTGCTGGTATAGTATTAGCCCCCTTTTTCTTTTATTGATTCATCTTTATTTTATTGTTGTTTTTCAAAAAATAATTCCCTATTCTTTGGTGATTTGTTCTTTTAGTATTCGGCTCCCAATCAGTGTATCACATATAGGCTACTAAAAGCTTTCTTGGTCATGCAATCCCCCAGAGTGGGTATGTGCCAGTGCCTACAGGCAACGATGGCCACATGCAAAAAGCAAAGAAAATGCACGATACTATTTCGTTATCTGCCATAAATTATTGATGAAGCAAATAATCATAGATAAAGAATAATTAGGCAATAAGTAAATAACCTAATATATGACTAGTCACTGCTGTTTGGAGGAGTGCGCTTACTATTTCCGCCTCTTTTACTAGTGCTAAAAAGCATGCACGCGCACATCGGACAACTCTGCGACGAGCGCTTGCCAGCGCTTACTAGCAAGATCTCAAGAACTGTTCAGCAAGACAGCAGAACATAAGCGGAGAACGCCCGGATTGAAAAGTTATATCATTTAAATCGATTCTTTCACATCAACGCGCTGAAAAGTAGAACACCCTTTCCGACGAGTTCAGGCGCTCGCAAGCTTCTGCTTGCGTGCTGCACGTAAATAGAAATAACTTGCAGTTGGCCTTGCGCGGCTTCGTACAGAAATATTTTGTACCAACTAAACAAGCGATATCTTTAAGTGTATATAGGAGTTGGGTAATTGTAGCCCTTCAACGAATAATCGTGGCTTGAGATGGAACACGCTAACGCGAGAATTCAGCGAAGTGTGCAGCGAATCGATACATCAGCTGAGAGATATAGGAAATCCCCCGAGTACCTGCGTACTTCTCTGCAAATGTCGTCCTGAGATAGTCTTGTCTGAAGGCACTGCATGAGATATGGATGCCATCTGACAGTTATTTTGTCAGAAAAAAATCACAGCATATCCAAAGAGTGAATGATGAGTGGGGCGAAGCTACAGAGGATTTTATCGGTAAACCATGAATCGTCCGTACGTTTGTCTCTCTTTCTGTTTGTCTGTCAATTTTTCTGTCTGTCCGACTGACGGTGTTAGTACAGACAAACTTAGCATCGTCCATCCATCCGTTCTTCTGTCTGTCTGTCCACCCGTCCGTCTGTCCATCCGACCATCTGTCCGTCTGTCAGTTTGTGCGTCTGTCTGTCCTTACGTCCCTCTGCCCGTCTGTCTTCTGTCCGCCCGTCCGTCCGGCCATGTAGTGAACACTCCAAGTACCGCCATTTCACATCTTTTCATCAAATATTCACCATATGTAAGGGCCACCATCCAGTGGATATTCAAAGGACAAAACGATAGGCGGGTATACCTACTACCACTACATACATTAAGGACGCACGACCCACGGCTTAAGAAGCTTCGTTCCTAAAAAGCTTGTGCAGAACGCAGTCACTGTTAGGTGGCAGCACAATATCATCCTAACAAAATGTAGGAGACACCCGCTTTTTCGTGAATAGCATCGCATTGTCAGCGCAGCGTATTTTCTAATGTAAGGACACGCCCCACCTAATACTTACGTATTATTGTTGCGTCTCAGGTATGCGTATTTTTTGCTTTTTGATTGAAAATGTTCACAAGTATCACCACAGCCATCACATAAAAATGGCTGGGCGTTGAGAAAAGGGTTAAACATGGGCTCGCTGGCTTCACCGTTAAGGATGACGGACAGACAAACGGAAAGACAAATTGCTGTTTATTATGTATGGGCGCTATTTACTGTTATTCCTTGCGTGCCGCGATAGTGTAAGTTTTTTAAACAAACTGCCAGACCTGAACATCTCTCAATATGAGCGAAAGTTGGGCTAGTTGGTGGTTGATGCCTGGTATGTAAAAACAGCGCAAGATATATACAAAGAAAAAGACGACACCGCGCTGAACTTGCAACCAAACTTCATTGGAAGACACACGCACATATATCATGGAGTCGACCCGGTCACGAGGCAAAACCAAAGGCGTCTGCGCAGCGCAGCAAACGTGGTTTTGCACGTGACTGGGTCGACTGCATGATATCTGTGCGTGTGTCTTCCAATGAAGTTTAGTTGCGAGTTCAGCGTGCTGTCGTCGCTTTGTTTTTGTGCTGTTTTTACATCTCAAGCAAAATATATCTGTTGAAGTAACCAAAAAAGACTAACGTCTTTCAAACGAGATCACTTGCGACTTCAATTCTTGTTAAGTGGACGCATAAGGAGCCCGGTGACATTTCCTTTTAGGAAGGGGGGGGGCACAATTACTTTTTATTTTCTTTGGAAAACTTGGTCTCGTATAGAAGTGTAACAGCTGTACGGTACATACACATGCAGCCTCCAGCTTATAAAGCAGATGAAAGTACTTATTATGCTCAGTGCAATCACGTTCGTGCATCGTGACAGAGTGAAATCACTGTGCCCGATGAACGCCTCGCAGGTCACTGGCAGTTCTACTTGCAAGAGTGCACGTAATGTTTGTGCCGCCCAAACTGAACTGAAGTCATCTTACGCATAATTTCGTGTAGTATATGCTTACAGTAGGAGCGTAATTGATTCGCATTCTAAATTGCCTTTTCTGTTTCGCTAACGAGACTCATTTATAGCAAGGTACTCTTGGCAATAGAGTACACGCGTTGAAGGGTCATTCGCACGACTACCCGTGCACTATATCACCGGTCGCACAATTCAGACTCCGCTATGCTTTTACGTGGAACACGCCCACGGTGACCGGGTGCCGCGTGCGAGATGCCATCGAACAATTGGAGCTGGCATACGACAGATCGTGTTTCATTCACAGTGCGTGACTAAAAGCCGCAAGAACATTGACACCATACGCCGCAGCCAGCCTACCTAGCCAATGGACTTCTCTTGTGCTTGCCTTGGGTTTTGTAATATGTTGCCATGCTACGCGAAGTGCTGGTAAAAGGCTTGCGTAGCGGCTATGGAACGTATGATCAGATGTGAAAAAACGTTTAGCTTCTAGGCCTAGGAAACTAGCATGCGTAGCCGTCCAAAGGCATGAATCTCAAGAGAAAAAGAAAAAAAAGGGGAGGGGTGAGTGATTAGTTGGTTGGCGTTCTTGAATTTTGTGCAGTGCTCACGAGTACGAGAAACATGGCAAAAACAACAGGCGCTTACTCCGAAGTGAAGCTAAGCAGTGCGAAAAAGCGTCGGCACAAAAAAGAAGCACACGGTACAAACGCCCTCCTGTCTGCTTTTGAACGGCTCCGCTTTTTTTTTTCGTGCTGGTTAGCTTCAGTATAAATAAGCACTCAGCACAGTCAGTCGGCTACTCCTTCAAGTTAAAATATTTTTTAAATATAAGGAGAAAGGAAGAAAGACGGAATACGTCCCATAATTACTGTCACGTAAAGCAGCACGACTAGCACGATCTTCACTAAAGAAAAGGAAAAAAAAACTTGTTGATAAAGAAAAAATTGGCGAAGCTTGCCGAAAGTCAAGCGAGGTTTTAAGCATTGAAAGTGGGCGAGTCTTGAGACAAGTCTAGTTGCTTTCAAGTTCTTCCTTTGTCTCATCTAGGTGATGCACTTTGTTATTAGGTTGCTTCAGTATGTCGTTGCTGGCTTCAGCAAGGCGATGCTAATTCTCTGCGCAGAGAGGTTCCAGTTAAACGCCATTCAGTCACAGACACGACTCAGATGTCCAAATGTCAGAGACAGAAACTCCCGCCGAAACTGAGCATTTGCTCTTCTCATATATCTACATGCAGGTACGCCTTTTATTGATTCGGGCATTTTCTCGAAGAGGCTGTTGTCTTTCCCGTTCACAAGTATTCTCTCATGGTACGTACTCAAGATCTTCGGTTCACCATCGTCACTTTACAGCTATTTGTTGGGCCAACTGCTGCGTACTTCATTTTTGAGGAGACCAGTGGTGAGCAGTGGGTTTTACGCAATTTGTTCGGCTCATAACCGTTTATAATGATGAGAGTTTTCCGATATACCGCAGAAGAAAAGTTCGTGTAGCTAAAACATATTCGCAGTTGAGAAATCTCAAAGGCGGCATTCCCTTTTCAAAAATGCTCATTGTATGCCTTCCCACGTGCGCAGCACATATTAAGACTTCCTATCGAACTGCGTCTGCTATGGTGGATCAGTGGCTGAGGTGCTCGGCTGCTATAGCCCGAAAATCGAGGGTTCAATCTTGGCCGCGGAGTTTGAATGTAGGCGGAGGCAAAATATTAGAGGCCCATCTACTGTGCGATGTCCATGCACGTTAAAGAACACCAGATGACAAAGCTTTCTGGAGTCCTTCACTACTGCGTGTCTCCTAATCATACCATATTTATGGGACGTAAAACTCCACATGTTATTATAATCGAACTGACAATAGGGCTAAGGCAACAATCCTTGCAACGATAAAGATATGCGAAACGCCGAAGCTCTTTCACCTACCTTTGCCATTGCTGGGCTTTAATGTCAAATTTACGCAATGATGGGTTTTCTGAATTTGTACCGAGAGGTGTACTACTATTGATTTATCGTTGATGGCGCGCAATTTGCGCTATTGTACAATGATCACCAGCTTATGATAGTGTTGTATGTCTGTGTATTCGAAGAAACGTGTGTACAACTCGCAGCCACAATTGATCGTACTTTGTTGTCTGCAAACAACAGGAAAAACAGCTTTTTCGCGTTGTTTTTATTGGCGTTGCGACACTGTCAGAAAGAGCAACTGGTTTTTCTTCTTACGCCGGTGATGATCTGCTGTGCGAACCGCCTAGCAAATGAGGGCTGGAATAAAGTGCTGCCTCTGGTTTTTTGATGAATGCTCGATGATGGTCAGCGTTCTGGAAAACATTGCTACTTCAAGAGAGTTGTTGTGACCGCTCCTTGAGAATCGCTGAAGTAGGCAGATGCTGCGAAAGGTGTAAGGAAGGAGCATTTTTCCAGTTAACTTCATTGTAAAGCTAGTTTCCATAACTTTTCTTCAAGTGATAATTGTAAGCCAAATATTTCAATGTTCTTGTCACAGAAAAAACCTTTACAGCAGAACCGATGCTTCAGTTATCTGTCCAATTCGTGACGTAGACAAGAAATTATCGCCACACCGGCACAACCACGTCAAGGCAAGTCTAGTGAAACTTACTATAGCCAAGCCTGATTGGGTAAGCATAACTCCATTAGTAAGCTCACGAAGCCAACTTATAACTTGACCAGGTAGGTGGAGTTGAGATTATGGTGTCCAGTCATGCATCGCTGGGTAAGTTGAGCCGACCTAAACTCAAGTCTAATAAAAGTTGAGCTTTGTTGTTCTAATTGAGCTATTTAGCTAATGAAGACTACGTTAACATAACTTGCAATTCAATTCAGACGACACCTGAATTGTGGAAATTAGGAAAATGAATCTTGAAATCCCAATTATTACAATTAAGATCAATATGATAATTAGGCTACCTTGTGTTGTGATTTTCAATTGGTTTCTAATCGAACGTTGTCAACACCTAGCCAACAATCGTATTTAACAACGTTATCACGCAGGAGCTTTCACATTGGGGTGTTAATACAAGCGTGCCCAGTCAAGCTAAGACTAACAGAGTGCCAACTAGTCCCGCTGTTTCCAGCCTTGCGCGGCTTAGTGCAAGGTGCGCAAATTTTTTGTAAAACATTCGCAACGCAGAAGTTACATGATGGTAGCCGTTCGACAAAACAGTGCAGAGAATATGCGGTGAAATAACAAGGGCAAGTATGTAGGAATGCGATTATCTAACTAACGTACAAGACTGCATACAAACGCCCTCATTCAATACTAGATCAATGGGAAACGACAGCATATTTTTATAGGAATAGAAGGCTAGAAAATCCTGAACACATTGTGTTCTCGAGAGCAATTGGTATAACCTAACAAATAAGGCTTCACGTTTTCAAGAAAACCTTGGGAAGTTTTGAAACGTCGTTCCTTGCTGGTGAAAGTGATGCTGAATTTAGGCTATAGTTCATGAATGAGAAATTCCGCATAAATGATTTACCATGACCTCAATGTCAAAAGGAGACTATGTTTGGCAGACGCTACTTACTCTAGCGTTCTGGTCCTTCCGGTTCTGGGTTGTCCTTGCCACCGGGTAATTGGCTGCCTGTTAGAGGAAAATTGTAGCTTTCGTTACCAACTACTAGGTAGAATTTTTCATGGGGGAACTATTTTGCCATTGCATAAATTCCTGCATCTCATGCATTGTCATACCCTTTTACACTAAGGAGATAGATCAAAAGGAGTCTCTTGTTTGTAACGCTCTACTGAGCGATATGATATGATACTGCCAAAAAACGTCACAAGACATGACATTTGAAATTTTCGTTTTCGGGAAGGATTGCCAACGCACTCACGCAGTGACCATAAGACACTGCGTTGTACGTGTTTTGTGCAGTAAACACAGTCATGCATCGGCAGGGAGATCAAGTGGAATCGCCCGCTAGCGGTAACTGGCTGAAATTCCCAATCCTGGATTGCCCCATGCGCCATCTGCTAGTCATGTCGTGTTTTTATGTGCGCGTACGTCATGCACGTTATCAAAAGGTAGTTTGTTCAAATATGCTAGCGCGAGTGGAACTTCCTGTATGTATGCATGAAACGACGTACGAAATAATTTGTTCTTGCTAGGGTACTATTGCATTCTAATGGAATAGGCGACTGCAACTTTCTAGAAGGCTGCTTATTGTCGTAGTACCCTTCATTCACCAGAATATTTTAAAATTGGGTGCCACTTTCTGCTTTAGGCACATCGTAAAATGCTATTGGTATCCCTTCAAACATGAGTACCTAAAGGTGTTGTGTGAATGCAGCGTTTTAGCTACTAGGCTGTACACAAAAAAACGCAAACAACGCCATTCACCTGCACGATGTTGGTAGGTGTACAAATACGCACTGTGGCTTATCGATTTGCGAGAATCCTTCGGTGTGTTTATCTGGCCATGGTACCACTACATATAAGGATTATCATCATGTAAACTACGCTTCGGTACTTAAAGGACAACTCCGGCGATTTTTCAACTATGTCAGGATAATGGTGCCTTTATGTTCCTTAGACGCTCTTCTCACGCGCCCTATAACAAAAATGCCAAAAACTTTGAAAATACTTTTTAATTACCGAAAAATCCCAACACCAATACCGAAAGCCAACCAAGTGCGCATTTACTCATGACGTAAAGATTTGCTTGACGCTGCTGGAACCTGCCTGATTGCACTACCTTCTACGCTGTCCACGGCAATCGGCTAAAATGGTTACGCTGTTATGGTGAATATATGGCGAGTCATGTGTGGCTCACAGCGCAAGACCACTGGGCGCTTATCACACGCACGCCAACACGGAAAAGGAAATCGCACGCTCAACCAAGAAAACTCCGGCTAAACCCACACAATCCATAGAAAAGAAGCAGACGCTGCATGGCACATCAGTTGGTCACTTCCGCCAAGCAAACCTCAACGTCACCAACACAATGTTGCCATTAATTCTGGCAAGCGAGGTAAGCGGTTCGAGGAAAGCTATGAAATTCATTTGAAAGGAATCGAAATGTGAAACTCTCAAGCCTGCAATTGGGCGTGAATGGCACAAACGTGCAATTGAACGTACCCGGTGAATTTCATTGAGATCCACTGACCTTACAAAATCACCGGAGTTGGCCTTTAGGGACTCTAAAGTCAAATAGCATGAAAGCTCAATGTATGACAACATCTAAAATGACAATATTATTAAGAAGAGTGCCCTACTTACCGAGAAATAAAAGTAAATGCGCAAGAATACATGCGCCGCAGTAGGACATTCTCAAAATGATCCCGATGACATCAGACAGACCACCAACTATTAACCACTAGTAATCGATCTAGCTACATTGAATAAAGAACTTTACGTGCATAAAGAGACGCAATGAAATGCTGCCTGTTCTTTTCTGTGTGATTCATTTATAGAGCTATTATAAAGACTCTAGAGGGAATCTCCCCATAGAGCCCATGAATTAAAACCTATAGACTCCCGGGTGCTGCCATGATGGAACGACACTCGGCTTTCGCGTGACTAGGGTGCGTGACGTACACTTGCCCTCGCCACTGTATGCAGCATTAACCGCTGCAATTTTTCTGTTTAGTGGGTCTGTGTTACGTCGCAGTAAGAGACTGTCAAATGAAGCCGAGTTTTTCGCTCATGGCGACGGAAAGCACGGATGACGCACGCAAGCAAGGCGGTGAAATCGGCGCCGCCGCCGCACCGCCACGCTCTCAACATTACAAGTAGTGTTGTGCCATCTACTAAACAAACGTGCAAATGCTCCAATCCGCGCAGTAAATTGTATAAATAGCCGCTGTATCTTCCCAAAAAGTCATTCATAATAACGCGATACAACTTACGTTCGTTTATAATACGTGAACACGCTTTTTTACGATTCGAGTTGTGAAGCCTTGAGTGTTTTAACGTCTAGATATAGCGCTTTCAAAACGTATTGTGATGGCAACATTGACGACGTTCCAAGATGTCAGGGCTTTGGTGGTTATAGCTTTTCCTCTAGAGTCAGTATATAAGCTTTAGAGATTCATGGAAAAAAGAAGCGCTGGACGCAATACTACGGGGAATGGCGCGAGTGATTCGAAAAGTAAATTTTCGCATAGTTACACTGGACAGGTGGTGCCATCTAGCAGGGCGCAGTGAAATAAAAAAAAAATGCCTGCAATATCGAAGTCAACGGTGTGAAATAGACCAACGGCCGTTGTCGCGGCTGTGGCTCCCACTGTTTTCGATCTTCTGCTACTAGTGCAGTAAAACAGACAACGTTGTGCTCGGCAACAGTGACTTGAGTCGGCCCGGTTGGCCCGCTTCTTGAGGCGGGTAATTTTAAGTGCGTAACCCAATGCGCACCACTAAAACGTCATTTCATTTCAAAATAGGCCGTTTCTTGGTACATAAGTAACACTATACGAGGTTTCCGGAACGCTACTTCAACCATCTACGTCGACTTGCTAGTTGCCTTTAGGGGCCTTCTAAACTGTACTTAAAATTTAGTTGCCGTGCGTAATCGTGTACTTAGATTAAAGAGCGTTTTGAAGGGCCCAGGCATTCAAAATTATTTCTGACGGCATACCTTACATTTATTATTGGACCATTTTACGGAAAAAATCGTCTCTTTTATATCGTCTGGAGCGTTGATCTGAAATTTTTACTAATCAAATGAAGGCAGTGGTCATTTTCGTTTGAAAAAAAAAAACATGCTTGTCCTACAAGTTAATCAGACCTTTGTTGTAAGACTGTCATGTACGTAACCCACAGATGAAAGTTTTGCGCACCCCGCCGCGGTGGTCTAGTGGCTAAGGTACTCGGCTGCTGACCCACAGGTCGCGGAATCGAATCGCGGCTGTGGCGGCTGCATTTCCGATAGAGGCAGGAATGTTGTAGGCCCGTGTGCTGAGATTTGGGTGTACGTTAAAGAACCTCAGGTGGTCGAAATTTCTGGAGCCCTCCATTACGGCGTCTCTCCTAATCATATGGTGGTTTTCGGACGTTAAATCCCACATATCAATCAATGGAAGCTTTGTGCTGAACTCTCACTAGGTATCTACATGTGCGTACACATGGTAAACACAATGTAGTGCAAAGCACTGCCAGCATCTAAGCTCACCTAACTAGACTTACAGACTGTCCTACATATTATTGTGAACCGAATTAGAAAAAAAATGCATTAGCGTATAATGGCGAATGGTGCTACTGAACTCATCGCACAGATATGAGGACTTTCTAGGATCTCTGTTTCTGTCTTTTGTGTGTATGCAAATAAGTAGTTCAGCCATGCTACAGCAGTGCGTAGTCGGGGAAACACAAGCTTTAAACACAACTTGACACAGCAAAATCGTGATTAGTGAGAAAGGGCGCCCAGAATCATCCAGGGCCATTCAAAATTTGACAGGCGGAAAGGGATTTACTCGCTGGTAATGATAACGTTGCATATATGGGCTTCGTGCGCCGATTTCGTAGAAAGGAGCTTAAATATGAGTGTTAAGCTGCACTCAACGCATTTCCTTCGAATCATCTCAGGCCGCATGCACTGAAGCGCGGCTACGTGTATTTGTATACATGCCGCCAACCACCTATCCACACTACCGCGGAGACTTGTGCTGCAATCTATACCCCAATCTCGCTGCAAATAACGTGTTCAGTTGACGTCTGCAGCAGCACAAACTGTTCGGCTTGTTAGTCTTGCATTATCATGTGGATGAGGCAAAAAAAAAAAAGAAACACCAGGCCTGCACGTAACGCGCACCACTGCAGCGAAAGCTCCAAGAAGGGTCATTCTAGAGTCCTTCTAAAATACTCTTAGGGAAACAGCTCAAAGCACTCTTGCTGGGCACCCACTACGCCATCAATAATAATAACTGATGTCTAATAGGCTGGCATCACTGTGCTATCTTTCGTCATTCTTCGGAGAAGAGTGGTATTGACTACACATTTGCAAGAAATTGTGTGCAAATTTTTATGCAGTGGCTGACGACGATGAAGAATTAGGCCTGAAATGGAAATATGCCACTTCAGACCAGTTGATCAAGAACAAGCTTTTCTATGGGGTTAGAGCATTGGACGACCAACTCGTTCCACTATTTGCATTGTGTGATGCCTGGTCGTTCTTTTCGTGTTCTAAAACGCTTTACTACTCTAATAACGCGGTTCATTTCCCGACATCAAGCCTGCCGAAGGTAAATGAGCAAACGATTTCTAAGCAGCGGCTTGGCTCAGTGGTAGAATACTGGGCTTGCACGCAGGGGACTCCATTCGAACCTCATTGTGTCCTTGGTGTTTTTTTTATTTACTGAATTTTTTTCTTAATACGTGCCATAGTGGTTACAGACATCAGCGGCGGCGGCGGACAACTATATGATATCACACGTTACCCATGTTGTTATCTCATAGCTGCTTTCGCTGTGAAAGAAGAAGGAGGTGATTCACGACCAGAAATGGAGAACGTGGGCATGTAGCACCGTCTGTCATCATCAACAGCTAGTCTGCCATTACTGAACAGAAAATAGGTGAAAAAAGTCACATCTGAAAATAAATTATGTTTCCTAAAAGGAATTCCGCTTCATACAGCGCAGACGTATTTGAGCAACATGGGCAAATTACAATGCCGTTTTATAGCCCACGTGGCTTCCCAGAATCAACTATATTACTGTGGGGCCCCATGTGTGTCTCATGGGCAGCGTTCAATTCTATTCCAAAACTACGTGTTTTGTGCTACGTTTTTACAATTTTACCGAAATGTTCGAGTTGGTCGCTGTCGTGTGAAACTGGTAATTTTTTTCAGTGACTAGCATTTGCCCTCAGACCTAACTTTTTGCCCATTTCCCAATCAGCTACGGTAGGATAGTGTTGTTGCCGCTGGCAGATGGTGCTCCGTAAAGATGCACCAGAATAGTGGGAATCACAAGGGCTTTTATTTAGCCGATAAATGTTTAATTCACGAAATTAGGGCCATATTCCAAATTCACTTCGTCTGTGGGAAGGAGTCTGATTTTCCTGTATGCATGTTTCCGTGCGAGTTTTTTCTATATATGAGTAAAAATTATAAAAATGTGTAGGGAAAGAAAAGGGAGTCTTCTTTTAGCTACTTCTATTCATATGCAATAGAATTTACTATAACTCTAAACATATTTGCCATGTACGACAGCAATAGACCCATATTGTTGACGCTTTTGTGTCGAGAATCGCACAATACGAGAAAGAATACTGTTAATCGAAACACACAAGCTGCTTTCTAATGGTGTTGTTTTGTTAAGACTTGGTCATACTGCTGTTACCCACCGCTGTAGCCACTGAGCCTTCCAGTGTGTTGCAGTGGTAGGCAATGTCTATGAGCATTCTCCTTTCGGCATTCTTATCACGTCTTCATCATATTTAAATAATAGTTATAGGAGTTATGGGACAGAGAGCCGAGAGCAGTGATCAATGATTGGCCATACCAACGCTGAACCAGCAATGGTACTGTTGTGACAAAATGACGAAATGAGCGCAAGTAGGCTATAGTGAACTGTTGACACTTGCAGATGCGTTGGCATGAGAGTGATTCACTCAGCTGAAACTGCGGAAACTCAGCCTCAGCTAATGAATTCAGAACAACGTTGAAGATTTTCTTACAATTAGTAAGACCCTGTTTTTGTTCGGAATCGCTTGGTGATTTAGCTGGGCAGCAGCCGTACGCCGCAAGGTTTGATCATATCCCCCCTGCTTTTCAACATTCTTCTCGTGGGATTGCGAGCCAAGCTACAAGTAACCGAAAGACTCAGTCGTAGCCCCTACGCCGGCGACATTACGTTTTGAATTAAACAAGGGCTGCAATGGGCAGAGTGAACAGGCGCTAAAACGTGCGATTCAAATAGTGCAAGAAAACACAAAGAACACTGGACTGCCCTACTCTGCAAAAACGGTGATCATTTAATTTTTAAGCCCGTGCTAAGAGGCAGCAAGCCAAACGGTTAGATAAGCGTTAGTCTTTCGGTAGGGACATACGAGTAACAACGTGCGATGGGCAACACACGCCCTGCTGAAACTTTGTGGATAAGGTGTGCATGTTAGGCATACACGTTGCAACCAACGGTCATGACGGCGAGACTGTAAGGAGACTGAAACGTGTGGTCGCTATACACAGCCAACATAGCCAATAAACACGGCGGGACGAAAGTGGATATCGCGATTACGCTGGTTTATCATCAGACATTCGTAAAGAGCCGAGCAACGTACGTGGTACCTTGCTAAAGAGGGAGGTAGCACAAAAGAAGCTTAACCAGGGAGGCTTTCAAATAGACCATAGCGCTACCAAGCACCAGGTTACTAGGCCTCAGTCCACGCAACACGCTGAGGGAATAGACAGAAGCACAGACCATGGCGCAGTATGAACGCGTCTTTCTAAGAGGAAGTCGAGCACATGCATAGAGAAGTAGGTATCGGGTGCCACGTTCTGCATGGTGTCAAAGTTGACATGCCGAGTAACGGCAGAGATAGGTTGGTCGCCGCTTCCTTGCTGAAAGATGTGCACCCCGAATACCAGATGTGTAGAAGATAACGGAGTGGACACGATGTACAGGGTAAATATTGTGATTCTAAAAATGGGTTGTTCTTGGACGCGACCAGGTCCGCGCGCAGCCGTGATGCAGTAGATTCCGAGAGTCAGGTCACTCAACGATTACTCATCAGAATGTAGCAAGACCCATCTTACTGGCGGACATGTCCGATGTAACGTTATATATAGTGGAACAAGCCTAACGGGACATTGGTAAGAAGCTCGGATCCACACTTGAGTTCGTGATATTTTAGGAAACCTTTGTAAGAGCTGATGAGTAATAGGAGCTCATGAGTAACGCTGAAGGTAGAATGACCACCTCTAGGCTCGAACCCGCGTTAACGAGGCTGGTCACTCTATGCAAAAGAGATACACACCTTTGAGCATGATGAGGTAGATGACCAGGCCGATGATGGCGCACATGCAGATGAGAAAGACGCAGAGGAACACCAAAATGCCCTTGGACGACAGCCAGGGCCGCGTCGGTCCCGCAGGGGCAGGCCCTGCATCGGCCATGCTGCTGCCCACACCGCTAGCATCCACACCGCTAGCATCCACACCGCTCATCGCGCTCCTGCACATGCGGAACAAGTTGTAAGCGTGCAATCATGTGCGACATCATGATTCAAACTTTCTCAACACAAAGTGGCCAGTTGCTTAAGGACACATCTAGCACCCGAACACCCAAGTATTACAGTTGCACGCGTTGTGCCATCGAAAGTGCTGAACGCAGCACCAGTGCTATAGAGCAATGAGGTTTGCCTGACCACTTCTTCGTAATTTTCATGCACACTCAAGCCATACGGCTGTATTAAATTTCTGATAAAAATATGCATTTATTCTAACGGCAATCCTAATGCTTCACTTGAACTACCATACTTGCTCGAATGTTAGCAGCACTAGTTTGTATAGGCAAATGCTGACAAAACTTTCAGAATTTCGGGACTTCTAGCAATTATAAGCTAAGCATGGCACCATAATGAGTGATGCTGGCTTGTGCAGGTAAATAGTGAGTAGACGAGTGGGCGAACTTTTAGTAAATATCGGCCAGTGTTATTGAGTGTTAACTATCTACTGCTATTAGGTGACCGTTCTCCCGACTCAAGTGAAACCCTATGAATGCACTGACCACCGATTTTTACAAAAATTCTGAAGAACACTACGTGCTTGCCTAAGCCTCACGGATGTTTGAAAGTTCAGCAGATGAAGCTTTCTCATCCCTTTAGGAATCATTTTGCTGTGTTCTGCTCTTGCTTTTATTGCACTGCATGATGAAGCAGCCCATCCTAAGCTCAAGATTTTGAAGGTCTTGGCTCAAGGTTTAGGTGTCTTGGCTACGACAGGAGTATAGAGAAAACACTCTTTTCCGGTGGTTAAGTTAAAGTTTTCGCTTTCGGTAAGCGCCGAGCCTTCCTAAGCAGCCAGCATTGGGTTAAAATGTGTGCAGTTTCCACTAAACTATCAGAACGCAACGAGAAAGTTTGTGACAGCAGTTCAATCAGAGAACATCGTGGATTACGGCAAAAAGCGTGTCTTTTTAGAGATATTCTTAATTCGTTATTCATACGGCTGCGCCCCCAGCAATATCTGTGGTTTGAAACATATACGGAGAACAACTTGAACGGAATACTTTCAGCATTGTGCAAATGAAAAAGGTGACAAAATAAGGTTCGAAATAAAAGGTTTGGGGCCGATGCCTGCAGTTCCTCCTTTAAATTGTTCTTGCGGTTGCTACGAGAAGATGATTCCAGCAACTTCCATGCGGTTTAATAAATGGCACCAGGGTCCATGGCGACAATCTATAGGGTTGAAAGGTGGGCTAGTTGATGGGGAGCAGGCACGTACACTACGAATGGCTTCACGCCCGCCTCATCCCAACTGATACTCCCATATTAGGAAATTATTGGATGAGTGTGCGTCACTTGGCAGGACGTATTACGCCCAGTGAAGAAGATACAACAATGAAAAACTTACTCTTCCGCCATGTTTATGGTTTGGCGAGGGCCTTACTTCCTGCGAAAAGATGCAAAATTTGCTTAAGTAATCACACAGAAAGATGTATTACCACGATATAGGAGACATGTTGCATAAAAGCAAGAAAAGAAGAGAATGGTTTGACCGCATTATATTTCGCATAAAATGTCACTGCCAGTAACCTTTGTCATCATGAGGTCGCACTTATAGAAACAATATGTGGTCGTGGGAAAGCATGCGCCCTATATAATTTTTCATTATTGATTACTATGATGACAATTTGTGCACTAGCCATTGAGTACTATTTTTGAAAGCATAATCTGAGAAAAAAACATGGCTTTTCCGCGGTGGTCTAGTGGCTAAGGTACGGGGCTGCTGATCCGCAGGTCACGGGGATCGAATCCCGGCTGCGGTGGCTGCATCTTCGATGGTGGCGAAATTGCTGTAGGCCCGTGTGCTCAGATTTGGGGGCATGTTAAAGAACCTCAGGTGGTCGAAATTTCCTGAGTCCTTCAATACGGCATTTCTCACAATCTAATGGTGGTTTTCTAACGCTAAATGCTGCATACCTATCAGTATAAACATGCCGAGATCAAATCTGCCTGAGAACCAGAGCACTCGAGTACTGTCGCCTTAGTGTCACACAACAATTAAAACAGCTAGGGAATATGCATAGTACATGCATTTGAACAATGGAAGAATTAAACTGCTATGCCTGAAACTAGAATAATTATTATGACCGTCAAGCAGCGGTTAAAGGGAACGGACATCAACTTTCTCAGTTGCCTTTACTCCAGCATCAGACAGCTCTGAGCAAGTGTGAAACTTTGAAAATGCTGATAAAATAGTTTTTTTGGCATTAAAGTGAACTTCTGCGTTCTATCCAAGTCTATCGTTCCTCAGCATGGTCTCCTCAGAGGCTTTTGACTCTACTTGTCCTGATTGTGGTGAGGTTATTGACTTAGCACGTATGCTCTGGTAGTGTCCCTCGTTACGGGGCCCAAGTCGGCTCACAGAAGAAGATTGGGACTCTGCCTTACGAAGTTCAGAGTTTCTTCTACAACTGCAGGCTGTCTAGAGAGCCCACGATGTGGCGGTGTGGCTGCGCCTCCCCGTTCATACATGAGAGCGGCCTGCGACATTGCTCCAAAAGAGTAGCGTTTCTTAAGACCTAATAAAGATCTGTGACTGGCTGTCTGTCTGCGTGGAAGACTCGCAGACATCGACACTGTCAGCGTGCATTATCAATTCTGATGACTTCACGCACCAGCAACGCTAGTTATATTGATGTCAGATAGAAAAACACCAAAACACAGAATGAAAGTGCGTCCTGAACGCGCAAGGGGAGGATGTGCGCGTCAAAACGTCCTAATTTTTTCCCGGTTGCACGCGAAGAGAAGCTCGTGCCACGTCTTGACGCGTGAGCGTAGCAGAACCCGAAACGATATTTCAAAAGCCCGTCATTCTTCAGATCACAATCACGCTTACGTGTACATTTCCTATGCTCTTGAGTAATGCGGGTTTTATTTTGTTACAAACAATAAACGGACTGATTGATTTATTGGAATTGAACAGCCGCCCCGCCGCGGTGGTCTAGTGGCTAAGGTACTCGGCTGCTGACTCGCAGGTCGCGGGTTCGATTCCCGGCTGCGGCGGCTGCATTTCCGATGGAGGCGGAAATGTTGTAGGCCCGTGTATTCAGATTTGGGTGCACGTTAAAGAACCCCAGGTGGTAGAAATTTCCGGAGCCCTCCACCACGGCGTCTCTCATAATCAAATGGTGGTTTTGGGACGTTAAACCCCACAAATCAATCGAATTGAACAGCCCCTGAAAACTGAAAATCCGGGGTCCTTTGAAGTTTTATAGGCTTCATTTGTGCTAATTTCAGAAATACGCATCGGTAAATTTCATGTAATAGTTTTTTTTAAATTCTGCTCGAGTAAGTTGTATGTCGAGGTATATATTTTTTGTTCTGCTTACGTAGCACTATGAATCTACAACATTGCGGTCGAATTCAAATACGCATGGCAAGTTCTTTTATATAAGTGTGATAAGCACATCAACGTAGGCATTCTGGCAAACTGAGCATGAGCTACAGACACGAGTCGAACAAGAGTGTCCCTTAGGAGGCTGAAAATAAGTAGTGATTTTAGCGTGTTGGATGCCGATTCCCGTGCCGTTTTGCGTTAGATGGTGCCGGAAAAGTGAGACGGCATACAACACTTCCAAGTTTTGTACGTCTCACACAGTGTCGGTGTCTGTTACGTTTACTGCAAATTTTTTTCAGAAGAAAGCATGGCCGGTAAAGAACCAAGCACGAGCCATAATGGTATATCTTAAAGTCGCGGTAGTAAAATTTTGCGATTCCAGTAAAAGCACGAACTGCTTGACCATCTAGTCGCTTTTGAGGTTTCATCTTGCTGCGAGCAGGATTATGTCCTATTAGCTCTCCGCGTACTTTGGGGCGTGTGCGTTGTTTCAGAAATTACCGTCATGGAGTGACGCAGAAACCTTATAGAAGAAACACTCATGACACAGTAACAGCGCGTATTGATTGCGATGGTTTCCCACCTGTGAAGAACTAGCTGGCCGATCTGTATAGGGCCACGAACGAAGCACTAGTCGGAACAAGTGACAGGTGCGCGTGTCTATAGAACGGCTCACGGGTGTAGCGTAGAAGTTGCGACAGGACCGCTGGCCTCAAAACGCCCGTGAAGATTGAGCAGGCGTCGTCCTGATAGCTCCTCGACAGGGTGCACGGCTGCCGCCTTGAAAGGCGCGCAAAGACGACGAAGTAGACCACGCCGGGCCTCTTCTTCGAATCAGAATTAATTGGCAAAACATTCCACATTAAGCGAGGCACAACACCACAAAGTGAGTATTATCGTAGAATAACGAGTGTTCCACATATTGTCATCTAAGAATATTCATTTTAGTTACTAGCCACCCTATTGCGTGATCATCGTAGATTTGATAGGGCAGAACCCACACTGCAGTAACAAATGTATGACTACTACCTGTTGTAAAACAATGTTTTGTTTACTTCATTCATCGGGCCGTAAGTACATTGATTTTGGCTGTTGGTTTTTTTTCTAGGCGATGAAAAGTTATTTTCATGTTCTTGAAACATTGCCAGAGATTACACTCGAAGAGAGTCCCTGAAACGTGAAAACAGAAAAACACTGCGAGACAGAAGCAAGCACAGCGGCGCATGCAGATGTGGCTGGCTCTCTTTGTGCCTGGCAATTTTTGGATTTTCCGAATTTAGCAGTTATCTAAGAATACGACAATCACGTATCAACTTTCCCAACAAGATACTTACTAGTGTGTGGAACAGTTTCATTGAAAGAAATATAAATAACTTCGTAATCCATGTTTTATGCACTTGCAATGCAGCCAGCGCTGCAATTTACACTTTCGTTCTCTACGCCCTCTCTGCCGCGTCATAACAAAATCACAGCATATCCACGTAGTGAATGATGACGAGTGGGGTGAAGCAACCGTCCGTCTAGCCGTCCGTGCATGCGTCCTTGCGTCCGATCGCATTATAGAATGCAGACGGCAAGCGGGTAACATCGACGAGACGCGAACCAAGAAAGCCGAGCCCAAGCGTCCCCGACGCGCCCGCCGTTCTGCGTCGTTCATGCCCCACCAACGATTCGCCACGTACAGCGACTATCCAGGAGAATGAGAGAGGCACTCGTTCTCCGCGTACCCAGACAAAGCCCAGGTAGCAGCCAATCAGAGAGTAGCGGTAAAACGCCATCTAGAATATTCTCCCTCCACTGCAGTTTGTATGTACATCTAGGAGACAGCGCCGTCTAATATACTGTTCGAAAGATACCTCTTTTTCTCCTTTTTCGTCTCTTCTTCTCTTGGTTACGCGTGACGCATGACAAGGTTAAGCTATAGAGGAGCTTCGCCCCTAAAAATGCAAGAACTCCAATGTGCTTCCTAAATAGGACTGAATTGAACGGCACAGCTGCGTCATGCTTCCTATCGTCTTTCCTAGGCAGCTTTTCTCATGTTGAGGCACACTAATTAACCGCCCGGGTATTCGAGGTAGCTTTTACTTTTAAAGACTGCTGCGAGTAGGCAAGGCAACAAGTTGTGTTATCTTATGCGAGGTGCAAGTGAGGTCAGCTGGTAAGCACAGCTAATCGTTCAGCACCTCTCCACTTCCCCGCTTCACCCAACTAAATGAACCTTTAGTCGGACAGTTTTGGCGTGTAAATCATGGCACAGCCAGACCAAAACATGGGCCCGCAGACATCTCGGTGGCAGCCAGCCGCTTCACACGCAATAACATTTTGTGACTTTGCTAAGCAGTGCTCACACTTTTTCTAGCCTATTGCAAATACTAGTATTTTGTTCAGATATTCTATAGAGGCTGAACTCGTCTCAATCATAGTTTTTTTTTCGGTAGGCACCACATGCACTCGCTCTGAACTGAAGCATCACCGTTATACAACAGCTATTTCAGAATCGGCGTCTAGATTTTATTGATTGTGTGAGCCAGTGCCGATACGCTTTTCGTAACCTGGTGCCAAACTCAACCAGAAATTGCTGATCCACGTTACATGAGAAAGTCGTTTCAACAAATGCGTTTCATCAAATCATCAAATTAAAAGACCTTTTATTCAGCCTCTGTGCACCCCCCCCCCCCCACCCCCATTTGCTGTCACTATCATTATCGGCCCTTGAGGGACTGAAATTCGGTAACGCGGCTCGCCGACCGCAGTGAGTGGGAGACTCCTGAACTGACTGGATGGGCTATAATGGCGATGGGTTAATAACCATGAAATGACATGTCTTGGCTTGCATGCTGCTGTGAGAGGTCCCTAGCCGCGTCTTGCGTTTTTTTGAAAGCTCACTGACGTCGGATAGTGCAACTTTTTCTCCATTGAGCAGAAAACGAAAGGGTGATACACATTGTCATTTCTTTTGTAGCAACAAGACATGTTTCCCAATTGTAATGAGATCTTCAGTGGCCGCATTTTCGCCGTTTTACCGTAGCCGGCGGCAGCATCGCTTGCCGCGTGATCAGACGAGATGACAGAGGCGAAGCCAGTGCAACCGCGTCGTTACAGAGTTTTCAGTGGTAGTAAGCGTTGTTTGTGTGTGTGTGTGTGTGTGTTTGTGTGTGTGTGTGTGCGTGCGTGCGTGCGTGCGTGCGTGCTTGTTCTACTCTATCCGCATTGAGTCGTGCTGTTCAAACTTCACAAAGGAGGAGCCGGCGTTGCATCGTATATATAGAAGAGGCGGTTTGGTTGCATTCATTTACATATATGAAAATTGAATCGGAAAGACAAAGAAGCCAGGCTTCGTCGTCCGAACGAAACGAAATGGAGTCAGTGAACCAAGAAGATGGAAGAAGAAAGAGCCGCATGCCCCGAGAAGTGTAACTGTGCAGAGAACCAAGCCTAACAATAAGCATAATTAGTTTGGCGTACGCAGCGCAGCCTGCCAGCCATTGCCGTGGCAGGCTGTGTCTGCAGTACTGTTGCGGAGGCCCTACTCAATCTGTCTATTAAGATTAACCATACCACTAGGCCATCGCTACGCACACCCAGGCGTAGCTGCGTTTAGCCACACCCAGTTTTTTTTAAAGGTTTCTATAGTAAGTACAGTATTTACACTATTGTAAGTAGACCCATTTTATTTAAATTTAAAATTTTGAAAAGACAATAAAGCGCAAAAGGATTTTTCACGTGTTAGTGAAGTACAACAGAATAATGCCGAAAACATCACGCTTAACGCAACCTGACGATTGGTAAGCGAGAAAATGCGCGAAACGAAAGTGTGGGTGCAGACGCCTCAGTGAGCTTTCCGTACCAAACACCATGACGTAGTGAATTTTGAACATGTTTAGTGGGTCCCGCGTAGCTTCTACTCAATAAAAAAAGGCATACATTGTCATCTGTTCATACAACGGACCTAGTATAGGTAGTTTTTGAAAATTTTGTTTACCTAAATTAGCGAGAATACGGAAAACACATTGCGAAAAGTGCTACGTCACGTGGTGAGGTTTTGGTGCGAAATTTAAGAATGAAACTTCAACCTTGATTTTTTCCGCTAATGATCAAATAAGGACAGTGAAACTTGAGGCATTAGATTTCTCAGAGCTCAGTTTATGCATCTAAGCCAAGTCATTTTTTAATGTTCCTTTAAGTTGACAAGGTTCACTTACGATCCAAATAAAAATGAACGAGAAATCAGGTGCACTGCGTCATGGTTAGGACTGTCTACGTTCCGGCTGTACTAGTTGCACGTACCGCATTTCGTCGCGTACAACTTGCACCATCAGGAAGGTTTCGTAGAGCCCGGTCGCGGTAGCCGCATTCTCGATACAAGTGAAAATGCTTGAGGCCCGTGCGCCTAAAATAAGGTACATGTTAAAGCACTCCAGAGAGCCTTCCACTGCGGCGTCCTTCATAATCATATTGTAGTTTTGGGACACTGAATGTGAAAATTTCTGCATAAGGGATACCCACGTATTGGCGAGAAGCTAGCTATTCTGCATAGCTATAGTCACTACTCTGTCACCATCTTAGGCACTCCGCCGTGCTCCCGACCGGGTTGGAGAAATTAAATGCCTTTTCTCATCTTCTAACCACTACCACTACCACCACCATCTTTTCAGCATTTTACACCAAAAGCCGAGTTTGTTTACTTTTGCGACATCCTTAATAAATTACCATTATGAAGTGTTCTCGTTCTGTCCTCTTTCTTTCTGCCAAGCGATTGTAGGGGAGCGACCTACATTACATTCAAGATGCAATTACATAGATACGGTACATCGACTTAGGGCACAACATATTCTCTGTTCCCAGCCAATGGAAGCACCCGGTATAATATTTCGTTTCTACTCCGGGAAATTGTTTATGTACTAAGGCCGTGGCACCGGCAAGTGCCAACAATGCGTGGTAAGAAGCTCATGTCGTTAAAGTGACTCGTTTCATATATGTTAGCTATCGGCCAATAGCTAAAGTGTGCACTATGGCGAGCTTTAGGAGCCTTCGGATGCTCTGAACAGAGTAAAAACTAGCCCCTGTATATAGAGTCCGTTCAGTGATGGGCACAACTTCGGGCTGTGCTTGTTAACCTTGTTTGCTGGGCGCGCTGCAAGACTTGACTCGGCTGATAATAATTGGCAGCTAGTATGATGAGCTTTTGCGCCACGTCAAAGGGGTTGATATTAGGACTCCTTTAGCAACCTTCAAATGAATTGTTTCGTTTCTATCGCTCTTGTTCCAGTCTCTCAATCGCCCCAATTTCGCTCTTGCTGGCGCCTTTTGCCTTAACGGTACACCAACTGCGAGGCATAATAGCTGTTCTTATTGTTGTAGTAATAACACTTGTTGCCATTCTTGAAAAATTCACCCATGCGATCTCACATGTTAGAAACGCAATATGTTTGTGAGGCATGTTCTCGAAATACTCCACGATTTATGATTAACGACCTTTACTTGCCCACAGTGACCTGAAAGTCGATATTACATTATGTCTTTATTATCACTCCATTTCTCAGAAAAAAAATCTGAATCAGTAGCCAACGGAAACCAATAGGAAACTTTGGCGCATAATGGTTCGTATAGACTTTTTCTTGCGGAGAAGCAGATTCCCAAGCGAAAATTGAAATCGAAGCACGTTTTCGTCGCAAAAGGATGGTGATTAAATATACATGAAGTGCGTATTTATTGCATACTCGATACCTGAATGATTAAGGTGATGGGCGCTCAAGCAAGAAATAGTGGCGTTGGGTAATGCGACTAGTAGTTATAGCTTATATTTGTAAAGAAAAAACGAAAAAAAAACATTTGCCTACTACTCAGCAAATTTCCTGCATTGGGCATGAGCCATCAGAGAAGGAGAACAAAAAGAACTAGTGCTGTTCCCGTAAAATTGAAATTTTCGCCGAAATTTTCATATCACGAAAGCCAAGGACCATACTCGTGCGAAAGCGTAAATTTATTCTCGACCTTGCTTGAGCGCAACTTTTGTAATGGTTTCAACACGACACGCCATGCAACACAAATTACAAAACTTACCGGGTCGGTTATGTATACCTAAGATGCGTCGAAGGAGAAAAAGTGGTAACTCTTCACCGCCACCCCTCAAAATTTTGCGCGTCACGTGGATATTGACTACCTCCAAAACAAGAGACGCCTTACCTTGTTTCCCATGCATCTGTGATGGCACTACCCTTGACCACGTTGCACTAATATGTGGTGACGTCATACGTCGGCACGTCATAGTGGCGTCCTATTGACTTCACAAACTTTAATGATCTGTCACATAATTAGGACCTAATTAGGAATTAGCATCACATAATTAGGACCAATGACAGGAAGAAAAGTCAAGGTGGGACATTGGCACAGACAACTTGCGTGGAGCAATCTGCTACGACATGGTAGCATTCATTCGGACACAATGAAACATTGTAAGGTCGAGCTTTAGCTTTTGTAAGTGTGGTTCGTCACTGCAAGTTGTGTCCACACGAACAGTTTGGCATGAGTCATAATGGATCAAGGCCTTTTGAAAACAAGTTGAGCATGAGGATGCTTCAAATGAGCCCCTAGAAAGCAGTCAACTTCATTTCATTTCATTTCATTTCATTTTTTTACTGAGCAATTTTTTTGCAGAGTTGCGGAAAGAAAACGCAAAAATAAGAGCAAAAAGCTGCTATGTTAACAGCTTGACGAGGCTCCTACCCCTTTTCACTCGGCATTACAAATCCGCAGAGTGCAAACATAGAAAAACAATTTGACGTCAATTTAAAAAACTTCAAGAAATTAGGAAATAAAAAGAAAAGGCATCAAAATTACATTAGTATCAGGTGTACATGAAATAAGCAAACCATAAAGAGAGAAAACAACAAATAAAACAAGAAAACAGCGTACGGTCAATCATGAAACAATGCACACGTTGCTGAACAGCTAACAAAGTATTACAAAATAAATATAAGACGTGTACAACACTGGGTAGACGAAAAGCACTAGTTTTGATGTACAAGGGAAACATTGACGAGTAAAATGATACATGTTTTACTCGTAAAAAAAAGCATTGTAGCCCTTCTTGTAATGAGTTACTACGTCGCCTTTCGCTGTGTAAAAAAGTACTTGGATCACGCTAAGTTAACATAAGTGTACTTGAGTGCATTTCTGAATCTAAAATATGCAGAAATTTATTTGGGACCGTTACAGAAACAGCTGAGTTGTCCCGCAAATTGCTACAGGAAACATTATTAAAAGCCTGTAAAGGTTGAAAATTTCCAAATCACGTACTAAAACAAAACATACTTGCTATAAAATGTAGATATGACGGATCTGCAGGGGAAATATAACAGCCAGCATAAAACAAGGAAATGCGCAAAACTAGGGTCTCTATGTGCCGGATATAACGAATGGCAAAAATTAAATGAAATGCTATCAAATCGGCGGATTCTTCGTATCGTAACATAAATACCAATTGGCTTCCTTAGACGGGCTCAATTTTTCACTTTCGATAAACCGCTGTCGACCGCCGCGACGTTTTGTGCTCGTGCATCATTCGTATTGTTGAGTGCACCGACGCAGTGTGGGCCCGGAGTTGTTGAATGTGTCATCACGACTGCTGGCGAATCGCTTTTCGATCTTCACGACGAGTCCTTAGTTCTTATGGAGAAGTACTGCGATCCACTGACGGCCCGTAGTCTTCGGCTGCAAGCAAACGCGGTATTTCGTTGCCCGCTGCTTCGTTTTCGTCGCCTACGTCGTTGCCACTGCGTTCTGCTCCAACGCAGCCTTAGCTTTTGGCCTGCAAGCAGCACAAAGAAGGAAAAAACAGCAATTGATAGGTACTTCTTATAAGTGATTGTCAACTAGAATAGCATATTGGTTACTTGATGATATTCTGCCACGTGTAAAATGGGTACAACGCAGCAAGTGCTGATGAATCTAAAACAGCGATCAGTACCACTAGCAACTAGGCATACTTGAAGGCCAGTGGCCTTTTATATTGATTTATATAGTTTGGTAAATAAATTAAGTTGCCACTTAGGCTCCTTCATATCTTGGATCCTTAGTCTTTGTTGTTTTTTGTAGCCATTTTTAACAGCATGACTCATCTTGCCTGACAAAACGTTCTGATTTCTTCGATCTGAAAGTGCGCTAGAGGTTTGCTCCTACTGGCTTGCATTTGGAATACATAGTTCGCACTGTCAGCTCTATGCAAGACGCGCTTTTCACGTGAAGGCTCTTTTTTGCACGCCGGCCACTGCAGAACGTGTCCTTTGCTGCTCTCAGGGAACGCGCCTGTGGCTTTGTGAAAGGGGCAGTGGACCGCTGCACTGCTTATAAGTCAAAATACGCTACCGGAATATCTTGAACATTTTATTACACAGTGCTTTATACCGTAATCTACCACGGCAGCATGTTTTCATCATCAGTAGCGAGATTGCGCACTGGGCTGGGGTTGGGTTAAGTCACTGGATATTTTTCGGAAAGTACCGTCTGTCTTCGAACTTAGCCGCCACGACACGCAAGCATCTTTCCCGCCTCGAGCCCTACGAGCCGCCACTTACCACATATCATGAACAGCCAGCGTGTTTAACCTTCTCTATAGGGGAGTGTCACGAGCCGGGTAAGAGAGCCGGCGCCCCCACGGTGACCGTTTGGGAGAGGATATAGATAAAGTTCGGACACTCCAGAGATAAGGATTGGACACATTGGAGAACATATGTAGGACAGTGCGGCTACTTTTTCTATAATAAGGGACTTGAGCGTTGCACGCCTCACGCGGTTCTTTGAGCACGCTCCTCCACGAAGTATTGTTTCTCCTGCAGATCACACTCATGATTCAGAAAAGTAGAAAAGTACGAAGGTCACTTTGCTCGCTGGCGTGGTTACGTTCATGACAAGAGCACGCTGCTCACCTACAATGAAGTAGCAATTGTGAGAGTTGTTCGTGCTAGTCCTGCGCATGTTTGTGCGTTCGTTTAGTGCGTCTTTTTTTGAACATCGTGCTTGAGGCATCGGACTGAGATGATTGTTTGTCCACGCTCGTGTCATGTATACTCATTTCGTGCGTGCTTTCTGTATGAGGTGCGTGCTTTCAGTTTTGATCTGCTTGCCGTTCTTCGCATGAAACTGCGTTCATTCCTTTGCCCGGGGCAAAACAATCCGCGATAAACGCTCAATCACCTCTGTGAAGACTTGTTTTACTTTTCTATTCTTAAACAGGTACACACGTGATTTGCTTACGTTGCTTGCCTCTGTGTGTCGGCATGGAGGTATGTTCATGTGTGTGCGTTAGCGTGCGCACTTGTGAACGTGCGTGTGTCTGCCTGGATCATCTTTCAACGTAAGAAGGTGCTTGCTCGGCAATTTACGCTGTATTTGCACAGATTCGAAAGTGAGATAGTTTTCCTTTACGCGTGAAATCTGCACTAGGGCATGATACTCTGTCATGTAAGACAATCAACGACGGTGTTCTTTCCCCACTTTCGATACATCAAGCCTTTTCCGCAATTTGAACTATTAGATTCGAGGCAGCTTAGTGTCGAGCTCAGTCTGGTGTGTGGCGTGACTGTCTTTATGCGCTCGCACGTTCGCTCCCCCTCTTCCCTTCTACACCCCTCCCTCTCTCACCTTGCTACGCTGACGCAGGGAGAATCTGCTAACCTACGCTCGCTCCCCCTATTCCTCCTCCAGGCATCCTTCCCCGAGGCGTTTATAGACTCAATGCACTTGCGCGTCCGCTCCCCTTCTCTTTCCTCTCCTACTCTCCCCCCTCTATTGTCTGGCAATACCGACGCACGCAGCATCTGCTAGTGAGTTTCTTGACTAAAAAAACTGACTGCACGAGCTGCGCAGCCGTTCACTGGGCACCCCTTATATTAGGCGCTGGATCTTGACCTGAATAGACGGGACATTTTTTCCGTGCGTTGTTGAACGATAATAATTTGCTGTTTGCATATTCGAACTACGGGTCTTTGCGTCCAATCAGTCTTCGTTTTGTCATTGCTCACTAGCAGCGGTTAGCATATTGCAGTAAGAAACACCGATACACCATTGTGCGCTTTGCGCCTCCAGAGGTTTCTCACCTGCGCAACACCCCGGTGAGCGCCAGCGTCAATAGACACTTTTAGTTAGGCGTACGGAGAAGTTGCGTACGCTGTGAAAATTACGTTGCTTCCGCGGCAAGTGAAGTGTGTGACCACACCTTTAGTTTAACGTACCTTCATGTGTTTCACTCAAGTAGATAGATGGTATGCAAGATGCAAAGGTTTGTAATGCTTATCAGCGCCACGGACGTTAGAAGTATGCTAGGTCTCACTACCGTGGTCCCAGTACTTACATGACCTCTGTAATTTGCACGAAACACGACTTCTTGAGTTAGGGCCACCAGCGTACAAGTCAGGCCGTCACGTTCGCTGTGTAGATATTCAGCATCGTTCCTGTGTGCACCAAATGCACCTAGCTGTTTGCATCTTTGGTGATTTGAACTTCGGTGCGCAATCTAAAAACGGTGTCTCATCGAGCATGGCCGTACTGGATCGACCCCAGCGTTCTATCCAGCGCTGCTGCGGATTAGGCTTAGCGTACGCAGCAGCAAGTGGTCGCGTTCCAGGTATTCAGGATGTTAGAATGTACTACCAGCTCATTTAAAGTGTGAAAGCTCGCACAACGTACAGAGCATGGTAAGTAGCACCAGGAATAAATATACGCACCAAAGCGCCTTTTTATTTACTGGCTCATCCGCCGAGAGGTCTGGCAGAAATAGACGAAGTTCCCGCACACTCTATCGAAGGCGATTGTTGAGGATTTTCGTGAGACGCCAGGCAATTTCTTCCGAGTCATCAAGACGCCAGAACGCGCCGCTTGAATTTACCTTGTCTGGCATGACAACATCGCCTTTCATTGAGAAGTACACATGCCTTGCATCGGGTCTAATGTTGCTTTCTGCGTCGAACGCCACTGCTGCCACCATATACTCTTGTTCTGGTTTCTTCGAGGAGTCGCAAGAACGTAACCTAGTAAGAGTAGCGTTACGTACGCAGCATCCTGTTTAGGGTGTACGCGCGTATCTCTGAAATAGATACGTTACGTACTGCACAGCACAATTCTCTCCCATGGCAGTACTGCGTACGTGGGCTCCTTACGTACGCCCACCTAGAAGTGCCTAAAGTTACCGCCAGTGTAAGCCTTAGCGCCCGCTGTTTCAAATCAGTACACATAGTTCCCTTTAGTGGGAAATGGTTTATTTTTTTTAGTTGTTTTGCGTGTACGAAGCTGTACTCCGAAGAAATTTTAAAAGCGAAAGTGCATATGTTTATTGCAGAAATATAACGAACAGTTCCGCGCTGTATTGTTTGGGCTCAATTACTTTTTAGATTTCACACAACGCCATACCTGTCTTCATTAAAGCAAGCCAGCCAGCAAGCAGAAATTCCAGGCATTTTTGTTGGCGTTATTGCCAATGACCTCTCTGCAAATTTTATGCAATCAAATCATAACGATTCATTTCTTGGCTTTGTCGTTAGCATGCACTTTCTGAGCATTGGATTGGATTGGATAAACTTTTATTTGGTCCTCCAAAACACAGATCACTGTGTTGCGGGCAGCTCCCAAGTGGGGACTGAGATGCCAAGCTCCTCAGCCGCCTCGCGGGCTTGGTGGACAGCCCAGAGCTGATCTGCCAAGGACGAGCTGCGGATTGCCGCCTCCCATCTGGCAGAGGTGATGTGCGATAAATGAGCGAATTTGGTGCACTGCCAGAGCATGTGTTCTAATGAAGCTATTTCCCCACAATGTGGACAAAGATTACTTGGGTATAGGTCAGGGTACATGATGTGTAACATTTTGAAAGTAGGGTACATCCGTGTTTGCAAAAGCCTTAATGTAAGTGCTTGGGGCCGGGTTAGATTTTTGTGAGGTGGAGGGAAAATTCTTCTAGACAGGTAGAAATGTTTAGTGAGCTCGTTATATGTTGTAAGAATTTCTCGGTTATCCCCTTCACCGGTAGAACGCATCCCCGGGGAGGCGCGGTTGGAGAGTTCTCGCACCGCCTCGTGTGCTGCTTCATTGAGATTGGGAGGGGAATTGTTAATTTGTCCAAGGTGAGCTGAGAACCAACTCAGAGGATGATGTGTTATGTTCTTGCCTTGCAGTATTTTCAGCGTTTGTTCACAGACCGTCCCCTTGGCGAACGCCCGTAGTGCTGCCATGGAATCACTGTAGACGACTTCAATATTATCCATTTTGAGTGCTAAGGCGATGGCCACTTGTTCCGCACTGATTGGGTCTTTCGTCCTGACCGTCGCTGAGTTGACGCCATGGCCAGCCCCATCGACTACCACTGCCACAAACGCTTTCCCAATAGCGTAGGAAGCCGCGTCAACAAATACGACCCCTCGTTCCTCGTTTGAGACTTGACGAAGTATAGTCTTGGCCCTCGCTACACTTCTTCCGACGTTGTGTTCTGGATGCATGTTTCTCGGTATAGGAGATACCGTGATAGTCTCCCTGATGTTGTCAGGGATATCATTGTAATTGCGTCTGATTGCTATTGGGTGTTGGCCCAGCTCCTGCAGGATCATTCTCCCCGACCGTGTAGTAGATAACATTGCAAACTGTGCTCTCTCTTGGGCTTCTGCTATTTCTTCGAGCGCGTTGTGAATGCCAAGCTCAAGCAGACGCTCGGTGCTGGTATGTATGGGTAGGCCCAGGACCTTCTTGATAACTTTCCTGAGGAGCACATTCAGTGTCTCGGACTCTGCTCTTGACCAGTTGTGCATTGCTGCCTCGTATGTGAAGTGACTTAGAACAAACACATGCATTAACCTGATGAGGCTGTCTTCCTTGATCCCTTTCTTTTGTTGGCCACTCTGCGTATGAGGTGCACCGCACTGTCTGTTTTCCGAGTTAACTTGGCTATAGATTTGCTGTTGGCGCCGGTAGACTCAATCAGCATTCCCAGGACTTTGATGGAGTCGACCCTCTGGATGGCATCTTCTTGATTTGTACGGAGATGTATGTCTATCTGGTTTAACGGCTTCCATCCCCTGGGCTTCGGTCCCCGGCATGCAGTCCGATAAAGCGAAAGTTCTGACTTACTCGTGGAGCACTTGAGCCTGGAAGGGCGAAGGTAGTCTTTTACGGTGTCAAACGCCTCTTGCAGAGCGCTCTCAATCTGCCCCTTGCTTCCACCTGTGCACCAGATGGTAATGTCATCTGCGTAGATGCTGTGCTTCAATCCTTCAATGCTCGATAATTTCTTTGACAGTCCAATCTTGGCAATGTTGAACAGCATTGGTGAAATCACTGCCCCTTCTGGAGTACCCCTTGCTTCTAGTTCGATTTCTGCGGTCTCGATATCTGCAATCTTCATCACAGCTTTCCGATCTGTAAGAAAGGACTATATGTAGTCTTAAAAGGCTTTCCCTAGACCAAGCTTGGAAATTGCTTCGAGTATGAATGCGTGGTGGATGTTGTCAAACGCTTTTTCTAGATCTAGGCACAGAATGGCTCTCACGTCTCTGGTTTCATTGTCAATGACCTGGTGTTTGATAAGCTTCAATGCATCTTGTGTGAATAGCCCTGCCCTTTTCACGGTGTTTTGAAGAAAATCTACACATGCAGTGAGCTAACTGCTTGCAGCCAAGTTGACTGCCTTTGTAGGGACACGCTTTCGTGCTAATTTGGTGGGCATCATCACATGCAGCAAGACCAAAGAGCACGGACAGTTAGAGATGACGCAAACAGAGTGATTAGTTTGTGTCTTCTCTCTCGCTATTTGTCATGCTGCACGCTTCAGTGTTATGTCGCTGTCAATGGTTAAAATGAACTATAGCAGTTAATCGAGTTCTGCTGAGAGGGTTCTTTATTGTCCAGAATGGAACAGAACAATGGCAATTTGATTTGTGTGATAAAGAGTTACCCTGCTTTTGGTTACTAGAATAAATTTCTAAACTGAAATTTATTTTTTATTAACAACAGTTCCAGGGCAGATGAAAGGTGTATGGACAAAATTCATGTATTCAGCTTGACTAGGTTTGTGACCTTAATTGTAATTGCGAACCGGTATCACAGTATGCATAAATATCACACACATATACAACGACGGGTGATAGCTTGCTTATTCTGATTAAAATTGAAAGGTTGAAATCGACATATTCAACCAACGCAATGTGTACGAGGTATGCCATGTAGAGTAGCTATGCTCGAAACTAATCTTCGCAGGTTCGTTCCATTTTACCCAATTTCTTGCCCATGACTGTAGGTTGGTAAATGAAACAACTTCTTTGAACACACATATTCTGTGCAAGGTTACATTTATTTTTATGCAGTACAAAACAAATTGAAATGTATAATGGCTCAAAAGAGAAATAACTAGAAACAAAATCAGCCAAATTATTAGCAAACTTACTCACCAATGATAAACGAATTCTCATTTAAAAGATACATACATACATACATACATATACGCACACACACATATACATATGTACACCCATAAATACATACATACACACACTCAGGTGTAAATATTAAAATGAATGGCTATAAAACAACAATTCTAATACACTCATTTTGAATATACTACAGAAAGTAACTTACGAGAGAAATCCACCGGCACTGGTATGTCTGAACACGGTGTTTCTCGAACCATCTCGCAAAAGCTTGCTGCATAGTTTTCCGCTGCTGCCCAGTGACAAGCAGTTTAAAAAAAAAACACAAGAATAAAGCCCTTGACCATGTCATGCTAAAGAAAAGGGCTGTGCATCAATATTTTGTACATGTCTGCAATATCAGTCTGTTTATTTACATCGCTTGGCTCATTCACAACCCACTAACAAAGCATGTTAGGACACTTGGGCTGAAAGTTGGCACAGCGCGAGTAAATTCTAGACAATATATGAATAATACAATTATAAGCTACTAAGCTCCTTGGTGCAAACAGTGTTTATATTGACAGCTATAAGTGTCATTTCGTTTCCCCAAAACACTTCTCAAAAGTAGAATCAACTTTATTTAGCTAAAAGTTTCTATTCTGGCGCGTCGTGGTGGCTCAACGGTGGAAGCGACTCTTTCGGCCAAGAAAACAAAGACCAATTATTTTTCGACTTCGTAAATTCACCCCATAATAACATTGAGGCAGCTGGTAGGAGTGCTTTTGGAGAGAGGAAACCACCACATTCCCACCAGTTGTGGCCTTGGGTAGCTACTTCACTTGGACAAAAATGATGAAAAACACTCCTCAAGAAGACTTCAAAGTTTGGGCATCAACACAGTTTCCATACAGCTGTCTATTAGTCTGCTTGAAAAATATTGAGTTTACTCGTGGGCAAAGACTGTACACTATGTGACGTGATCCTCCAGTGCACTGCATGTATGTCTTGCTGCTGGCCTCAACTGCGATTTTGCTCAGCACATATGTGTAAAATAACAACTAATACTATGCCACTGCAAAGTACTTATGTGTCATTTTCATGAAAGAGGGACCACAATAAAAGAACATAACAACATTTGCCTTCACAAAGTTCAATAAATGTAAATAAATTTCCACAGAGTTTTCAAAGTTCATCTGTGAATAGTAGTATTGGTTGTAAACACATTCTTACTTCCACTAACAAACCATTTTAAGATGCCAGATTCCATATTAGAGTATACCAGACCTTTTGTAGGGCTAAAACAGTTGTACAGGCACCTAAAAAACACAATTGAATGCATGCTATAGCTACATATAAAAATAAATACTTTTATTTCTAGTCTCAGTAGAGCTGCATAGATGATAAGTCACTTGCATTACATTATGAACAAACCTATCCGAGCAAAGTATACAGTTAAAAAGTTACACTTACACAGTAGATAAGTAGACTGTTGAAGGACGGATAGGCAGTGTGATAATACCCAAGCACTAAAATTTACTGTTAAGATATACTAGGAGTAGTGATGATCCTGTTCCTTCCAAATAAAATAATTCACATATATTCACATCCCAGAGCTCATACACTCATGGCATCATTGGTGCTATACAAATGAGTGTACACTGAAGGATTACATCGACTAAGTACATAATTACTGCATCCATGGCTACACTTTTTGTACTACAAAGAATGCAAACACAGTTACCATTGGTGACAATAGATGCTGTGATTTCTGGCATGTAAATGTAGAGGCACGCAGGCACTTAACACACATGTTAAAAACTTCAGCTCAAAAATATTTGCCCACTAACACTACAGCAGCCTTTAAATTAGTATCATAGTTTGGTATCTTCCATGCAAAATTTAAATAATTTTGAATGCAAGCAAATGAACTGCTGAATAATGCACTGCTAAGAAGTCAAGCAGCAGCTGCTCCTGACATCACAATGTGCTCTTTCTGCTGTTGTAAACTTTGAGCAGGAGAACAGTCACTGGCAGTCCCTTTATACTTGTTGGTCTTCTGTGCTCTGTTCTTGATACACTGTTCATGACCGTGGAGCACCGAACCCCTTGTTACTGCTGGAACTTAGAAAAATACAGATCATTGTTACAATCATGCTACATGCAAGAGTGTATAGTTGTCAATTATGTGCTCATATTTACAGATATTGTATTTTCAGAAGCCAATGACAAGCCTCAACACACACACACACAAACAGTGATGACTGAAAATATATTTAATAAGATACAAGAGCAAAACTACAATGTTATAGATGAAGACATGAAACTTCTGACAGGCATAAAAAGCCAATAGAGTTTCTTCTATTTCGACTTTACACTAGGTGCGAGAAGTAGACCACAAATAAGCTCTCTACGAAACACAAGTTAGACTACATTACAACACAACAGCCAATGTTCATAATTTTAAGGCTGTCTAACATAACCAGCCCATCATACCGCATATAGGAGCAAATGGGCAGTCTAGAAGACACAAAGAACTTGTGGATTATGAGTGTGCTTGTTGCTGACATCTATTATTCTAAATGAAGAAAACCTTTCAAAATTGCACTTCATCAGGGCAAATAATCATACGCAACAAACACAACGGGCTCCTACAGGTGCCACCAACACTCACCATTATTGTTGATACCAGTGTCTTGCCGGATGGATATGCTGCATCCTGCACAGAACACCAAAGGAGCGCTCCATGACTTGGATTGCGTGTGTGCTAGCTGCATCGCTCTGCTGCTGAAATAGGCTAGCCACAGACAAAGAAATGAGAAGCCATGGCTTTGAAACACACTGAACGTCACCTTTAGAGATCAACAATGCATACTTAGATCAGGTACAATTTGTAGAAAAATATATATCACTATGCAATCGTGGTGAACATGTTCGGCTGAAACACAAGCAACAGCACTGAGAGAGAAAAAGTTACATTAGGTAAAAGATGCAGTTACTGGCCCTATGTCATCTGAGGCTTCTTCAATAGGTCTTTCTCCTTGCAAGTTGTGAACAGCCAGGCAATTTTCACCCACTTGCTATTACCTTCCAGAGCACTTGATCCACAGAGGGAGTCACAAGCTCGAGAGCTCAATAAGGAATCTAAGTATTTGTGCTCGTTTCAAAGCACAAGCTTTTGAGTCTCAGATTATTGGAGTTTCATTCATAAGCTTCAGGCTTTCAGCTTTCAACATTCTCAATTATCTTGCAATTTAGTTCTATAAATGTTGAATAAGAATTATGTGTAAGAATATTACAGGTATCCACTGAAAGCAACCATGCTTGGGTTTTCAATTTGTGCACAGTAAGTGGTGTTCACGTAATCGTATGTATTAAAGAAAAACTAACCTTGCAGCCAGCCGTTAGGCAGTTTTGTGCCCTCGAAGCTCCCAAGCAGATTGCAGTCCTTCTAGATGAGGCTGCCATGCATGCTTCCACGCCACATCCGCTGAATGATAACAGTCCCAGCAGTGACATAGGCTTGCAGAGTTAGGGAGAACGTGTCCTTCCTATTTTTGTACAGGTGCTTCAAGTAATGATGAGGAATGATGTGCCAGAATGTGCAACCGATGCATCACAGGACCTTAACAAACCAATCTCTGCGATCTGTGAAGAGCCAAAAATGAGATATTTAATTAAAAATAATCTTTAAAAGCACTCACTTCTAATACTTATTTGATGAAGCTATCACTTCGTTAAAGTGACCAAAATCTGCTATATTCACTTTGAAATAAACTGAAGCCTCATGTAAAATTTACGTAAAGCAATAGATATGCCCTACTGAAGTATAGTAGTACCACAGTGGTAATCGTCTATAGAACTAATTTTCCAAAATAACATAAATTTTTTAAGTGCAACCTGGCTCTTGAAATATAAATTCACATTAACTTTCCAACTATCAAACGTGGTCAATCGACAGGTCCAACCTCATAATCAAACAAGAGCTCACTTGTATCAAATCACAAAAAACTTTTTATGTATTTGCTCCATAATATATGTATGTATATAACAGTAGTAGCAAATTTTTCATGCTTGAACTTACCATAGAGAAATATTACATCTGATGGGCTTAAGAACTTGCACACGTTATAGAACTGCGTAAATTACAGTACCGGTGAAATTTTGTTCTGCAAGGTGAACTCACTGATGGCAGCATTTAGTAGCCGTCGGTGTCATAAGGAACCAAGTACGGCCAACAGGCAAAGAGCATCTGCAGACTGGAAGCTGCCGATGACAGCAATGAAGGGCTGGCCAGGCGTGCACGTCCATTGATAAAGTGTAAGAACTGGACATGACCGGCTGTTGTCAAGGCTCTAGAGCCGTGCAAAACGATGGCCAGACGAACTCGGAAACCTGTAGTTAGGCAATATTGGCCTACAACTTCATCCAAAGCAAGGCACCGGTGAAATCTTTGCTTTTTGGGGAGGGGCTGGAGGGAAGCTTGACGTTCACGGGCTCTCGCTGCCACATAGAACTCTCAATTTGTTACCGAAGAACAGTGTAGGTGCGCTTCCAAAGTAACACGATCCACAACAGAATGTAGCATCTCGCAGTTTTGGTTGATCACATCACAGCGCTAGGACTATGGTTATCACAAAAAGGAGAAGGGACGACTTAACGAACAAAAGCGCTAAGCTGCCCCACCACAACTTCTCAGGGCAAAACAGTTATCAACGCTGTCTTTCAATGTTCGGTCACACGAGCACAGCTTGTTCACAAGTCTTGGAACGTCAACACAGCACCATTGTTCACAACGAACATCGTTTCACTCCCGAACAGTACATTGCTCTCAAGTAAATAGAAGCGTATGGGCTAACTAGTGGCGAAGCAAGAACCGAGCGCGTAGTTCATACGTTTCCGTACGTACTTCGGGTCACTCAAGTAACGTGTCAAAACGCTGTCAATCCGAAATGTCGCACAGCACCAAACTGAGAGACTGGAAAGTCAAGCGAACTAACTGTTACCGGCACACAAACACACATTGCAGGCTTCTCGAGTGCTAGTTGCCGTCGATACATCGACGCCGATCCCCGCTTGATAACCACATCGACGCACAGGCTTCGCTGCGCTTCACCGTACAACGTTGCACTGCCTCAGCTTTCCGCACTGCTTACACGCACCGAAAGAGCTGCTGTAATCACAACACATCCGGTCAAACGCTGAAGTAACTCGTGCGAGAAGCGTTTGCTGAAAGTCGCACCGACCGATATGCTGTTTACGACGCCATGTTGTTTTCGACAACTGCGCAGCACATAAGATGATAAGAGAGCTCTTAGAAAGTACTTGCACTATTTTCACGGCATGACAAAATTTTCTCTTATGTGCTAGGGGGGGTGATATGACGAACACGACAGGCGTGTCAGATGAAAGAAGTGTTTTGGCAACGTCACGGAGTAAGCTGATGTAGAGGGTATTGCTTCACAACCAATCACAAGCTGTGCTTGTCGGCCAAGCCGTCGTCTGCTCGCGTTTGTCGTCTGCTTCGATCAGAGCATGCGACAGGGGATTCACCTTCGCAACGCTATTATTCTCAGGTCAAGTGGTCGCTACGTCGCACAAAATACATTTCAGTGGCTCGCTCTACCTTTGAATGATGTTCGTGCGCCAAGTTAAATGGCTGGTAATTGACGCAGGGATGAATTCAGCCAAGGTTTGCTCCACAATTGTGAGGGTTTGCATATTTTCGGTGTCATACAAAGTTACTAGGGTCATTTCATTCCGATTGTTTGCCATAATATCAAGGTCCATATCGATGTCTGAACACTGAAGGTGAAGATGCATGATTTGTTTGTAGTTCCATGCGTAATCACGCGCACCCATAATACGCTTTGGTTTACAAAGTACGCTTTGTTCCAGATCGTCCCAAAGTGTATCAACAGCTGTATTTCAGAGATCGCAACCATTGGAAAGTTAGAGCCAATGAAAGTACACTAGAGCACAACCTTTAGGAACCACTCACTGAAAACTTCCTCTCATTTTTATTTCCAATAGCGTGCAAAGAATGTGCTCCCATTAACCTCTTTGGTGGTAATTTCCACCAATGAGGCAAGGATCTCGAGTCGCACTTTTAATTGGATGAGATGGGGCGCAACACAACAAAATAACAAATAAGGTTGATCCTATGTCATGTCGCGTTCGAATGCACCGACCATTCACGTATCACATTTGTTTTCATCCAACCACAAATGTTTACATGCGTAGTTTTATGCCATTGACGCCCAGTAGAATTCTTCAATTACTGCGACTTCAAACTTATTGGACGGTGTTGGTTGTCAACACCATCCACTGCGTACAAGGAAAACAACACGCGAAGCTCAAAGCGCCGAAAGAAATAAAAACGCACCAGCAGTCATCAGGCAGCCCTTAATGGGCGTGAATTAACTCAAAACCAGCCAGGGCACCAAAGTATACGGCTGCGGCAGCAGGTTATAAGTAGCCACATTGTTCTTAAGAGTGGTCCGGACCACTCTTGGGATTTTCTCTCAGCCATGCTGTTTTTACGCACAATTTCGCTTCGTGAATCCACTTACGAGCACTTTTCGGTGACGTAAGCAAATATAGCACCTGCATCACCATCGCTGACATGTGGATGGATGGATGGAAGGATGGATGCTATGAGCGTCCCCTTTATAACGGGGTGGTGACAAGTATGCCACCAGGCTCGACAAAAAAAAAACCTTTTTTCTTTTTTTATGTTGGCCTAATGCCTCTACTTCGATAAATTCTATCTTAATGGAAAAAAGGTAAATTTTCAGCTTAAGTTCTCTGCCATTTACGGCACACTGTCCATATTTTATTTTTCCAATATTTATTTTTGTCCTTTCTCTCTAATTTTCTGCCACCAATACTCTAACCGTCTCTTACTTATTTCAATCGCGGGTGTGTTCAGCTTTCCATTGTTGCCCCTAAAACCCAAGGCTTCCTGTAGGCTCGTGCCCAAACGTACACCTGGGTGGATATCTCCACATTCAATCAGAACATGCTCCGCCGTTTCCTTATCTTTCCCGCAGCATGTGCATTGTTCTTCTTCTTTACTGAATCTTGCTTTATAACTACGCGTTCTAAGGCAACCCGATCTCGCTTCAAACAGTAAAGCGCTTCCCCTTGAATTATCGTAAAATGCCTCCCTCCTTATTTCATTTTTGCCCTTTCGGTAGTTACTCAAAGCCGGTTTTTTCTCCATAGCTGCCATCCAGTAAATCCTCTCCGCCTCCCTGACTTTTCCCTTAACGCTCTTTGTTGACATATGGCTTACAATACCAGCCGTATACTTACTAGTGAGTCTTCTAGTTCTTTTTCTCCACTGTGTGTCCACGCTCTTCCTATACAAATAACGGAACACCTTCTCTGCCCATCTACTCTCCTTCATATTTCTTAGCCTTTCTTCGAACCTTATTTTGCTCTGCGCTTCCCTCGCCTCAAAACCTGCCCACCCCATATCGCCCTTTACAGCCTCGTTTGTCGTCTTCCCGTGAGCACCCAACGCGAGGCGTCCCACAGTCCTTTGATTTACATCCATTCCCGATTGCACCTCTGCCCTCATGCACACCACTGAGTTCCCAAAAGTAAGCCCTGGAACCATTACACCCTTCCACAGACCTCGAAGCACCTCATACCTATTGTATCCCCACAACGCTCTGTGCTTCATTATTGCCGCATTCCTCTTTCCTTTTGCTGCCGAGGCTTTTTCCTGTACCTCCATGTATCTATCACTCTCATTTACCCATACTCCAAGGTACTTGTATTCACCTACCCTCGGTATTTCTTGGCCTTGTATGGACACCGTCTGATCACAGGGATCATTGAATACCATCAATCCACACTTCGTTACACTGAATCCTAGTCCAAGAGCTTCACCTTCCCTTCCGCATATATTCGCCAGCTGCTGTATATCATCTCGACTGTCCGCAAATAAGACGATATCGTCCGCATAAAATAAACCTGGAAGCTTCTGCTCAATCATCATGCCGCCCTGTTTGTGTGACAGATTAAAACCAATGTTGCTACCTTCTAGCGCTTTTTCCATACTCACCATGTACAGCATGAATAACAGCGGGGACAAAGGACATCCCTGTCTCAGACCCCTGCTAACCTCAACGTTCTCTTTGCTACGCATTCCTTCCCACTCTATGCAAACTGTATTTTCTCGGTATATCTCCCTCAAAAGCTGTATACAGTCTTCGCCCATGCCCATTCCTTTCAATATATCCCACAAAATTTCCTGATTAACGTTGTCGTATGCCCCAGTGATGTCTAGAAAAGCCACGTACAAGGGCCTATTCTCTATTTTAGATATTTCTATACACTGAGTGAGAACAAACAGGTTATCGTCTAACCGCCTGTCGACTCGAAATCCGTTCTGAAGTTCTCCCAAAATATCGTTATGTTCGGCCCATGTTTCTATTTTCATTTTTACTGCTTGCATCGCCATCCTGTATAGTACCGATGTAATGGTTAGTGGTCTATACGAGCGAATCTTGTCCTTTTCTCCCTTGCCTTTATAGATTAAGTTCATTCTACTTTGTCGCCAACTGTCCGGTATTTGTCCGTCCTTTAAGCTTTTTTCTACTGCTTTTAACAATGCTTCTTTAGTGTTATGTCCTAGTTCGTTAATGAGGCTAACGGGAATCCCATCTAAACCCACGGCAGTGCGCTTTGGAATTTTTCCTTCGGCCTTTTTCCAGTTGAAATTATCAAGTACTAGCTCTTCCTTTGTTGCTTTCTCCGCCACACTTTTACTCACCGGGGAGATCCCCTGGACGCTCTTTTGAAACGAATCGGCTGTTACCTTTTGGATGTAACCTAGCGCTTCGTACCCTTCCAATTGATTTCCTCCTTCATCTAGAATATGTTGTTGCGTTGTGACAGACTTCCTACCTAGCGCCTTTATGTGGTTCCAAAAAATCCTAGGCGCGGCCTCCTTTTTTTCCTGTATCTCTGTCATCCAGCGTTCACTTTCACCTTTAATTTTTGCCTCTACCAATTTCTGTACAAGAGATTTTTTCTCTAAATATATTTCCCATATTTTTTTGACTTCGTCCTGCGGCCGCTTCTCCTTTTTTGCCTTTCTATGCTCCCGTGATGCTTCGCGTCGCTTCTCGATCGCCTCCCGGATTTCCTTGTTCCACCAACTTTTTGGCTTCCTTTTTCCTTTCCAGCAAACAGTTTTCTTCTCTTTCCCTATCTCCTTCGTCATTAGATGTAACAGCTCACTATACTCCCAGTCCTTGCCTGGTATTTCGCCTACTTGTTCCTCGACTCTTGCGGCTATATTTATTATTTGTTTGTCATTTAAATACGAGCTGCCAGACTTTGATTCCATGCTCATATTTTCAGTTTCGTATCCCATTTGTAATGTTATTCGTTTATGATCACTACCCAAGCTGTTAATGCCTTCCTCGTCTATCCTCATTTCTGTCAGTTTGTGGTAAATTCCTTCAGTCATGAGACAATAATCAATACTTGATTGCTTGTTTCCGACTTCCCATGTGATCTGGCCGTCACATTTAGGCCCCGTGTTAACTATCTCCAGACTATGTTGCTCGCAAAGATCTAGTAATAACTTCCCATTGGTGTCTGAATATCCGTCAAGGTCATGTATGTGGGCATTCATGTCCCCTAGAAGGATGATTTCGGCCCCATTACCAAATTCCTTAATATCCGCACTCATGCAATCCACTATCTCCTGATTCTTTTCTCTGCAGTTATTCCCCGTCCACAAGTAGGCTACCCCTAGCCACGTTTCCTTTCCACCTACTGCGCCCAGAACCCAGAGGTGCTCTGAACACGTCTGTTTCACTCTAACCCATTTGGCTCCGCGGTGAATTAGCATCCCTACACCCCCACCTTTCCTTTCCGATATGGTCCTGTTACACCCTTCCCAAACATAATTTTTAATATGTGGTGGCTCTTCCAAGTCTCTAAGGTGTGTTTCTGTAACCGCATACACGCCTATCTGTTCTTTGTTTAACTGCTCCTCAATCTCTAACCATTTTGCCTTCTTTCTGCCACCCTGCATGTTTATGTAACTAATTGCAACACGCGCCTTTTTCCTTTTTCCCAGGCAGTCACAGCGCGCTTTATTTGCAGCGGCCGATGTGACAACTATGGCCTCTTACGACGTTTTTTCGTTTCGTGAATCGACTTACGCAACAAAATTTCTCTTGCGCAAAAATGTTTTCGTAAGTGAGTTTTGTGAATCTGGGCCCTGTTCTTGCACTCCTTGTCTGCCGTGGGATGGTGACCGTCGCACAGCCTGCATCTTGGATTGCACTGGTGCAGGCTATCTGGGTTCTTGATCTCGCAGCCTCTGCAGATTGTTTCAGCTTGGTTCGGACAGACGTCAGACTGATGTCCCAGCTTTCCACAGACGTAACAAATATCGATGTTCTTGCGGTAAAGGGAGCACTGCAAAAGTGAAGGTCAATATCTCACGAATCTGGGCACCTTGTGTCCTTCGAACGCTATGATGATTGTCCCGGTGTCCTTGATTCTCTTGGCCTGCAGCGCGAGCGGGTTGTTCGCGTTCACAATCTTTCGGGTCAAAATGTCCTGAGTATCGCTTACGGGGATCCCACGAATCACTCCTTTACAAGTATCGTGGGGTGCCGCGGCGTACGCGCTAACCTCGAAAACTTTGCCTCCAATGTCAATTTGCTTGACCTTGAGGTATCTTGAAGCTCTGTCTTGGTCCGGAGTGCTTGCCACCATAATGTTCTGCTGCAAGTTGGAACAGATGATGTCCTGCATGGCCTCTTCCTCTTTGACGCCGGCCGCCAGTACTATCGCGTCTGCCACGGCTCCAGTGCCAATTCTCGAGATATTTAATCCTCCACGTGGTCGTAGCACAATTTTGCTGAAGTTCTTAGGTAGTGGCGGCATGCGTCCAGCTCGCACGTTTGTATGCTTTGTGTCATACCTACTACGTCTGGCTCGAGCGTCTCCCGCAACGCCGGACTCGGTCGAACCCTTGGCAGCAGGAACGCTAACCGCGGCTTGCTTATTCCTCGAGCGTCTCGTTTCGGCTTCCTTCCAACCCATGTCTTCCGTGGAATCCTCTGGAGAGATGTCCTCTCCATCTACTTGGTATTCCATTCTCAGTTGCAGATCCTGGAACGCGCAGAGCGTTGATTCGCGTTGGCGCCGGGCCGGCGCATCGGGGACAATCGCCTCCTTGGTTAGACTTAAATCCTCTGGTGGCGTTGCCGTGTAAAAATGTCCCAAAAACGGTTTGAAAGTCCACTCACCAGCAGAAAGGAGATATCTGCTGATTTCTTGAGAACTTAGGCACACAATGGGACTAAAACTCGGCGACAAATTCGTGAATACCACAGGAAAGCATTCTTGAAAGAAGGAGCCGATCTTAGCACGTCCGCACTTGTCGGCACCTAGAGCGTCTGCTACTTTCTGAGCAATGCACCAATAATTTGATAAATTTCGCTGACAATTAATTCTCTCTAAATTTGACATCCTAAAAGTGAAGCAACTACGTCACGCACGGCAACTATTTCATTGAAGCAAACGCAACTGCTGCAATACGCTGCCGCATGGCGTATTGAAACAGCTGTGGCACAGCAGTGTAAAAAGAAAATGACAAAAACGAAATAGTAAACACGGTGTACACCGCGCTCACTGATTTTTCTAGTGATGTGCCTAAAAATTACTAATTAGTCTATGCTGTGTCAGGTTTCTTGGCTGTCCCGTTTTCTTCGCTGTTCTTCCACGTTCTTCAAGAACCAACTAGCCCACCTAAGAACACTCTGGAACGCGTTTGACAGCTATACAAAGTGGCCACCTTTCTGTTGAGTGCGAGAAGTGAGAAACATGCACCATGGCCTAGAGCCGAAAAGGAGTAAATGGTGGCGTTACATTGCTTAGACTACACATAGTGCAAAAATTTTGTTGTAACACCTTAATAAAATGCAGCGCAAACCACACGTATTTCACTCACACCACTCATCGTTACCTTGGAGGCATTGTCCCTGAAGTCGTTTTGGTCGCCTGTTGTCTCTTCTGAGGTGCGACGTACGAAGTAGACGCAGGCGTTGCTCTCGCATTTCGGCGTCCAACAAGCGCCATAGCGAGGCGTAGAGGCGTGCCTGGTAGTAGGGGCGCAGACTGCGCCAGATGCGTGACAGTCGCCTGCGACGTCGATTCCTTTGGCGAAGAGGACGTCGGCGTTGTCGTCGCCTCGTCCGCAGCCGCCCAGTCGGCTCATCATCTTCGGGAACTTCGACTTGTCGTAGGATTGACTCGGTGGAAGTAGTGGTTGTGGTGAGCTTCTTCTTCTTGAGTGTCGCCACGTCGACCACTTTGCAACTGGGGCACTCCAGTTTTGCTGCACCATGCAATACGCGCAGACGTGGAAAATGGTCAGCAAAAGTAAAGTGTGGCACTCAATATTGAAAACTACTCCTAAGATTTATTTCCCCACCAACTTCAGTTCGTTCGCACCTTACTTTAAAATCACAAAATTTTAATCAAAACTCCATATAGTAACTCATTTTATTTTTTCCTTGGCTGCATTGGCTACTGCCTTCTAATCGCTCGGGCTACTCGATAAAGAGTCTCTCGATGATTAATACTACACATACGTATGTATTCTGTGCTAAACTATTTTATTACAAGTCCGCTTGTTGAAACGTCGGCTCTACCCAGCGCCTGTTGATGACCTTTTTTTCATTACATGTGTGTATGTTGCTTAAGAAATCACTTGCCATTTCTTCTTCCTATATCTCTTGCTGGTACCTCTGATCTGCCACTTTGTACATAGCTGCCCGATCTCACCAAGATACTCATTCATTCTTTACTTTTGGTAATCCGGAAGCACTGCTGCGAATAAAAATCAATTATAATTTGAATTTACTTAAGCATATTGGTCCTCACTGTTGCCGTAGAGCATAGCATAGTTATTATCGCTACCAGACGACAAGCTTTATTGAATAACTTCAAACAAGTGGATTTAAGTTGGAAGTTTTGGCCTCTCAGCTTAGTGGAGAAGGCTTCCATGGGGAAGCCGAAATGTGTTTATTATAATTTTGACACCCTCTGAGTCGGCGTCTTGTCTTTTTTTTTGTCTACATTGCCATTACTTCCCGAACAGACAAGATTTCATCCCGTTCTCGACTTCCTTCGATAGCGTTTTTTTTGTGGTGGCTGTCTTTATTTTAGGCCTATAAGTGTCCTGATTTTATCACACTCCCTCGTTCTCCACTGTTTCTAGCTGCTTTTGCCACTTTTTTGGCAAACACAATAGATGGCTCGTTATGTCTCATGGGAATTACCTACAATTGTTTGGTTAAAATATTACGTATTGTCACAAACAGTAGGTTTTCCAGTAACCCACCAACGTTTAGTTCATGTTCTAATCTTTGCAGCCCATCAGTTACTTTTCATCGGTCGCTGCGTATTTTTTTTTACTTTGAAGTCCTTTCATTTATATCTGAGCACCGCACTATATGTATGGTTGAACCAGAGTGTAAATATTACAAGCATTGGAAGTGTGGACAACGTAACTGCATAGGCCAGCAAAACTTATGCAACTCACTCAGACTCACTCATGAAATATATTCTGAGCTTTGGACTCACTTAGACTCTGACTGGCGGAAGTTTTTCTGACCCGTACTCACTCGCACTCACAATCAGAAAAATTTTCTTCCACGGGACTCACTCTGACTCAACTGACCAAAACGTTACTCACTTAGACTCACACAGACTCAGACGCGATTTCAGTCTTAGTGAATCGAAGAGAGTTGACTGACGAGTCTGTTAGCCTAGAATTAGCTTCTTCGACCTTGGCGTGAATGTTCTTTCATACGAATATCTCGCGTTATCGGTGCTCTTCTTGGCGCCGTTCGACAATGAATCTTCAAAAACGTGTTCGAAGCGCCTGTAGACTAGCAAGTCCATTTTTCTTATAAGGGATGACAGCATAAGTTATATTTACCAAGAACATCCCTGGAGGAGTTGGTGGAGGAGAGGTCAAGGAACCTCCCTACGTAATTCGTGCCTCTGATCAATAAACATAAAAATGGTGTATGAGAGACACTGCTTTCGAATAGCTGTGAGTAGATCTTAGTATAAACGCGAAACCAGGTGAGCCTGATAGCAACGCTTAAGAGGGCTTAACTCTCTTTTCAGCTTAAAATCAGGGATCAACTTAAATTGAGGATGGCGCCGTGAGCGATGGAAAGTAAAATGATAGGTGAAACTTTAAGAGAGAAGAAGAAAGCACAGTGGGGCAAGGAACAAACCGGGGTTGAGGATATTATTGATGAAATCAAGAAAATGAAATAGACATGGGCCGGATACGTAGCACGTAGGCAGGATAAGCGATGGTCGTTAAGTGTAACTGACTGGGTTCCCAGATAAGGCAAATCCACGAAGGGGAGATAGAGATTTAGGTGGGCCGATGATATTAAAAAGTTTGTGGGTATAACGTGGCAACGGAAAGCACAGGATCGGGTTCATTGGCAGATCATGGGAGAGGCCTTTGTCCTGCAGTGGGCGTAATCAGGCTGATGATGGTGATGGTGATGATGAAGAGGACTAGATAGGTGACCGTAACACTCATATACTATTTAGTGGCTCCTGTAAAGGCTGATGTATTGGGATCGTGCCAAGGCTATAAATGCTGCCATTTGCCATCGCAAGGTATATAGCTCTAATTACAAGATAAAGACAAACTGGGTAGCGTACCACTCCTTCGTTTATGCGCCGAATCAAAAATTCTCTTAATACGTAGATAGCGAACTCTCATCTAAGCAGTAGTGACACCCTATATTAATCTTAAGATGTGGCATTCAAACATTTGTTTGGTATGCCTGTTTTTCTTTAGCGATCGTGTGAATTGCGTCCGTCACATACAAGATATTCTATAACAAGAGAAAGAGCGTCCAAAGTCTTAACGGCGCGTTCCTGGCAACGAGAGTATTTTGACGTGTTCAGCGAGCTCTTCACCCCATTTCAGAGGCCGTGTAACGATGAGCAAGCAGCGATGGTGTCGACAATTTCAGTGTTGTCATCGTGGTGCTAACATGTGTAGCTTCTATATGCGACGCCTGGCTTCCTGGCAACGCTTTCAATTGGTTTGTTGTGATGAGTTCATGAGCGCATTCGCACGAACTCCGCGTTTTTGTTGTGCTGCTTTAGGTAATTTTCAATGAAGTCGTGAGTGCGAAAGCGATTATTTGAAGCTTCAGTCATCGCAAACAAATAACATGCACGCAGCGCTCATAGGTCATAGCAGCTAGCATGGCCCCAGCATGCGTCTCCAGCTGCCTCGTCGCTGCTAGGTACCCCGTCAATTTCAGTGTCACTGCTCAGCCTAGGATTGAACTGAAAATTATTCGGTACGCCCCAAATCGCAGCAATGTCTAATGTCTCAGTGCTTTCATCGCCACTTGAGGACGCTTATGATGGCGGCGATGGCTTTGAGAGTGGCGAAGACATGTCTTCGCACTTACGTGCCGAGCAGACGGAATGTCAACTGAAACTCGCGCCTCCATTTCGTGTGGCGGGGCGTGAGCGTGCGAGGTGTCTGCATGGCAGCGCCGGAAATTGGCAGGCTTTGCACCCGTTTTGAATTGCGTTCGATGCTGGTTATATGAAGCGATATTTTATATAACAAATTGTCTCTCTGTTGCATTATTTTACGAAATCATTACCAAGGGATCCCTAACTAAGCGTTCACGCAAAAACCTTGTATGCGTCAAGTTCATGACATTGCCCCTTTAAAAAGGTGACCCTATTTTACAGTTAACATGCTAGCACAAGAGAGAAGCTTGGCCCACATACAGCAGCCTTAGAGGAGGCTCCGTTAGGCCACCTGCGCCTAAGCGCGAAGTATATGTGAATACGCGCATATATCTCGCTTACCCGCTGAACAGAGCTTCAATACACGAAACAAAACACTCTGCTGAGGAACTTCAAGTGCGTTACTTGATGGTCGAGTTTCAGCAATAGGGCTCATTGTCCGGTGTGAAATAAATCAATATTAATATTGAATATAAGCTAGTTTTTCATTTATACTGACCTAAATGTAGGTACATCATTGAAGACAATTCTGCTTGCCAAAATGTTGGCTCCAGCACACACCTTGTTCACGAAATATTCATCACAAACTTCCATTTTCTTTTCCTATATCTGCCTCGTCTTTCTTTCTGATCAGCACTGTTGTATATACGTCTGTATGTGTTGAATAATTTGTTTACGAATGTTTTCTCTTCTGGACAACGGTGCGTTCAACAATGGCTGTGGAGCGCATACCTTGGAGAAAGTATAAGTACAGGCTGAACAGAATGATGCCGACGAGTGAGATGAGGAAGACTGAGAGCAGTACCAATATGGCCGTAGTGGAGAGCCACGGACGGGACGCTCCGGCCATGATGGGCATGTCGTCGTAGTCGTCCATGCCGTCCATGCCCATGCCCAGTCCTCTGAACAAAGGCGGAATGCAGGTACTCAGTCACTGCTTGGCTTTGTATCACGCTCATAACGTGATAGCTTTCAGTTCCCATAGCCTAACCATCACCTTTAGTTCATGAATCCTAATGAATATGACTTTGGTGAAGTGAAACGAACATGACAGAAGTGCACAAAACTGTTAAGAGGTGAATTCATAAGGATATGTTGAACAGGGAATGGCGTTCAAAACTACGGTTTGACATGATAACTTTTGTTACTTAAGGCGAAAAGAGGACTAACCAAAAGAGTGGAAGCCCTCCTCTCGAGACATTAGCTCCAGTGACATTCTCTTTTGAACAGTATTCATAGACATCAACAATCAGAAAGATCATTTAATCCAGTCCTCTCGGCAATGTACAATTATCGATTCCTAAGTGGCAGCTATCTGGAACTTTCACCCTATTGTGCTAAAAAACAATCTGAAAGCTACTGAGTATCTATCGCTATTTATTCGTTTGCATTGGGTTTTGTTTTAATATGCAAACACATCTTATTCAGATGAAAGCCTCAGATGGCTCATAAAACACAAAATTTTACCATCACCCGTCCTTCATCGGCAGCTGTGGGCACCCTAAGGCATCGGGAACGAATCATGCAAAAAAAATCAAGATATGATGAAGCCATCACAGGACGCCAAAATGACATCAAAGATCAACTAATTTTCTGGTGTCACAATCACGTCATTACGACACCACTGAGCAGTCGCGTGGTATTACGTTCCGTGATGACGTCCTCACAAGGCACCGTAGCTTGGTCAAAGGTATTCTGATGACGGAGGCAACGTGACATTATCTGAGGCGCCTCTGATGTTGTAGGGGATAGAAAACCATCCTTTGTGCAGAAGGCTCTTGAAGGGTGGCGGGACATAGATGGTACTTAGAATGTGGAGAAAATGACGATTGCTTTTACCTTCTCGTCGTCTTTAGTGAATGCGTAAGTGATGCTGTTTTCAAATTATGGAGTACATTGCTTTACATATAAAGTGAAAAAAAAAAGGTTTTCCCGTATTTCTGAAAACGGCTATGGTACCTGTACCTAAGTTGTGACGTGGAAAGTCATGAACAGACATCTGCCACCATGCACAACGCTGGCGACCAGGCGTAATCTTCCCTGAGAACAGTGACACCCTGTTGCTGTAGGTCGCTGTAAATGCTATAGTCTACCGAGATTTTAACATCAGAAATGACAGAACAGCCAGGCACCTACAGACAGCGTTGCGTGTATCTCTATGGACGTTCTGTCCCTTTGCACTGTGAAAATATCTGATAAATATCAACCAACTCACCCAAGCTGTCGTTTTGGTCATCTTCAGATTTTCAAAGTGAATGTTGAGAATGTTCACTACTCCTAGTAGATTATCAATACCATGCCAGTACGACTGACCCGCTTGCCCGCACTCATTAGCTCGCACTAGAATCTCGTTGCTCACCTACTAATATGCTAAACTAGTTATAAATAGTCCGAAGAGTATTGGGATACTAGCATTGAGGGACATACGCACGAGGTGCCATCTCTTAGCGGCGTACCTGCACCATAGCCAACGTAAAAATTGGGAGAGAGATGAAAAGTGAGCGTACGATTAATAAATTAGTTTTCAAATTGAACAACATTTCAGCGTATACAGTAGATGTTTAGTGTAAAACTGTGCCGTAATTCCAGCCTAGGCACCGTTAAGCACTTGAGCTTGCGCTGTATTTTAGTGTGCTGCATCGGCCCAAGCTACTTCGAAGGTGGTGTCCTCAAATGTGAGCCCAGTATGCTGCTAGCGATTCCTTATTGCTTCTTTTTTGCTCGCGCCAAATAAAGCAAAGTTGTATTTATCCTTCATCAAGTGACAAAACAAGCTGTCACATGCGGTGTGCTTGATCGTTAAAGATGTAATCGCACCTCATAAAAGAGACCAGATAATTCACAAGGTTTGTAGGAATTATACAGTTGTTCGATCCACAGAAAATAATAGCATGCGAACCTTGGTTTCTTCTTCTTCAGTTAATCAATCAATTTGTATTCTCTATTATGTACCCAAGCCAGTGGCCAAATTTCAGCCGAGAGCTTTTCTAATACATAAATATAATAAAAAGGTGTCCTTGGAAGACCTTTAGCTTACGAGGCATTTGTTCATTTCGATGGGCACTTGTCCCAGTCAAATAAAAAACGTAAAGTAGGCAAGATAGTTTGGCTTTACTGACCACAAAGTTGGGCCCATTTTGTCAGCATTCGGAAATAGGCGAAGCTTAGCTTCGCAGTTGATTTGATATTATCTAAAAAAATGAACAGATAAACAAAATCTTACGGATCGGCAGCCATGGTTGGCTTTTAAAGGCCCCACCGCCCTGGAAGAAGAAACAAACACGCATTTGATACCACTGCACTTTGAAAATATGGGAAGGTGTATACGTATGGTCACCTGCCACATTGCGGTGCTGCTTAGTGAAGCACTATTCCACTTGAAAATCTCTTTAAAAATTGGCAATTTAAGTAAGGTGATGTGCACGAAGCCTATAAACATCTGTGCTTAGACGTTTACTGTCTTAGACGCCATGAAAAAGAGCAATAATTTTATTACGTACATATAGCCTGTAGGTTATGGTGAGTCAGATTGCATGCTGTCAATATAAAGTTTAATAATACATAATAATGTCTGTGGGTTCCAGTGCGAAAACTTAGATGTGGTTATGAGGCACGCAGTAGCTCACAGCTCCGAAAATCACGACCATCTGATGGTCTCTACCAGGAACTGGCATCGTCCAGTGCGCGAGCATATTGCCTGCATTGAACTGCGAGCGCTGCGGCTGGAACCAAACCAGCAACTTTTGCGTCAGCGGCCGAGCATCATGGTTATCAGTGGTTATGATGATAAGACGTTCCCAATATTTATATAAAATTGATGCTTAGACTATTATTAGTTACACGAAAAGTAGGTAAGCACCAAGTCATAGTTACAAGTATGAAGCGTGGAAGATGTATTATTTTGATGTAGACAGCTATTATTGCAGCAGAGCATCACTAAGTAAGTATACCGTAGTCATAGGTTCATAGACACTGGCCAGTATACATCGGTCACAATAAATGATGTCACTCACTCCCGCCTATGCCGGAACGTCAGAGCCCAGTGGCTGATGGCCGCAAACCGAGGCAGGTTGAGTTGACAGCGATTACAGGACAACATGTAACCTCAAGCACGGCCGGTGTGTTGTTTACAAGTAGTTTCTTCCGGCTCCTAAGCCGCTGATGCTGATAATCACTTATCGTGAAGTATTTCCGCTATAAAAAAATGGCTGATACACAGAGTAAAAATTAGTCACATATTCGCAAAGAAACACACAGTAAAAACTTAATTAAAAAACAGCAAATACTGTAGGATAGCACACTTCAATAGAAACTGCAGCTCCCAGGTGGTACCAAATTTGCACTTGCTTGATTGTAATCACTTATTGACTTTTCTTCACTCAACACAGGTTTTGATGGTGTTAGTGGTTGGCCGGCTCAGTAGTGCGAACCCACTACACAAGTTCAGCCGAGACCTGTGTGCACTTTCGAAGCTGATGATGATAAGAACGAAAAAAATGGGTGTCAACTAAAATATGAAATAACTTTTCAGATGCAACATTAAAAAAAAGAATTTAGTCAGTCTTGAAAAAGTGGAAGAAAAAACAAAAAGTGCACACGAACAAAGAAAAGAGAATAAAGCAACATATCACACTCTTAAGTGGCAATTAGTAAACATTTTTTTTTGCTACTGAGACATCCTGAGTTTTGCTTTGATGTTATTTCTAGCACAGTACAAGTGATGATTACTGTGCAGGGCTGCATTATGGGTGTGAGCAACGAACCAGCTGGTGTCATTATATACAGTGGTGGGAACAACATTGAAAATCGAAGAACGCTTGAGCTTCGCCTTCGAAAATGGGCCGCAATAACGTAATTGGTTATCCGTGCATGTCTCCGTGGTGCCGTTAGGAAATCAACAACTTTGCGCGTGTCATTCACCGTTTCAAGGTATAGTTGGATACATACTGCAAGCACAGTTTTTAAGGGCCCACTACGCTGTAATTGTTCTCTTTGCGATATAGCGAGGGGCCCACTACACATCCGTGGGGCAATTTTCAAATGAGCGGGCCTTTGAAACGCCGCCTCGTTGCTCGTTTCATAACTTTTGACGCCAGGGGTGATTCGACGCTTCTGGCACGCATTATGTGATGCGTTCAGGAGACTCCTTCCACGACACGGCATCCATATAGTGTTTTTATCTAACGCAGTTTCAACAAATACTCTAGGAACTTGTGGCCATATGGTAGAACACCTGCCTCCGCACAGATGCCCAGGATTTGACCCTTATACTCTAAACCAGAAAAGTTGCATTTTGGTTTTTATTTGGTTGTTGGTTGGTTGGTTGGTTAGTTCTTACTCAGGGTCCTGGCGCAATCCACCACGGGGGATTGGCCATAAAACGGACGGTATCTCATTTGTGAAATTGAATCCTTTTACCAGCCGGGTTACTGAGATAAGAATGTTTAAAAAAATAACACGATTGGTAAACGATAGATTATAAATAAAATAAATAAATAGAATAAAATAATTTTGAATTTTTGTGGATTGTCCGGTGAGGACGAAAATGACGAGTTTTTGCAGACAATGAATGACGCTGATCACAATGCTGGAATTTCTGGAAAACGATCTGCCTAACTCTATTGAGAGGACAGAGGAACGGAAATCAACGACATGTAAACGCGTGATTCGTATTGTTATATAAAAAAATTGCAGTATTCACCGGACTTGCAATGGTAGAAAATAAAAATAAAGAAATTAGAGTAATATTACATAAAGCAGCGTGTCCTAGTGACGTACAACTAAAGGTATTACTAATGAACATAATTTTTTATTGGAAGCATGATATTCGTTAGAATTGCGTACTCTATTGATGCGTGGCAAGCCATTTATTCCTCATTCTGTCTGACTGTCGAACCCATCACGTGCAGACTGCTCAGAATCGCGGTCGGAAACGGCGGGCATGAACCCACAATGAGGTCTTCATTTTCGTGGTGAGGCCTCTCCCAGACGCCCCGTAACTGTGGCTGAGCACTTCGTGGCTGAGACGAAGCATATTGTGCTCCAACAGGTCAACACAGCAGCTAGACGCTTGGCGTATATCCGCCGCCTCAACAGCGTTATTAGGAACGTCGCGCCCTGACTCTCAATGCCACAAATAAACATTTCCGTCTGGGCACCACTGCTTGGCACCGCGCGTTCCGCTACAATACAATTCGCAGGCAAATATAGTGGCCTCAACACACACTGGTGGTGCAATTCAAGCATGAACGGAGGCGAGCTTGGCCTCGCAGGAAATTTGCTGTGCTTGCCAAATTTCTAAACTTGCACCGAAATCTACGAAAAAAAAGTCACCAGTATTGCAGGACAATCGCTGATGTGTCAACTGCAAGCGTTACTAGAAATGATTGAAGCAACACGAGAAAATTACCGTGAAGCAATTCGATGAGCTCTGGTTCTTGCCCGGTTTGTTTGGTTTCCCCGTTTCATTATTGAAGAATTCGTGATGGAGAGATCACAACTGGCCCAAGTCGGTTCATGGCATCCAGGAATGCTATAAAACTGCTTATTACCATAGGAATAGCGTTAAAAAGCTTCCGTCGTTGGAATTTTAAAGTTTTTGTCAGCGTTGCTTATTGTGACTGAGAAAGAGGTGTTTTTGACGAGTGAAAATTTGAGATAAATTGAAATAAAAAGCTTCGTTGTGAGTGCAAATCGAACCCAAGACATCCATGGGGCCAGCAGCAGTTGTTCCACCATTGAGCCACGCCCGCAAGTGACTGATAATCTCTCGAAAAAGAACTCCAGGGACTCTTATCTTTGCTTTCTTTAGTAGCACCAGAAAGAGATTAGCTTTGTTTATGAATTGGTGATTATTAAGGAGGGAGGCTTAGTCGATGCCCCACTGGCATTAGCCTCTCAATCATTTCTAGTGGTGGGGTGGGTGCAAAACAATATTTGTGTCGGACAAGATGCACGTTAGTGCGCTGGGCATGACGCCCACGTCGGAACACTAGAGCCAACCCTGTCGGCCGCTGGGCGGGCTTGACGGACGGGCCGAAGTTGGTGGCACAGGGAAGGGAGCCTTGAAGGGCCACCTGTCTTCTGGCAAGAGTGGCATCAGGGTTGGTCTACGTCTTTTTGCACTCTCAGAACAAACGTAGAAGCATGAATATTTCTCCTCATGCAGGGCAAACGTCATTTAGTACACCTTGGGAAAGATGGTGTGTAGGCAGCTCCGATTAGGGTAATCCGCTGTTATTGTGTCATATACATCCATCTCGGTCGGCTTGAACACGGAAGCCATTATTTCTTTCTTCAAGTCGATGTACCCAACCTGACCCCTCTTGTCCCTTCCAAAAGCTTTGCGCAAAACTTAGTGACTTTGAAAAAGCTCAGACTGATGCTTCGCCACTCAAGCTGCGTGACAAACTATTATTAAATGACAAGTATTACAAGTATTTCTCAGAGTGCGGCAAAGTTTAAGAGGTAAAAATTGATTGGCGCTACCTCCCCGAACCCTGACGCAATCTATAGGAAGTACAAATGCATTTCTTGCACCGCGAGTACACGGCGTAGTAACTTTAATGGCGTAAAGTATGAACAAGACAAATGTTTCTTCCGCAATGAAATATTTACTTAGTCATCAGCCAGCGAACAGTCAGGGTGAGGTGCGTGGCTCCGTCCATATATATATATACGTATGAGTGAGCGGACGGGAGAACGGGCGCAAGGAGGAGAGAGAACCAACGGTGAGAGAGGGAGTGGCAAAGCACTGCACCCACCCTCCCCTACACTTCTTCGACTAACGCGGCAGCTCTGCTGAGCTCCCGCGACGTGAGCGCCCTCACATGCCAGAGCACGGCCGGTCTGGAGGCGCGCGCTCGCTCCCTTTCTGTACGGCCTGCGCACTGGGGGGCTGTTGCTACCTATGTCCGCAATTTCGTGGGGGCGCTCCAGGCCAACCCGCTCCCGGCCGTTGCGGAGGCTAGCGCACGCTGGGAGCACTTGGCTTCCGACACATCGTGGTGCTTTCTGAAGTTACTCTTCATGGTATTCATGATACCAATGCGATATAAACATGATAGCAAGTATATATGATGACTCTGGTCAATTCCGCTCTTCATAAGTGGTGGCGCAGGGCGCTCATACGATAGCTTCTGTTGCTCGGCAGAGCATCGACGCGGTTATAACAAAGCATTTTCTTCAGTTTCCTCTAACTTCGAGAATAAGGAAGAGGATCAATATTGCACTTGGTTGAGCAAATGGTTTAGTTATGGTTTCGGAAATGTTTATTTCAAATGCACATGCTGGCCGTCGCTGTACTTGAAGATAGCAAAATTGCCCATTCTTTGTTGAACGCATTTGAAATCGTGTTTTATTATTGAAATAAATACTTCGTAAACGTGAAAGTCACTGCATAATGGGGACGGCCACACCAGAGACGAAGAGTAAACATGAAAAAACATTCAGAGAATCCTTTTAATGAGAAGCAGAATGTTCTCCTTGGTACTGCAACAATGTGCGCATGGAGAACTGAAAAAAAGCACTGCTGGTAAACACTGTAGTGTCAATTACAGTTTAATGTAGTCACATCTGTCACAGCCTGAAATGCTTCTGCGAGGGCCTGTGAATGAAACCAGAAGGCCTGTCATTCTGATCTGTTAACCTTTTTGTGTAGTTTACTAGAAGAATCCGGAGAAACTTTCCAGAAATAATATGAGCCAGCACTCTGGCGTGACTCTTGTCCACACCTTCCGGACAGTCCAAAAGTGGGGAGTCTTTAAGGTATGGCTCAACAATCAATTGCAGAGTCTCGAGGATCTTCGTTCGAGGAAGATATTTGACTGCTTTTTCTAAGGACGTCACAATTGTGTTCAGCATCGATAGTATCTCCGGTTTCGGGTAGTGAAGATCCTAGGTTTTTTGCTGGCGGAGAAGTTGGTATAAAGGAGTGTTAGTTTTATTTGTCGCCACTAGCATGGCACAACGTTCGCAACCGACATCGCTGATGAGCTTGGCAATGTAACCACCTACATACACCAAGCCTGAATAGGCGACTGATGTCGGTGGTCTGCGAGGAGGTTCTCGCAAAGCTTCAAGTTCCTCGATAACATCTTCCGGAATAGACACCGCCGCTCCTTCAATGTTTTCGTCGCGAATGCCCGTGTCGTTTGAAGGTGGCGCCTTTTTCTTGACAATATGGGTCAAAGCCGCTGGTACGGCTCTTGCGTCTAGCGCGTCATTGCACCCACACATTGCCCTCAGTTTTCCAAATAATACCTCTATAAGATCACTGTTAAAGTTTTTTGTGAGCACATAGTTTACTCTTTTTCTCAGAAGAAATTGTACTGTCTCCACTGTGGACTTTCTGGTGAAAAGCAGGGCAGTGTACGTCTCGTCTGTAAAGTTTCCAACACCAGTGGTGACAGAAGAATCCTGGATGCGCCTAATTTAGCCTGAAAATTCACTTTTCAGCCACAGCAATCAGCTCTCATACTGCTTCGAGATGGGAAGTTTACAGTCATTTCCACTGTACGTAGTGTGTTGTGAATGTCGAACCATCTCTTTACGGCTTTCATGAAGTTGATTGTTGATGCTGCATCCTTGAATAGGACAAAAGAGGAGTTGCCCCGCAAGTTTCGCAGATGTTCCAGTGCGCCAATGACTTGGAGCGAGAATACTTGCACTGCACGCATTACATTCATCTTTTCCAGGTTAGATGGGTATACATGCTTTCTAGTGAGATTTCTTGCCAGTTTCACAGACATTCCTTTTGGTGCTCATATAGCTTTTGCACGAATGTGCCAGAAATAAGGCCTGTGCCATCTGAGAATTCAGGCTCCAAAAATTGGCTGCGCACATTTTTGAGAACATGGAAAGGTTTGAAACCTAAAAATTACTCGTTCATCATCGTGGGTGTGTTTGACTACAGTTGACAGGGAGCCGTTTTCCATGAGTTGTGTTCGCAGAGTAGATATCTGTAACAATGTGGATAATCACAAACCCATAGTCCTCAACTGCTGCAATGATATCTTTCGTCCAGGCAAACAAGTCTCCCCCACTGAGCTGCTTCGTAGAATAATAGGAACATGGAATCTTGTATGAATTTGTTATTCCATGAAGCTCAAAGCAAAACACTCTGTTAGCAAGACTTTCGTTCGTGCTGCGCGAAGCAATGTTTCCTGGCCTGTCTCTGATACCGAATACTGCACCAGACTTGCGCTCGTATATGCACTTTGGCTTTATTGAAGCCTCCTCAATTAGTAATGAAGCCATGTGCTGCTTGTGGCAGAGGATACAAGCCTCGTGAATAAGTCTTTCCTTCATTGCACTGCTCATACCTGAGGATTATGAGCTGGGACCGACGTATCGCTGCAGTGTGCATTTATGTGGTAGTGTCAGAAGCTCAGCTCGTGCATGATCATAGCCTTTGGGTGAAATAAAGCGCCATATTACGCACTCTCTGTCGATTTCATCGGGTAAGATTGAACCTTCCGGTAGCTCTCTATTTGGTGAAGCAGAAAGACAGCTTTTTTCTCTCCTTTTTCGGCATCCGCGGAAATCTTCGTCAGTGACAAGTAGTGCTTGTTACTACGGTAAAAGTTGGCCAGTTTTATCGTGTCTTCTAGCTGCCGCTTGGTTTCCCGGCAAGTGGAGCGATGGTACGCTACTTGTGACTGAAGCCTCGCTATCATTAAAACGTGCCGAATGACTCGCTGTGCATCGTTATTTGTTTTGGTGCATTTACTGAATTTCTGTTCGGCTTCTTCCGACGACTCCAAAACAGCATGCTCGTGATATTCTGGCTCTGCCTTTTGTTTCGTCAGTTTGCTTGAAAGAGCAGAGTCTCGAGCTTTCGATTCTTTGCGTGGTTTCTTTGCAGTGGGCACCAGGTACGAAGGGTATCCTTCAAGTACGATTGGCACTGCGCCAGGAGCAAGTTTTTTAAATTTTGCATCCACTGGCAAAGTCACTCAAAAGGAAATGCTTGCTGCAAATGACAGTGAAGGGAGACTTGTCATTAATCACGAGATTTTCGCGGGAAATGTTTCTCTGCCGTTTCGCGCAAAGTTCCTCTTTAGCAGAAAATTGGTGAAATGACACGCCGGCAGTCTTTCCAGACCGCGACTTGCAAAATGGCACACCGCAGTACACCATGCGCGCACTGTGCGAACGCTCCACCAGAACACCAAGCACACACGAAGGTCTCTTCGCAAAAGCAGGCAGGCACGAACACGAGAAATACGTCGGAGAAACTCACTGCGACACGTGTATCCAAGTGCATGCGTATGGCAGCAAGCTACTTTCCGAATGGTGTGACCTGGTCAGTGGCTGATCCGGGGGGGGGGGGGGGGTAATATGCGTAGCCGCCCGAAAATACAGCGCTCTGGCAGTGACGTCTTCATTCGTACGCCCGCATAAAACTCTGAGCATGCCACCGCTTGCTGTGCGCAGGAATTTCTCCAGATTATTTTTTTCCTTACCCTGTATCACAGTAACACATCATTTGTGGGGTCGTATATTTTACGGCCATGTCATGCTTCTAGTCGCACCGATAATGCTTACAAAGGTAACCCTATCTCAGTGGCTCGTCATAAGGATGAGATTACCCGTCTCATTGTAGGAGCGAGCACAAGGACGCACTCGCTGATATCTGCATCAGCATGGTCATCCCAAAACCACGATATGTTTATGACGAACGCCGTAGTGGAGCTCTCCGGAAGTTTAGATCACCTTGGCTTCTCTAAAGTGCACCTAAATCTAAAAACACGGGCCTCAAGCATTGTCACCTACTTCGAAAATAAGGTGGTCAGGTCTTAAAAAATAAAGATTGTTGTGGCTAGTAGCGCTGCGTGTGCGTCTTTTTTTTCCGTGTGGGGAGAAAGCCACACTGTCCCCACACGCACATGTGTTTCCTTCACCGCTTCCTACAATCGGAAGAAGTAATTAGCCCGAGAAATAGGCCGGGCACAGCTAGTTTACAATATGAAGCGCATGCGGCGCAATGGGCTTTGAGGGTTGGCTGGCGACGCCCTCTCGCGGAGCGTGCCGTCGTGACTGTATAGAATAAGTTCCATTGTACTCCCCGTGGCTGCTCAGGCCGTAAGAAAAGGGAGCGCGCGCCTCCAGACCGGCCATGGCCAGAGCATGCTCCTCCTCGGTACCCACCGCTTCTCCGCCCGCACCACCTCCTTTGGTTGCTAGGGGCGAGGATAAGCGCGCACGCCCACAGCTGTTGTTGAGGGAGGGGAAGTGACAGCGGAGAGATAACGCCTGCCGACGCGCGGACACCGACAGAAGCCCGACATGCCGCGACTAAGAAATTCATTCACAATTAAAACGCGTCGATCATATCGGTAATGCACAGGCTTCAGTGAACACAACTATATAGGGTTTCGTGAGAGAAGGTGACCGCAAATCATACTCTCAGGTGTCTGTTGTTTTTTCTAACTCAACCAATATAGCTCTTTATGATACATCAAGTGAAAAGATACTTGATTTGACTGAAACGTGGCTTGACGCGCATGTCTGTGATCTTTGATGGCGCAAGGAATCTTTGATGGCGCAAACCGTTATCACAAGTGTGTTGAGAAAAAGTTGTTAACAATTTAGACTACTTAGTGCGGGAGAGTAAAAAGCTGTCTTGTTACCGAGGAAGCAATAGGCTGCTGGAGAATATGCTATATGACTGTGATCAGACAATGCACAGAGGAGGCGGTATTTTTTGTTTCAACAGACCTCCCTTCTTCTTGTATTCGTATTACCACTGAACTAGAGCTAGCTTGGGCTATGGTAACCATCAGCTACCAAAATATAATATTAGGACTGTGCTATTACTCCCCCTCTTAACCTTCAACATTTGTCGCAATCAATATAGTTTGCACAAGATTTCAATCACATTGTCCGTTTCTGCTCAGAGATTGAAACTTTCCTATTATAATAAGGAATGCAAACGCACCTCACTCGTTACAGTCTTCGCTACAGCCGACTGAGCTATATAACCTATGTTTAGTGTTTTTCTCCGACACAGAGAAAGGAATAAATAAAAGGAAGAGACAGGGAGGTTAACCTAGAAGAACTGGTTTGCTACCCTGTACGGGGGTGGGGAAAAAGGTGCGAAAGAGGATAGAGATAATGAGATATAATATAAATCAGGAAAAACTTCACATGCGCACACATTAAGGGAGTTCCGATCACAGTCGCTTGAACAGGCCGCTTGAACACAAGAAGCGCAGGAGCGCCTTCACAGCCTTCTTCTGCGACATAAAGTCCTGTAGGTAGCGCAGAATTCTTTCTTTCGAAAGAGTCTCGTTGTCCAGTTCATCTAGTGCATTGCAGAGTGACTGTCTCCACGAGCAGCGTTGTGGGCATTCACACAGAATGTGCCAAGTTGTTTCGTCACTGCCGCAGTAGTCGCATGCAGCAGTGTCAGCCATTCCTATGATAACTTCACCAACTATGGCAACTGCTAGTGGTACTAGCTTTTTCGATCTGAATCTAACAAATCGAACAGATTTTCATACCGCTATAACCTATACATCAGGCATCAGTGATCATTCATTACTCTCATTTTGTGTATTGTAGCTTGTATCAAAGCAGATAAAAAAGGAAGCAATACAGAACAATAGGAAAGCAAACATTGACATTGCCACTGAAGTGTCGAATTCCCTCAATTCAGTTTAAGCAGATTTATTGGCAGTTCATTGCAGTTTAAGCCAAATATGTCGGCAGCTGTGGTTGATTGACTAATGAATAACTATGTTTCCTACAGTACCGTCATATTTAACGCGCGCACGCAATATTACAGTGCTCACATTAGACGTTTATCTAACAGGCAGAAACTTTTTTTACCGTGCCACAAGTTGCTTACCGACTAACCACCCTCGTTAGGCTGCCTAAGAATCTGCATCATCCATCTACATATGTGGACTGAAGTCCACTGAACATAACTTTATTTGTATTGTTTGGCCGCCTATATCAAAAACTAAGGCGAAAAGTTCTGGCGAGTCACTAACCTCCTCTCCGACAACTATATTTTCATAATTAACTTATCCGGTAACAAAATTAGTGAAGGCAACTTGCGCTGCTGTTCACAACAAATCTTTTACTAAAACATTTGCGTAGATAACCGTGTTCATTTACGGGGAGCGATTTTACACAAATATTCACCCACCTTATAAGTGTATATTGAAGCTCAAGCAGTCATGGGCCTTATTGAAACACTTTAAAATTATTCGCCTCCATGTTATTATGGTACAACACAAAATTTTAACAGGTACTTCCGCTTACAGTTCCAATATACTATACGATTTTGCAACAGTCACTGGATACTTCAACTATTGCTAGTCAATTGAAAATTGAAAAAGTCGTTCTACTCTATAAATTTGATAATAAACACTGTTCAAGCAATTTTCTTTCCATTTTATTAACTAGTGTCTGTTGTAATACGCTCGAGCATATAACGTTTACAAAGTCAATTTTCCAGAATCTGTTTCATTCTTTAAGACAGCACAACGTGGTTTCAGTAATATTTATTCATGTGAAAGACCGTTATTATTATTCACTCATCACTTACATGAGATGCTCGATAAATCATCACATGCCGACATCATTTTTCTAGATTTTTCAAAAGGTTTTGTTAGGGTTTGCCATAGACTGCTAATTTATGAATTACACCAAGCAGATCTCGAAGGCAACCTACTAATTTGGATTGAATGCTTTCTTAATAAGAGATCACAATTCGTTACTGCAAACTGTCACTATTAATCCTTTCGAGATGTGCATTCCGGCGTTCCCCAAGAGCCTGTCTTTGGCCCCCTGTTATTTCCCCTTTATGTTAAGGAGCTCTCATCAATCGTATCATCAAACATTCATCTCTTTGCTCACGACTATGTTATTTTACGAGAAATTACTGATATATTGACATTACATATCGGAGTCTGACCTTAATGCTATGTCCAGCTGGTGTGACGAATGGCTAATGGACAGGAACATTCAAAAGTGTAAAAACATGCGCGTATCGAAAACTTTCAGTACTTTACCTCTTTACTATAATAAAAACATTTTTCTGGTTTCATATGTGGCGTTTAGCAACCCAAAACTACCTTAAGGTTATTAGAGACGCCCTAATGGAGGGCACCGGAAATTTGGCCATCTGGGGTTTTTGAACGTGCACCCAAATCTGAGCACATGAGCCTACAGCATTTTCGCATCCATCGAAAATGCAGCCGCCGCAGCTGGGATTCGATCCCGCAACCTGCGGATCAGCAGCCGAGTACCTTAGCCACTAACCCCCGTATTCTAGAATGTCCCTGCACTTAACACTTCACCTTCACATCAGAAAGTCGATGGGAGCGCCGTCTCTAGGCACGGCAAGTAACTGCATATCAGCGATAATCTGCTACGATTCTTGAATAGCGCAGTGTCATTTTCAGCCGAGCGGTGGCGCATTGCTCGAACCTGTCAAGTGAAGGGTGGAAGTCTAGTCGAGGAGCGTTTGTGAATACGGGGTTAAACCACTGCGGCGGGGCAACAACATTCCTCTGGATTCTGTTACCCCGTTTAAGTATCTTGTAGTTCACATAACAACTAATCTTAACTGGTCAGCTAATATTGAATACATTATTATCGCTAACCGCAGGCTTGGATATTAATTTACGACGTTACGTTTTTAATGCTCCAAAAGGTTTAAAAATGCAGCTTCACAAAACACTAATGAGCTCTGATCATTAAATTGGTGCAGTCGCGGGGAACCCTACCTGCAATAATACGGTAACTTTCCTTGAACTTGTGCAGAATAACTCCGATCATTTTATATTCTCTAATTATAACAAAACTGCGACCATTTCAAACATAAAAACTTCCGTGCACACCCTTCTTTATGATCTCGCAGAAAAGTCTCCCAATTAACAATATACCATCATCCCTTCCTGCATGACCAACTACGCCTTCACCCACAGCACATATCCCGCCGCATTTATGACCATCACAAAGTAGACATCTCTTCATACAAAAAAAAACTTCTTCAATTGATTTTTGTCTCTTATATAAAAAAGTAGATCAGACTTCTCGATCACTTTATTGCTATTAGTGATAACAACTTGTTCCGTAATGCATTAGCTAACACTGCGTAATAAGTTGTTTTGTTGCATTAGCTGACATTGTATAATTAGGAGGTTTTGTATTAGCTAACATGAAATACTATTTAAATGTATTAGGAAACATTGTATGTATAATAGATCTATTTTTAATCTGTTTGTGCATTGTCTGTTTGTCCGCACGGCACCAAAGTGGCCAAACGATACTCCACACTGCCGATGTCATTCCCAGCGCCCACCAAATATTGCTCACGGTTCAGCGTTCATACTTGTGTGATTGTCAAATAAAAAGCAATTATTGCGCATATTCAAGGCGCCATACCAACACGTCAATATTATGTATGTCTATTTTTTTACTAGAAAAGGCATACATAAGTAATCCTAAGGACCGTAGCGTAAATCACGCTACGCTGACTATGCAGCACTTGCACGAAAAGATTAGTGTTTCGAACGCTTTGCTAAGAGGACATGGTGGTGCAACCTACACATCGCCTTGCGTTCTACACCTTATCACCTCCGAGAAGGGCGCGCAGGGCGCGCTTGCTTGCTTTGCAAAATAACTGCCGGATAGCGCTCGTGTCTCACGTGTGACGTGACTTGATGCGCTCGTTCGCCTGTCCTGCACGCTCGAGGCACTCTAACGCAGCGCCTCCAGAATACCATTCACCGATTTTCTTGTGCAGAACATCCAATAAGCGTTTTGTTCACTCACTCTAGACGCAATACTATCGTCTTTCGACGACTGTTGCAGTGTAATATGCAAATACGGGGCCAGTAGTTTTTGTCTTTTGTAGTAACCCAACCCCCTCTGCAATGTCATTTGGTCCTGAGGGTAAACCAAATAAACAAATAAGCTAACGTCATCTTGCAATGCCTCGAGGATCGGAGGCTTCGCAAGCTGTCTGCACCTCACCTTTGATCAAGTAGTGCTGTGATATCATGTCGTCATGTTTGGAGGTCTTGTTATGTGACATCATACCATCACTGTGGCATTACCACATCACGGCGCAACCAAAAAGCGCTCAGAGATGTAATTGCCGTTACTAAAGAAAGCATAAACCAAGTGCACAGCTTCGTGGTTGCGCGTGTTGCTTTATGGGCGAGTAGTGGGTACCTCATCAATTCACAAAAAAAGAAGTGTCGCGCTTTTAGCCCGTCACGACTTGTATTGTAAAGAAAGCTCCATTGATAATTTGCAAGAGCCAGAGTTGTGCGCAGAGGCGTTTCTTTAGAAGTACCAAGAAGTGAAGCTTAATGATTGAGAGAATTCCGGAAAAGTTGCCACCTAGAAACTGGCACAAAGCCTAAAATGCTGGTTCAAGTTAAAAGTTACATTAGATTTGTTTGATGTCACAGCATAGTTTTACCTAAAATAATGGCCACTTAGCCTCAGTTTAGTGAAAGAAAAAAATAGGTTCACTGAAAGAGCCAATGTTCTTGCGAACAGCTGAAACCGCTGCGGTTCGCGGAGAAGTAAATTTCGACACGCTAATCTTTCTACGTAGCTTTTGAGATCCACTGTGGAAGTGCAACTGAAACGCTATCACAAAAATTGGTATATCCCACGTACAATGAGAATCGATGATATGCGAAGCACGAATGAAGAAGGGTGATGTGTAACTTTAAGGTCAGCACACAATTACGAGGCAGACGTAAAATATGCCGTACATGACTTCCATGTCATGGCTATCGCGTTTGGGCATGTCATTTACCTTGGTCGTCTATTCACGTCACGAGATACCTAATTTGGTATACTTGGAGCTAGCGAATCAGCCACGAGCACTCTATGATCGTGGCATGAAGTGATGTTTTACATGACACGCATGTCGTGATTATCATGTTTGGGCACACCATTTATCTTCATCTATTCATGTCACGTGCTACCAAATTTGTTATTTGTGGAGCTAGCGAAACGGCCACGAACACGCATTGAGCGTAGCATGTAGTCATGTTGCACATTACACGAAGATATTGGTTATGATGTTTGGGCGTGTCATTTGCCTTCATCTTTCATTCTCCTCTCTTAATACCAAATTTGATATATGTGGAGCTAGCAAAACTGCCGCGATCGCGCTATGAGCATAGATGCAGTCATGTTTTACATGACACGCATATAATGATTATCATGTTTGAGCATGTTATTTACTTTCGTCTTCTACTCAAAGTCACGTTAAACCAAATTTGGTATATCTGAAGTTAGAAAAATTACCGTGAGCGCACCATGAGCGTGGCGTGTAGTCATGACTTGCATGACAGGCGTGTCATAATTTCTACGTTAGGGTCAGTTACATTTGTTCGCCATGCAGTCATGTCATACCATACCAGTTTTGCAATCGGTCATGTGAACGAAACCACCGCAAGAATAGCAAGACCACAAAATGTATATCATGACATTAGTGATGTACATGTCATGATAGTCATGTTATGACTAGTCATTTACGCTCGTCATACAGTCATGTTATGCCTCACCAACTTTATTATTGATACCAATTTCGAAACAGCCCGGAAATCTAAAAGACGCAGACAGATAGAGAGATAGAATAGATAGATAAATAGATAGATAGATAGATACATATATAGATAGATAGATAGATAGATAGATGCATAGATGGATAGATAGATAGATAGATAGATAGACAGATAGATAGATAGATAGATAGATAAACAGACAGATAGATAGATAGATACGCTCCAAGTCGCCGAAGTTCACTGTAAAATGCCTCGTATATTAAAAAATTCTTGATAATGGCGGCTTCTATTCAGTGCGATCTATAAGCTACATAACATATACTGGAGCTATTCAAAACTCATATTTCTACAATATATACTGAGTGGGCGCATAGTAATATAACAAACACTACCTGTTTGACTCGGCACGAATGCTGAAGCCAGCAGGAATAAAGAAGTACAGATTATTTCCCGCAATGTATTTTCACATATGCTTGTTTGCTGATACATAGCATCAACATAACCACGAATATAGTTATTTGCTGAAGCACAGCACCTTCTAAGTTCTGGTGAATGTCCGTGTTATAGTTGCGCGTATTCGGTGTTAAAGCAGTAGCATAGTATGCATCACTTTATCTTCGTAGCGAACACGCGCACCACTCTTTTTTGTGTGTTTGTCTGTTTCAGGGTCCCAAATAATACTGTATACAGCAACCGTTCGTAAACAAGCAGCAGCTTCGTAATTATGTTTTGATTTTTGCATACCGCGTCTTTCAGGAGAAGAGGTCATCAATGGCCTCCTGCGCGGGAATGCTCTCGTAACCCGGTTCCGTAATGTCATCCGTCGTCGGCTCCTCCCTCTTGCGTGACGGCGTATCGTCGTAGTAGTACTCGGTCTGAAACACATCCGGCTTTTTGCTCGACTTGCTAGTGATGCGTATCTCGCCGAAAATTCGGCGGTTCCGTGTCTTGGGCTCACCGTGGCTGTCGTCCACCTCGCCGCTTCCAGAAGACGACGTCTCATTCCTGCTGTCGTCATAGTAGTTCTCCACACCGGCGCCCGAGTCTGGCGGTGCGGTCATCTTCGTCACTAACGACGAAGCGTTCTGCGGTGGAAAAATTCGGCGCCACATAGAACCGTTATCGTTAACTTTAACAGACGAATTATTTTCGTCACCTTTACGGCTGCGGGGAGTGGCCGTCGTTGTTGTACTTTCGCGCATCGCAATGCTTTGAGAAGGTACGGCAGGTAATCTGATACTCGAAGGACGTTGAGTCGGGGCAGTAAGCGTTGCGTTATTGAGCTTTTTATCGCTCTTCAAATCTGTGCCGGCCACTCGGGTAGAGTTATTCATGGTGTCAGGATTTTTCGATGCGTCAAATGACTGATTAGGCATCAGAGTCATCACGCTACCTATAGGGAATATGCCTCCAGCCTTGTTCGTCACACTGAGGCGCGAAATAGCATTGACTTTAATGCGCTTAGTCGCGTCAGAGGTGCGGAATGTCAAATTAAGGTGGGTGGTTTGAAATACATTAAATATAGATGTCCGCTTCCCCATTACGGGAGCGGCGGGTTTTCGTGTGCTGCTTTTTCTCGTCTCAGTGGTAGTCACTGTACGATTTAACCCTGTACGAGGCGTCAACGCATTCAAACTTGTTTTTGTTTGCGACGTTGTAGACGCTCTTGTCTCGTCATCACTCTCTTCGTCGTCATCTTCGTCATCGTTTTCGGCATTAAGTGCTGTCGTCTGAGCTAGGCCAGCGGTATTACCCCCCGCAAGACTAATGTCCAGGGTATCGTTTGTCGCACTTGACGTAGACGTAATGACGTGAACTAGTATCGGATGTGCGGCCTCTTTATCCTCTGAGACAGGCCGCATTTTGCGTCTACTCGACCATATTATCGAAGGAGATGAATGGCTTGCGTATCCCTGGTTCTGTTGAGTTGATTCCGTCGAAGGCTTTCTACTAGATTTCTCAAAAATTGTTTGGAATGGAGGCACCACATCAGCCGTAGCTGCTTTAGTCTTGTTTGTTTCCTTCCTGCGTGACGCGAAGTTGACTTCCAATTGGACGAGGCTGGCGTCACCATCCTCTAAAGTGTTTTCAACCGGCTTTTGTGGGGTTTTTGACATAGCGTCAACTAAATTACCATTTTCCGAAGCATAAATAAAAGTAGCGGTGGAAGCTGTGAGTTCTGCCTCAGGTGCGTCAGTGCTTGTAATAATTTTGCGCACTTCGAGTTGAGGAGGTGAAACTGTCATGATTTCATTTTTGTTAGTCTTACCAATTGCAACCACGCTGCTCTCAACTGTGCTTTGATGATAAACTAAATTTTTCTCTTTCGGCAAGGATTCGGTGTACGATTGCGCTTGTGATTCAGTAGTATAGCCTTCTGTCATACTCGAGGAGCGCAGCTCAGATGTTACGCTTGATACAAAGTTTGGAGTTTCCGACGAAAGCGAAGACGTTTTGCTCACTTCCCTCAATCTGTGATCCAACTCATGGTCGGAGTTAGCTGTCCTGAAGTCTGATTTGCCATCAGTAGGATCAATGTCATCGTCTTCATGACGTTCATTCGTGAAGTCAATATATTTTTTCTCCTCGACAGAGACTGTGTCGTTAGCAGAGGCCGCAGACTCCTTATTGATTAGCGCATCATAACCCAGCAGGGAGGGCCACCAGTCGTCTGCGGAGATCCGCTCAGCCGTCATCTCTGTCTGCAGACCTTCGAGCAATTTCCGGTTCTGCGCTTCGAATGTCTCAACTGCGACTGTGGAAACTCTACTTGTTTTGGTGTTCAGCCCTACAACCCCACTGGCGCCTCGCTCTATTTCTTTTATTCCGCTTGCAGCACTCCCATTTTGCGTGGAATTTTCCGCATCGCTACCGCCACGGACAGTAGAATGTTCATAACCACCGCCAACCTGCGTGTTCTCGCGTTTTGATTCATCCGTACTCTGCGGTGACATGTCCTGCATATTGTCCGAAAAAGTATGTATGGCTCTGCGAGCAGATTCGTATGTAGAGTTCGCTGCGGAAATTGACGATATGCTGTAATCGTAGCTTGGTACATAAGTAAACCCATGGCCTTCTGCCGAAACTACCATGCCTACAGTAATGGTACTCAAGTTCACCAATTCTAGGCTACTGTCATGTCTGCCAGAGCTACCAACGCTTGAAAATTTTTCATATGTACCCTCCGTTGCCGTATTAGGCAACGACGAGGTGACTTCATTTTGGCTGGAGAATGTGGATGGCCAGGTGCGGCTATGAGTGGGTGGGGTAGAATCTACCTCTTCGTCTTCGCTGCCTGGCGTTTTCGTTGAGCGCTTGCGTCGAAGTTCAAGAGATATAAGTGTGTCAGATAATTGAACGTTGCGACCACGTGGTTCTCTTGAGCTAGTGCTTCTGTGAGGCCGTTTGTGACTGGTGTATGAATGAAGCGAAGAGTCATGCGTGGTCGAGTGCTTCCTGGAAGGGACACCCTTCGTAGCTGTCTTTTTGCCGCGCTTGCGGCGATAAGCTTTATTGCGCACTGCACGGTTATGGCGGTCGTTTATGGAGTGGGCGGGTTCCCTACGGCTATCCTGAGTGGCTAATGACGCTAGATTATTCAACCCATGTTGGGTAGTAACGCTGTCATTTGCTGGAGTGCTCGCAATGACTTGCTGGTCGTTGACGCTCACGGTGTCGCTGTGTTTGGCACCCACGGGCTTAGATGCGTGGTTCTCTGCGGCTTTTGTAGACGAAATGCTGCGCTCATTTCTGTGCTCTGACTTGTTCATTGCGGATTTGGAAGACTTTGAGCGGCGTCCTTTACGAAGTGCGTTCGCGGCAGCAGCGTCTGCAGACCCGGCGGCTCGCAGCTTGCTCATGACTCCGCCCTTGGGAACGACAATGACTTGCTCGCTAAGAGCCTGCACCTCTGCCGTGGGTTCCATTGTCGTCTTGCTTGCTGCGCCTTCTGCAGTGGGCGCGTAGACGCGTTCACGATTGGAGTCGGGCTTGTGGCGCGGTGCAGCGTGGTATCTAGACCCAGCTGCCGAGCCGGCGGGAGATGTGTGCGAGGACTTCGGACGCCAAAGCGTTGTCAATGCGACGATTCCGTCTTGGGGTCCGTCCATAGGAGAGCCTGCCGCACCGGATGCTTTCGGCGTAGCGCTTTGCGTGATGGCGGCCAAGCTAAGCTCAGCCACCGTGGTCTCGTTCTTCTTGCCGAAGAATGGTAGTTCGCCTGGCCCGAAATAATGAGAAATATTAGGCATCAACACAACTGCAAATATACATTGCGTAACATAAGGGTCCTGATAAATTCGTGATAATGACACATGTCATCGATTCGACAAACTTGAAGATGAACGGGAACTACCGCGCCTTGCACCCACAATGCTAACAATCTTAATCTTTTAATGAGATGTTTTCAGATAAAGTGACCTAGGTGGCAACCTCCTTGGTTTACAGTCCATATTTTTCACCTGTTAGTGGTTTTTTTTATTTCTCTGAACATTCGCTAACACCAAGGTAAAGCACACGTCAGGGGTAGGCTATTGTTCTTATAATATTATACACATGAATTTCAAACATGGACACCTACTAGACTAGCTTTCCAGCCTTTCTGGACTGCCTGACATGATTGGTGTTTCGTTGAATGCTTATTGAACGGCCCCGTTTCTTGAGTGCCCCATAATAAATCAGTTTCAAAGAATATCACTTCGTGGCTTTCAATAGGTGTGTTTTAGTTGCAAGCTAAAAAGCTGTGAACTTCAAAAAGAAGCACTTCAGTGTTTCAGCGACAACTTAAGTTGCGAATACCAGGATACCATCGCAAATCGAAGTGCTTTCTTTCAAGCATAAACACTCTGTGAGCGCTGTAGGACCCCACAAAAAAAACTAATTTGCGTCCTTGACGATTTTACGGACTCCCTACCTTTTCCGTCGAGAACGAAGACGACCACAGGCGTGGAGACGACACCCACGAGCACCACAAACATAGCCAAGAGCATCGGTAGCAGGCATCGGACGCGTCGCCTTCGTGGTGCTGGTGGCGGTGGGCTATTCAGATAAAGCAATCGATCGGATATGCTTTGTAATGGCATAAATACCGCTTGTCGTCAAAAAAGAGGTACCTACACATCGTATAAGACACATTCCAAAGATAAGGAGAAGATAGGTGGTTTCACAAGATATGAAGCCTCCTAAAACGGTCGAGGAGCGAGGGAATGTTTGACAGATGAATCACCGTGATCTTTCGTGGGTAGCGATTTCTATGAAAAGTTCTAGACGTGTTTGGGTACTACCGTCCTAGGTTGTTAGCTGTTATATTTCGCCTCCTTCCTAAACAAGTGAATAAGCGTTACTGCCGCACACGCCTATGCGTGTACGTAGTTGCACAAATTGAAGTGTTGCAATATTTAGGCTTCAGTGCATTAAAACCAGGATATCATTATGAGGATTGACGTAGTGGAAGGCTCCATAAATTTGAGGAATCTGGTGTTGAGTGAGGTACGCTGAAATCGAACAGTACATGGGCCTCTAGCATATTGCCTCCTTCAAAATGCGACCACTGCTGGGGGGATTGAACCCGTGACCTACGGGACTGCAGCCGAGCTTCGTAACCGCAACGGCACCGCGGCGGGGTAGCACAAATGCCTACGGTGTTTCTGCAACTCCGTAATTTGACGTAATGACTTAGAAATCAAGAAAGCTTCGGCGTAAAATCTGAAGGTATCCATGAGTTACGAATGAAGTCGTCGGCATTATTTATTTATTTATTTATTTATTTATTTATTTATTTATTTATTTACAGGATTTCTGCTGGCTTCAGAGTGAAGCCATAAGCAGGAGTGGGTAACGTATAATATAGCACACTGAACATTTTCACAATATATTACGCACAGAGAATGCCGCGGACACGCAGGTTCGCGGCGTACTTGCGATCCAAGCAATGTCACTGGATAACTCGTTAGTGGGTGTCTCTCGTGATTTTATTTGGAGACGCTTGCATTACTTATTCCGTTTATGATGTGCACCTGACATGACACAGTGAATTTATAACTCGAAGAGCCGACTTCAAGCCATTTGGACAAGCTGAAATAAACAAAGGATGACTGATTCGTGCGAAACGCGCACGAATCAGTCATCTTGGTTTTTTGGAGTCTTGGTTTCGAAGACCTTTATTAGGCCCGAGGAACCGCCAGCCGACAGCTGAGATAAACGAACCAAGATGATGATGCTACGTGACAACGATGATGATGCATGAGCAACACATGATAATGATGATAATGTACAGATGAAGGGGATTGGCATACTAAATGCCCACACTAATGCCCCCCACGTGAAAGCGGCCAGCCTGGCCGCGGCAAGTCAAGGGGACAAAGTACGTCGCATGAAGGGCTTCATACGGGAGACATGGACGACCTCAGTAGTTCGATAACGGCGATCAGCTGGGGCTACAAGTGGCGTCACGCGATAATTCACTGGTGAAGTTTTTTCAAGAACTGTGTACGGCCCGATAAACCGTGGCTGGAATTTGTCGCACAAACCAGGTGTGCGAATAGGCGTCAAAAGAAGCACTTCGTCTCCAGGTTGAAAGGATACAGCACGATGGGATTCATCATGAACCAGCTTTCTGTCTTGCTGTCGGGCTTCAGTGTTTATACGAGCACGCTGGCGGCTCTCTGCGAGCCGTAAAATGTATTCCTCTGAAGAGGATGGAGATGAATTCACATGGCAGGTAAAGAAAGAGACGTCCAGGAGAGAAGTAGGGGAGCGTCCATAAACTAGGTAAAATGGTGAGTAGCCGGTTGTCCGCTGAATAGCCGTATTGTAGGCGAAAGTGACGAATGGTAGGACTACATCCCAGTTCTTGTGGTCTGGTTGAATGTAGGCGGCGATCATGCCAGAAAGAGTGCGGTGAAATCGTTCAGTGAGGCCGTTAGTTTGAGGATGATAACTAGAGGCAGTCTTGTGAGTTGTGCCAGAAGCGCGAAGAAGTTCGTTCACTAGTTGTGAAAGGAAGGCCCTTCCACGGTCACTGAGCAATACACGTGGAGCACCATGACGCAGTATAATGGCTCGGAGGATGAAATCGGCAATTTCCGAAGCTGAACCGGTAGTGACGGATGCCGTCTCGGCGTAGCGCGTCAAATGGTCAACGGCTGTTACTATCCATCGGTTTCCAGCAGCACTGACTGGAAGGGGGCCATAAAGATCGATGCCTACAACTTCGAAGGGTGTGGCTGGGCACGGAAGAGGCTGTAGTGTACCGGCTGGAGCAGATGTGGGTAGTTTTCTAGATTGACAGGTAGTGCAGGACCCAACGTACCGAGCTACACTAGTGGTAATACCTGGCCAATAAAACCGACTTCGAAGGCGATCGTAGGTTTTGTGATAACCAAGGTGACCTGCTGTCGGATGGTCATGAAGTGCTCTGAGGACTTCGGACCGAAGCGATCGGGGTAGAACGGGGACCCAGCGCTGACCGTCAGGATGGTAAATTTTGTGGTACAGCACCGAGTTGTCCAGCTTAAACTGCGAGAGTTGGCGACGGAGCCTCGCATTAGGTGGACGGGAACTGCCAGTGAGGTAGCCTATAATACGTCGACAGTATGGGTCAGCCAGCTGTCGAGAAGAAAAATCGTGCGGGTCGTCCGAAGGCAGCTGGTCCATAGAGGCGAGAGAGGAAACCGCCGTAGACGTGGTCTCCGAGGGCGTGTTGTGCAAAGTGATTGCGGAAACGCTGAGGGGAGCCGCTGGTAGTGGGCAGCGAGAGAGAGCATCGGCGTCGCTATGCTTTCTGCCACACTTGTATACGATGTCAAAATCATATTCTTGTAGGCGTAGAATCCAGCGGCCGAGGCGTCCCGACAAGTTCTTGAGTGTCGAAAGCCAACATAAAGCATGGTGGTCGGTCACGATGGTGAAATGGCGGCCATGAAGATAGGGACGAAATTTCTGTACTGACCAAACGATGGCGAGGCACTCCTTCTCGGTGATCGTGTAGTTCCTCTCGGCTGCGGAGATGACGCGGCTGGCGTACGCAACGACTCGCTCTCGCGAAGAGTTGTCGCGCTGGAGGAGCACGGCTCCTAAACCGTGGCCGCTAGCGTCTGTATGGAGGAAGGTCGGTGCACCATCGTGAATGTGAGAAAGTACAGGATTGGTCGTGAGGGCACTCTTCAATTTGTCGAAAGCCGATTCACATTCCTGAGACCACTGAAAGGGCGTACCAGAAGCAAGTAGCTTATGTAGTGGTGCGGCTATGGAGGCAAAGTTTTGTATGAATCGCCGAAAGTAAGAGGCGAGACCAAGGAAACTTCGCAAATCTTTCGGCTTGTCAGGGCGAGGGAATCGAAGCACCGCAGCAGTTTTCTCAGGGTCTGGACGAATTCCGTCCTTGCTCACAACATGACCGAGGACCTTGATAGATATGCTGGCGAAATGGCACTTCTTGGTGTTAATTTGAAGACCAGCGCCCGCAAGGCAAGTCAGGACCTCGTCCAAGCGTTGCAGATGTTGAGGAAACCTCGATGAAAATACAACAATGTCATCGAGGTAACATAGGCAAGTCTTTCATTTCAGGCCACGCAGTACGGTGTCAATCAAGCGCTCAAAAGTTGCGGGCGCATTGCATAGACCAAACGGCATAACATTGAATTCGTATAGGCCGTCCGGGGTTGCAAACGCAGTTTTTCCTTTGTCCTCTTCGTGCATGGGGATTTGCCAATAGCCGGAACGCAAGTCGAGGCTTGAAAAGAATTCAGCACCTTGTAAAGAATCGAGGGCGTCGTCGATACGTGGCATGGGGTATACGTCCTTCCTAGTGATCTTATTGAGTGCTCGGTAATCGACGCAAAATCGTACGGAACCGTCTTTTTTACGCACCAGAACCACTGAAGACGACCAAGGACTGGTTGAGGGTCGGATTATCTCCCGTTGCAGCATATCGTCTACGTTTTCCTCAATGATTTTTAGTTCGGCTAGGGAGACGCGGTACGGACGACGATGCACAATGGATGTTCCGTCGGTCTGAATACGATGTGCTGTAGCAGTTGTCTGACCCAGGCTGGATGAATGAACGTCAAAAGAGTTTGCATGCTTTTGCAACAAATCAAGCAGCTGCTGCTTCTGTGAGTCTGTCAAGTCCTTGTTGATGGCTGCTGTAAAGGCCGAGGAAGCAGCATGATCTCCAGGATGGCCTTTAGAGGAGGCTGGGGTAAGAGGCACGACGCACACAGGCTCCAGATCGGCAACGCAGGCGACAGTAGTGCCCCGCGGCAGTAAAATTTTATCTGGTGTGGTGTTCGTAGCAGCGAGGACAGCTGATCCATCGTTGAAGCGAGCCACACCTGATGCGAGAGCTATGCCTTTATTAAGGCAACGGGGCGATGGAGTAACCAAAATGTCACCAGAGTCGACGTCGTTGGACAAAACTGTGACTAATTGATGTTCGTTCGGGGGTAACTCGATGTCTACAGCAGCGATGAGTCGAAGTGGCCTGTAGGTTTCGTCACTAAGCAAGTGGTCTGTGTCAGTAAGATGGACGACACGTTGTGCACAACAAATAGCCGCGGAAGCAGACGAAAGAAAGTCCCAGCCTAAAATGAGTTCGTGGGAGCACGGGGATAGCACAGCGAATTGTATGTGATGAAGAATGTCGTCGATTAGCACACGGGCAGTACAGAGAGCGGAAGGGCGAATCATCGTTCCCTGGGCTGTAACCAGTGTTGGTCCATCATAAGGCGTCGTGACTTTTCGAAGACGGGTACACAAATCAGCACGAATAATAGCAAACCCAGCCCCAGTGTCCACCAAAGCATCAACGTCTACTCCCTCAACTGAGACTGCAATCATATTGTAAGGGCGCGCTGGAGGAATTGGAGTACTGTGTAGGAATGCAGTTTGTCCTCCAAAAACTGCATTGCTCAGTTTTCCGGACGCCGATCAGAAGCGAGGGAAGCAGGCTGAAGAGGAGAAGAGGAGCGACGGTAGGGCGATGGTGAACGGCGTCTGGTTGATCGAAGACTACTGCGCAGTTCACCGGATGCTGGCGGAGATGGAGACCGACGCGGCGGTGACGAATAACGCCGGCCCTGGTACAAGGCTCCTGCGATATAGTCTCGTTGGCGTATGTCGTACCCTCGGCGCTCATCTTGCTGGCGCTTGCGGCAAAAGCGTGAAATGTGACCACGATAGCCGCAATAATAGCACGTAGGGCGAGTCGATCGATAAGGAGGGTGGTAGCTTGTGTTAGATGCACCGGGAGAGAGAGCAGTGAGAGGGACAGATGATGGCTCAGGCGGTGGTGATGCAAAGCTCGTGGGAAAGCTTCTGGGAGGTGCGGCAGCAACCGACGCGTACGTTTGTGGTGGCGACGTCGAGCTGACGGTGCCTGATGGTGCGGCGACGGCATGCGAGAACGATGGGAGAGTACGATCGAATGTGGGCTGCAGGTGGGCCATATGGGTCATGGACGTAAGCTCCTCCCTAATGACATCCCGCAATGACGTTGAAGAAGGCTGAATGGTACATACTGAAGGTAGTGTGAATCCCATTGATTCTAATTATTCGCGTATTATCACCCTTATCGTTTCTCGTAGGTTTGGATCAGTCGTAATACGGGCCGCGTCACTGTCCGGTTGTAGGCGCATCGACTCAAGTTCTTCGAGGCGCTGACAGGTTGTCGCAACGTCAGCAACGGTAGCCGGATTCTGGATTGCAAGGGCATTGAATGCGACGGGTCCAATGCCCTTAAGAAGCTGGCGTACCTTGTCTGACTCTGTCATTGGGGTGTCAACCCGTCGGCAAAGTGAAAGGACATCCTCGATGTAGGATGTATACGACTTCCCGATGTGCTGTTTCCGAGTCGCAAGAGCTTTCTTTGCGAGAGCTGAACGGACAGCCGGTGTGCCAAAGACATGGCGAAGCTGATCTTTGAAGGCTGAACAGTCGGGGATGTCCATGAAGTGGTTGAGGAACCACGTCTTCGCGACACCCGTGAGGTAGAATGACACGTAAGCGAGTTTGTAGGTGTTATCCCACCGGTTAGCAGTGCCGACCCGTTCGAAATCGTCCAGCCATTCCTCCACATCTTCCCCGCGCATACCAGCGAAGGGATGGGGCTCACGCTGGAGGCTGTTAATGACGTGAAAAGGCGCGGCACGCGGTGGCGGAGTGGGAACGGCTGCAGCACCGACCTCTTCTTGGTGCGACATATTTCCGGACACCTGGCCCAAGCGGCGACCTGAACGTAGCTCCAGGGGGTAGAGTGGTCGAGAGGATGGCGGGGGATCCAACAGCACGCTCCACCACGTATGGAGTCTTGGTTTGGAAGACCTTTATTAGGCCCGAGGAACCGCCAGCCGACAGCTGAGATAAACGAACCAAGATGATGATGCTACGTGACAACGATGATGATGCATGAGCAACACATGATAATGATGATAATGTACAGATGAAGAGGATTGGCATACTAAATGCCCACAATAGAAATATGATTGATTCCCAAGCCATCCGTTGCCCACAAAGTTTTCGGTGTGTGGACGTACTATTTGTTTACGCCGCTGCTTCTCTTCATATATACAACAGAGGTCTCCAACTCAGTTTAAAAACGGGTCACGAAAAGTGACTCCCACAAAGCCCTCACTCACCTGACGGCCAGAGCGAAGTGGAGGAGAGGGATAACCTGCTAATGTGAGCTAACGTTGCCAAATAAAGAAGTCGTTTTTCGTAGAAATAGGTCATTTCTTAAGAGGCGTCATGTGAGGATCCCAATAGCAACATATTATTGCGGGTCTTCTAAGTGACCAAACTTTGGAAGCTAAGTAAATATTTTCACGGCCATGTATCAACATATGGTGGCCGATAGGATGGCCCACGAGAACAAAAAAGAATGTTTCAGCCCAGTCATGATTGGGCAGTAAATGAATGCAAATATCAAGAAAATGAAAAAAAAAAACAGATGAGGATAGCCCTCTTGGGTCAGCGGATTGCTAGCGAGAGCTCCACGCGTCACCTGCATGAGACACCCTGTATACACGATGACTGATAATAACTCAGGGTCAATTGCTCCCTAGGCAGCCTACCATAAGGCTTGTTGTTTGCGTGAGTCGTTCATGTGGGTGGCCAGCCTCACAAAAAGAGGTCTGTAGTGTTATCTGCTTTTGCATGAACATTCACGGAGTTAAGCTAACAAGAACAATAGCTTCACCTGTGTACCAAGGTATGCATGAAAACATCTCACTCAATGCCTATGTATATCAGTCGTTCGTAGTACTAGCGTGAGGAACAGCGCTATAGAAAAAGTAACGAATCACAATGAATTGCTATTCGTTTTACGAGGCAGAGTGAGCTGCAGTTCTGAACGATTGAACCAAGCTGTAAATAAATAATTATTTAGTTATTACTAAAGTAACAATATGTTCATTTCTAGAGGAGATGCTACGAGGGCAATCGCTCGAAGCGATGAGATCAACCGGTGCTTGCAGCCCCCGCAAAATTATGTAGCAGTATGGTGAATTCTCGCACCGCGTTTAGAGCCAGTATCTCATAGGCCGCATATAACAGGAAAAGTGACCATCGGCTTTGAAAAGACGGGAAGTTAACAAATTCTACGACTTCATAGAAGAAACGGAACATTAGGTAAAGTAGGACAGTGTATTTAGGTGTAACTAGAAGGTACATCGTATTTATTACAGCTATAAGGACTGAACTGAAAGTAACTGCAAATTATATATGTAATTTTACAACTCAACAGAAACTCTTGAATAGGAGTATATATGGGTAAGTTTAAATTACCTTAAGTTACTTTGTAATCTAGAAGCAAGTATTAAACAAAAAAATAATGAATAGTTAGAAAACTACTCGGCTAAATGGCTACACCTCATGTCTTCCGCGATCGAATCATTAGGCGGATGCATTAAGGACCTGGTGGGTTACAAACATTACAGGTCACTGACTGCTCGACAGAGTGACCACGGGAGGAGGTACACACTTTATGTGCTAACATTAGCCTCTTCACACTAATTAAACCCTGCTTCGGAAGCGCACGAAAAGACGACGCGTTCACATGCTGCTTTGGCGATCGCCATAATGTGGACACCCTTGAAGGGTTCTTGCCACCGCTGTTATTTTTCGTGCCGACTTCAAATCGGTAAGATAACGCATTACCTTGTACTTTATACGTAGGAGTAAAAACTTATGACCGCTGCCGACGGGCTTGGCAAATGCACACAATAGCCAGCCCCGTCGCACGCAAGGTGCAAGTGATAGGATCGCCCCACATCCGAGGCCCAGTGGCGTAGCCAAGGGGTCGCGGATCTCTTTCCCCACATTTTTTTTCTCGCCAGTGTATACAGATAAAAAAATGACTAAACAAATAAATTCCCCTCCAGCTTCCAAACAAAAAAAATCAGCCTAAACCACTGGCGAGGCCCACCATGGAAAATGGCGTGGCCGTCTTTAGTTGGGTGACGCAGCAATAAGGGTCGACAGGGGCAACTGCAGGAAGGAGGGGAGCAGCGTTAGCGGGGAAGCGCTTGCGAACTTCGATTTTAGAAGGGTGCCGTCGTGAGCACAATTTCCACAGACCTCAGTAGATGGCTGGTATACGTGCGGTGCCCTCACCGCTTACTCCTCATTAGAACGGCAAACAGCTCGAAAACTTCTTAAGTCTCTGGAGCCGCCGTATTCTCTTACGCCAGCGTTCCGTAGAGTTTAAGGAAGATTCTACCCTTAAGGAGAGATCTGATAGCCCATGCTTTATATAACATACGAGTTTGTTGTGATCACATTCATTAATTCTTCAGTGCGACACTATGTCACTGAACATGGGACGTTGTTGTAACCACGGCGGCAACCCCATAGACAAACTTTCTCTTGAAGAGTCGCCATATTTGCTAATAAATAACCTTTATAAACTTTGTTCTTCTTCCAAAACTGCTTCTCATATCAAGGTACGCTTGTAGAAAGGGTCTAGTCCTGCTGGAACTAACAGTCAAATAACCAAGGTAACGATTTCAAATAACAAGAGCTAGGAGTAGCAGATAAGAAACAACAAAAAATTGCTCACATAATCTGGTTTTCTTCCGCAGAGCCTAGTGTGTTTTCTCCTTGGCTGTCTACTGCATAAAGAGGACAAATAAAAGTACGTTTGTCACCTTCATGCCAGGCAGTTCAAATTCACCGAGGAACAATACAGAATGTAACAAAAGAAAAAGAAGGTTTAAATATATGTGAGAACTTATATCCGGCGTTTTACGCTCCAAAACCACAATATCATTACGGCAGACACAGCAGTGGAGAGATCCTAAAAGTTTGACCTTCTGGTGTTCATTAACGTACACTGGCATCCGACAGTGCACGAGCCTCTAGTATTTCATCTACCTCGGAATGCGAACTCTATGGCTGTTATTGAACCCACGACTTTCGGGTCAGAAGCAGAGTACACTAGCCCAGCCACTGTACAGGACAAATATGTGTTCATTCTTCATCATATATGTGATGTTAATATCATTTGAGCTAACACAAGCCGACACGAAGAAATTCAATTTCATTTCAAAGAAATGCCCCAGTGCGTGCTGACCTTGACTGCTGCGGCTGTCTCGCCAAATTGCTCACACTAAGTTGCAAGGTGCCGGTGCCACATTTCAGTGAGGACCCCCGTTATACAAAAAAGAGGGAAAAGCGCGCATGTGGTAACTTGACGAAGTGGTTGAGTCTGTGCTGAATGTCGAAAAGAATAGAAACTATATTTCTGCGCGTCTCACATAAACTCAACCGCTAACAGGTACAGTCAAGGCTGCAGTCGTCAGACTCTGCAATTAGCATGCAAGCATTGCACGTGCAGTTTCGTCGTTCTCATGCTTGCATATACTCCGTTTCATAGAGCCCCGCCGTGGTGGTCTAGTGGCTAAGGTACTCGGTAGCTGACCCGCAGGTCGCGGGATTGAATTCTGGCTGCGGTGGTTGCATTTCCGATGGAGGCGGAAATGTTGTAGGCACGTGCGCTCAGGTTTGGGTGCACGTTAAAGAACACCAGGTGGTCGAAATTTCCGGAGCCTTTGACTACGGCGTCTATCATAACAATATTGTTACGTGAAGGAGACTTACTCAGAGGGGTAGTCACCGATGTATTTACAGACGGTTAGGCGAGCAGCGCCAGCCACACAGATTAGCTCGTGCCAGTCTATCTGCTTCGTCTTCTTCAGCTCCATGCACTGGCACGTAGCATGACCCCCGGCGGCGGAGGCACCGTCCCGGTGCTTTAAAGGTCGTTATCTGACGCATTATTGTAGGGCTTGATCCGCGAGACGTGTACGATATCACTGGGCCGCATAGTAGATGATGATGGGCAGATGGGGCTGATCTCGTAGGTGACAGGTGTTACTTGACGCAATATACGATAGGGTCCCGTGTAATGAGACAGAAGTTTTTCGGATAGGCCCAGCCGACGATGAGGGGACCAGAGTAAAACGAGGGTACCGGGAGCGAAATTTACGTCTCTATGTTCCGCATCGTACCGACGGCATTGGTTGGTTTGCGACGCCATCAGCCGAGCGCGAGCGAGCTGACGGGCATGATCGGCTCGCGCAATCGCGTCGCGGGCATACTCGCTGGTGGACGAGGTGTGAGCTGAGATGACTGTGTCCAGTGGTAAAGTCGGCTCTCTTCCGTACAATAAGTAGAACGGCGAAAAGCCCGCTGTGTCGTGACGGGATGAATTATACGCGAAAGTTGCGTAGGGTAAAGCAAGGTCCCAGTCTCGGTGGTCGGGCGACACGTACATAGCGAGCATATTTGTTAAAGTGCGGTTAAATCGTTCCGTAAGGCCGTTTGTTTGAGGGTGGTAAGCGGTTGTCAGTGTGTGTTGCGTCGAACAAGAACGCAGAATGTCGGCGATGACTTGGGATAAAAATGTACGGCCACGGTCTGTGAGAAGCTGTCTCGGTGCACCGTGAATCAATATAACGTCCCGTAACAAGAAGTCAGCGACGTCGGTTGCACAGCTGGTCGGTAGAGCTCGCGTAATAGCGTAGCGTGTAGCGTAGTCTGTGATAACGGCTATCCATTTGTTTCCCAATGTTGATGTGGGAAAAGGACCAAGCAGGTCTAACCCAACACGGTAAAATGGTTCCGCGGGTATGTCAATTGGTTGAAGATGGCCAGCGGGTAGCAGCGATGGAGTCTTACGACGTTGGCATAGGTCACATGTGGCGACGTATCGGCGTACCGAACGAGCAAGGCCTGGCCAGAAAAAACGGCGCCGGACGCGCTCGTACGTGCGGGATACGCCAAGGTGTCCAGCCGTGGGAGCGTCGTGAAGTTCGGTGAGAACACAGCGGCGCAAATGCTTAGGCACAACAATGAGAAGGTCGGGCCCGTCTAGTCGGAAATTGCGACGGTATAGCACACCCTTTTGAATGACAAAGTAGCGGACGAAAGCATCATTTGTGGAGGATTCCATACGGCTGATGATGTCAAGCAGCTCTGGATCACGCTTCTGTTCTTCCCCAATATTAAGGAAGTCGGACACTGACAAGATAGAGTTCTCCGTGGGCTCGTCAGTGTCCTCAGGATCGTCGACAGGGTACCGGGAGAGGCAATCGGCATCACGGTGTAGGTGGCCAGATTTGTAGACCACCGAATAGGAAAACTCTTGCAGGCGCAAAGCCCAGCGACCAAGGCGGCCTGATGGATCTTTCAGAGAGTTCAGCCAGCAGAGTGCGTGGTGGTCGGTAACTACCGAAAATGGGCGTCCGTATAGATAAGGTCGAAATTTCGCTACCGCCCATACAAGAGCCAAGCACTCACGCTCTGTTATCGAATAGTTACGTTCAGGGGCGGATAGGAGGCGGCTGGCATATGCAATAACGCAATCATGGCCATGTTGTTTCTGAGCCAGCACTGCACCAATGCCATGCCCACTTGCATCTGTACGGATTTCCGTAGGGGCAGCAGGGTTGAAGTGTGCCAGAATCGGAGGGGTAGTGAGAAGAGCGACGAGAGTCGAGAACGCAGAAGCCTCTTCGGAGCCCCATGAAAACGGGACTTCTTTCTTGAGGAGCTGCGTAAGCGCCCTCGATATGTGCGCAAAATTTTTCACGAAGCGTCGGAAGTAGGAGCATAGTCCGATAAAGCTGCGTACATCCTTCGCAGATCGTGGTACAGGAAAGTTTTTGACGGCGCTGATTTTTGCCGGGTCTGGTTGTACACCGTTGGCGTCTACTAAATGGCCAAGCACTGTGATTTGATGGCGTCTAAAGTGACATTTGGACGAGTTGAGCTGCAGGCCCGCGCGACGGAAGATTCCCAGGATGGCTGAGAGGCGCTCTATGTGAGTTTCAAACGTTGGTGAAAAGACGATGACGTCGTCCAAGTAGCACAAACATGTGGACCATTTGAATCCTCTGAGCAGGGAGTCCATCATTCGTTCGAAGGTGGCTGGAGCGTTACAAAGGCCGAAGGGCATGACCTTGAACTGATATAGGCCATCGGGGATGCCGTCTTTTCACGGTCCATTTCATCTACCTCTATCTGCCAGTAGCCGGAACGAAGGTCTATGGAGGAAAAATAGTGGGACCCATAGAGGCAATCAAGCGCATCATCTATTCGTGGCAGAGGGTAGACGTCTTTTTTGGTAATTTTGTTTAGGTGTCGATAATCCACACAGAAACGCCATGCACCGTCTTTCTTGCGGACTAGCACTACAGGAGAAGCCCAAGGACTGCAAGATGGCTCAATGATGTCCTTGGCGAGCATTTTGTCGACCTCACTTTGGATGATGTGACGCTCGGCCGCCGACACCCGATATGGGCGCCTATGAATAGGATGCTCATTACCAGTGTTTATGCGGTGGCTCATACCGGTAGCTTTCCCCAACGGACGGCCGCTGATGTCAAATACGTCGATGTAGGACAGCAGAACCCGGTGGAGCTCATCAGTCTGCTGCGGTGTTAAGTTGGAAGCGATCATCGAAGTAATAGCGCTGTCGGAGCAAGTGGCAGACTGATGTGGAGCGTGGGGTTCAGAAGGGGCGGCCATCGCGAAAACATCTACCGCATTGTCTTCTAAGGTGCAGAGCAACGCTAAAGACATCCCTTGCGGCAAAACTTGAGGTGTCAAGCTAAAGTTGACAACTGGGAGGCACGTAGAATTTCCTGCGACGGACAGAATGGTGTGCGGTAATGTAATGCCACGGCTTATGAGAACATCGGTGATAGGGGTCAGAACATAGTCACCGTCGGGAACTGGTGGTATTGAGACGAGCTCTATGTAGGTCAGTGTCCGTGGAGGGAGGCGCGCGTGTCCCGTTGTGCAGAGGCGACTCGGCCGTTGTGTAAGAGGTTCTGTTGCGGGCAAGTGTAGACGGAGCGTACTGGTCGAACAGTCTATGAGGGCAGAATGCGCGGATAGGAAGTCGAGGCCTAAGATTACGTCGTGGGGGCATTTATCAAGGACGGTGAAGAGAACAACTGTGTGTCGATCCGCAATGCTCACACGAGCGGAGCACATTCCAACGATCGATGCTATGCCACCATCCGCAACACGGACGAATTGGGTGGTCGCAGGTGTGAGAACCTTCTTGAGCTTGCGGCGAAAATCACTCGTCATCACGGAAAGTTGGGCGCCGGTGTCGACAAGAGCAGTGACATGTAGGCCGTCTACTTGTACGTCTATGAGGTTCCGTTTTGTCGGTATCGTCAAAAGAGGATTTTCGGTCAGTCCGAGCGATGCAGCGCCACCTCCGGGGGCTGCAACGCTTAGTTTTCCGTCGGAGAACCTCGTGGGAAGGCGGGGGAAGATGGTCGGCGGGGCTGTGGAGAACGAGACTGGCGACGTTGGGGGGATGGAGAGCGGGAGTAGCGGCGTTCAGAAGCAGGTTCCTGGGCAAAATGGTCGCGGTTGGTCTCATGGCGATAGGCAGGACGTGCATATAAGGGACGAGAGGACGGTTGTGCAGGAGGACCCCAGCGACTTCTGCAATGGCGAGAAATGTGCCCGATTCTGTGACACGAGAAGCATATCGGCTTGTCATCGTGTGTTCGCCATGCGGACGGATTACGGAACGTTGAGGGAGAGCTGGTCGGGAAGGGACGTGCAGGCGTGTATCGGGGCTGGTAGTCGGTGCGGGTAGGCGGTGAGATAGAGTGAATTCCCAAGCTGGCGATTTCCTGCTGGACGACTGCTTGAATGAGAGGCAACGTAATTGGCGGAGAGGGGTCAGGGGAAGTTGTTCCCACCTTAGCTGGAGCAGCAGCTTCAAGCTCCCGCCTGACGATTCGCGTCAAGTTGTCACAGTTGTCTGGTGGATGATATGTGTCGAGACATGAGGACGTCGCAGTGGTGTTCGGGAGGCGCTGGAACTGATGGGAGATGCGTCTGCTTTTAGCTTGTTGGAACCGGCGGCATTCTTGAATGATGGCATCAACAGACGACACATTGTTGAATACCAACAAGTTGAACGCATCGTCGGCGATACCCTTTAGGATATGGGCAACTTTTTCAGGTTCAGACATATTTTCGTCAGCTTGGCGGCATAGTGAAAGGACAGCCTGAATATAACCGATGTAGGGCTCCGTGGGAGATTGTGCGCGAGTCGACAACTCATTTTTCGCAGCTTCACGACGACCAGAGATGTTGCCAAAAAGCTCACGGATCTTTGCCTTGAAGCTGTCCCAGCTTGTTATGTCATGCTCGTGGTTATCAAACCAAACACGAGGTGTTCCGTCGAGATAAAAGATGACGTTTGCCAGCATAAGAGTGGGATCCCACCTGTAAGTGGCGCTGACGCGTTCGTAGAGGCGTAGCCACTGGTCGACGTCGGAACCCTCGCTGCCCGAGAACACGCCGGGGTCTTTGAGCGCGGGAAGCGTCACGAATGTTGTTGCGGGCGCTGGGTTGACAGGTCGGGCAGAAGGGGGAGCGACCGGAGAGGATGTAGCCGAGTCTTGGGTGGTCATGTTGTAAGCCGCGAGTGAGCGTCCGCTTCGGAGTTCCGTGGCGAGGACGGGGATCGCACAACTCCACCAAATATGTTACGTGAAGGAGACTGACTCAGAGGGGTAGTCACCGATGTATTTACAGACGGTTAGGCGAGCAGCGCCAGCCACACAGATTAGCTCGTGCCAGTCTATCTGCTTCATCTTCTTCAGCTCCATGCACTGGCACGTAGCATGCACGTAGCAATATGTAGGTTTTGCGACGTTAAATCTCACATATGAATCAATCAATCAATCAATCAATCCGTTTCATATATCAGGTGCAACGCTGGGAATGATAGCGAGAATTCTTGCAATGATTGAGTTCGCAATAAGAAATAACACGACAATTTTTTCATCCGAAACATCATTTATTTCCCTCTTTGGGCTTAGAAATAAATGAAGATGCTCTGTGCGACAGAAATAGAGACGCCCCGTTATACGGCTGTCTGTAAGTTGTTTTGGATGACTTAGGCGTTCTTGTTCTCACTTCTTGATGTTTTATTTGTAGCCTTTTGCACGCTGTTCGTGCGCGTTCGTGCTCGTCCCGCACGAGCATTTACAACGATGAAAGCTGAGTGCGAGAGCCGTGTAGTCACACATATTGCTTATTGAACTCCTTGCATGGGCTTGACAGCGTTGCACTTGATATATGAAACGGTGTATAGGGTGGCAGAAGCCCATGCGAACTGACAGCGTAATTATCGTTGCTAAAGGCTTCCATGAAGTTTTAGAAAAGGGCACGCAGAGCTTTCCATTGCATTTATCTCTTTGCGCATGCGTCGTACGCTACCTTCTTGCGGGCCTCAATTAAGTGACGACACTGAAGTGTGCCTGCAACAAACCCTGTCTTTGTATTCGCAAATATAAACACTCCCTGTTTCTTGCAGAATTTTAAGAGGGCACGCTGCCCCTACGGCTTTCTTTTTTTAGAAAAGTGTTAATAACAAGCACTTGTAATAGACACCGATCAAGGCACATGAACTAAAGGGTAATGCGATGCTATTCACAAACCACGCAAGATTAAGGCGAATTAAGCGTAAACTTGCAAATTTTTTCTTCTATATATTCGGCAAGAAGAATGGCAAAAACAAGTCTAATGGGGAAATAAATGCGTAATTGTTCACGGTGAGTGCCCATACTGTGCAGTATTATGCGCGTTAGTACGAAGGAAGCACGCCAACAGCAACAGATACTTTTGGCCCTGATTATTATATCAGCCTGCACATTAATACTCTTCGTGATACGTGCACGACACCAAATAACATCACATGCTCATGCTTCGTGTACTTACTTAACGCTAATTATACATCTCAGTACAACTGTTACTCCTCGCACATTTCACCGACTAGTTTTGAAACTCTCAAGACCTTGAAAGGAAGCTTGTATACATTTGGTTACTGCGATTGATTCGGCTTTACATCCGTTCCTGGAAGAGTTTGATTTTATCCTACACCACCTACCTGTGTCCTGCGAGGAACGGCCGGACATTTCGGACATCCTCCTTCCGACGTCGTTTGTAGCCAACATCGCGGTATTGGAACAGCGTCGCGCAGGCGGGTCTCACTGCATCACCGGCCCCATGAGGCGTCCCCCGGCGTCTCGGACCTCCCGCGCGGCACGTCCGGGCCTCGCCTTCGGCGTCGACTTCTTTTCACGACGCCATCGGGAACGCAAGCGGCGCCCGGGCGCCTGCAGGCGAAAAACGCTTCCTCGTCTTCTTCTTTTGTCATGAGGAAAGCGCCACAGAGGGATAAAAGCAGACTAGCTTTGCGGTTGTAACGTCTCTTTTGTAAGAGCAAGATTAAAAAGTACCGCCTGCAGTAATAGCTAAAATACGAGCGCGTCATGGAGAGTGCACCCGTGTAAAGACATCGATGTGATTCGCTGCTACTTCAAGATATTTTGTGCATATTTTCGGCTAGACTAATGAGTTCAAGATGACTCGCTACTGTGGTATAGTGCTAATGATGCACAACGGCTCATGCGCAGGTGGTAGGATCAAATTCCAGCTGCGTGACCGCGGCAGCCACATTCTCGATGGTGGTGAATTCACTTGAGACCCGTGTAGGTAGGTTAATTGGCACGCGAAAGAACCGCAAGGGGTCAAAATTTCCGGAATCCTTCAATATGGCACCTCTCAAAATAATATTTTAGTATGGGGCGGTCAACCTCCAACAATAATTATTCATTTGAAAATATACGTGCTTGTCCAGAAACGAGCACGCTTGCCAAACGGCTCATTATTTAGCGCTTTGTTAAGGGGGCCATGATTGAGTTCTGAGGTTTGTTGGGAAAGATCCTTTGCGTAGAAGACATTGCTGTGAGCGTCTTCGTAAAATGTGGCCTTCAAGGGAGGCAAGGACAGCTTGCGAGCAAAGTGCTTTGTTGCCTTTTTCTTCGGTGCTCTCGCTTCATACGTTGTTCTGTGTGCACTCGTTACGAAGCTGCCAGCGGCTTCTGCTTCCTGTCAAACTAGACATATCATGCTAATGCCCATTAGTTTGCCTAAGCCAATAGCCCCGTTCAAATCATACGAAGCACTCTGTTCCATAGTTTGCTAACGTTACGCCGTGCAGTAGCATATATCTATGTACAATAAGGAGGGACACACATCTTGCAATGAGAGTTATACTGTTTTTCGGACCAGTTCCACGCACAAGCAGCTGATGATGGCGAAATCTGTAAAATGTTTCGAGCCAGAGGCATCACTGTTTTACTCGTGCATATTCCTTCCCACCATGTTGAAGGAGGGCCCATATTCTGGGTCTTGCTCATAATGTTACGAGTTACTTATTTATTAAATTATATACGATGGACCATGCTCGGCGAACAAGTTAGTGATAGTTCATCTACAACCAGCAACCGACGTCGTCTTTCTCTTTCATGCAGCAAGGATGTGCCGGCTGTTGTGTATCATAACCCCTTCTTAAAAAGCAGGAAAAAGGATTCGCCTTGGACGATGTAAGGTCGATACCACTCACGTCAAATCTGATTAAGCTAATTAAAAGGGTTCCGAATGGCCGGGTAATAAAATATATTATTAATAACGCAATATTGAACCCCAGTCAAATTGGTTTTAGATCCGGTTTCTCAATATGGTGTGTGCATGTTGATTTAGAGAGCATAAATCAACTGGCTCGGCGTCGGCGCCAATACTGTGCATTAGTTACTCTAGATTTCGCTAAAGCGTGCGATAGGGTTTAGTATTCAATTTTATTAAAGCATATTGAATATCACCACGTTCCCAACTACATAACTGCTTGGGCGTCGGAGTTTTTAAGAGGAAGAGAATATCACTGCTTTAAAGATGGGTACTCGTCGAATAGATATAAGCAGACACGTGGCGTACCACAGGGGGCTATCTTGTCGCCAGTTTTATTTAACATTTTCTTAAGCTCTATTCCATTAACTAAGAACATTCAGTTATATGTGTACGTGGACGATATTGCTTTCTTTGCAAGTAATACCGACCTTCAATCATTATACCAGAGTCTACAAAATTATCTCAATATGGTAGAAAGATGGCTTAAAATATTCATATGACCCTGAACGTAAAGAAAAGTGTGCTCCTTGCATTCTCTTTTCTGCAGCCTATCAACATCTCGTTAATGTACAGTAATGAGCTCATTCCACAGGCGAATTCCCTTAAATATATGAGCATCATAAATAATGACACATTAAATTGCAGAAGTCGCATTGATGATGTGTACTCCAAGGCAACATGGGCGTGGGGTGGCTACGGAAGGTTGCAAGCCGCAAAGCGAGTTTAAGAAAAGATGTGCTAATAATGATATATAAACTTTATGTGCGGCCCATTATGGAATTCTGACGTGTCTTATTTTCTGGCAGCGCAGCTTATAAAATAAGACCCCTAATACTACTGGAAAGAGAAGCGTTGTGTTTGTGTCTGGGTCTACCAAAATTTGTTGCAAATAACGTGTTGTATATGGAAGCTCGCCTACCTTCTCTGCTAAATAGGTTTAAAATCCTTACTGTGCAAGCATTCTTAAAGATATACAGTTCACACCAAAGACACTCATTTTACGCTTTCATTCAAGAACCAACTTCATTTTTCGAAACACATTGGTCGCAACTACACACCCCGCAAATAGTATTTGCACAAGCACTACTACAACAACTGAATGTAAAACTTAAACATATTGGTTCAATACACAACCTAAACTCAATGCTTAGCATACAATTTGATTATATATTTCCTCATAACGCGAAAAAATTGGCATGTAGGTACTCAAATGGCCAGTTAGCAGATTATCTAGCTCTCCTAGAGATAAGCAATATCATTGCGACTGATGCATATGTGTCAAAAGAAAAGGCTGGGGTTGGCATCTTCTCTCCTTCTTTAGACTGGTCCTTTTCAATTCGATTCCCAGATTATACCCCTGTATTGATTGCACAATTATTGGCCATTGCTCTTGCCCTACAAAAATTGCCCTCAAGCGAATCACTAGCAGTTATCAAGACAGATTCGTTACCAGTATGTACTGCACTTTCTGCGCAGTAAATACAGAGCTGATGAATACGATTCGGCATTTAGTACCGAAAAACGTAAAAATACTGCATTTGCTATGGGTACCAGGCCACCGCGGATTATATTTACCGAAATGGCGGACTTTTGAACAGCAGTTTCCCTTAGTGGGTCCACCATCCTAGTTTTGCCAGATACGGCTTACGTGACAGCACTAAGGTTCCGAAATGCTTGTCTGCAATGAGGGAAAGGTAATTTGGATAAATTCAAAGGTTTCGAGCATTTGAGGTATTGCTGGAATAAACATTGTGTGTGTATCTCGCCAGTTACAGGTCACTTATACCAGATTGCGCTGTGCAGTTCCACAACTAAATTATTACCTTAACAAAGCTCGACTCAAGACGTCACCGCTATGCATTTGGTGCAACGAAATTGAAACAATTGAACATTTCTTTTTATTCTGTCATCGTCATTTTTATCAGAGAAAAAGTTCTTTAGTAGCCCCATTACAAAATCTAGGAATACAAGTAAATCTACCAGTAATTTTATCACTTGGCGGAACTTCATTTGGTTACTGCCACAGGGATATATGCTCCACTGTGTTTGATTACATCAACAATTCAACATCATCATTGCAAGTAAAAGAATACCGTGCTAGTGAACCCTAACCTTTTCAGATCTATAGTTTATAATTCGTAGCTATGTCTATCAAAAACAAGAGATGGTTTGACCGCTTGCTCAGGAAACATTTTTTGTTAGTATTATTCTTGTTGTGTTCTGGGTTTTCGGTTTCGGAATGACATGTGAGGATGCCAGGGGGCGCCGCTCTGGCATCCAGGATTTCAAGGCGACTGTAAAATAAAAGGAGTGTGCGTTGGGTAACCGTGGAGTGCGGTTGTTGTTCTTCTCTTCGGCGCTTCGCGCCAACCCGCGTGTTCGGGCTGGTCGGCGTCCCCGCCGGCCGCGTTCGTCTCCGTCGGCCGTCTTCTCCTTCTGCTTCGTCGTGACCAGCCAGCCCCCAACACAGCAATGGCGACGAGGACGTGTAAGAACCCATTTCATTCACCGTGTTCGTCTTTTTCTTGCTTCTAACGGACCTACCCTGCTAACCCTAGACGCTCTTCGTTCCCAGCAAGGTGGCTCCTGCGTGCTGCGTCGCTTCATTCCTTCTTCATTAAGCTACGCCGCCTCTGTCGTCTTCTTCAAACAGTGTACTGGCGTCGATTTCTTCTCGTCTGCACCTCTCCATTCTTCTTGCTTGAAATGGCGTCTCCTATTCCACCTCCCCCATTTTTGCATTCGCCCGGAGACCTGCCACTTCCGTGGGCGGAATGGAAATTGGTGTTTCAGGCCTACGCAGACGTGGCCGGGGAGGACGCCAGCAGGCCCGAGCGTTGCAAGGACCTGCTGCTGAACGCGTTGGGGCCTGCCGGGTTAAAGCTCTTCTATACTTTGGACGCCACCAACGCGTCGCCGACGCCAGCTTCGGGCGATGCCTTCAAGAATGATATTGCTCTTTTCGATGAGCATTTTAAAGATGTCTCGTGCGATTATCTCGCACGCGTAAGATTCTAAGAAAGGCGACAATTTCCTGGCGAGCCAGTCGCAGAGTACATTACTTCTCTTCGAACGCTCGCCGCGTCGTGCGGCTTCGGCGCGCTCGAGGACGATATGATCCGCCATCAGCTTTTCACCGGGGTAGCCTCGCAAAACGTCTGCTGCCGCATGCTTCAAAAGGGCTCCTCGATTTCATTATCCCAAGCCCTCTCGATTGCGTGAGAGGACGAGCTTATTCGCTCCCAGTTGGAGCAATTCGCTCCGCATTCAGTGCAGCAACTTTCTTCTGCGGGGGGCCAAGGCGGCGGCTCTTTGTTTCACTGGACGCTTCAACATGGTGGCCCTTCATCTTCATCTCGGCGCGGCGGCCAACATGGACGCCTGCCTGCACAGTCCTTCCGTGGCGGCCAACATGGCGGCCTTTCTGCGTCGCGGTGGCGAGGAAGCCGGCAATATGGCGAGCCCATTCCGCCAATTTCTGGTTTTCAGAAACAGCACCGAGCTCCTAACTCGCGTTCGCAATTTTCTTATACAAGCACAGCCGCGCATTTCTTTGGTTGCGGATCGGCTCGGCATTTAGCCGACTTTGCGCAGTGTCCCGCGAGAAACCACCCTTGACTTGCGTGCGGAAAAATCGGACATTTTCAGTCCGTATGCAGTTCCCGTCCAGCAAATCTTTCTGAACCAGTTTCTTCGTCCGCTCCTTGGAGCACTGTACAGACCAATACGGTCACTGTTTAAAGTGACCATAGTGGCCTCCACACTACGTCCGAGCTCAGCATCGTAGCTTCAGTGGGCCACGTGCCCTCGTCATTTCTCGTGGACACTGGTGCCCCAGTCTTTTTAATCAGTGCCACTGGCTTTCATAGTAATTTTCCAACATTCGGCTTTTGCCTTCACACGTCGTTCTACAAACTCATTCCAAGGAAACTATTGATAATTTAGGTCATTTTACAGCTCAGGTCTCCTATCGCAGTCGCACTGCTTCCATTACTTTTTATGTAATTGCCAATGGCAGCTCGAGTTTGGGACGTCATGCCGTCAGGGCTTTGTCCATCAACATCGTCGGTGCGTCTATGACGTGTGCTCAAGTCGACGTCCAAGATGATCTTCCGGCCAACGCGCCTTCTGAATTCCACCACCTGTTCACCCGTGAACTGGGTTGTGTGCACGGTTTTGTGCATAAAGTGATGCTTCGACCAGGTGTGTGCCCTGTGCGTGCCAAGCTGTGCCGCATTCCTCTTCTTCTCCGTGAACAAGTCCCTGCGGAACTGTCCCGCCTTCAAGCCAGCGGAATCGTCGAGCCTGTCTCTGCTTCCAGCTGGGTTTCTCCACTGGTCATCGTCAAGAAAGAAGATGGATCCCTTCGACTATGCGTCGACTTACGAGAACCGAACAAGGCGATCGTCGTAGACGGGTTTCCACTTCATCACATAGAAGAACTGCTTTATCAGCTCTCCGGAGCGGTATGTTTTTCCAAGCTGAACCTCGCGTCCGCTTATCACCAAGTTGAACTCCCTGAGTGCAGTAGAGACTTAACCACGTTTGTATCACACGAAGGCTTGTTTCGGTTTCGCCGCGTGTGTTTCGGGCTTGCATCTGCCCCTGCAGTGTTTAAGAAAATGATGTCAATTATTCTTAAGGGTTGTAATAGCGCACTATGTTACTTGGATGACATTTTGGTGTGGGGACGTACTCGCGAAGAGCACGATGCTAACTTGCATACTGTTCTCAACCGCATCAGTGAATGTGGTATGAAACTTAATAACACGTGCATTTTTTCTGTGAATGAGTTACAATTTCTAGGACATAATATCAGTTCCCGTGGCTTGACACCTGTTGAATCAAAAGTTCAAGCCATTGTCAATGCCCCACGGCCTACTGATGCCAAAACCTTGCAATCATTTTTAGGTCTTGTTGGTTATTGTGCAAAGTTTGTTCCTCACTATGCTGATGTTAGAGAACCACTGCGTACTCTACTTCGACAAGCACAGCCTTTTAACTGGTCAGCTGAAGCTGAGCAGAGCTTCATTCAAGGTAAGTCAATACTGGCCTCAAAGCCAGCTGTTCGTATTTTCAACGAGAAGCTTCCCATCGTCATCACGACGGATGGGTCCGTTGTTGGACTGGGAGCAGTGTTTCAACAACTCAGAGGTGATGAGCTGATCACTATCGCTTTTGCATCTCGTACAATGACCCCTGCTGAACGCAGATATTTAGTAGGAGAGCGTGAAGCTCTCGCGCGTCTTTTTGCCTGTGAGAAATGGCATGTTTACCTGTGGGGACGGCACTTCACATTACGAACAGATCACCCAGCACTAGTTGCTCTTCTTTCTGCAGGATCCGAAGGCCGCCGCCCCATTCGCATTTCCCGTTGGTGTGCGAAACTCATGTATTATAATTTCAGTGTTCAATATTGTAAAGGTTCTAATAACGTGGTTGCTGATGCACTGTCGCGCCTTCCTCTTCAGATACCGGTTACTGAAGAGCGGGAAGAGGAAGTTGCTTCATTAGTTACTTCCTGCATTACTAAAGCTGAGCTTCAGGCAGCTACAGCTGCAGATTCCACTTTGTCTCAAGTTCTCAAATATTTACGTGAAGGATGGTCTTCCAAATGTGCTCTTGCTTCTTAATTCTTGCCTTACTTCGCAGTCCGACAGGAACTGTCTTGTGTCGAAGACTTGCTTTTCCGCAATTAACGCGTGATTCCCCCTGCTTCTTTCCGTAACAAGCTAATACAGCTTGCCCATGAGGCCCATCCAGGCATTGTCCGCACCAAACAGAATCTCCGAGACAGGTACTGGTGGTCAGTCTTAGACAAGCAGGTCGAGCATGCAGTTTGCAACTGCCACATATGTCAGGCAGCTGACAAGTCTTCCAAATCTCCATTTTCTCCGTTGCAGCCAGTCCAGTGGCCTGATCGGCCTTGGCAGAAACTCGGCATGGACATCATCGGTTCTTTGCATAATGTTCCGCAAAATGCCTGGTTCATTGTTTCTTTCATCGACTACCATTCCAAATGGCCAGAGCTTTGTTTCACACATATGGTTACTTCTGAGGTCATCATTTAGTTTCTGTTTTCAATATTCAGCCGGGAAGGTTTTCCTGATGCCATAGTTACGGACAATGGTCCACAGTTTCAGTCCCAACATTTCGAGGCTTTTTTTTTTCACAACGAGGAATTCAGCACTTGAGGTCATCAGTTTTCTATCCCCAATCAAATGGGCAAATCGAGCGCTTTAATCGCGTTCTGAAGGAACATATCCAGATCGCCCAATTAGAGCACCGTCTCATCAAGCAAGTCTTGAGTGAATGTTTAGCTTCGTACAGGTTCACACCACAAGGCACCACTGTAGTGTCTTCTGCTCAACTTCTCCACGGTAGGCAACCGCGAGTTGCTCTCGACATAGTCTCTTTGCCTCGTAACATAGCAGTGTCTTCTCCTGATCAAATACGTACCAGGGTTTTTTCTCATCAACAAGCAATGAAAAAGTATGTCGACACCCGTCGAGGTGCAAAGCAGTCCAAAGTTCGCACTGGCGATCTAGTCAAGGTTCGTGTGCCAGGCAAGCGCCCCAAGTATCGGGGTCCTTACAAAGTCTTGGGCCAGGTTAGCCCCACTTCTTTTCGCTTAAGTGATGGTAACATCTGGAATGCTACGCGCCTTGTTATTTTTCTACGGATTCGCCTTCAACACCTAAAAGTCTTCCCCATCACGTTCCGTCCACGCCTTTCAACTATGCATAAGACTGTTACATGTGGTCTCCATGTACCGGAAATTCTTCTTCAAGGGGGGAGGAGTAACCAGTTGGTGTCGCTGGTTCAAGTACACCAAGTCTTACGGTTCACTTCGAACTTTCAAATACGGCTGAGACCGTTGAACCGGACTCCGGTCCACAAAATTCTTCCGAAGCTCAGGCTGCGAGCTCTGATGAGACCGCGACTTTTAACGCTCGTTCAGAGCTTTCACAACCTTCTACTGCTCTTGATGTGTCACATCAGAGCAAAATTGACCAAGGTGCAGAGACACCTGATTCTACACCCAAAAGGGCCCGCCCTAAGCGGAAGCGAAAGGAGCCGCGTCGGTTCGAAGACTACGTGATGAAGAACTCTTGTTCATTACTGCTGTGAACATTATTGTTCTGTGAAAAGGTCTAATGCATTCAAATCAATATTGTACTGAGTTGTGTACATTTTTTTCGGTGCATTTTCAGGACTTCCATTGTACATTTTTTCAGTGCATTTTCAGGACTCATAGTGTGCGAGTGTGGTGTACCGTGCTATGAATTTTCATGTGTTCTATTGTACATACCTTGTATAACACGTCGGTATCGATCATGTATAATTATAAACAGTGTATAGGTGAACTTCTTTCGAGGAGGGGATGATTGTTCTGTTCTGGGTTTTCGGTTTTGGTTTCGGAATGACTTGTGAGGATGCCAGGGGGCGCCGCTCTGGCATCCAGGATTTCAAGGCGACTGTAAAATAAAAGGAGTGTGCGTTGGGTAACCGTGAAATGCGGTTGTTGTTCTTCTCTTCGGCGCTTCGCACCAACCCACGTGTTCGGGCTGGTCGGCGTCCCCGCCGGCCGTGTACGTCACCGTCGGCCGTCTTCTTCTTCTGCTTCGTCGGGACCAGCCAGCCCCCAACACAGCAATATGGTCATAACTTACTCCCCGTCATGCCAGCACATCTTCGTACGACTGTCCTCAACCAACTTCATGACGCTCCTTCGGCGGGCCACTTGGGCATCTCTCGCACATACGACCATGTACGTCGTCGTTTCTTTTGGCCAGGTCTTGCCCGTTTTGTTCAACGCAACGTCGCCGCTTGTGAGCCCTGCCAGCGCCGCAAAAAGCCATCATCCCTACCAGCGGGATTCCTTCAGCCGATCGACATTCCCACTGAACCTTTTTTTTGAGTTGGCCTCGACCTGCTTGGCCCATTCCCAATCTCCAGCTTAGGCAGCAACTGGATTGCTGTCGCCACTGAGTATGCGACATGGTACGCTATTACACGAGTTGCGCAACCACTGTGGCGGACTTTATGGTAAATGATATTATTTTAGTAGAGGGAGCTCCACGCTAACTTCTCACTGACCGAGGCGGGACCTTTCTATCAGCTGTCATTGATGAAATCCTGCGCTCTTGCTCTGCCAAGCACAAATTTGTCACTTCGTACCATCCACAAACGAACGGTCTTACGGAGCGCCTCAACCGCATTTATGGCTGTGTTTCTTGGCATTATTGTATGTTAGTTCTCAATTATATTGGTTCTAGAAACAAAAGGGTGGGGGTGTCAAAACTTACACACACTTTCCTCCATTCATAGCGAGGGTCTTGCTCTGGTAGACATATTGCCTTGAGGTGGTGTACGAAGAATTACTGATCAGCTGCCATCTCCGGCAAAAAAATTAATATCCCCCACTCGCCGTAATGCCAACAGGTGGCGCTGACTGGCGCTCCTATATCAAGCCTTTGGGGGAACTGCAGAATGGGTTTCGGAAACACAGGAGCTTTCAAGACAATCTGTTCTTACTGACGCAGTGCATCGAAGTAGCAGAAAACAAACTCAGGCCCTTTGGCTAGCATTTTTGGATATCAAGGGAGCGAATGGTAGCGTGGTTCAAGAGGAATTGTGGGGGATACTAGACATACTGGATTTGGAAGATTGAGTCACTAATCTTTTAAAGGAAATCTATAAAAGTAACAAGGTAGTTATAAAGTGGGAAAAACAGGTATCCAAGCCCACAGAGGTGAAACGTGGACTTAGGCAGGGGTGTCCACTGTCACCCTTGATATTCATGATATACCTAGAAGAATTAGAGGCCAAATTAGAGGGAAGTGGACTTTGCTTCAACCTCTCTTTAGTCAAACAAGGAAAACTCATTCATCAGGCACTACCAACATTAATGTACGCAGATGATATAGTGTTAATGGCCGACAACAAGGAAGATTTGCAGAGATTGCTGGACATCTGCAGTAGTGAGGGAGATACGTTAGATTTTAGAGTCAATAAGAAAAAATCAGCAATCATGATTTTTAGTGATAATGAAGGTAGTGAGCTTAGAATACAGGAGGTCACGCTGGAGATAACAGATAAATACAAATATCTGGGCGTATGGATAAGCAATGGGACCGAGTACCTAAGGTAATACGAAATACACGTGACGACGTAACAAATAAAGTAATAAATAACAAATAACGTAACGGTAACACAAATAACGTAATAAAGGTAACAAGAATGCAGCAGTGATGAGATATAGGGCTCTGTGGAATTACAATAGGTATGATGTTGTGAGACGATTTTAGAAAGGGGTCATGAAACCAAGGCATATCTGTCCAAATACGAAGGGGTAGACATAGTATGCAGTGCGTGTGGAGAGGAAGAAAAAACTGCCGAGCACTTGATAATGTTCTGTAAAGGGCTTCACCCTAAAGTTCAGGATGATGGCGCAGAGTTTTTCAGGGCACTCGGGTTTAGAGACAGGGAGGGCAAAATAGACCTTAAGCGGGTAGACTTAACTAGAAGGGGGGTTATCTGATTGGTGGCTAAAGTCAAGTGAAAATTAAACCCTTCACTGCAAAGAAGAATCCTCAACCTCACCATTTAAAAGAAAAAAAAAGATAAATCTATTGGTTTGTTCCCTAAGTTTTACGGCTAGATGGCGTTAGCCGCCGCCTGATCTAAAGGGACAGCCACATCCATCTATCCATCCATCCATATTTACGCGTACATATATAGACTCTTAAGTGGACGGAGACATGACCGCCACTGTAGCTCCGTAGTAGTGCATTGTACGGATTATTCGAAAGCCACAGGTCTGCATCCTAGCTTCAAAAAGGTTTTTTTTTCAATCTCCTTTCTTACTTACGATTTACACTACAATTACTTCTAACAACAGTTCCTATACATTTTTTGGTATTCGTTAGTTCTGAAAAATTATGTGTCTATCAAACAATAAATGATCCCTTAAAATTTACCCCAGGCTCAACGAGGTCTTCCAATATATGTATTCCGGTATACTTTTCTAAGTATCTCTGCCCAGGTCTGTCTGATATATATTGTAAAAAGCGCATTTGTACAGCCTCCACAGGGTGTTACCATGGCGCTGCCGATAGCGTGCCGGGATGCGGACCGAGGGCTCATCTCATGGACTCCTAGTAACGAACTTTTGTCTTTGCAATTTTAATCGTGTAGATTTCTTCGGCGTTATTTCGGTTACAGAAAAGCGTAACTGAAATCTTGTTGGACCCCGGTCTAAAACACTTTCACGTTAAACCTGCACGTGTACACTTGAAAGCCGATCACAGTTATTTTCCAACATTAAACTTTCAATAAATTAGCTAAATTCGACCCAGAAAATTATCCAAGGCATAATAAAGGAAAACGCCCCTAATTCCGCACAGCGACAAAAAAAAAACTCTGCATTTCTCTTGCGAAGGTTGGAAACATGGTGTGTTATGCAATTACGCCGTAAAAGAAGAACGAAGCCCGTGTTCATGTGTCATGCACAGCTGTATTTTGTACAGCGATGGTTTGTGACGGGGCGGGCGTCGCGTCAAAAGTCCTTTCGAAACGTGGACCAGAAGTCGCAGCTCTCCCGGCCGGCATTCATCTGGCTTGTGTCGGGACACGAGAAGGCCTTTGTGAAATGCTGAGAGTTGCGCAGTGGGTTGTTGATACTGTAAATGCGAAATCAACAACAGAAAACCACAGAGTTAGCACGCCTTCCAACAAGGATACGATTGATGTAGTTAAAAGTTTTTTGAGAATCCCGTTCTTTTTGGCGGGCGTATTTTGCTACCATTACCACTTGCACTTGAAATATTTCCGCTATAGTTCGTACAGGTATGATCCATCTGTAGAGCATAATACTTGTCTGCTCGACTAACTTCCTACTACGGCCCCGCCGCGGTGGTCTAGTGGCTAAGGTACTCGGCTGCTGACCCGCAGGTCGCGGGTTCGATTCCCGGCTGCGGCGGCTGCATTTTCGATGGAGGCGGAAATGTTGTAGGCCCGTGTACTCAGATTTGGGTGCACGTTAAAGAACCCCAGGTGGTCAAAAGTTTCGGAGCCCTCCACTACGGCGTCTCAAATCAAATGGTGGTTTTGGGACGTTAAACCCCACAAGTCAATCAACTTCCTACTACGAGCTACTATGAGTAAATATCAACATAGGCCGCAATCTAGGCCACAATCCTGCTACGCGCGTGGCGAATGCGTTTGCTGGAGATGGCACTCGACAATCTCCATTCAAAGATGTTACTTCGTGCGACATAATTCAATAAATATTACCAAATTTAGGGGCTTTGCTGAATTCGCCTAACTGTAGTCAATATAGCTCGAGCAAGTAAAGATGAGCAAAAAATAATAATTCGAGGTAAATATAACACTTCCAACAAAAAGTGCGTTGAAAATTCTGTATAGGTAAACTAAATTTTGCAAACGAAATTTGGATGTTAAATTGAAACTTCTGTAAGTTAAATTTTGGATGTTAGATGTGAACTGGAGTAATTATTGCCTCATCTTATTCTGGCAAGCTGAGTTTGCAGGGACGCCCACAATCGGAATGAAAAAACTTGTGAGACGCAAAGCGTGTGGGAGATATATATCTAAACGTTTATTTGAAAAAGAAAAAAGTAAAAAAAAAGATACGGGGTGCATGTGGGTGGGGCCCCTACTCCAGGGCTCCACTGGTTTTAGCGGCCCGCTGCGCCTGGTTGAGGATCGCTATAGTTGCACGCCCAGATCCTTGCTGGCGAGCTAACTCTCCCACTGCTTCCTTGCGGAAATTTCGGCGGATGTTTACGGCGAGTTAATTTTGGTTGGCCTGTTCTGACAATTTCACGTTATGTGGGCGAGAGTGGGCCTGCCTACGCACCACGGACAACTATCGCTATACATCGCAGGGTGAATGACATGCTTGAAGGAAAGGTTTGGATATGTGTTTGTATATGGCGCCAGTCATAAGAGTTCTACCCGGTAAAAGCTGTGTGTGGTACACTGTACCTTCGTTGCTCAAGCCGTTGGTCTTCAAGAATATCTCGCGGTAAAAAGGGTAAAAGCGTATGAGAGAACTAACTGCGCACTGCATACGCCTTTTCCGACAGTGTTGCTTGCAACACATTGCCTACCAGGTTGGTGGCGTTATAAGATACCCCGGTTCATCATGCAGACTGAGCCTGCCAGAAAACGTTAGTTCGACGAGTCCGAGATGTCTCGCAATATATGTATTCCGGTATAATTTTCTAAGCATCCCGGCCCAGGGCTGTCTGAGATATAATGTAGAAAAGCGCATTCCTACGGCCTCCCCAGGGTGTTACCGTGGTGCTGTGAATAGCGTGCGACGCTGCTACTATCGTGGACCGAGAGCTTGTGAGTTGGGCTCCTAGTAGCGCAATTTTGTCATAGCAATTTCAGTTGTGTGGATTTTCTCGACGTTATTGTGGTTCCAGAAATGCGTCACTGAATGCATGTTAGACCCCGAAGTAAAACTCTGATAAAAAGTTAGCGCATAATACTGATCATCGGGCTTCTACGCAGGATGAGAGTTTTGCCCATACAATCAGTCAAGCGTGTTTGTAGACATTTATGTCATAAGGTATGCACACCTCCGCTGTCTTACAAAGGTTGGTGTGGTGACGTGCACAATGGCACCGTAGTATGCATGACGACACGAAAACATCGTACATAGAAGAGTCGTGTGATGACTAGGAATGAGAATGTGAAAGCTCACTAGTTATATACACATACGCAGTGATCGGGATGTCAACTGTATGCTGTTGACAATTGGTGCTAGTGGTACTATATCTTTTACCACACGCAGAAGCTTTCAACACTTCCTTCACTGTGCCCACTTTAGTCAAGAAGGGTGAACGCGAAAGGTCGACTAGCGTCTTGGCCTACCGTACTTATTAGAATACACTCAGCATTAGTCATCACTGGCTACGTCGGGAAGGGATCAATAATCTTGGCTGCACGGTGGTAATATTGTGTACTGTTGGCGTGCTACTATTGTTTACTGTTGAGTGGTACCATATCATGGCCAAATGACTAATGTTGTGCAATAAAATGTCAAATTTGGCTAATGTAGGTCAGTGGTGGCTCGTTTGTGCCGTCCACGCTAGTGTACCATCGCTTTCTATTTCAGAAATGAAACGATCCTCATGCTCACTTACATAGAGAAGAAACCCAGTGGTCTTTCCAGTAATTTCATTGTTACTGTTTTTCACTTCCTGCAGTTATATGCTGTACCTTGAAGGACAGCTCACAGCCTCCTATTTTACTCTGGTCATAAAAGAAATAGGTTTATTTTAAGAATTCCAAGATCAGCGCGGAAAAAAGAAGATGAGCAACAGCTTCTTACCGATACTTGTTGGGGCTGAAGGTACCGTTGTTGATCAGCTCGTCCACGGCCTCGCGTGTCGTCTTCTCGCAGAAAGACTGGAAGTTAAAACCGTCTCCAGATTACTTGGATGTATTTGATAGTCGGTACGGCTTTTTATGGAATAGCATTCGCATGCGCTCACGCACTCGATGTATTCGACTCACATCAATGTGAAGTAATTTTGCGTAACCACTTCAAAGCTCGACTATAAGAATTCTCCATTTTGTGCTGCGTAATAGGTGATGATGTGAGTAGCTCGTAACACAGGCAGTTTTATTTAACTATTTTACAAGCTCTCTGAAAGCCTAGTAAGATGCACCAGCAACACAATTTATTAGAGATGGTCAAGCACTATTCAGAAAGAAAGGCTGAAACTCACCTCTGCCAAGGAGTAGAAAAAAAGCTGGTCCGAGGACACGTGATGAAGACCTTGTAGCCTGTAGTCCGGGAAAGGGTAGGCTTTTTCGTAGATTAGCTTCCTGAAGAACTTCAAGTCAGACATAAAAAAGCAGTGAATTCACTTTTGTATTTGTTGTTTTTATTTAGGAGACACTTCAAAGTTTCCGTTTACTCGAAGAATGACGGAGAAGTTTAATGGCAAGATGTCGTTTTAAATCAGCACGCTTTATGACAGTGGGGCAAGATGGAGGTGCAGTACACAAGACGAAAACTATAGACCTCATATATTTCTAACCACTACAACATAGTTTTTGTTAGTGAAAAGAACTCGAGCAAACAATTCAGCAGGAAAAAAATCAACATGAAGTGCAAACATTTACAAAATCACTGGAGGAACGAACTAGTTATTGATTAAGAAAGCCACCTGTTGAATAAAATTTTACTGTTAAGCTTTCCTTCATGCATGTACTCAGTGCGTAATTGTGTCAAGAACTTCGCATAAAGACATTGAATTGTATTTGTAGTGTCTGAGAATTTCGTTATTGTGTGAATAAATTATGAATTAATTTATCCGCTTATTTCACTTTGTCATTCTACTGTTCCTCAAAGTTCTTGATCCACATGAGGCATGGATCTTTTGCTTGCCTGATATAGGCACTTGCAAAACTGTGTGAGCCAAAGCAATCTTATTCAAAACTGTTTGTCTGAAAGCTGGCGTTATATCAAGTCACTCTGATAGAAGTGGCCAGTACACCTAACACACTTTCCTCCCACTGAAGTCTTGGGTAGATAAAGTTCAAAACGTAAAGATCACGTGGAATTCCGTTGAGCAGCCGTCGGTAAGATGGGTATTTGTCCACCTCGCCGGCTTCTGCGATCTCCACATGGTGCCGAGGTCAATGAAGGCAAATTAGGTTTCCTGACTGGCACAATGCGGGAAAAGCTAATGACATATCCCTATCGGAAAAATTGCCATGGTGGATACTGGAAAACATGGTGGGCGTAGTGGAAATAATAGTGGGCATGGTGGAAATAATAGTTGGCATGGTGGAAATTATGATGGCTATGGTGGGACGTAGTGGAAAATATGGTGGTTATGCCGGGACATACTGGGCGGTATCGTGTACAGATGATTGGTAAAGTGGAAATGATGGTGGAAAGTAGAGGCTAGATAGTGGGCAATATTGGGACACTCTGCTCACCATTGCGATAATGCTGGGAAGTCCTAAGCATATAGTGGGTGGTGCTTATTATGGTGGGATACATGGTTTACCAAGCTGAGAAACTCTTCCCACCATTGCGATAATGCTGGGAAGCAGTTAGCAGATGATGGGTGGGCTTATAATGGCAGGCAATTTATATAGTGTGCTAAGCTGGGATCTCTACACTACATGTTCTACCACCCTGATTTCCACCGAAGGTTAGGCCTACCGACCGAGCCCGTACAGTTGTGTTATCCGTGCTTCCGGGTTTCAGAATACACGATTTGGATGATTAAGTATGACAATACAGCGCAGCCATGGCATCAATTACCCTAAATGAAGCATTTTTTGTGTATGGTGTCTGCTCAAGAAGCAACAAACATCGATGCGACGCGAGAAAAGCACTCCCAGAGAACGTAAGTGTCTTCTCACCGATAGCCGCCGGTCGCACTCGCCGGCACTACTCTAGCTTTTGTACGAGAACTCAGACGTGGCAATTCGTATGCTTGGTGAACCAATATGATAGCGTAATGTTTCCGGCACACTGCATTCGTTTTGGCCAAGCCGTTATGTAGTTGTTGCTTTAGCGAAAGAGCTACAGCATTGCGCTGGCGCGACCGCCCTCTACATTGCGCGAAAAGCATCCCAATACTCGATCAAATAAATTAGGCGGGCGTATCTTTGGAATGAGCCTAGAAGCGTCATAAAGCGTGAGCAGATGTCGCCCTTTAGAACGAGCGCGAAACGGATATCAAACTTGGCAGACCCCGCCGGTAGACTGTTGCTGCTCCCCAGTCCACTTGTTTTTTTTTCTTGAAATTGTGAATTGTAAAAAACAATAGCACTAGTGCCTTTAACATAGTGGTAATCGTTACAGGCCGCAGTTGCTTGTGTTTAATGAATCTGCAATTTTTAGTAGCAGGTGTAGATCTTGTCTATGTTGTGTACACGACAAACATAATTTAAGTTAAACCGTAAGTTTGTATGCCAACTAAGTATTTAACACACAATCAACGTCATGTTGGGGTGGCGCAGTGGTTAGCGTCTTCGAAGGGGAATCCGCCGGTTGCACGCTCGATCCTCCGTGGCGCCTTGTTTTTTTTTACGGGACGGGTGTTTTTTATATTGTTTTTATAGAATTCTTTTTTATTTTTTGTGGCAGCTCGTCACGGTGATTCTGACGTCATTTCGCGCTCAAGCGTTGCCGGCACAGCAGCACCCACCATATCCCACCACGCGCCCTGGTGGGCGTCTCCCACCATTCACCCACTACATTAATCCACTATAATGGTCGGTGGTGGTTTACACCATGCCCACCATTCGTTTTTTTTTCGATAGGGATGGAATTACGATGGGAGGGAATCTCCGCCTTTGAGAGTAGGTGAGGTTACAACTGGGCGTACCACCGGTACTTCTGCATGCTGGAAGCGTTAACTGGCCAGCTCACAGAATAAATAAGAAGACGGTTAGTTAAAAAAAGCGTAAAGAAGTTGAGCGAAGGTGGCGGAGTTGTCAGGGCAACAGGAAACTTCTGCAAAATATATAGGTATAAGCAGAATGTCTAACTACTTCATGCTTACACATAATTCAGATCCCGTCGCTGGTACAAAGTATTCTCGTGATTAAAGCCCACGGAAATACACAGTGTGATAAAAGGCCCATTACACTACCCATTATCATTCTCATTGTCAAGTTTACCGACGGTCGAATTGTCCTTGATCTCGACAGCGTAACATAGAAGCTACAAGCTTGGCACAAACGCGGTTCTTATGATAAAAGCTTCAGAGTTGTGGTGAATTGATTTTTGTTGCCATTCAAAGTATTTTTGAAAATCCCCTTAGCACTTTTTGTGTTACAATTCGGGACAGAGATATAACTTTTTTCGGAGGGGGCGGGGGGGGGGGAGCTTGCTTGTATGACTTTGGGATAGGAGAGGTACCCCCTTAAAACGGTCATATTTTTGTGTGTATGTCATGGCGAAAAGTTTTCGGGGAACTACGGGTCCGGTGTGCCTCCTGTCTACGCGGCTACTCATAAAGGTATCTCATCTTTTACAAAGTATGACTTCACGAGGAAGATTGTCACGCGAAGAACTGCACTTACTTCGCTTCACAATGCAGTCGTGCAGATGACCACGTAAGGGAGATCAAGCTTACCCTCAAAAGCGGCGTCACGATGGCGACGTCAATCATGTCCTCATCAATTGTTGCGTTGGCGTTCAGCTGCGAGGAATGGAATGCACAGTGAGAAGGTCGGTAAACTTAAAGCAATAATACAAATCATAACAAAATGAGTTATGTTTCGCTGCTTGAGCAGTCCCAACTTTGTACAGTCCGAGTGCATGATCGAGTTCGGAATATTTATTATAGTAATGAAATTATCTTGATTTTCCCTTTGACAGATGCAAGTAACGGGGCCCTGACCACCAGGAGCATTCTTCAGTCGCGAGTGGTATATTAATACAATCAAAACAAATAGCTAGATATAAGGAAAATCTTTGGCCTACAAAAGAGCTTGTATTGTGAGCTTACAAAAATCAAATAACTGAATGCTGACAAAAGCATTCTGACTGTCTATTAACCGCTGCTGATACTTATGAGCTGGTGTGCATTGGGTGAAAAATCATGCCTAAAAACAAAAAAAGTATGAATGAAGAATAGTACGAACAAATTGCGAGAACAGACGAAATAGGAAATGAAGTATTTTTATTTAATTTATAGAAACTGCCTACGGTAGGTAGCAGAATGTCTAAAATGTAATATCTGGGGTTTCACGTTCCTAAACAACTATAAGTGAGGTGTCACCGTAGTGAAGCGCTTCCATTATTTTACTATCTGGTGTTAAATGTGCAATGACATCGCACAGTACTCGGGCCTCTAGCATTTCGCTTCCATCGAAATGTGACCGCTGTGGCTGTGATCGAACCCGGAACTTTCGGGTCAGAGGCCGAGAAACATAACCTCTGATCCAGCGCGGGTGGACAGCACAATCCTGAACATTCAAATTGGCTTGCTGAAAAGACTGCTGGTGTGTATATTATAACGGAATGAATTTATACAAATTTAGCAGTTAACCAACGTTGTCAAGTGGTAGTTTCGACTCTAATCATACTCTTGTTGACATGCACAATTTTGTAATTACATATAAATCATTCGAACGAGAAAATAAATCAGTTGTTAGTGAGCGCTCGTGCAGTGTGGTTCCTTCTCTGTCTTTGGTGTGTTTTCATGCGCTCCCTGTTCGCTGAACGAATATTAACGACGATTTAGCCCTCCTTCCGAACCTTGGCTATCACTTCGTTAAGCTTACTTTCGGGAAAAAAAATGATCATTGGTGCGCAAGCATTTTGTCTAATTTGCCTAATTTCATATTCCGAATAAACAGAGGACAACGAGGCGTCTACACGCATAGGCAATAAGCCGTGAAAAAGAGATCAGTGTTTTGCACAAGAAAAAAATGTTTCACTGAAACACGTTGTCACTAACCAAAAACTTATTATGAAAGCAGCTTGCCATGCCTGGTCACTGAATTAATTTTTTTTAGGATTTAATGAAGCATTCCTCGAAACATCCGGTATGTAAATTGACCTGAAAAAAATATTTTACCTTAAGACGGCTCTCAGCGACCCTCTTGCTGGTGTATTGCTTGAAGACGCACTGCTTGTTTGCCAAGAGCCTCTGCCGGGTGTAGTAGCCCATCCAGTCTTCTCGCGCGTGCTCGGAGTCAATGTAGCCGCCTGCATATGAATAACAGTCAGACAGATGAATATCGAATCCAAGATGATAGTATATGTTAACTACTCTGTGCTGTGTCTTACGAAATTTTATAGTGAAATGTGTCACTGTGCTCTGAAGTGATTCTGTCCGTAAGATGCAGGCACCGTTTACAATAACCGTAATAACAGAACACCTGATTTGCGTGGTGTGATAATGTTCACGTGATAATGTTCCTCAGATAATGTTCACGTGATGGCAATAACCCAAGTTTCCCCCTACATCCTGGGATGCACAGTATATGTCAAGAAGAAAGACCTGTGGTCACAGCACTGCAAGAAGTCTTTACTTCAAAAGGGCTGGCTCCACATTTCAGCTTCTTCTTTTTCTCCCTCGCATCTCCCGAGAAGCCCATTCCTCACTTCTTTATTATCAACATCCTCCTAGGGAGATGAAGCGAATGTGATACGTTTCACGCTGCTTCTTACAACATGTACAGAGTTTCTCCCGGCTGGTTCAACAAGTGGTTAGTTGCCGAACGCATGGAGCTGGCCATGACCACATAGCCTCGTCCGTGATGCAGCTACGTCATCTTACTGATCCGACACGTAAATGATGCACCCGCTTACACATTCGCCGTTTCCATCTCGGTGTGGCATTGTGGGTGTACTGCGCACTCAGGTTCTCCTGTAGATGGTTTAATGCATTGTTTTTTATGAAATGCCTGGACAGTTACAGCGACGTTTCTCGCTTCGGCCTGAAATATGAGCCTTGCACGCTCCTCCTCCATCGGAATATTCTTACTGTGATGCTTGCACTGTTGCTTCGCATGGAGGCGGTTCTGCGTCGGCCCTTTTTCAGGGCCCTAAGCCTCACTTGCAGAGGCAAAAGCAGCATTTCCAGTTTCCTTACAAGGTAACCGTCTCCTTTTTTCGTCGCGGCTTCGTCGAGTTCCTCGAAGCTGAGCGGGACGAAGTTCTTACGTCCGCCTGGTGCATCCAGCGATGAGGACATGTCAGAAAACAATGTAGTACTGCTCGCTCTACCAACCAGGCGATTGAATAGGTCATTGTTGGTGGCTAAGCTGTCGTTAGGTTCTTTGTCACTCATCGTCAGTTAGTTCTTGACGCAACTTCAATCTGTTATTCATGTCACAGATTCCGCGGTTACTTCGGCTTCCACCTGCACTTTTGGGATCGGTCATTGCTTGATACTGTTCTCTTGGTTATTCTTCTCAATACGAAGCGCCACCGAACTGCTCCAGGGGGTCACTGTTGCTTAACCAATAGTGTAAAAGCTGTCCATGAGTTTCCTATTCATATTATTGCTGGTGAAGCTCCCCGGTCTCGCACTTCCTCACCGCTCTACTATCGCTAAAAGAGGCTTCGCTCTTTGGATCCTCTTTCGATGGCTCCTTGTTTCTGCACGTCATCACACCGATTCGGTGTTACTGCCTTCCACTTTGATCAAATCAATTTCATCTCAATTTGCACTCGCATATACACTCCGCTTTCTTGCTTAGAATACGGACCTTCACAAATTGTGATGTCTGTTTTCATGTCTTCGGATATGCTGTCACAGTTGTTTACTGTTGTGCACAAGCCAGCTCTGTTGTAGTTTGCACTATCGTCTCTGATGTTATAAATCGCAGAATAGCTCATGTCGCGTGGCTGAAGAGACTGTTCGCATTTAGTCTGGAAGCATTGCCTCTTAGTGATTGCCTGCACGATCTTCTCACGGTAGTTTGCAGCATACTGGAATTGCTGGTAAACTGCCTCATCTGCAGTCACATCGAGGGTCTGCTTGTCCAAGTGGTGGAGCTCAGCTTTTCTAGTCATCAAAATGGTGACTTGCCTGTCGGCTGCACACTCTTCGATGTCGGAGTCCTGCAGTAGTTCTGTCAGGAGCGTAATATTTCATGAGACGCTGACTCTGACCATCCCACGCACCTACCGAAGACGCTCGGCAGATATCATTGTAGTACAGGACAGACCACGCCCATGGCGGTTGTTGATAAACACAATATTTAGTCGATTACGACTTGCTCTACCTTCCCTACTTCGTTCTTTGCGTTTTTTACGTCTCTCGCCTCCCAAAAGCCTACACCCCACTTCTTTACTTTCAATATAGTATATGATTTATTTTGAATTACAGCGAAAATGCGTTCCTGAGCGTTTTGGTTACAGTGTCGTATACGAAAAAAAAAACAATTTACACAGTCACACTCGGGCAACCGGATACTTTCTAGACGTAATCTGACAATAGAAGATGAACGGCCCACTATTCTATGGTATGTAAGAGACTGCTAGGTATGCTGCTTGGTACAACTATATATATATATATATATGCGTACGCTCAGTCAGTTTCCCTCGATGCGGGGATCAAAAAGTAATAACTGCAGCTGCGAATAAATAAACAAGATATGTATTCGTCGTTTTGACAGGAGGCAGAACTTTTTTTGAGCGGAGTGGAAGAGAGTAGAAAATCTTCAAGTCAACATTATAAACGTGAAATGTGCGCTTTTGTTTTCGTATGACACAAGGCAGAAGTACACGTGTGTGTTTGGCGACTCATTATTTTATTTCCTCCATGCACATGATTCATTTAAGAGCACTCGGGCTTCCCGTACGCCTGTATCACCTGAACTTCTAACAGTTGGCCAAAGAGATGTATTGAATTTTTCCAACCACTACGTACCTCCAGATGAGGAAGACAAAACAGAACGGTACGATATTCGCTTCTCAGGAAATACTGCAGTAAATGTAGCGTCAAGTTGTCTAAGACAACTTGCGCATGACTTGCTCACCTCTTTCATCGATTGCTTTAAGCAGGTTTCTACCAATTCTGTAGCCACTCTTTACCAAGTCGAGAAGTCTGAAAAAAAAAGAACGAAAGACTGCCGCGTAACTCGACGTGTTCTCCGAAAGGAATCTGTCGACTTAGAAAGACATTTATATTAGGCGTTCTGGCGAGTAATCAAAACAAACGTTGGTTGATGTAGTGAGCAAAATGCACCAATTGTAAACGTTTGTTATGCACTGTTTATTAATCCTATCTAATGAACAAGGTACTACGCGAGGACACAAAAACAAAAGTACGCTAATTTGTCCTTGTACACCAGTTGTTGCCGGCAGGGGCGCAGTTTGTACAGTTTTTTCTAGTGTCACTGTTTAAGATATTAAAGGGTGGCACCATCAGAGTACTCAAGAGAATAATAGCTAGCAAAATGTATGTAACTTTTTCTGCTTCGCACCATACACGTTTAAACCCACCGGGACATTATTTACGCATCTCGAAGAGTGGTATGCTGATACAGGCGTTGCAAAATACCAGTAACATGGTACGCCTAGATCAAATGTAACAATAATGAACCGCAACTGCGTAAATATTTAGCATTTAGAGAATAGATTATTTGAAATATGACGTAATATATAGCATATGAACACTGAGCCGCGCTCAAATGAAGATTTTACAAAAGAAGTGAGATCACTGCCCCCATTGACATTCCTCAATTGTGGATGCTAAACAATCTTCCGGAAGGTTTTATGAACAAGACAGAGTTACTAACAGACGGTGGTCCCTTGCATACATAGGTCCATGAAACGCGCCATGAGAAATGTCTGAAACAAAGAAATAAGGCGAAGCGGCCTTGTTTGAATAGAAACAACACGCAAGCACATGCCAAAGCAGAGGACATGCACACAAGAAATAAACACCAAGAGACACACATATGAACCATGCGTGGAAAAAAAATTAGAGAGGAGGGGGGAGGCACTACTTTGCTTTCAAGTGGGTTTTGGGAAGGCAGGTATGGTCGAGTTGTCATTTTTGCTATGTATGCTGTGGTAAAAAAATGAGAACTAAGGATCAAGGGCAGGGTGCTCTACTCCCTGGCTATGCCACTGATGTTATACACTTCGCAGGGCAAATTGGCTATCACGGATGTTCAGCTAATAACGCTTAGGAATAACCTAAAAACTGCCAACAAATTACAGAAATGTGCTTGAGCGGGCAAGATTGCAATTATCATGTGAGCACCGAAAATTAATTTTCAGGTCTTCTTGAAAAATATGGAAAACACAGATAACTGGACTTATTGAGTTTCGCCCGTCTGCGTTTGTGAGTCTGTGCGTTTCCGCAGCCAGATAGCAAACAAAATATGGCATAAGACATTGAAAATGGCTATTCAAAAACTTATTTGATTGCTGACAAACATTCATACGCTGAACTGCATTTATTAGGCAAAAACTGTGAACGCTATGCGCAATGTTGTATATTACAGGCGCATTGGCGTCCCCACTAAAAGGGATTTTTAAAAAGTGAGAGCCGGTGACTAATATTTGCGCGTCAGCGTAACGATGCCTTTATGCAGTCCACCTATTCATTCTTGAGCAAGGTGATCAGACTATTGTTCTGGCTTAGTTGACATCCGCTTGACTACGACACGCATATCAGTTAAAGATTACTACAGAGCGAATGACGAAAAAGTTATAGATTTTCTTGAAGCATCACAAGACGATTTCTTTAATACGTCATTGGGTGTCCTGGATCTGTGGAACAAAATAAAATCTGAAATCACGCATTGTGAATCAACCTTCATACCTACTAAGCTAAAGAAACCTAAGCGTAAAACGCCGTGGATTACGAGAAACAGAATCCACCAAAAGAGAAAAGTACAACGACTCCGCAAACCTAAGAAGAAATCCGCTGCGCTCAATGAGCTTTCATGCCACTTAAAAACGGATATAAAGATGGCAAGAGACCACTTTTTCTCAAGCACTCTGACTGAGTTTATGACAAATCAACCACGTAAATTTTGGAAGTACTCATCGAATCAAAATAGCACAGTAACTAAAATCGAAATATCGGGTAGTCGTGTTGAAGATGCACGGATTATTGCAGTTGCAGATGCTTTCAACATTTCCTTCCAATCAGTTTTCACGCGTACGCAGCCTTCATTTTTACCGTCGTCTAACAGTAAAAATCACATGCCGCAGTTAACAATAACAGTCTGGCATATTTAACCTGCTTCTTCAACTCGATGTTAAAAAATCTCAAGGCCTGGATGAAATTTCTAATGCTTTTTTTAAGCGCTATGCCGCTCAACTAGCCCATTTTCTGCAAAAGATATTTTCCATGTTAGAAACAGTGGTGCTTCCTGATGATTGGTTGTGTGCAAAAGTAATTGCTATCCTTAAAAGTGGGAACAAACAACTGATAAACACATACAGGCCAATATCACTGACAAGTACATGCTGGAAGGTAATTGAGTATATATTAACAAAGCACTTATGAACTATCTAGAGGAAAATAATCTGCTTTATCCGAACCAACATGGTTTTAGAAGGAAGCTTTTAACCACTACACAGCTTTTAGAGATTACTCATGACTTTACTTTAGCTATTATTTCTAGACTGCAAATAGATGCAATATTTATTGATTTTTCTCAGTCATTTGACCACGTCCTGCACTCGACGTCCGTCCTGCACACGTCCTGCACTCGTCCTGCACCCAGTATGTTTCTTTTAATAATGTTCAGTCTGATCGTGCCGACGTGCTCTCTGGTGTTCCCCAAGGGTCCGTACAAGGACCAACACTCTTTCTCATATACATCAATGACATCTACACTGCTATGAAACCAGGTATTACAATGAGGCTTTTTGCAGATGACTGCGTCATATACTCTCCCACTAGCACAACAGAAGACCAGGCCAAACTTGACAAATCTTTAGAAAATATTGGGTAATGGTGTGAAAAACATGGTATGCAAATAATACAGACAAAACCATGTGCATTACAATTTCCCATAGAAAGACACCACTTCTCTTTCAGTACAACTTCTCTGGGGCAGACATCAAGCACATTAATACCGTAAAGTACCTGGGGGTCACAATAACGTCATCGTTAAAGTGGGATGTTCACATTAATCATAATTCTGCACGTGCATATAAACAACCTAGTTGTAAGGTGTAAACTAACCGGAACTTCCCCTCAAGTTAAACTAACAGCGTACAAGACGCTCATTAGACCCGTCCTGTAATATGCAGCAATAGCTTGGAACCCGCACCAAAAGAATATGATTGATGCATTGGAAAAGATTCAAAACCGGGCTCTTAGGTTTATTTTTTCAAAGTATGCCAGGCGGGAGAGTCTTTCTGCGCTGAGTTTGCAAGCACGTGTCGCAACTCTTGCTAGCCGACGACAATTAGCCAGGCTGAAATTTCTTTTTCGTCTTTCAAACAACCTGGTAAATTTAAATAGGAATGATTACCTTAAAGCTCCGCACCGTCACTCCAGTAGAACAAACAATGACAAATGCAGACGCCCATTCCTGTCACGTTGTAACACGTTGAAGTATTCTTTTTTTCCCGCAGCTATAGAGATGTGGAATGACTTGCCGAAAGTCGTTGTCAGTGCACAATCACCTGAATCATTTTCGTCGCTGTTGGAAATTCATTTAGAGGAATTGCAATAAATCCTGTGCTCTCTTCGCCGAAATAAAAGTTGAAACAGTGTATCGCGCATGTGCTCGCACATTGCTACATGTGCTTAACCGCCTGCATCCGTATACCAATGTTACCGTTGATGTTATCATGCAAAGTAATTTTTTTTAGTGAAACACCTGTGCATTGTTCCTGATTGCTTTATACTGTTATATCGTTATTTTTCTTTTCTTGTCATCTTCGCAATATGAAGTGTTATTTGCTCTGTACTCCCTCTCCTGTATAGGCCTGAAAAGGCCCACAGTATTGAATGAATAAATAAATAAATAAGCAGCGAAGATGAGAGTGCCTGCAGCGAGAATAGTTCCTTCCACCACTTGGAAAGTACGAGCTACGATTCGACTCATCACCTTCAGAGATGCATGGAACATTGTGCCTAGTTAATGGACTTATACGTGATAAGAAAATCAAACGTCAAAAATGATATCTGTACTTCTCAAATTGCTTCACAATCAGCACAAATATATTTGAAATCGCTGCTACACTGATGCTTGACAGTTTGTAGTGTGTTGGATAGACTTACTTTTTTTAACGTTATACTGCTTATACTATTGTACTTGAAAAGCTTGAAATTCACAGCGTGTACAAGCAGGGCACCAACAAGCGCTCACCGACCAACTCAAACAGCAAAAGATTCACAGGTAGCGTACTGTTATTCAGAGGGACTTAAAAAACTGGTGCAGTGTTACAAAGAAATGCTTAAAAGTGCATGCTGGGTATGTTGAAATGTGAACTATGGTTGTACTAAACCAGGCCGGCCTTTATTAGCGAAAGAATATTATTGGCTGGATGAGCGAATACCTAATTGTCGGGCCTCAACCGGCCTCAACTTTTCAAAAGACCCTCGTACTAATACACTCATTGTTATCGTGCAGTGGAACATATCTGAAATACAAAGTGGGTGTTGTCTTCAATAAAGGTTCTCCGCGGACATAAGCCTACAGCCTCATGTGCATGAGCAGCCTTTCGTGAATTGTCATAAAAATTGAATGATTGAAGATTGAACGCTGTATTGGTAATGAAACACTGAGTTTGAGCGGATCACAAGAGCTAAGTTAAAACTTTACGCACGAGCTTTTTAAGATATTTTAAAATGGGTATTGCAATGCACCGTTCTTTGTTGAAAAAGTTTCTCTTCAACCCATGCTTTGAAATATCAGTCTAAATGCTTGCAACTAGTCTCAGTGATGAAAACGGGAAATTCAGGGAGTGATGATATTATGCTTCTTGCTTTAGTGACGAATGTAGATATTGTAAATGAAACGTGCAGCATCATTTTATTCACTTAAGAGAATTTCCTATGTCATGTTGGCTGATTAAACGGATTGTGTGTTCTCTTGTTGCGGACTTACACATGCTGGAGTGGTGAAATCAGTCTATTTCTCTACTGGCTCCATTCAAAATTTATTGCGTGGACCTCAAAGAACAAACGTGAACATATTAAACCATATACCATTAGTTCTCTTTAAGTATGAAAATAGGCGAAAGTATTACAAACCTGCATCAAATACCGAACGCACGGGCTTGTCTGAGTTACCAGGTTATAATTGTAAGAAAAAAAAGGCTTACGGTATCTCTTATACATTCGCGTATGACGATATAAGATGGCAGTCATTTAACGCTATATCGTTCAATAGCTCATTTCGCAGAAACTCCAGCGTTGGCATGGGTATCGTTTGTTGTGAGCAAAAACAGATTCATGACCAAAAATTTAAGACAGGTGCTACTAAAATACACAATAAAAATGTGCGTATGATAGGAGAATAACCCCGGTCCTTTGCTCGGCGAGTGTTTTACCCTACAGCCACGCCTATGCTTGCGTGTGGCAGCTTGGGCTAGTTGGTATGGCATGACGATAGTCATAGCGCGAGAAAAAAAAAAAGACGGCAAGAAGGACATGAAGGACACGAGCACTCATGTCCTTCATGTCCTTGTCTCTGTGTCGTCTATTTGTTCTCGAGCTATAACTATGGTGATCGCTATGCCTGCGAATTCGGTCAAAATAGCTTCCTCTGCTTGTAAATGCAGTGAAAGCAACTTCCATTCTTTACGAACGCGCACATCTTGTATTCCACAATACAACATGAAATATTGCCGTAATAATGAATGGCACAAGCGTGTAATGCCATTAGGGGTCCGAACATGGGATTATCATAATAACTTAATATTTGCATAGTTAAAGCTATTCTCCCACTCAAAAAAGGCACGCACGCTTCTCCGCCCTAAGGCCATGTAGAGTGTGCACAGGAAGATTTCATGCATTAAGCGCTTCAAGTACGCAGTATAGGAACAGAATATCGCTATCACGTTGAACTCTAAAAGGTGGATCTTCAACGTTCACTTTTTTTGTCTCAGTGAATGCTTTAACCCTCCCGCCTTAATGAAGTGAACGAGCTGCATCACTGATGCGAAACCACAACATTATTAAATATTTGTCAACTCACCACATTTTCGCTGCATAAATATTCGCACGAAATACAGGTAACCACGTGGTATGTTAACCATTGGTTGTTCAATTTTGACTGGGCCATCCAAACTGAACAATGAACCTTTCTGCTAAGCATTTCGTACACATCGCCTAAGTGCTGAATTGAGACATGTTCACGGCAATTCTACTTATTTGTGAGGTATTTACTATTTGTCGTTTTGAACAGTCTTCTGAAAGTTTTCTATACTCCGCGTATAGTTAGAAAATATACATTCTATTTATCTCCACATGGTTACTTGTATTACTTACACAAAGAATTTAGGTCGTAGTGGTACGTGCTGTAGATGTCGAAGATAGACCCTGTGTACCTGAAAACGTAAGCGGACAATAATATTAAGGAAAGTGAAATGAGGTGTGAAGAAAAACAAACACAATCGCACGCAAAATTGTTAAAGCCAGTCACAACCAAGTTTGTTATATACAGGTATTGTTGGTTTGAGTATTATGTTAATGCTACAGCACCAAAAATTAGTCCGGGACTCTGCACAAACGTTAGCCCAAAAAATTAAAAAGCATTATAAACGGAAACAGTCGCAGAACTGCCATACAATTTGTTTAGCTTTTTATTGAGATTGACAAGCTCAATTTAAATTTTCGTGCCAGAACCGTGCTTTATATGTTTGCTGTTTATGATTGTGAACCGACTTCCGTATGTGTGACGTAGAGAAGTTTCCATGGTTGATTAGCAGTTATAATGAAAGAAGCTTCCTATCTAATCACTCAGTAAAGTCTCCAATTATATGCTGTCAAGAACAAACAATGGCTGCAATTGTAAGGCACTGGTTTGTAAACATAGACCATACGCAAACATTACTTACGCAATGTCGAGTTCGCGACTGTTTTTACCAATGGAGAAGTAGTTGTTCCAGTAATGTTTTGTCATCTGGTAGATTCCTGGAACCGGAGCGTTGACATTTATTTTGGTCTCCTGTAAAATTTTTGAAAGCATCGTGTTCGGCAAAGGCAAAACACTCTTCAAACGCGGTTGGTTGCCTACCTGACCTCCGTAGAGCTTCAGGAGTGGGTCTGTCATGGTGGCGTTAATAAAAAAGAGCTGTAGCCGCACATCCTTCAGCTGGAACATGAAAGAAAGATATTAGTTTCTAAGTCTCCTCGCGTCTCGAGCTCAGCTATTTAATTTAGGAACACATTGACGTGTTTAGCAAATCTATCGTGTAGATAAAAAACATGCTCTTTTGAAACCTATATGTTTGTATAGTCGGATTCATTAAAATTTGTGGCATTTCCTCTTTAAAAGCGATTGCACACAAGCGTGGGCCAATAGGTGCGTACTCTTTATTGACGTCATGTGCCGGACGGCTAGCGAACCTTAGGAAACATTTCTGAAGGCATAAGTAGGAGTACTTTTTGAGTCGCGGACGTCAGCGGCTTCAGCGCTCCGGTCGTCTGGAAGGGTACTCTGCGGTGTTCTTAAAAAGTATAAGATTATAGGTTCTTTCTAGGAATTGTGTAGCTAATTTTCTGAACAGCACTTTTTTGACATCCTTAAAGCTTGCGGTGGACATTCGTTCCAGCCGAAGGCGTGAACAAGGGGTTATGCACCTCGTTTGAGTCAGATAATGGTAATAATTTCTTATAAACACACATATATTTGACTTGCGTACAATCTTAACCATTAAAAAGTCAAGTTCAAGTGAGTTCCAATGTTCGTCTCGATGACCTGTGAGTGTCTTCAATGAGATGATGTTTTACATGTGCTCCTCACCATTCAACGACTGTCTTCGCAAATAATATGCCAAGAGCTAAGATTGGCTGGATTTTCTTTTTACAGCAAGATTGAGCGTGAAAACTACTCTGAAAATTAGACTCCTTTTTCATTTTTCTCTGTCACAAGTCCGTGCTCAATTAAGTATTCACTGACGGTTCTTGGTTTGTGCATGCTTGTGAGCACTTCTAATCATAAATGTTGCCTCTATGATAGTGCGTGCATAATATACGCGCACACTACACCTGAGGTATACTGACATGTTGTGGTGGAGCTTCCAGGTGTGCGGAAAGCCTGGTTACGTAAAAAAGATATCAAATATAAAAAGGTGAAGGTTAATTCTAGTAATTGAAAATATACCTTGCTATAGATGTAAGTACAAGTCGTACTTAAAATTATATGTCATACTTAGAGCCTACTGTGGCATTAAGCCTCGTTCACTCTCCCTCCATATTTGAGTACTAACATAATATTCGGCCTTGGAGTGCAATGCCACTCACAGCTGAAATTCTATTTTATTGTAGCTATTAAATAGAAAGGACCGACATTAAACGCTGCACATGGGCAGTCTAACCATGTGCTACGCAGAACCACCAGCCTCTCGTAACCCTAAAAGTTCATAATTAACTCGTCGGCGTCTTAAAGCAGGCTAGAATTTCATCTTTGTTTATGAATACCTAAACGCTAAAAAGGAAACTTACACCATAAAATATAATGGACAAGCACCCATCCAAATATCTTCATGCTGTGTGTTTAGTTTCATTAAAGAAAATGAGCACGTTGACTCTTTTGTGTTTGCTGCATGTAAACATTCAGCACGCATGATATGTTGTAACGAAGTACGTTGCTTTACCAACCTTGCGGTATGCTTCAACTCTAGCGTCTGCCGTCGTCAAGTAGCTGTATGCGTAAGAGTAGTCCACGCTTTCGTAGATCTTCCGGTACACGTTGAAGAATTTGATCCAAAGCTGCGACGTGAAAATACGCACTCAGATCATCACATCTTATCACGGTACAATCTCAAATATATATCACACACTATATAAATGGCTTTGTTTAAAGTAGCAAACTTGTAATGATGTCAGGAGAAGGGAACAAGTGCTGATATGATAATTAAATATAACACATCGGGCTTTGTGATATTAAGCCTATTTTACACGAGTGACCAAGGAATTAAATAAACATTGCTGTACCAAGTTTCCATTCCCATTTTATGGACAAAACGTTGTGTTTCTTCTTACCTCGGGGGCAATATCTTCCTTTTCGCATCCAAACAAAATTGTTTTGCTTAGCCAAAATAAACGACGCTTAATAACAGCTATGCGAAAAAAATGCAATTTTTCTACTGCATCTACACTTGCAACACCGTGGAGTGTGCTGATGTATGTATTTTTTAAATGTCGAAAGAGCCCTATAAGTTTCCAAAAACAACACACGCACAAAACAACGGGAGAAACATTGCGTGCTCACGTATATAATTTGTGCTTTGATTTTTCAGTAAACCGACGCTGCTTTTAATAAATTCATTTGAAAGACGCGCATCTGGGAGTTAAATGGATAACGAAGTGGCTATCATTGTGCTGTTTATAGTCATTTCAGACTTAAGCGGTTTTATGCGCGTTTTCTAACTTACATTAAGGTTGCAGAAGGAAATGGTGCTGACATTGCGCGAGCTGGTCAAATGAAGACAGGAATTAATCATTGTAGCAAGCCTCAATTCTAATCGAATGGTCCGTCCCAACATGGTAGAGAAAACCACGTAATTGTCTACAAGGGTTTTTTTATAACATTTATGAGACACGCACCTTGTCGCCCTTCAGGCCAAACTTTTTCTTGATCCACATGTGGTAGATCCACGATGCGGCTGTAGGCATGCTCTTCTCGGCATAGCGCAAGCAGAGGCGCCACCGCTCGGGCTCAGTCTTGTAACCAAGGTGGTAGCGGTAGAACAGCGTCTTCACGTGCTTCTCGTGCGTCCGGTAGAGCAGACCAAGGCGCAGCAGCACACGATAGCCCAGGTAGTTGTAGATTACGTCCCTAAAACGTCGTTCCTTTTAAATGGAAGGAATTCTACCAAAAACTTTAAGCTATGAAGGGCAACATTTCAGGGAGTTCCTTCGGTCAAACGCTACCGTCACGCGAACTCGACAACTCTGTGATTCAACGAAAACGTAAGAACCGTTATTTGAAGCTGTCGATGAAAGTATGGTAGTTGAGAGATTAAAGACAATGAAAGCGGAAAACAGAAACCTGTCACCGGGGGGACGCAAACTCAATATCTTCGCCTTGCACTAAGGTGAACATACAATTATGCTGTTATGGCGGCCATCCCATGCCCTTTTTTTGCGTAGTTAGTTATGGCTAAACTGAGAGCATCAGTGAACGACGCTAGCTGCGATGCTGAATACTGAATGTTAGTCTTTTTTTTGTTTTGGCTCAATATCGTCTTGTAGCAAAACATATATGGAACCTGGCTGATTTGCCTTCGAGCATTATACACACTGATGTGTCATTTAGCGTGGGTAACCAAATACCGTATGAAAAATTAAGAAATGTTATACATCTGGCAATTGCGATAGAATGGACAGCGGCTTCGGTCTTTCTGACAAATGGGAAATAGAAGAAAAAGAGCTGTGTAAACTATATATATATATATATATACATATATATATATATAAATATATATATATATATATACTGGACTATATATGTATATATATAGTCCAGTATATCCTCCGTGAGTGGTCACAACGTGGTTTATTTTGACGTTTCAGCCTAGAGTCTGACCTTCATATTATATATATATATATATATATATATATATATATATATATATGCAGAAGAATAACTTCGGTTGCCGCAAGGTTATAAATATAAAAGTAGATGCGCTTTCACATAACTGCTTATTGTGCCGACGTTTCGACAGGAACCCCGTCTTTTTCAAGGCATAATACTATTTACACATGTTCCGTGTCTTCTTATATCCTGTCGAGACAGGAGGGGAGGGGTCAAAAGAGAGAGAGAGAAAAAAAAGAAAAAAAAACAGCGAAACGGGAGGACAAACATTAAATAAAATATAGAAAATTTAGGAGAAGAAGCAAGACCGACACGGCGTAATTAGAAAGGGGCAGCATTTCAACAGAGTAAAGCAGAGGTAGATAAGCAATGTCATCATTGTCAACAATACCTCCCCCGCACCCACTCTTCCCCAAGTGGGCAGGGAGCCGCTGTTCTTGTATTTCACCTTTCCGTGTAGTCCGCTGGCGGCTCGTTCCTCTTTGAAGTGTATGACAAGTTAATGGGGAGGGCTTAAGCGCTTGGAGTGCGTGCTGGTGGCGTCGGGAGGAGCGAAAAAGCCGGTGAATGAGGCACCACCATCGATATTCATTATATGCATTGGCTCCTTGTCAGTGAAGGAACAGAATGTGCGTTAAAAATTAAAGAAGGAAAAAAAAAGAACAGGGGGGGAGGGGGGAGACTGTACGACATCCGAGACAGTCACCACACAGTTGCGGCTCACAGGGAAGACATGCGCGCATGTATGAAAAAGTTAACGAAACCACCTAGCTGTCAGCTCCTTGTCAGTGAAGGAACAGAATGTGCGTTGAAACTTAAAGAAGAGAAAGAAAAAAAGAAAAAAGAAAAAAAAGGGGGGGGGGGACCGTACGACATCTGGGACCACTTATCTTTGCGTTCCGGCTGTGCTTGATGAGGCAAATCATTTCTATTTTGTCAGATGCATAGGCCAAAAGCTTTGTTAGCGGGTAATATTATTGTCGTAATAACCTGCTGTGGTGAAATAATCTGCTCACGGCAGGTTATTTTTTCACCCATTTTTATTTCTTCCTATTTACACTACATTGGTTCTATAACCTTCCCCTGTACATTCCTTGGCATTATTGTCTGTTACATCTCATATATATATATATATATATATATATATATATATATATATATATATATATATATACATATTGTCATGACCAAGAAAGACGCTGACGCATCGGCGCACGGTTAGCTACAGCAAAGAAGAGAAGAACGAAGTCAGAATAAGATCAGCTGACCCAGGATCGGGTGTTATCTCTTTTATCTCCGTCACAATGGCGCAGTCGACGAAGAAGAAGTCTTACGTCCCGGCTTCGTCATCCAGGACAGCCGCGATAAGCGCCGCTTGAGGACGGCGTCAAGGCCTCCTCATCAGCTGTTCACCTACCGCCACTGCCACCACCGTTCGGGGACGGCGTCAAGGCCTCCTCAGCGGCTGCAGTACACGTTACCGGTACCATTTCACAAGGGACGCCGTCCACGCGTCCTTGGCTATGGATTCTGCCGTCAGCGCAAGCCGACAAGTGAACCCGCTGCGGGAAGCCACCGGTACGTGTCTTCGTGGTTCACCGGCAGTGCGGGCTTCTCCATCAAGGAACGCCGTTCACGCTTCCTTAGCGACGGGGTCCCACCCGCCACATCAGCCACCCTTCAGCCACCCTTGTGGACGGTGCCCAGGCATTCCCTGTGGTTCTAGGCCATGACCTGATTGAAACCCTGCCACCGTTTCACGGTAAGGATCCGCATCGGCCCCTGTCCCTTGGGAATGCCGCTCACGTTTCCCATGGCCTACATTCCCGTTGCGGTACTCTTTCAACAAACGAGCTGCCACGGAACGCCGTCCAGGCTTCCCTGCTCGTCGACCTCACCGGGGTGAGTGCCGCAATTGCTACTTACTCAACGAGCACGACCACTGACTCTTCAGGCTTAACGCCCGACAGCACCGTCAACCTGCGGCGTACCATCGCACTACTCCACGTCGAGACTAGCGAACTGACAGCGTTGATCGCCGAGCGAGCTCCTACAATGTCGCCAGTATTGTGGGACATTAACGCAGTGTTGGATGTAGCTGCCTCATACGACCTTGAGGCAAGCACACCGGAGCAACGCAGGGAGCTTCGGTCTTCTCTGATCGAGCCCTCACACCAGCTCGACTGCTTCGCGTCGGTGATCTCTGCGTTGCCACCTTCCACCTCACAATCACCAGCCGTCTGTGAACTACCGGAATTCCACGGGGTCCTGAACGACGCCGACAGCTGGGTGGCAACCGTCAACGCGATAGCAATGCGCGAGGCCTGGACTGAAAATCAAAAAATAGACCGTGGCTGTAGACCGTCTTCGGGAAGGTGCAGCGGCATGGCACCGGTATGAAGGCTTCAAGCAGCAGTCCTGGGTGGAGTGGAGCTCAAAGCTCATAGCTGCCTTCGGCCGGACACTCTCTGATCTCCCTTCCACCAACCAGTCCAACCTGACCAGTACCGAGGATGGAGTTCAAGAAGGGTTCCATCTCGAGGCAGCCAGTGCCGTCCACTAGAGATGCTTCCCCCAGACCATCGCTAAATGTTGCATTGTGGTCCGGGCTGACCACCACGATGCAGCCAAGCCCGCCCACCGAAAACTTTGCCGCCAGCTCCGCGCGCGCGCAGTCGTGGCCGAGTGTCATGACCAAGAAAGACGCTGGTGCTTCGGCGCGCGGGTAGCTAGAGCAAAGAAGAGAAGAACGAAGTCAGAATAAGAACAGCTGGCCCAGGATCGGGTGTTGTCTCTTCTCTCTCCGTTACAATATATATATATATATATATATATATATATATATATATATATATATATATATATATATATATATACAAGCGAAAAAGGTGTATATCTAAGGACTCGTTTTTTCGTGTTTTGACGTAATAATATTGAGATCAAACGGACAATAATGCCAAGGAATGTATAGCGAACGTTATTAGAACCAATGGAATGTAAATAACAAGAAAGAAAAGTGGGTGAAAAAATAACTTCCTATGAGTAGGATTCAAACCTACAATAAACCTATGACATATATATATATATATATATATATATATATATATATATATATATATATATATATATATATATATATATATATATATATATAATGAGATTTAATGTACAGGGGAAGTTTTTAGAACCAATGTAATGTAAATAAGAAGAAAGAAAAGTGGATGAAAAAATAACCAGCCGTGAGCAGGGCTGCTCACGGCTGGTTATTTTTTCATCCACTTTTCTTTCTTCTTATTTACATTCCATGGGTTCTAATAACTTTCCTTGTACATTCCTTGGCATTACTCTCTGTTAAATCTCATTATTATTGTGTTAAAACACGGAAAAACGAGCCCTTAGGTATATACTTCTTTCCCTCATATATATATATATATATATATATATATGTGTGTCTGTGTGTGTGTGTGTGTGTGTGTGTGTACATAACAGTGACAACGTGGTTTATTTCGACGTTTCGGCCTAAAGTCTGGTCTTCATCAGGATCGAGGGTACAGTTTATGGGTGCTCAGCTTTTTATAATCTTAAATCAGAGGGGGAGAGAGAGAAAGAGGAAAAAAAAGAAGAAAAGAATAAAGAGAAGAGAAATTAAAAGGAGAAAAAAAGAAAAAAGAATATAAGGTGAACTCTCTCGGGCGCCCCCTTTCAATCTTCCTTCCCCTTCACCCTCCATAACTCTCCCTTTTCTCCTTTTCCCCCTTTAGGATGCCTGCGGTCTGTGTATCCTTCCTTTCACTAACGCATCGCTCCCGACCAGACAGCGCCTCCTGGCTCTGACGGTTCAGTGTGGGGGGAAAATAGCCTTTTTTAAGAAGTGTAAGCCTTTAATTACTCAGCGCCTCGTCGACATCTCGTCGTAGAAAGTGGGGCACCGCGTATTGCCGCAGAGGGTGTCAAGCGGGTGCAATGCCAATTCTTAGCCGCTTCTGGATTACGCGTGCATTAGGGGTCTCCCCATAGTGCACAGGGTTGCTGTTGGGCATGTCAAGCTTGGCACAATTGATTGGATAGTAAAGTAAAAACAGAAACAGACGACAGCTGTACTTACGAAGAGTAGTTACACTTGGAACTATTTTGATTTGTCCAGTGCCCTTCGCAGCTGCAGTGCCGTGCACTCAGTTATTTTTTTAATTATTGCCGTAATTGTTTTCGAATGCTTTAATTGCTGCGAATGTACCCGTATTCTCATTTATTTCTCTATTGAGGGTGTTAAATTGGTGGATAAGGTATGAATCTCGTTGTTCACGCTCTCGGTTTGATTTAAATCCCGTCTCTAATAGCGTTACTGATAATTTGTCGAATGCATGGTCAGGAAGAATGAGATGTTTTGATAGGGGTAGATTTGGGGCTAATTTCACATGGGCTCTGTGATAACTGAAGTGAACCTTAAATGGTGTTTCTGTTTGTACGATGTACTGTATACTGCACACGTTGCATTCGAGCAAGTATACCTCATTAGAGGAATCGCATGTTAGGTTTCCTCTTATGTTAATAAAAAATTTGGATTGTGTGCTGGTTGCTCTGTGTGTTTCTGGCATCGTTTCACATAGAAGATATCGTGACTTTAAACAAGGTCAGCATGAATTATTAGGGGGTGAGGTATTGATTTGACAGTGGACAAGTGTGTCTTTGAGGTTGCGTGGTCGTCGTTAAACGACGCCAAGAGCAGATGGGAAGGCGCGTTTCAGACGTTCACTTTGTTCCAGAAAGTTGTAAAGTCGTTTAAGGATTTTGTTTACGTTGGGTAAACTTGTGCTGTAAGTTAAGCGAAAGTTTGTTCGTTGTGGGTCTTCTTGCGGTGGTCGCTTCATAAGTGAGTCATCACGCTTCACTTTTCTCGCTTTTCAAATGGCGTCATCAATTACACGTGAAGGTATTTTTGTTTATCGAGCATTTGTTTTAGCCTCTGTGAGCTCGTGTCAAAATCAGCGTCTCTTGAACAGATTCGCTTAAACTGGTGAGCCTGGCTGTATGGAATACTGTTTTTACTGTGGCGCGGGTGATCGCTTTGGTAATGGAGGTACTGTTGTCGATCCGTTGGTTTGCGATATAGGTTTGTAGAAAGCTTGCCTTCTTCTATCGTTATGGTAACATCAAGAAAATTTGAGGTTGCTTGCGAGTAGGTGTGTGTGAAGTGTATGTTCATATGTACAGTATTGTAAGTGTCGTTAAAGCTGATAAATTCATCCTCGCTGTGGGTCCAAATAAGAAAGGTGTAGTCTATGCATCTTCTGGATAACAGTGTTTTCAAGAAACCCTGTGCAAGAAACAGTGATTCTAGCTTTCCCATAAATATGTTGGCATAAAGGGTGCCATTTTGGTGCCCATAGTGGTTCCGCTGATTTTTCGACTGTACTTTTGGTTAAATTCGAATGAATATAATTCGAGGACCATCCTCGTCAAAGTTGCGATGGCAGAGAAATATGGTAGTTAGATTGTCTATGGTCTGTGTACTGAGCTCTTTTCCCCCAGACCAGGCCGCCAAAGCCAGGAGGTGCCGTCCTGTCGAGAACAATGCGTTAGTGAAAGGAAGGATACACAGACCGCAGACATCCTAAAGAGGAAAAGGAGAAAAGAGAGGGAGATGGAGGGGGAATGGGCAGGAAGAGTGGAAGGGGGCGCCCGGGGAAGTCCACGTTATATTCTACCCTTTTTTTCTTTTTTCTTTTCTTTTTTTCCTCTTTCTCTAATTCCTTTGATTTAGGATTGTATAAAGCTGAGCACCAACAAACTGTACCCTCAATCCTGATGAAGGCCAGACTCTAGGCCGAAACGTCGAAATAAACCGCGTTGTGACCACTCACGAATGATCTGCTTGGCTACTTGTAACGCTACGGCCACTCAACCACCATGCCTGCCTGCCTCTCTCTCTCTCTCTCTCTCTCTCTCTCTCTCTCTCTCTCTCTCTCTCTATATATATATATATATATATATATATATATATATATATATATATATATATATATATATATATATATATATATATATATATATATATCAGATGCTTGCTTTCGCGCAGCAGTCCTCCGGAATATATAAAAATTTTGTTAATTATGAGGTCTGTTCAAGCAACTTGAAATCCCACGAACACTACTGTGGTATGGTATGGTAAACTTTGTTAAAGTCCTGATGATCCACGCTTAGGTTGACGCATGCGGCTCCCAAGGGAGGCAACAACGTTCAACCTTACTATGACTTCTGGGTGACTTGTGCTTGCTCTGAAAGATCTTCGCTGGCAAGACCTCTTTACCACCAGTCGCTTTCCTTGTAACAGTATGTGGAGGCCGCAGGCCTCATATACTGTTACATACTGCCAAAGCTTGTGGTCCAGAGTGACAAATCCCATTACACTTCTAATAATTTATTTGAACCTCTCTGTTCAGATATATTTTGTTAATGAAACTTCAATTTCGGAAAGTTCTTGTTTGTAGCAATCCTAAAGCAACGCTTAGTATCTGCTAAGCTGAGCGTGTGGCACTGAAATTGTTTTCTGCTCATGTAGTAATCCTTTGCGAATTCATTTTATGCAAACAATCGGTATCTTTCCTGCTATTATTGTTATTCGGATCCTGGTCTTGTACTTCACGGGTAGGAAGCCCCCGTGTGGCTGCGTTAGCCCACTTGTTTAAGTTCATCCGGGATGTGTCGACAGACCCCATATGAGCAGGAAACTAGCGGATTTCGATACCTTGGCTGTATATCTCATCAATTAGCTGGGCAGTATTTTTGGTTACAAAACCTTTATTCAGGTGTCTAATATTTATTTCAGAGTCACTCACTATGTACTTTAATCCACCATGGAAAAACAATACCCTAATTGTTTAACATATATGGCAAGCAAGGACGTTTATAAAGCATTTGTATAAAGTATTTGTTCATTTGCCAACATATTACGATATTTCTTGAAAACAAGCGTCTTGTACGAGGACGAACCACATCGTGTTCGCGATATTCCACTTTTCAGTTCCCCGCTTATTGTAAGAACGCATGCAAATTATTTCACCCAGTAACATAAAGGCTATGCTTAAAGTTGCACACTAAGTAATTGACAATCCTTCTGTTAAATATTACATATAGCAAACATTTTGAAGTTACTGCTTGCTTGTATTCATTGGGGCAGTTTTGTGTTGCAGGTATTGCGTCGACAAGCCATACGACATAAGCGCGATTCCCAACTACAGTAGATGCATTTTGATGAAAGGAAAACTTAGCGTATGCAAATGAAGTACGCAGGTCTACTATTGCCTATTATGTGTTAGTTCTTGTGCGTAGCGTTGTGCGGTTATTGATAATGAGAAAGTCTACCATTGCGCTGTGGGGTTACATTACCGTAAAAAACCTCGAGAGCTCAGAACTACTCAAGACTCAAAACAGATGTTATTTAGCACAAAGGACCAAATGCGGACACAAATGAGGACATACGCTAACTTTGATTTGATTGATATGTGTGGTTTAAAATCCCGAACCAACATATGTTCATGAGTGACGCCATAGCGAAGGGCTCCGCGAGATTCGACTACTTGGGGTTCTCTAACGTGCACCCAAGTCTGAGCACACAGGACTACTGCATTTACGCCTCCATCGAAAATGCAGCCGCCGCAGCTAGGGTTCGATTTCACGACCTGCAGATCAGCAGCCGAGTATCTCAGTCACTAGACCATCGCAGCGGAGCGACGCAAACTTTTTAAAACACAAGACCAGCGTTACTACGATAGAAGACCTGAGAGAAATACATTTATGTCAGCAAATGATATCAATAAGATGCTTACGCTTGCTTGTAGATGGTGAGTACCCCAAAAAACAATCTTTAAAAATATTGCACATTGTTGTCACCCCATGCTTTGCCGACGTGTCAGGTGTATTATTTACGCATTCCTTTACGTGTATAAATTGTAAACGTGCAGTAGTGCTAGTTTTCTTTGCTGAAAAACAAACAAGCCGAACTTATTGTTCGATCTGATCACATTTGTGTACTACGTTGCACAGCCACCGTTTTTTTTGCTGAACATGCGAGTATCACCCACCGAGTCTGTAAGCGCCTTTCCTGGGTGTGCTGATGTGCGGTTGCCAGAATAGCTCAGCAGAAGACAGCTGCACGAGACTGTTCATCATGCGAATGCACGTATTCTCGTTCATTTCACCGCTATGCTGCATTATACACCCCATTATCAACAGGTTGGTTGACGCTCACATGTTCGACTAAAAAAATGGGTAGCTTTACCTTATAAAGATATCCGAGTTTTCACACGTCAAATCTACAAAAAAATCTGTTAGGCTTACTTGGACTGCTTCTGAAGGAACCGCGCCAAGCCAGAAACGTATTTCACGTTGCCTACGAGAATTTTCGTCTGTGGACCAATGCTTGTGGATGATCCCTCGAATATAGTCTTCAAAAATGTCATCCAATTCCACTGCATGAAAAATGAACAGAAAAGTGTGAAGTAAAGTGCAGGAAAATTAGCAGCCCAGCCTTGAAGAACAATGTCTCAGAACATTAGATTTACAGCAGTGACGTATCATTGGCCAATAGCTGCCTACAGAAGTAACTTTTGGCCATTTGAAAACATTTAGAAACACTTACCTGCGGTACGTGTTTCCGAATGTTTGCTCTTTTATTGCATGTTTAACAACCAAAAATTTTCATGTAGAAGCCACAGTTACAAAAGGATGAAATAGTGAGCCACTTATGTTCAGATAGAGGGCGTAGAGGAAAGGTGTCTTTGCCAGTGGATTGAGCTAAAACAAAGGCTCGGAGATATTACAAGCGCGCCCAGTGTCAGGCAAATGTTCTTTCGTTGTACACCAGCCACAAGCACTCCGCTCGCGCATGCACTTCGTTGCCTTCTTTCTTCTATTAGTATTCAACAATATTTACCATAGAATGTGCATAAAAGGCATAAACTGCAGCACGTTTAACATTTCATGCGTTTCATCGCGATACCAATTATGTTGCCACTCTCGCCAGGTTTTTGCCGTCACGGTCAAGTTGTGCATGAGGTTCGAATTGTGAACCTTTAGTTACGTATTGCTTGTTCTTCGGGGAGGTAAACCACGCGTGAGAGGGGGCGACGAACTCGCCGGAAGCAGTGACGAAAGGAGCCGACCCTTGCCTGCTGCACAGAGGGCGCAAGGGATATCATTATCCCGCGCCCCAGCTGTGTTGTACATTGCTACGCAAGCAGATAGTAGAATCCCCGCATGGTCTTCTAGGAACTTGAAAAAAAAATGCGAGAGGTTAATGTGTCGCTCGAGCATCAACTGCGACTATGAAGGCCCAACCACTCGCACGCGTTTGCGTGCGCCTCAGCTTCGAATGCATTTCTCAGGCTCAGTCGCTGAGGGGTATGCGACGAAGTGCCTCGACGTCTGAGGAGTCAAGGCACTTCTCAAATTTTTGTTTACGTCACCAAACATAGGGCAGCACCAACCAATCAAAGGGTGCGAAATCTCGATACCTTACGCTGGTCAGTTCGAAGGCTTCCAAGGTACCACCGAGTAATGAAAGCAAGCGCAAAAAAAAGTCACAGCTTTGCCAGAAAGTCGAAGCAACGAACGCGATAGCAACAAATTTAAAGCTCACGCGCAGAATGGAAAGCAGATCGAAACATGCCCCGCATTCCTCACGCACAAATGACGCACAAAATGTACTCACAGGTACAGACACACGCAAATACGCGTCTCATTTGTTACTTTGCTGTGTCTGAAAAGTGTGCGCTTTTCGCAAACGGAGACTGCAATGATTGCAGTGACCTTTGTGCTCCCGGTAACTACAGCAGAATCGATCCTGGTAAAGACCGAGGCCAGCCAAGGCGTACGACCTTCCCCTCCTCGCCACCGCGCGATAAGGGCGCGTGAGGGAGCGTCGATCTCCATTTTTAAGTCGGGCAAAGTACGCGTAAGAGATTAGAGCGGGCTCCGCCACGCAATGTGGCGCCGCGCGCTCATGGAGCCACCTTGTTGGCAATGCGGAAAACACAATTCCCCTGCAAGATGCTGGTGAGCAGCGGTAAGTGATAGATATAAGTAGCTTGCCGTTTGAATGGTGAAGGAATGGCTTCGGGGTGGCTCATTGGTAATATCTTGGTTTCACGATGCATAGGTCCCTCGTTCAATTCCGCGCTCTAGAGTGTTTTTTTCTGGATTTTGTTCTTCCTTGCGTTTCCATTTATATAGATACGCATACATTAGCGGTGCAAGACATCAACGCTGACGCCCACGTCGACGTCGACGCCATCGGCAAAATCCAGCTGACTGTGTCCATATTATTGCTATCGAAATAAAAAAAACAACGGTGGAAATGTTTTGAAGCCCACGGCGTCATCCAGTGTGATCTGTGGTATGCAGTGGCATGCCGAGCTCGAGCGACCAATCCAGCGAATGCCTGCCGGCTGCCCTTGCAGCGGGTTTGAGTGCGATTGTCTGCTGAGTGAAAACATTGTCCGGAATACTGGGAGCAATGGCTACCTCCTTTGCTTTGATCTGTGATAACTGATAGTCTTTGCAAGAACGAGTGTAAACACGCTTCGGAGGTTTGAAGTTTTGAGCGTGAGCCCTCGCCTAGCACCAACTAAATTAAGAGCGGTGTCGTCTGCATTGAGCACAGGCATCCGTCATCGAGTGTCCATGACCTAGTTCAAGTAAGTAACTTCGCGTGAAAGAAAGTGACGCCAGCTTCCATCAAAACCTAGACGCTATATATGACGCCCGAGACATGGAGTGGTGCGTGCGGAGGAGGTATTTGAAGTATGTTTTCAGCATCGGCATTTGCTCATCATTGCCAAAAGTAAAGCTTTGCCTTGCTGGTAAAGACGTACATGACTGATTATGCCAATTTCACAACACTTAAACATTCTTCGTCTTCGGTGCAAATCACTTGCGCTTCTTGCCAAGCTAACGACAACCGTGAGAGTGTTGGCAGTAGCGTGACGCGATTTCCGGCCGTGTACCAGCGACGCTGACTCATTCAGCTGTTAGCTATCTCATTCACACTCGTGTATAACTATAAACTTGAGCGTGCGCGTTTGTGCATGTGTGCTTGTAACACGGCTACGTTAAGGACCTAGAACTATATTATTTAACACAAAAATTCCTCGTTGCTTGCGTAGTCGTGATTTGTTCGCGCACAGACAGCCTGCGAAAGCTGTATAAGTGTTATACGAAGTTTAACGTCCCAAAACCACCATATCATAATGAGAGAAGCCGTAGAGGAGGGCTCCGCAAATATTTCTACCACCTGGGCCTCTTCAACGTGCACCCAATTTCGAGTACAGAGGCCTACAGCATTTCCGCCTTCATCGGAAATGCAGCCCCCGCAGCCAGAATTTGATCCCGCTATCTGCTGATCAGCAGCCGAGTACCTTAGTCACTAGACCACAGCGGAGGGGTGCCTAAGCTGTAGAAACCGGGAACGTGTCAGTACACCCATAGGGTGTTGCCAACTGCAGGCGCATAGTGTGGTTAACGGTACATACCGGTGTGCTGGTAATCCACGGAAGCTATGAAATTTCATGTGTTCAGAGCGTAACTTCATTGTGAAACACATGCACCCTGTTTGCCTAATATTTTACATAAACACGGTTTATCCCATATGATTATTTATTAATCCAATAGCATGAACACATATGACACATAACAAGCACGTGCGTTGTCCACGCGAACTGCGATGGACTATAGTAAAAAGAATTGCATCAGAATGAGAACAATACGCAATGCGGTGACAGCAAATACACTCACGTAGAACGAGTTGTCAAGGTCCTTCAGCTTCAGCACTTTTTTGTCATAGTACACGCCTGTGCGATGACCTTCAGCGTACCTCAGCCTCTGCAGAAACGCAAAACAATGTATACATATGAGCTACGAATGCGGACAAGCGGTGCACAGGTGGCTGGGCTATTTCAAGTTCTCAGAAGCGTACACGCTGTTGAAATAAAAGACATATTCTTTCCGTAATGTTAAGCATTTGTTGCATGGACTTGGAGTAGAGCAGCGTTGTAACATGTTTGTAACCTGACAAAATTATCTGGGGATATATGAGCTAAAGACAGTGATATCAAAATTAGGCTTATTTTGGAGGGCTTCATCAGTTTCTACCATCAGGCATTTTGTAATGTGAACTGGCATCACGCTGTGCACGGGCGTCAAACCTGCGACCTTTGGGTCAGCAGCCGAGCCCCATAATATCTGTAACCCCATAGGGGACTTCACCACTTTGACTAATAAATACTGAATTGCAGTCGCATGCACATTACTAATTTTAAATGAAGAGCTTAAATTGAACAGCTGCAATGCCATGACCATCTCAACTTATGAGGGCAAGCAACTGTGGCAAAATATTTGGAATTAAACTTGCATTACGGCAGATAGCATGCGATAACTGCGTAATAAATGTGCATAAACTACAATACGGGCGAGTCGGCAAGCAACACTTTTCGGCAATGCGCACGCACTTTTATGAGTTCAATGTCGAAGGCTTGAATGTTGTCGCACAGTGTGTCCCACTGGTCATTCGTCGGTACGATGCCATACACGGACAGCATGGCGTCGCAAACACTTTGTCGAAGCCAATTTGATGACTCCGTGGTTGAGAGAATGAACTTGGGCAGCGCGGTCGTCTCAGGCTCGTCTAACTGAAAGCAAACGAACGATGAACAGTGACTCGTTCAAGTCTGCGTCTACTCTTAGCACGAAGAAAAAGATAGGTCTGTTTAGTAATGTAAGGACACAGCCTACAGAGGTTCCTGAAGTAAACAATGAGCGATTTTTCAGTGTTTGGAAAACACCACAATGACCGCGTGCCCATCGTTTCTATGCTGGTAGACCCTAAATGTCCACTAAATATCAAGTGAGATGGAACTGAAAAAAGATGTACACGTGCGTTGGTCTATATAAAGGAAAAATACCAAAGCATGTATCAAGTGCAATAAGATTGCTGAAATCCAGAACATACTTCATAAATATCAATGCCTCAACCTTAGAGTAATAGACGTGAGCTTGAAGCCAGAGCTCCATCAATGCTACACAACAGCACACTTCCTTATGACTCTGATTTTTAACAGAAACGTTCACTGAAAGGTGCTATTGACCTGCTATTCAACGCAGATGGCAAAGTAATCTTTAATTGTCTTCTGTAACTCGCTACAGTTCAAAGTATTAACTTCTGAGGTTTATTCAGTACAGGCACATAACTGGTAATCATTTCTCGTCAAAGATTGCCATGAAAGGTCTGCCAAGATTGCCAAGAAAGGGTAATTTTCTTGAATGAATCATCAGTTAAAATTCACTCAGGTGAATCAGCAATTTCGCCTCTTTCTATGCATGTCATTCAACTACCCCTAATGATATCTGATGCCTTTTCGGGAATTATTCTTGAAGCCAGCTGGCAGCGAAATAAGCATTCGTAAGTACCATGCTAAAAGTCTGTGAATAAAAAGTGTGGCTAACATTCATACAAAGTTTACTGAATAATAACGAAAAGAAATGTGCCGCTGTTCCAGAATATTAGTCGCAAGAAGCGCAAAATAATGTTCCAAACACAACCAGAAAACAATTCTAAAACATCACTTCTCTCCGAACGTTCGGCTCCGCAATAATCAAGATGTCACAACTACAATTCCTACAATTCGGTTTCCCCTAGAGTCATATTATTCCTGCAACTATAAATTACGTGTTATGATACAGTGCGTAAAATGAAAGTGGTACTTCACTGATATTTCTGACAAATCCTCGCAGCGCACGTTTTATGTACTCACGTAGATGATGACTTTAGAGTAATCGTCAGGGTCTACTCTCATCTGGACTTTGACAAGAGGAAAAAGGCCGAAGTTCTTGGCCAGCTTGGCAGCGATCACGGAGATCTTTGGGTCGCCCTCAGGGTCTAGTGACGGGAAGTGCTCCAGCCCGAGAATGCGTGGCATCTTCTTGATGTCGTCCATGCTGCTGTTACGTTCTGCGGTGTAGATTGTGAGTGACCAAGACTTCATCATAAGTGACAGTGTGCAATGAAAAGTCGCTTACCATGTGGGCTAAAAAAGTACAGTTTGCACTGTGGCCAAACGGAGTAGAACTAAAAAGGGGTTCTGCCACTGGTAACACCTGAATGACTTGAAGGTAAAAGCCTGCTACACACTTTGCTCTGGCTTAGGTTGTACTACAATAGACAAGACTTGTTTCAAAACATAACAAATCCCAGTCCCGCCCCGAGGAGGCTTCATGACCTTTACGTAGTGCTACACTGCCTCGGCAATCGACTCAAATTTGACCAACGCAGAGTTCCCCTTCAGGGAATGTGTAGGCTCCTCGCAGTCCCCGCTCCCCTATCCTCTTATGAATCAATGAGTGGGGAAACTGCACACCTATTCATATGCTAGTTGGTGGACCAACTAGCATATGGTGGTTCAGGAGAAACAATAGAAGTAAGAAAAATGAAAGATAGAAAAACAACAACGAATACTGTCAGACACGAGCCCACAAAGCTTTCCTCGCCCCATATAACTGACACGGCAAGGGGGCGTAAATTATTTAGTTAATTTCTTTCCAAACTAAAGAACCTCGCGTGCTTTTTGCTGGTGGGCCAACTAGATTATCACAGTGATAGACGCTTTTGATCCGGAGATAAAGGAAGACTTCACTATTTGGCTCCTATATGACTAGCATATCTACTGTAGTACGAATGCTCTCCGACCCGTGGCATATGCTATGAATGGTACTGACGATTTGTTTTTTTTAAACGCGAAGCATCTTAGCGAACTTCGGCGACTTTGAGCGTATCTATCTATCTATCTATCTATCTATCTATCTATCTATCTATCTATCTATCTATCTATCTATCTATCTATCTATCTATCTATCTATCTATCTATCTATCTATCTATCTATCTATCTATCTATCTATCTATCTATCTATCTATCTATCTATCTATCTATCTATCTATCTATCTATCTATCTATCTATCTATCTATCTATCTATCTATCTATCTATCTATCTATCTATCTATCTATCTATCTATCTATCTATCTATCTATCTATCTATCTATCTATCTATCTATCTATCTGCCTACGACATTTAGCTCTCCTGGCCGTTTCGTTCATGATATCGATACGAAACTTTGTATGGCATAACATGACTGTATGAGCAGCACATTTGACTAGTCATAACATGAAAATCAAGATATGTATATCATGAATGTCATGAATTACATTTCACGGTCCTGCAGCTCTTGCGATGAGTTCGTTGACATGGCACGTTGCAAAACTGGTATGGTATGGCATGATTGCATCACGAACAAAAGTGACAGACCCTAACATTAAGTGCCGCTCACATTCGATACGAAATTATGGCTCTATTCCCGCTGCCTCGCCGTGCCTATCGTGCCTCGCCATGCTTATCGTGCTCCACTACTCACTTGTACAGCACACGCTCGCTTACGTTGGTGAACACAGCCGTTCTCATAATGAGAAAGCTCTTGCTTGCATTTCTGCTGCCCTCCTTACGTACTGTCCCGAACACATTTAGAACCAAGTGCTTCTCTCTCTTGTCGTAAAAGCGGACCCGGGAACGATATTCCACAGGTAGACCAGGCACCACTATTTTGACAGGAATGATCAAATCTGTTACCGTGGACTAATCACAACCTAAGACTGGGTCCTCCACGGTGTTGTGGATGCTCGGACTGTGCGGACTACTCATAAAAGTTTAGGCAGTGTCATGCCATTCCTTCATAACATAACACATAAGAGCCCCAGGACAGCGTCATTTCTTTGTCATTTGCATGTTATCACACGTACAACAAGAACTCTTTCTTCAGTATTATGGAGCCATAAATAGTGTTTCCTACTGAAAATGCGACAAAATCGCCATGCAAATCACAGCTACAAAACGCAGATAAGCCTTCAAGTAAAAACTCCCAAGCATTTCCCCGAGGGTGAACATGGTTAAGTGCGAATGCACGGGGTGATGCTGTGAGGGGAGTGAAGTTAAAATTCGTTGGCATTCGCCAGTGAGTTAACGTAAACTCCCCGTGTGATAACATTGCGATTCCCAGGAACCATTAGACCCTCTCGGGAAATCTTGACGAGTTAACGCGTATATGTGAGAGTAAGTTCGCACTATAATGATGTTTATGTCCTTGGCCCGCTTCGCCAGCTTGCGCTCGGCATCACGGGCCCTTCGCCGCACTGCCTTGTCTTCAACCGGCGCGACATCTTCAACGATGCGTGCAACGTTCGCCTTCGATTGCATTGAACTCGTTGTTGAAGGTATCGCAGTCGAGGTTGATGCCTAAGATGGATCCATACCTATGACGACTTGCCGATCTCGAGCAAGTCGTTGCTGCGCGCGCGCGCAGCCACGACCTGACTGCGTGCGACTTGACTGCGCCTTGACTGCGGCATGTAGTCATGTTTCACTATTGCAAACATAATAACCTTCAGATGCGTGTCATGTGAAAACATGACTACATGCCGCAGTCAAGGCACCAATACAATTCGACGTGACGCGGTGCGCGTGCTCACCGGCGTTCATTTTGTCGCGTCACACCGGCGTTGCAACGCCAGGCGCCGGCCCTGCCATATATTCACAGGCGCTCGCCGCGCTGCGTTGATTTGATGCATGCGCGTTTCGGCGCGTACGGCGTTCCTCCGTCACAAAAAGAGGCAGACGCAGTGTTGTCTCGCTAGCGCGCATGTGCGAACTGCAGCATGTCGTATTTCGCACTGGTTGCCGTCGGGCCGCACCGACGGACGCTGGTCACGCCTAGCGTCAGACAATAGAGTGCTCACGTTTTGCTAACGTTGCTTGGCTATGCCCAGCGTTCGCACGCGTCAATGCTACATTGGGCGTATTGGTCCCATCATGATGCGCTCGCGGCTGTTTTGCTAGCTCCACATATACGGAATTCGTGTTAAGTGACAAGTATATGTATGGTGCAAAAATGATAACCCTGACATGCGTGTCATCTAAGAACATGACAACATACCACGCTCCTAGCATGCTCGCAGTCGTTTAGCTAGCTCCCAATACCCTAAATTGATATCACGTGACGTGAATAAATGACGAAGGTGAACGACATATTCAAACATGATAATCATGACATGGAAGTCATGTACGGCATCATTTACCTCCGCCTTGTAACGTTGTGCTGATTTTAAAATGACATATCAACATTTGTAATCCGTGCTTCGCATATCATCAATTCTCACTGTACGTGGGACCTGCCATTTTTTTTTCTAATTAAACACCACAGAGAACGGAGGGTTCTCAGCGCAGTATTGAAAAAAAATCTTTTTTTTTTCCTGCTCTGTCCTTGCTCCTTCTCTCTGTCTTCAGTCACGTCCATGTGGCATGAACTGTGAGATTCAAAGTATGCTATCGGGTGCTGCTCATAGCTAACAGCGTTATGGTACGTCCCATACCGATGTTCAAGAAAAAAAGCCTTGGAGCATGTGCGCAAATATAAAACATTCAAAGAAGAATGTACTATGTACGCACTTATGAGAAGCGTGAATAGCTCGGTCCGTCACATTTGTTTTCTTTTACTTACTTTTACTTTTACTTACTTTAGCTTTTACTGTACTTTTGTCGGCTTTCTTGTACACATTGGTGGAACATGACAAAGATGTAATCTGATAGTAGTGGCGCAATTTGTCGCTTGCCTTGTGTCAACTTTTCATTGCTATATACGTTATTAGGTACGTGTGCACACCAAACGGTCACTTCATTTTGATAAAATTGTGATCTCCACTTACTTTGTGGCCGTAAGGTTTCATAATATTAAATAAAATACAGCAACACTTGAAAAAATCGCTTTTCAGTGTTTTTCTTACCTGCGTTCTGGCATGCTGCGAAGATCGCTTCGAACTTCCGGACAGGAATGTGAGTCATTTGGTTCATGATTTGGCCCTGCTCCGTAATAGAAGCTGAAATACATGACAAAAATGCAAAAAGTGATGCTAATTGCTTTCTATTTGATCGTGGGCGCAATCTTCATTTGAAAGCGTTATAACATATCGTAACAGAAAACATGTACCTTGCAAGTATCAAATGTCGCAGTGCGAATGCTTGTAGTTAACCCTTCGAGTGTTCTTGTCGTGTATGTACGGCGGCAGTTTTCCGTTCAGCAGTGCCTTTGTTGCACGGGTACATCTTCGAACCTCCGTTTGAAGTATCCCGCCGTAATGATGCATGGTCATTGGGACGCAATACCTCTTCCCAGGAATAACAAAAAGCGTTACAAATGATTACAATAACATTATGTGGAGATAATCAGAACTTATTTATAGTTTCAGCTCATCGCGTGAATGACGGTGACGCCAATGGTCAACGCCATTTTGTGGTTTCAGTTTCGCCGCGTAATAAAAACGGTGGTGCGCGATACTTTATCTTCAATGATGCCGGAGTCCACCACAGCTCTACTGGTGTATTTTCGTCACGTATAAGACGTTGTAACATATGCACTAGCAAATGGCAGAGAAAATACTTAAAAAAATTCGCCGCCAGCAGTCGAACCTATCACCTCTCACTTCAGAACCCGTGGTGTGAAACGACTCTACCACAAAGTAAGCATTTGTGTGCATACTAACCGCAAGCCATTATACTTCACCATTTGCTGTCGGCGGTTCTCAAAGCTTGTTGGCTTCAGCGTGTTTTTTTTTCATCACTAGCGAGATGACGGGACGGGCTTGAAGGGTGCGCTTTAAGGAACACTGCCCCGTGTGTTGCCTTGGGCGCACGCTTATCTCACGATGAGAGCAGTTTGTACGTCTTGTGCTCACACAGCAAGTTCGAGAGTGTACGGCAGTCACTTCGCTCGCTTTAGCGGACGCTTTTACGAAAAGAGCGTGCCGCTCAGACATAGAAGTAACGGCTGTGACAGTTTCTAGTCCATGCTCATCCTTTCTATAGCCGCGCCTTCGTTTCAGGCGGATAGTTTGCGGTAGGGCAGCGCGCTTGAGGTGTCGAGCTGCGAGGTCTGTTCATTCACGCTCCTGCTGTGTATGTTTATCCCGCATGCCCCTGATGATTGAGCAGGACATTGCATGTTTGTAGCTGCTTGCCGTTCTGTGCCTCACAACAGTATTTGTTGTGTAAAGTGTTTGAGGTACTCATTCTTTCGCCCTTTTGGCGAAAAAAGGTACAAAGAATGTTCAGCTATTTCTGCGAAGCTGTGTTTCATTTTCGTGTTATGAAGATTCCTATGAACAAGAGAGAGAGAGAGAGAGAGAGAAGCTATGCCTATTACTGTTATGGACGTTTCTTAGCAGGGGTGCTGGAAATTATTTTCATCCTTATTCGCACTGGTCCTAGCTTGTCACCGAAACTCACGGGGTCTTCTCATTATCCCTAATTACTAAGTTTACTCAACGCAAGGCAGCCGCATGCTGAAAAGATGTCTTGCGTGTGCGCCAACACAGCGCGTGACGCGTTTTATATGTGCAGACTTCCATAAGACGCTGTGCCCAGACCCGTGTTCGAAGGAGTGCCACGCACCAAAATACTGTTAAACGATATGCAGGTCTGACAGATAACACAAAAATCAGGTGTCTAAATTTTCATTTATTTATTCTTGACTACACACATTTCTAACCTTCGAAAACCGCCATAAAGTAAGCTGAGCATCTGCTAAATATTTTTCAGAATTATTCAGCAATCACAGGAATGGTGACGATGGTTATTGTTTAGGTAAATTTGTGAAATTTGGATATTCCTAATGCGTGTGCTGACTATGCCACGATTATGACCATGTTAATACATCCCCAAATCCCCAACAACCTTGTATATAGGTCATAAGGGACAACTCCAAAACATAGAAAGTTTTATGCTGAGGCTCCCTAATTGCATTACTTGCAGGTGAGGCTTCTACGCCCCACACTGAATGTATGGTTACAAACTTGGTGCAGTTACAATCAACAGCGCCTCATTTAAGCTATAAAAGGAGTGCAACTGACTTATTTTACATAAAGTAGTAACAAATATACCCAAATTAATTAGGTATATCGACACGTGGAAATTGTGAATTATTTTTCCCCTATTTTTAGGAATAGACAACAACTTTACTGCAAAAATTGGCGTTGAACTTTTTCTGTGGTTTATTCTTCAGCATTGGTGCTGCACTTCTGAAAAAGACCGTTGCACGTCCACTCGACACTCGAGGAATACAAAGAGGTGAGTTCCGAATGCTGCTGCAGACGTGACGACATATACCGGGTATTTTTTTTCCGGTAATCCCGTGAGAGCAAGGCTTTTTTTAGTTTTCGAGCACGCACTCTATGTCGACTTAGAAATACTTTGCCGCTGTAAGCATGACAGTGTTGCGAGTAAATTACCGAAAATTTTTTATTACCTTGTTGACTCGGAACTTGAGGGTAACTCCTATACTACATTGACGTATTGCGTGTCAATTTATGCAAGCAAATACTTTTAAGAAATCGCAAATGTTGCACGTAATTCGAAATATTGATCACCGAGCTTGACGTTAAGTTCAAAAATTAAAACTAATGGTGCAGGGTGCACGATCATCATGAAAGATGCACACAAAAATATTTTTTGTTCTAAAATGTACCCTTTCTCCTCTCCTGGTACACGCCTATACCATGAATTGTTTTCCTAACTATGAATGTACAAGTACCATCCACTGTTAAAGAGGACACATCAATCAGCATCTGTCACATTGTGGGCCTCATAACTGCATGTAGACAGACAAAATTATTTTGAGCACGGTACTAGTTTAATAAAATGATTGATAAAAGCAAAACAACCAGCAGGAGTATAATGCAAATCTAAGCAACTATGTTTCTTACAAGGGAGCGAAATCTGAGCATGAGGCACACGAAAGTGTTCCCTTTACCAGTGAACCCGTCTGTACAATAGGAGCCCCTTACCTTCGATCTCCGCGAAGAGCGTCTTCTCAATGTCCGAGACGATCCAGTCGTCGAACGAGAACTTTCTCGCGTACGGGGGAATGCGCGCGTTGTGCGACCACTTCCGGCACACATGCGAGTAGAAGTCTTCGCACGGGTCCGTGCGTCCGCGCTCAATGATCGCCTCATAGAACTGGGCTGCAATTAAAAAAACAGTATTTATTGAGAGATGGTATAGAGATCCGCCAATATACTGTCGGGTGATATCGAAACTTGACAAAGGAGTGCGGCAATATCGAGGCTCGGATAGCTCGGCGCACCGTCTTTCACAAGCTGATGCGCTCGCGCGTAATGTTGTAAAACAAAGTTTCAGGAAAACTTTCCTCATACTTGGCACTGGCTACGCAATAGGCATGACACTTTACAAAGGTAGAGGTTTGCTGGAGGTATATACTTGCGAAGAAGTTGAGATAGTTTGATCACTTCTATGTGCTTGAAAATAATGCTTTAAGACAGCCACGTCCACCAGTCGGTGATGACATGACATGACATAAGCAAACCCATGCTCTGGGCAAGTCAAACTGTCTAGAAATAAGAGCCAAAGTGCAGGCAACATCAAGAAATTTCATTATCAAATATTACCACCTAGAGTGCTTGGTCAACTTTGTGACTGAGATTGTACAGGAGATATGTTTCAAACTGGAAGATATGGTGTTGTGCAAAATATTGAGGTTTAAAAAGGAACACTTGAAACAAACTAGCGCAAACCAAGTTTAAATGACAAGGTGCAAAACTGCAACTGGAGAGAAAACCAAATGCAGACGTTTCGACGAGCACTGTAAACGCTGCAGCTGCAGTCCAACTTCTAATAATGAAAATTTGTTGGGTTTTATGTGTCATAATCACCGTATGTTTACGGAAGACGCCGCAGTGCACGCTCTGGGAATTTCGACCACTTCGATTTCTTTAACGTGCACCTAAAGCCAAGGACATGGCCCCAAGCATTTTTGCCTTCATTGAAAACGCAACCACCTCGACCGTCCTACGACCATCCCACATCACACGGCCATCCCACGTCAGCACCCAAGTGCCTTAGCCACTAAACCACCGTGGCGGGTTTCTAATTCCAAATTGGACAAAACTCTCAGAAAAGTCCACTTATAGATTAGAGACGAAGATTCTCGAGGGAATTTTCATTGCGTGCGCAGGAAAAAATTCGTAGTTCCTAAAATTTATAGTTTTATTTTTGTTACTAAAGCTAGTACTTTAAAACGAAAGGCTGAGTTCTAAATGAAATAAGTCGGCTGCATGCGGGCAGGTGATCTCAGTCGCTAGTGGCAATCAGTGAAGTGTAATTTCACGTGCCATTTATATACCTCGGTTTTATTGGCTGCTACAGAAGGGTTCTCGAATGTTTCATTAGGTAAATTTTACCCTAAATTTGATGTATCTGAAAACGCCCACAGTCAAAATAATCGAATGATTTAGCATAATGTTCTTTAGTATACACCTGTGGTGAAATAAATTATTAAAAATCACCTTCGAAAATCTAACATTCACATTTTCCCTAGAAAAGCATCATGGGGCACGATTGACAAAAAACAATTCAATCGCGGGGTTTGATAAATGCGGCTTATTCATTAATGGTTGTAAACTTGTCTTTCATGTCCCAATGTTAGGAATAAAATAACCACTAAGTTATTATCATGGGCATAATGATGACAGCAATGAAAAAAAGCACAATACACGACATCCCAGAGGCATGTTATGTCTCTTAGTTATGTCCATCGTAAAAGATAAGGGACAATAGAGCAGCCCCGCGCATTGTTTGAAAACAATAGAAAGTTGCCCAGAAAGACCCAGAATAAACTGCTTCCATAAATATATAGCGAGCAATCATGGCCTACCAATGGGAAGACATGCCGATACACTCATTGACTTAGGTCTTTTCTTGATGTCCGCAATCTATACAGTGCTTTCCCTTTTTCCAGGCATTTGAAACATGTGTGGAACATACACAGTTCTGCTACATCAGTATCGTTCACTTATATGTTATTTGTTTCGCAATAAGTATAGTTGTTGCCCTCCACAGTTCTCCAATGCAAGGAATCATTAGTAACGTTCGACAAAACGGGACTCTTCGCCAAACTCCAGCCCTGCTTATGCGATGTTATAGTTCAGGGGTCTTAAACACGTGGCCCACGGAGCTTTCGGCACCTTATCGCGGATGGCTCATGAGATATTTTGTCTCATTTTTTCAATTACTGTGTAATTGCTCGGTTGCATTGTTATATGGTGCTCGCAATATTGTCCCCTTCATTGTGACTGATAAAGTTTTGTTAAGGTGAGCTTCACAAACAAGACTCGTCATAGGCGTTTTTGTTGCGAGACACTCCAAAAAGTCACTTTGGACTAAAACGTAACTGTGGACTAAAAACGGTACACTTCAAGATTAGCGTCCAGAATTTACTCATTAGGAAGATTTTGCTGCAATCAAGATGCCGAATATCCCTAAAAATGGCCCCTGCACGAGATGTGTACAGAAAAAAACTTTCTTTCAAATCAAAATATCTGCAAACATTCACTAAATATTAGCACGTTCACTCACCCACCCATCCTGCTCATCAATTTACCAGCTATTTGAAGGACTATATTTCGTATCTGTGGCACTTCTAGACCATTCTGTTACACCATGAGATATTTTTCAGCATACCTGATTTTGAAATCGTATATATTGTTAAACAAGGCAAGGTAACTTAATGGGGGTTTTTAATGAGCCCTGAGTCCGCGATCACCGTATAATGATGATGATTTCCACCGCCATGGCTCGTACCCACTCAGAGGGATCGCAGTGGAGGCAACGTCGTCTTTATTCCCTACCCGCGCTTCCCTTGTTTTTTCTGGCAGTGATACTTCTTATCAATATGTTACGTTCACATAAAGATAACTGGAGCTGCGTTTATTTGCTGGTTCTATACATTTCTTGCCTCTATCTCTGTTGCTTGCGCTAAATTTTTGAAATATGCAACGCCATCTCGGTGTACGTTTTTGTTATTAGCTAAAAACATATTCTAATAAAGTTTTAGCACAAGGCTGCATTGGATACACATCAACTAGCAGTATTGAACATAAATATGATTTGTATCACATCAAGGGGAATCAATGATTGCGATTGCAACGATTCGGAAGGTTTTTCGAAATAAGGTATTTATCATATTGTGTATGCTATATTGTTGTAAAAGTGCCACATGAACGACACTCTTTCAACAATGTCGACTGTATTCAGACTACTATGCACAAAGTGATAGACTGCTCTTGACCCTCACTACAGTAGTGCTCAACATGTGACTGAACAAAAACCACTACTCACCGGCTTCCCTGCAAGCCCGGCTCTCACATATTCGTACTCTGTCGAACCCTGAATCAAGGCAAATAACAGGCATCACCGATTTAATGGAAAAATCAAGCAATCATGGTGAGAAGCACAGAGCCATCGTTTACGGTTGGCCGTGCACCATTGGTAATTTTCTTCCCACTTAAACAATAGTAAGACGCTACGAGATTCTACAGGAGGCAGCCTGAAGGATAACATGAAGTGATAGAGCAAGCACAACCAATTAAGCGACAAAAGACACTTTAACAGCAAATTCAAAAATAGCTGAAACAGGCAGCTTGCTGAGATGTTGTCATCATAATCCAGCAAAACAGTCGCTATATGCAATGACCAATAAAAAGCACACAGCAGTGGCATATGCAGAATTTTTTTCGGCAGGAGTTTCAACCATACTTTATGTGTATGTTCGTGCACGTGTGTATGTATGCACAAGCAACAAAACTTTCGAGAAAAAATAATTGAACCCGCCCCCCCCCCCCCTCCACTGGCTACGTTCATAACTGAAAAGGTGTTAGTCATGGGCGTAGACAGACGTGTTTGGATGTCCCATTGAAAACCACATATAGAGTTTCCGGCCATATTGTCGCGCTCTGCTGCTCAATGACATGATTTTAGTATGTAGTTATATACAAAAATCAATTATTTAACATTTGTTTATGGCCCAAAGCTCGTCATCACTTCTACAATGTGAAAATTTTGGGGGTCTTGTGCAGAACGCACTCCTCAGCGCCTTAGAAGAGGTATTTATTTCTTTATTTCTTTTCACGGCAAGAGAAGGCCTATACGTGTTGTTTTGCGACGCCGAAGAGGAGCGTGATGAAGACAGCTTTATGGTGTCTATATTATATGTTTACAGTATAGACATAGAGCTATTCACATGCCTGAAAGTTTGCTTGTAAATCTGACTACTACATAAAGAACTTTTAAAAATCGTTATGATAAAGGCACTACGGGAGTGCCATTAGGAAACGCTCGATGATAAGACGCCGTCTTCTGGCACTCACCCACGAAGCTTTTGAGGAAAGCAGCGATGGGTATGGTGACGAGCAAGAAGGTGGCCACGGGCACAGCGCCAACCACGAACCACCAGTACGACGTGCCGCTCGAGTGGCCCTTAGTGTCGGTCGTGACCCCGCTGCCGCTGTCTCGCCTGCTACGCAGAAGGGCATTGTTTGAGAGCGAAATTGGCAAAGTAAAAGGTGCTATCAGACATCTATGCCCTCGATTTCACTTTATGTAGCTCCAAATGTTTCTGTGAAATCCTATGCGTATTCAAAGAAACGGAAAATATTTTTTTGAAGAAAGTATGCTTCGACAGAGCGAGCGGATTTGTGTACACGTTGAAACGCATCGCCAGAGCACGAGGTGCATGGATGCAGTTTACGCTTCTTTGTTGGTTTGTCTTACATTATTTACCTTGCTGTGTTTTTAAGTTTATTTCGTTATTCTGAGGGGGCAGTCGGCTTTGCCGATGCCGTTTTCTTTGCCCTGTTTTATATAGATAAAGCTGTGATTGTAAATACTCTTTACCAGGGCGTAATCACTTAAAATCAAAACAAGCACATGAAGGCTTGTTGGCATGTGATCTACGTGTAGATAAGTGAGGATCACTTTGCAACTACAAGATCTCATGCTGCGGCACAGCTGTATGTGTTAGATTCGAGGAATAAAGAGTATGTCTTTCTACGTTATCTTATTTTTACTATTCTTGGATAGAGCTGGATAGTTCAAAAAAAAAAAAAAAGGTTGGTCACAATTATCACCCTCACAAAAGCATTCAATTCATCAATACTGCATGTTTATTACCAATATGGTTACACTGGAAGCTTTTGAAAGCACGGACAGTGTAATAATAACCATGATTTATCTATACACTGTTGACATCTCCAATGAATTGGTGCTAGTGAAATCATACCTCTGGAATATTCTAACGTAATAGGTTATTGCTAAAGACTGTCAATATCATTTCTCTTTTCTCGTCTAAAAAATACTCGTTCTTGGTAAATTGTTTAGCGTGTTGTCCCGACTATGTCGAAAATCAGTGTTATTCAAATTTCTTGAAACAAAATAAAGGGTGCATGCGCGTAATGTAATGAAAAAAAAAACTCGCAAGAGATTTACGAATTTTTCTCTTGGTAAATTTATTTGTAGAAAACTTTCACCCAGTCATAATTTGGACATATCAGCGGTGCCTACTGTCAGTGGCAATGGCAACTTAGGAAATAACTGCTTAGTTATACTGTGCCTTCTTCAAAGAGAAACTGTGCTTCAAGATTGTTTAGAATAGAAGAAGGCACACCAAATCTATTCATCTAGCAAAAAGAAACCAGACTCACGCAGTCGAGCTGGTCAGGCCCGTAGTCTTTGCGGTGGTGGTGTATTTGGACGAGGACACTACCTTGGAGTAGGTCGTGGACCCTGTGGTATCTCGCATGTCCAGCGTAGTATCATGGGACGTGGTGTCCTGTGTTTGGTAAAAGATTTAAGCGGCATTTGATCAAAAAGAATTTATTATTTTTGTACAAGGTTGGCTACATAAATGAAAGCCTCACCGCTACTGTGAGCAGTGTGGAAAGGGTGGTACTAACAAGGACGACTACGCTGGTGTGCCGCATCAAGCAGTATACTGCGCATTGTTGTATCACTACTCATGGTGGCCGGTAGCGTATACACGCTACTATACTGGACGCTACGTTAAGGGAAAAGACGTGATGAAAGAAGTTGTTGAACAGAATGTTCATATTTATGCCTCACAATCAGTGAATCAATATAATTACGTATTATTATTCAGAATAATGTCAATGCCTTTTGCATGAAAAAAATTAAGCGTTATAAGCTACATACTCGGTAAAGAGAAATGCAGATTGAAGCTTTAAATAGACTAATCTAACAAACAGCTGCAAGGTGTAATGTTTGAAACAGTGCTAATCTGAGAAAGTGTCGTCGAATAAAGGTGCTGTATGGCAATTTATAACAATTTAAAAAGCCCAAGGAGCATATGATGGCCTGAAGAGCTGCGTGCTTTACATCTTGGGCATGTAACTACGACATTTACTAGAACCAGTGATCTGGGCGTCCTAAAGCAACCTCCTGTGCGCAACGTCAGTTTACATTCATTCGCACTATTAGCTTCGATTTGAAGCTGAGTGAACGGAGCAATAATAAGAGAAACATGTGGCCCATGAATGCGTGCTTAGGCGATCAGTGCACCCTGCCTCTAAAACGTATCATAATAGCACATCAACGCGAAAAATATGTCCGACCATGGTGCGAAGCTAACGCTATACGTTACACACAAACGCGCATATAAAGAAGCATGGCGCCAACATGTTGTCGGAAGACTAGTGCTGCGGTGCCGTAGCGAAATCGAGCACGAAACTGGCGTTCATTCCCAAAGAAACCTTCAGGAGGGCCTGACAAGCGTGATAGGAGGGACAGCGTATAAGCAGCTGCTCTTGGCTAAGGTACTCACCCCGGAGTAGGGATTCATGGCTGTTTATTGTATTTTTTTCCGACCAGCTACTCCAACTCGGCGGGTTCTGGATACCACGCGCGCATGCCCCGGACCGCGTGCGTCACGCCCACTTCGTTGTCACTTTCTTCCATCCCCGTTCAAGACAAGCACGTGGAGGGGTGATGATGACACTTAAGCTAAAAAGTACACTTCACCTGACTGATCAATCGTTATTAGCTTATGTTTGTCTCAGTACTTCAGTGGAACCCTTACGCTGCTTCGTAAAAAGTAATGTTGTGGCTTCACATGTAAAGTATAGCCGTGACGTTCAAGTTAAAAGATATAATGCCAGTAACGCAATAGGTGAAGGAAGCTCAAGAAAGGAACGATGGAGGCGGAAATGTCGAGGACCGTGTGCTCAGATTTGGGTGCACGTTAAAGAACCCCAGGTGGTCAAAATTTCCGGAGCCCTCCACTACGGCGTCTCTCATAATCATATGGTGGTTTTGGGACGTAAACCCCACATATCAATCAATCAATCAAGAAAGGAAAAAAGAAGAGAGATAGCAAAGGCGACCTGATGGAGCTTTATGACCGTTATTCAAACGCATCAAGCGTTCTAGCATTCTGGCCTGAATGTTGGAAATCAAGGCGTTTTATTTTGCCTCACACGACATGTGCTTGTTTCGTAGTCACATCAGGATACCGTGCACGATGGTCAGGCTTCAATTCGCAATGTCAAAAAAATTCGCATTGTCAAGAGAGTGTTTAGAAAATGATTTGATAGGCGGCTCTTCTACCTTTCGCTGTGACTGTGCTGCGCCTTCCACTTAGGCCTGGCGTTTTCAATCTCATCAGCCCACCTAACTTTGTTTTCCCTTCGTGCATTTGCCTTTTATCAGAATCCGGTCAGGGACCCTAATGACCAGCGGTTATCTTGCCTATGTGCTACGTGCCCGGTTCCGGTTCATTTCTTCTTAATAACAACTGATATCCTTAACCCGGGTTCGTTCCCTGACCAATTCTGCTCTCTTTTTGTCTTTTGGGGTTACTCCTAACATTTTCTTCCATAGATCACTGCATCGTGCTCAGTTTAAGCTCAACCCCCTCTGTAAATATCCAGGTTTCTTATGCGTAGGTGAGCACCGCGAAGATATTTTTCTTGTTCTTGTTGCCCTTCACTTGTGGCTAATACCCACTGTGGGGGATCAGCCAATAATTTAGTGGTCTTATAAAATATTATTCGATTTTAAAGTGAAGAAACTTACAAATTGAAAACGTTACCAATTTTGCAATGAAATTTTGATGATCAATGATCTGTACGTATTATAGAGTTTTTTATTAGTAATAGGTAATAACATAGATTAAAACCTAACTTAAAAAAGAGAGAATTTATGCGTATGTCGACACAGAAGAATAATATTAGTTTCTTAGTCTTTTCGTTTCATTCAGATAATTCTGCACTGCCGCGCAAACTTTCGCACTCGTAAACCCAGAAATAGAGGGTCCGAAGGACAGAATCACGGGCAAGAATAAATTCATTCTAATAGCACGTAAAGGATTTTCTAACTTGGATGTACGAGCTGTACTCAATCGTCTACATGTAAAAAAATCCATTGTTTCTGGTTCGCCACAGAAAGCGCACATTGAAGTAAGAGCCTGACGAGACTTGTGTTGATAGAAATTTAGTTTGGGCACCCTACAGCGCAGCCACGTAATTGCTACTTCTAGTTTACGTGCGTGAAAGAGGATCGGTGCCGGGGATATAAAGCCGATATTCAGTCGAATCTGTGAGTGATTTACCTGAAGATTTTTCCAAAATGGTACACCTGTGAAATCGCGCAGCCATTACATAAGCGGATGGTAGAAAACACCGTAAAACTAGCCCACTTATCGCTGACTTCACTAAAGAATTGGCCATTTCGTTTAAGAGCAACCCTACATGGCCTAGCACCCAAACTAATCTAACTTTTCTCAAATGAAGGGGGGGGGGCGTAATAATGCACGAAATGCCTTTAATATGTGCGATTCAGCACCAACAGAAAGTGCAGCGCAAAGACACAGAAAATCTGTAATTATAACAGCCGATGAAATTCCGCATTTAACTTTTATAAGGCGAGTACTACTGCCAGAAACTCAGCCACAAAAACGGGTATGAAATCAGGCGGTCGGAGCGAAAAGGACGAATCCAAGTTCGGGCTGAGTATGCCAACTACTGACTTTTCATCATTCTGGGATACATCTGTAGCAATAATACCACTTGCTTTGATGCTCTTCAAGTGTTCTTGCAATAAATTATCTAGAGTGTAATGGTGGAGTAACTTTGCTTTATTAGGAAAAATGGCGCGAAATTTAATATCCATGCACGTGGGCTGAGTTATCACTCGTCGGCCTTATCTCACGGATACGTGTATTCAGTGAGTCCAGTAAACGTTGTACAAATATAGTTTGTGGGTTCTGAAACCATGGCCACCTAACACCAAAAAATAATTCCAGAGAGGCTATAAATACTGTCTGCGACTGCTGGAGTGGTGAGTCATAAAGTCTTAAAAATGTCTGAACGCTCAAAGTACGAAACCTACCCGAAGAAGAAGGAACTCTCGATTCTAGGTATAAAAACCAGTTAGAAACTGTTTTAGGGATACCAAGGCATAAGCGTAACGACTCTCTTTCTAAAAGAATGAGAGGCCGGATTTTGTAGGCTGGAGCACCAGAGAGAAGCACGCACCCGAATTCCAGAATAGGCTTAACATACATTCGATATATTATTTCTAGTGTATATCTTCTAATGCCTCTTCTGTGGTTGCTTATCCTACGTAACATGCCGACGGCTCGTGCACCCTTTTCAGATATGTATTCAATGTGTTGGCGCCAGTTTAGAGATGCATTATAAATTACCCCAAGATATTTAATAGATTTCACCTGTGGTACGCAGCTGTTATATATTCTTCCCTTGAAGCACGTTACCCACTACGTCATAAACTATCATTATTAGCTGACACCTATTGACCATACTAGCCTTCTTTATTTTTCGGAGAAGCGTAGTATCCACTACACACCTGCAATATATTTATTGCAATTTTTTGAGGCTGTTGCTGACGACGTTGAAAAGTTATACCAGAAGCATTAGTGACGCAATTCACATTGTGCGACCTCTGGTCCTTCTTTTGCTCTTTTAAATATATTTATTACTCATATTCACCCTTTGATACCCAAGGTTTTGTTTCAATGAACAACACCAAGAAAACTGTGGTATACATAAGTAAATTATAAGATATGCCAATAATGTTCTCAGAAAAAAAATTGTGAATACTTATAGACACGTAATGAGTTGCTATTTCTCAGCAACATTGGGCACCTATGGTACTACTTCTCATATCTTCTGGTTTATAAACGCAATGTTTTTTTGAATTTATTTATGTGAAAATAATAAGGACATCCAACTATACAGGCAATTTTTGTAAAAAGAAAGTTTTTTCCTTTTTCTATGCAAGGCAGATTGGCGCATTTGTTTAGGGAGTGACTGTGTCGAGCACTCTCTTCTACTCAACACCCTGCAGAGCCTAAATTTTCCCCATTATATTTTTGAGTGTATAGCTGAATACTCAATATCAAGAGAGTTTATTGCGTAGAAAATAGATGTTGTTCACATAAATTCAAACAGAAAGGTTTAGTTCTCCTAGGGGCCGTCCTATTTCTAGTATTACCTAATATAATATACTGATGAGCTCTATTCCAATTGATCAGGATTTCAATGTCTACAGTTATGCAGATGATGCATTCTTCACCACAGACAGCGACATTTACTCATTGCACAAAAATTACAAAGACATATTATTACTCTAGAAATTTGGTTGCAATCCATTTCGTTATCATTGAACATCAGTAAAAGTGTACTCTTGGTGTCTCCCTCAGCAGATTAAATTTCAATTTGTGTAATATATATTCAGTAACCTATTCCACGAGTAGGTTCAGTCAAGTACTTAAGAATGATTTATAATGAAAAGCCTAATTTGAGCCGACACAAAGAATATATAACAGCAAAAGCGCAACGAGCGTTAGGTTTATTACGCAGGCTAAGCCACAGAAAATACGGGCTGCGTGGAGACACGATGGTAATGATATACAAAATGTTCATGCGCCCAATATTGGAATTTGAATGTGTATTATTTTTGGGGGCCGCTGCTCATAAAATTAAACCTTTAGTTGTGTTAGAGCGAGAAGCCCTGCAAATATGCCTAGGACTTCCCAGGTTCGTGGCGAATATTGTATTGTACCACGAAACGAGATTGCCAACACTCCTCTGTTGATCGCGCATCCTAAGGGTTCAAACCTTTTTAAAGTTCTACAGTTTACCGACGCGAAGATCAGAGTACGCATTTATCAGCGACCCTGACTCCTTTCTTGCATATTGGTCACAATTTCATACACCTCAGATAATTTTTGTTAAAAAGAAACTAGATTACATAAACGTAGACATTAGCCCGGTAATTGAAACTAATTCTTCAACCCTCAAAACTAGGATAGAGTATGATGAAATCTTCCTCCCACAAGCCCAGTTACAATCTCATTGATTTGATTGATATGTGGGGTTTAACGTCCCAAAGCCATCATATGATTATGAAGGCGCCGTAGTGGAGGGCTCCGGAAATTTCGACCACCTGGGGTTCTTTAACGTGCACCCAAATCTGAGCACTAGGGCCTACAACATTTCCGCCTCCATCGGAAATGCAACCGCCGCAGCCGGGATTCGATTCCGTGACCTCCGGGTCAGCAGCCGAGTACCTTAGCCACTAGACCACCGCGGCGGCGCAGTTACAATCTCTGAGATTGTTGACCAATACATTAAAAGATTGCTTGATACATGCAGAAACAAATAATGTAAAAGGAACAGATGCTTCAAAGAACAATGTAAAAGCAGGAGTAGATATTTCCTCTGATTTCCTCGACTGGTCTTTCTCAGTGAGGCTTCCAGGTTTCACTCCTATAGTTGAAGCCGAGCTAGTAGCTATTATTTTAGCACTTGGAGAACTTCCTACGACTGAAACCAGTGCAATCATCCTAACTGATTCACTTTCGTTATGTGCAGCTCTGACAACCTCAGAACAATCTCGTGTCCTAGCAGCGTTCCGCACATTAGCACCGCTGCATTTAAAACTGCATAAATTAGTGTGCGTCCCATGTCACTGCGTATTACAATTAAATTAATTGGCAGATGCCTTGGCGCGAGCATCACTCAATAGACCAATAAATTCGGTACTTCCCGAGTTTGAATACTTAGCAGGGGTTAGATATAGAGAATTTGCTATTTTTACAGATAGTTGGGAAAATATCACAAAATGCACAGATTATCGGCACCTTAAATTTTCATGGAAATCTCTGTGGAGCCTGTCAAAGAAACTTGAAGTTATTATCTCCAGATTCCGATGCCATGTTCCCCCTTTAAACTTTTATTTGCACAGAGTGAGTGAAAGAGTATGAACTTTATTGAGCTCCAGAGAAGAAAGAAACTGGTGCTGAAAGCCCCACCAACCAATCCGGCAGCTCCAACCAGGTCGGGACCAGTAGACAGAGTCTTTCGGTGGCGACCCGGACCTTCTGGACAGCCTTGAGCTGAGCGGTGAGCTCTGTGCTTCGAAGAACGGAGTCCCAGGAGGACTGGTCAGAAAAGTCTGTGCCCACGTTGGCAGGGCACAGCCAGAGCATGTGGTCGGAATCGTTATATTCGTTGCCACAGTGCGGACATACAGTTGCGAAGTCAGGATTGATCTTGCTTAGTGTAGTTGTTGTGATGTATGCACGAGCCTGCAGTTGTATGTAAGTGATTGGTTCTGCTTTGTTCAGATTTGTGGAATGAGGAGGAAACGTTCAACGTTCTATTCTATGGTGAGTGGCTAGAGCTCGCCTGACACCATCCCCTCTTTATCCGTTCTGCGAAGAATCAGAAACTATTGAGCAATATTTTGTGTCATGTTGTAACTATGCAGCAATTAGGAAGACTTTAACTATTCCGTTTGCGAAGCTAGGCTTAAATTCAACCACAGAAACTGTTCTGAATTTTGATGCCTCCTTTTTGGGAAATTGCCACAGAGATGTATTCGATGCGGTGTGTACCTTCAATCAAAACTCTAAAAGTTTTTCAACATAAGGCCCACTTTAAGAAATACTCAAAAAAAAAAGAAGCGGGTCGGGAAGTAATTTTCGAAATGTGAATATATTTGAGGCGTACATATGAAATCACCAGGTTTGGCAAACTCTGTTATCTGGTCGGCTTCCAAAATAAAGGTATAGTTATTATATTAGTGCCGATTTTTAATTCTCACTCTCTCAATTTTGTTTTTTTTAGTATACTGTCTCCCTTCTACTTTTTTTTCTACTTTTCTTTTTATTGTAAGCAATTGTGCAGTTATTGTCCGTATGAGACTATATGTCTTCTTGGCCAGTCACCCCGAGTGGGTATGAGCCATGGATACTAGGCTACACACAAACAAACAAACAAACAAACAAACAAACAAACAAACAAACAAACAAACAAACAAACAAACAAAGTGCGAACCGGTTCTTGAAATGATAGTTTCTTTTCTCTGCCACAATAAAAGCATCGGGAGAAGCCTGCTACGCGCTAAGCGCGTCCTGCAGGAGTGAAATAAAGTTTTTTTTTTTCATTCCATTTCATTATAACAGCTCCGCACACTGAAATTCACTACAATCGCATCTTTCTATATCTGCTGGTACTACCGTATATGGCCAATGTTGCTCGTGAGCAACAACCGATTTGATATCAATAGATCTGTGATGTAACGTGTGACCACACTAATAAGCATGCCCATAGATGTTCTACAGCGCCTTGTGAGCTGTTGTAATTACAACAGCCGTGGCAATAGTTTGCTGTTCCGCTGTAGTTGAATAAACTTTCTTCTGTGTGTGTGGAGCTTCCTGAAACACCTGTCAGAATCGGAAACCAGACACTACAAGAAGGCTATATATTTATATTTACGTATTTTGAAAGCTGAAGATGTTCGGTTGTGTTTGTCTCTTACCGCATATAGCACCAGAAGGGTCGCACAGCAGGGTGTATTTGCAGAAAAAAAATTTGGGTGGGTTGTTGCCCCAGAGCAACAGCAGGCATCAGATGGTTTAGGCGAATCCTTACCTTACATCAATACTGCCTAAGGCCAGTTTGCCGCATCACTTAAAACACTGGTGTGGCTCTGTGGGAGATCACTGGGCTGACACACACCGGACCCATGTTCGAATGACATTGTGCTGCTTGATGTTTTTAATATTCTTGATTTTTTTGTTATTTCGAACGGTAGTTGTTGCGAACACCGGCAGCGGCGAAGAAATACGCGCACGTGACTCTTGTTTTGTGGTGATTTTACAGCTTTCACTGCAAAACAAATAGAGTGATGCGCTTAGGCACAAATTAACTTTATTTTATACGCTACTAGCTGTTTGTACTTTCCTTTTTTTCCCTTTCTTTTATTTATTATATTTCTATTTGTTATTTTGCTGCAATGTTCATTTTTAAACCATTCATTTCTAAACGTACGTAGTCGGCTCGCATAACAATGTAATCACCAAAATATGGTAACATCTGTTCCACGACCAATCTCCAGTATTTGGTGTGCCAGAACCAAGCAACCAACAACCAACTGACAGACCGAAGAACGACCTACCAGCTCAACCCCTTGTTAAAACACAATGTCTTCACAGAATACGTGGGGAAACTCTGTTTTCTCAATATTGCAGAATAGGCGCTTACTATTGCTACAAAAGCGTTTACTGGACCAGGTGTATGTAGTGGGCTGTATTACAAACTTTATTGCATCGAGTGCCACATTTAGGGAAAAGCGCCCAATACTATAAATAACCATGCAGCCAGTGCTGGCCGAAAACTTTCTCACGCTGCACAGCAGGACTAATTTAGCGTGACTAGGTTTCCATGACACACTGGGCGGATGTAGCGCATTTTATAAAGGCTTGAGTGAACCAACGTTCGTTTTAAGGAATCGGAAATTGCCATGATAGTTATTATGCAGGTGCCTAGCTGCAAGTATTTCGCTGCATAGCTGGGCCCTCTTAGCCATTCAGTGCATCGCGGATCGCGCTAACTCGACAAAAAGCCGAGAAGCACGCTGACACGCCTTGATTAAAAGAATTCACCCACAACCGAAAGCTTCACGCGTAAAGTCCGGCACTACATGAACATGATTACCAGTTTTCAGGGACGAAGCTATTTAGGGTGTGGGTCGCTCTCTCTTCTATAGAAGTAGTAGTAGTAGTAGTAGTAGTAGTAGTAGTAGTAGTAGTAGTATATAGCCACTTATTGTTAGCTTTAAGAATTGCTCACAAGATGGCGTAGTGTGTGTAAGTCCTCGGAAATATTATCACTAGATGGCGTTAAGGGTTTTTCATCATAGTTGATAAACGGACGACTGGACAGGTAGGCAGGCAGGCAGGCAGGCAGGCAGGCAGGCAGGCAGGCAGGCAAAGGAACGGACGGACAGATATCATCATTCTCTCTGTGCATATGCTGTGAATATTTATAGTGTTAGAAAAGCGCAGAGAACACGAGAGGGAACACGAAGGACATAGTGGTGTGTGATGTGTGTTCACTATTTCGTTCTTCGCGCTCCTCTGCCACAATGGTGATGAACCAACTAGCCCACCTAAGTCCTCCTTTGCAACTTCGGTTAAATGGTGACTTTGTATCAGATAAGCACCCCGACTAAAGGAGTAACTAACTTGGCGCGTTTGACATCACGGCACTGAAGCGTGAAAATGAAAGTTGCTTTTACCAGCATAAATTTATAGCTCTACAACACTACCTATATTTTATTCTAATGCTTCAGGGGCATTAGTGAAGAAACAGAATGGGGTTTCAGTATTTCAACACCCAGTTCAACATGTGTTTCCTGTCTTGAAGGGAGGATGCAGGGCAAGAACTGCACCTGCTATTTTTTTATGCGTTTCCGAGGTGAAGCACACTTGGCATTCAAAGAGAAAGATGTAGTGAAAGACACATGTTTCTCTTGTTACAAGGTTATACCCAGTTCAGAATTGTAGGCTAGTCGACTGCCCGTTCTGCACTTCCATATAGGGCCCTTATTGTCCGATAGCTGTAGTCTTGGAGGTCCCAATCTTTCGCCGAGCTATGTTATCATTGCTGGCTGTAAGAAAAAAGGTTAACCTGCAGAGACTGAGATTCAGGTAGCAGGACGAATAATAAACTTTGTATTACGTGCAAGCTACAACCACAAACTGATATCTGCACGCGAAGATATTCTAAAGCACCCTTGACGAATTTCTTGATCAAAACGTGTTATTGATATTCGTCCAAATAAACCAGCATATGTGATGTACGGTGGCGCATCATCGTCTTCATAATTTTTTGCCTGTTTTTCATATGCCTGTACTATGAATGTCTGACTCGCCGTCAAGACTGAGTTAAGTGGGTACGTGCTACAATTAGTCTTGTTCCCTCATGATAATATACCAATCACAAAACAATAATTGAAAACTCCGCAGCCTTATCTTCGAAGTCGTATGGATTAGGGAAAATGTTCGTGATGCCATTGATCAATGCACGTACACAAGCGTTGCATTATGCATTGGGGCATAAATCTTGGGATAGCAAGGGCGTAGCGTTCAATTATTTTGTGGTCGAGATAGTCCAGGCTCGTTAGGAAACCTGAAATAGTAGTGCTAGTGTTATTCATGGCACATTGCCTGGTAATTACAAAATTGAAATGTTGTAGAAGAACTCGTTCAGAAGGATCTAAAAGGACTTACTCGTAATACAGGCGGAACTTTACTTTTTAATAGTCTGACAAGCAGTGTTTAGTTTTCTATTTGGTTTAGGGTAAAGTATTGAAAAAGTTTAATACACTTTAATTTTCTACGTTGATATACATGCCGTCATTCACACACTGCAGCGTATGGAGTCATGTAACTTCGGGTTTATGAATGGCATGACAAAATATCGATGAACAAGTAGAGCCATAGAGAGAGAAAGAATGAGAAGAAAAGCGGAGAACTTAACCAGGGCTCCGCCCTGGTTAACAGTTCTTCACTGACTCCGGTCAGTGCTACAGGACCAGTCTGTGGTTACTCTTTGCGCGGCACCCTAGCTGGCATTGAAATTCCAATGGCAGCTCACTTCCCACCTCATCCACCACGACAGAGCTGGTAAGGCATCCATCTCGCTGCTGACCTTATAGGTAAATCTCCACAAGGCTCATGTCCACATGTTTCTGATAAAGCTGATTTCCAAGGTGCGTAGGATATGCAAAATTTGTATCATGGACTCGAGGTCTGCCCTTTATAAGCTCGCCAAGAAAGACCACGCCCATTGTTATTACGGGGAATGAAGCTGCCGATGTCCTTGAAAAGCCAACAGACGACCCCATGGTTGCATTGTCAAGGTTCGTGGACAGCGCGGACTCAGATCTTTTTCCTCGCAATCCGGACCGGTTCTGTCTGGCCTGATGATCCATGGTGCGTTCTCGACCACCTCCACTGTGCGCCCTCGCTCTCCTGCAGCCACTGTGGTGAAAGACAAACCTGGGTGATTTAGAGTTTTCTACACTTGCGTAGAGGTAAAAGTGGTACGGCGAGCTTTTGGACAAATGAAAATGCCGGGTTACGTGAGCTTCAAACTTGACTCGGAATTGCACCTTTCACGTAGAGCCCGGGCACCGCGAAGACACGTCTGGCTTCAACGCGCTGCTTTCGTCAAACTCGTTTATTTCTTTGTGTAGCAGCGCGTAGTGAGCTATTTTTTAGTTTTATCATTGAACAACAACGAGTTTTATATAACTTTGAAGTTTTCCTCACTGATTCTCAATTTTATGGAGTGTAAAACGTAACAAACATCCACTAAACTTGACAGGCGGACGACGAAGTTGGCGTTCTCTCTGCCATTGTTCGTCGTCTGTTTCTTGCTCTCGCCATCCAGATATGCCGTGAAGGTGAGTGGCCTTTATTTAAGAATATAATACAGGTGAAAGAGAACCGCTTATAAAAGTTTTGTTTTAGAGAAGCTTTATTTTTTGTATCCGCTTCTGAGCCGAAGCCTCGCTCTCCACCAGCCAACATAACCTTTGCAGACACGTATACCGTCATTTCCAGTGCTCCTAGAGAAGCCAGCATTGACAGTGTTGCCAGATTTACATCTATTTTTTTTAAAACTCAATTATTCGTGCACCTCTTCCACTTCATCACAGCCCTCTCCGATCTCCGCGGAGCGAAGCAGCTGGGAGAGTGCCTGACTGGATGACATTCTGCACGCGGTAGGGTCGGCCAATATTGCGCGCACTTCCCTGCGCACAGTCCTCAACTTCATCGAAGTTTTACTACTGGCTGGCCGCCTCTAAACCACGCCGACTATGCCTGAAACTGTAGGTTAATAACTCATCATTTTGTGCTTCCAGTTCTGTGTTTATGCTCCCAAGCCACCTACTCCAATCTAATTCCTCACTTATCTTCTTTCCCCTGCCCCCTAAATGTCACGTTTGGTGTGTCTTCACGTGAGAGACAGTTACTCCATGGCTCAACCTCATTATTCAACCTCTTTCTTCAAAAAATCTCTAGCCGATGCATTGCTCGATTGTTGGGCTTAAGGACATACTGTGGCACCGACATATGAAGGCCTCCCAGTGACGGGAAAGGTATGATCGCTCAGGCAACCTTCTACTGCACAGCCAGCCGTCCCTTTCGCGTCTCGTTTTTTTATTATACGTGCTTTACTTCACGCATATAAATGAATAAAATACTGCTGAGGCTTCGTCACTGACTGTACAGAAAGTTCAATAGCTGCTCCAGATAAACTTTAAGCTCCTTTCATTGCATCACACAACCATCCATCCGACTACCAGCGTCGCTAGCTATATGGCTGCTCGTGTGGAGACATAGGGGTCGAACGCACTGCTTTGGCAAAAAGTAGCGATCCACTTCCGCGTACAATTTAACAATCTAATAGAATTTAGCGCGTACTTTCGGCATAGAAACATACTTTTACTGCAAGAGTTGCATCCAACAGTGTAGTTTTATTCATTGTAGGTTCAATGAATATCTCAAATTTGCAGTGAATGACACGATAACCATGCCCAGATTTAGATTCCTGTTTGGCATGCACATCTTTCTGGAGCACGATGCTAGCACATTTCCGCTTTGCGGAAAGTAACCCAGCATGCTTAGAACTTTATGTAGCCGCAACTTTTCCGATATAATGGGAGTCTAATGCAAGGAACACTCACGCACGCGCGCGCCCTTTTCATAGTTGTACAGCTAGATAACATTGCAAACGAGCGCAAGTTTTTCTGCGCAAAACCATATACTGAAATGTTGCTCCTTATTGCGTAAATTATTTAAAGTTGTCGCACCATGAACTTTCGATTGCCATGCAGCCACATAGGAATGTAAATGTTCAATGATTGACTCAGTTTCCAGCTTCTACAAAAGTATGAATTGTGCTAAAATATATGGTCCTGATTGGGCTCGATTGCGATAAAAATTGCACCATGTGCCAGCCGGCTGTATTACAATGCGCACTTGAATGACCACGCTTCAAGGTGTGGCTTACTATGACTTACCATAAATTCTTAAAACTCCAAATATACTTTTCTTTAATTCATTCCCGCTTGCACGATTTTGTGCCTATTTGGGGAGTCACGTCGTGGTCTAATCTGAACGGTTTGTATATTACGCAAGAAAGAGCTCTTCGGTTCATTCGTAACTTATAATACCACAAACACGTATCTTCGTATTTTTCATCAGAACACATTCTCTGCATTCATGATACCTATAACCAGCGTATCTCGGAGCTTATATTTTTAGAGTAAAGAAATGGCTCTGAGCGATTTCTCAATACAAACAACAACAATGCACAAAACTACAACTTTAGACGTGCCACTTTTTTAAAACGATGAACTAGAACAACCTATGGTCACAACTTTTAAAATGGCAAATGCCTAATCTACTAAACAGTAATCCCCAAACTCTAATCCTTATAATACGTGTTTTTTCGATTTTTTTTCTTTCGAAACCAAGGCGAATATGTACTTTTTAGATTACATAATATATGTGTGCACTTAGTTATGCTAATTTCTTGTATTTTTATGCATGGAGTGTTATATATGTACCCACTTTTCTGATTATTCATGTACATATGCTCCCATTAGCAACACTGTTTTTTTTTTTCTTGATGGCAAACGCTCGCCGCACGATACCCCCTTCAAAAGTCGCGTCTTTTTTTTTTTTGTTCTTCTACTTGTTACATGGAGAGGGCGTAGCGTGCAAGCCAGACTTATGGCGAATTCCACTGGTAGATCCGGAGTGACTGCTGGATTCTTGGAGCGAGCACTTGAAGTGTCCCAAACGAGGTCTGCGAGTGGAACACGTTAATTCCTTGCGTGAGGTCTCTCCGAAAGTTTTTTACGCATACGTCACTGAACCTGTACCGGAAATAATTTTCTTTTCTGCCCTCGACGTTTCAATAACAACTGTGTCGCCACTGCAAAGCACGCATTTCGACCACGCACGCTCGCGGAAAGGAGGACTACCGTTTTACAGTTTTAGGAATGTAAACAAAAACACAGGGTTACTAGACCGCCTCTAAAAACGCTTAGGGCAACCCAGCTGCCCGACTATACCGGAAATGATGGCAACGCATTCTCGGAGTTCCAGCAAAATCCGTATCTTCAAGACGGAGCACGCAGAACGCTCCGTCGCGGAGTGGATTGCTCCGAATCTACCAGTGGAAAATGCGAACTTGCTCCGAATCTACCAGCAAAACGCGGATTTTAAGCTTTGGAGCAAAAAAACTTGCTCCTGCTCGACGAGTGGAAGTCGCCATTAAAGTCCCCAGATGAAACAAGTTTCCAAGGTAGCGACAACTTTCCCTTTCCTCATCACCTATGTTTCTGGAGCGCCCCTAGAAGCTTCAAAACTTTCATCAAAAAGCGAACGTTTGGGTTCAGTTGCTATGGTCGATAGATGTAAATTAAGCGAAATAGAACAAAACTAGTCGTAGAATAAATGGTTAACTTTATGAACATAAACGATAGAACACTGGAGCAAGTGGGATGTGTGTTACTTAGGTGACAACGTTCTGCAGTTCTACATTTTAAATCACTAGCCATGGCGCCTCGCATCGTTCATCGTAGGTCATCCAGTTCTCCGAACGTGTTTTGTCCGCGCTGTGACAGAGTACACGCGCTGTTTGCTGGAACTGTCAGCAACTACAGGACGTGATGTTGCGATGAGTGACTACAGCCGGCTTGTGCACACGCAAAATAAAAACTACGGCCACGCTGGTACGAACGCTTGACTAGCAGCCCTGCGATGACGTTTTCTTTATTGTGCCAATATGGACACTCGTGATGCCAGGTAATTCTGATGCGATGCTCAGAACTTCCTGAAAAGTGAGAGTTCTACTGGTGGGGTGTCTTGGAGCAGCGCGTTTCGGCTCATGCGTGAACTGGTCAAGCGTGAAATGTTTCTGAAGGTGTGTTGATTAAAACCTCCAGCTGCTCTGTATATACGTGCATCAAGGAGGATTAAAGAAAAACTGCTGGAGTGGAAGCTCCCGCAATACCTTGCCAGCAGAAGTGAAGCCCCCTTTTTCCACTGCCAAGATAGCGGAAACATGCTCTCTGCTGGTGGTGCAAACTTAAAAATCAAGTGGCTTTGATATGTTATGTAAATGCTACGTTAGTTTTATATTAAAAGATAGTTGGTCCTGACGAAATAACACACTGAAACGAGTATGGAAGACTGAATCTTCAATGAAGTGCGCCTCCAATTAGAGGCTCACTAAGGAAAACTGGTAACATTAAGACGCACTTGGAGCACTATGTGACCCAAAAAAGCTCCCATATTAAGCTTGTTGGGCATTGTAGGGAAACGCTTCGTTTTAATCGCTAAACGGTGATAATTTATCATGCCCCTAGTAAGATGGCCACCACAGTCCTCATCTTGTCAGAGGAACGGCTTCACTCCTGGGCAATCATTTCCACTTCAGCAATTTTTTAATCCTCCTTGACGTACATACGCCCAAGTATTTGTATCAAAAGCGTGTATTAGACACGCATTAGACACGCGCTGGACGTTCAATAAGAACCGACAAAAAAAAAAAACTCGCTTCGCAGATCCGCGTAGACGTACGTTCACGGAGTTGCACAAAAGCGTCACGTGAAATGTCTTATAGCTATACTTTATGGCGTGCTTCACTTGGGATAACACAAGGTAAGTTGAAGAGAGCGAAACCACTTTCTGTTGTTTTACGGCAGCGCAGCATTGTTGATAAACGCAGATATTGCATTTAACGAGCACGAAGAAACAATTTCGGTCGACTTGGAACACACTGAAACACTCCTCCTCTCCAGTTTATGTCCTAGCTACGATTTCGTCTTTGGTCATCGTAAGAATGCGGCTGGAGTCATTTGTGCATGCGTACTCATTTGAACCTTTCGCAAAATATATAACACCATCAGCTATTTGCAAGACCACGTGCAAAGTATGCACCAATTACTGACGTGAATGGCATAGGGAAAAAATGGTAGCATATCCACGGAGTGAATGATGGAGAGTGGGGCGAAGCATTCGTCCGTCCATTCGTTCTTGCTTCCGTTCGTCCCTGCGTTCGCCCACGCATCCACCCCTGTGTCCGTTCATGCGTCCATCCATGCATCTGTCTGTGTGTCCGTTCGTCCATCTGTTCAACACTCCAAGTACCACCATCTCGCATCTTTTCATAATATGTTCCCCATATAGAAGCACCGCCACCCAGTGGACATTTCAGAACTAAATGAAAAGTGGCACACGCACCGCTTCTTACGGCTTGCGCTTCGGGTCTACTTCCCACCTTTAACCACCTCGAGTTCATGGTATATACTAGTTCATTGTATTCATGGCACTGCGGCTCAACGCTCACTAAACCTTTATAAAACTAAGGAGATTACGCCCAGCGAGTATAACGTAGCAACCTTTTCTTGTCAGACAGTGCTCAATGTACATGCCAATGGCTGCTTATGGGAAATGAGAGGCAGGAGAATTTGGCTTTTACTTTCTTACGGCTTGCGCTTCGTATCTACTTCCCACTTTTAACAACCTCAATTTCATGGTATATACTAGTTCATTGTATTCATGGCACTGCGGCTGAACGCGCGCTAAGCTTTTGTAAAACTAAGGAGGTTACACCCAGCGAGTATAACGTAGCAACCCTTTTTTGTCAGATAGTGCTCAATGTAATGCGAATGGCTACTAATGGGGATTGCAGCGTGCACGTTAACTAAAAGCCGAATGCTGCTGTCTCTCATTCCCCCTTAGCAGCTATTGGCATGTACATTGAGCACTATCTTCTATTGTTCAACAACGCACAGAAGAAGTCTCTCGCCAGCACCACCTTGGTGGTCAAAATTTTATACTTGTTACACACTACAATGGCTACAAGGGACAACGGGTGTCCCTATAAAAAGCTTCGCCCAATAAAGGGGAGAAATTGAGAGAGTGAGGAGGACGGCTCGAGAACAATGAGTGACGCTACCTTGGAAACTTCTTTCAATCAGGGACTTTAGCCAGACTTGGTCTCCTTCGTCGCTTCGACTTCAATCACTTTGTTTGGTTGTTTCGTGTTAACGTTTGCTTATATTCCATTTACGTGCTTACCACAAGTCTGACCATTAACCATGGATGCAGTACACCGGTAGCTTTTCAATCACAATGTTTTGAATGCGGTAACGATCGTCTCATTCGTGTATACTGTGAGCATTGTTTATGCATTACAGTACGTTACAATGCAGGTCATGCGAGCAAAATAAGGGATGACTTTGCACCCGACGGTGTTTTTGTGTGCGATGGAAGTGGCTGTTGGCGTTACGGCAGCTCGATTACTTGATTGGAGGAACGACCGCTACAGTGCACGAATATACTATAACATTATAGCATGCTGTGCCTACATACTTCTCTGCTTCAGATGCATCTCGCAATTCGCCTTGCGTGTCAACTTCCGGTCAATGTGCGTGCCACAATTGTGTTGTTAGCGAGTGGCTGTGGTGGTTAATATTGCTCTGGATTTGAAATACTCTTTTTAGAAAGGCGAGTGAGAGTGTGAGTACTTACCTGCTGTGCACAGCTGTTACTAGAAGTGCATCTTGTGTTGAGTTTCGCAGCACAAAGGAGAATCATATGGACGAGAGAGACATACTGCTCGCGTGCATAATTTTGTCCTAACTCTCAGTGTTCGCATGAACAATTCAAAACACATGCGATTGAGAATTTGGTTTAATTGACAGAAGCCATTGGTTACTTTTCAGAAAAGTGTAGGTGTGATGATGTTTAAAACGTTTCTGATGATTGCAACCCAGTCTGGCAAATAAACGCTCGGTGAAACTTCGCAGCCCTTTTCCCTATGTGCTTTCACCTGCAATAATAGCATAGCCTCATTCGGTGCCGTGTGACTATGCTGGAGGACGCAGGTTCGACTCTCAACCATGGCAGCCGTATTTCTATGCGGAAAACTGCAAAGAACACCCCTGTGCTTATGTTTGAATTCAGGGCAGAAAACTTCAGTGGGTCGAAATTTATCCACAGAAACCCATGATGGCACGCCTGATAATCATATGGTGGTAGCTGCACGTGTCACTTCAGCAATTGTACATGATCATGCTTTCACGCATGAACTATGCTGTAGCATCACGTTTCCTAGAATGTTGAAAGAAACTGTGATGCTTTTTTACGTGCTTCGTTGAATTGATGAGTGCTATTGGTGCCGTGCGAAACTAAAAACGTGTATGCTTACCAAGTATGTTGACATAAAAAATCATTACTGATGTACAGTCTAAGGTAATCTATAAAGCAAGACTGTTTAGGGTAGCAGAGCTCCTTGTATTCGTGTTGGTAGTACGAAACAACACGAGACACCCACAGAAGTGTGGGGAGCATCGTGCGCGTTCCTGGCGATAAAAAAGGAGGCTCTCATTCTATACCAACAAAACAAAAATGTAAACGTCACTCCTGCACTGCTTGCATCAATCGTAGGTAAAAGTAACAGCACGCGACTGCCCGCGGTCGCCTAGCCTCGGTGTGCGCATGCGCGCGTGCAAGACCCCCATGGTTGCGGAAAAATTTCAACACTGAAGGAGAAACGTTGCTATTTTGGTCCTTGCCGCGAGAGACCGCGACTGGTAAGGCACACGAAAAGGCGAAAGTCGTTGTGCCAAAGGCGAAACAGAGCCCGTTTCTCCATTCTCGCTCCCTTTCTAACGACAATAGTCTTTCTCGGGGACCTTCGACACCGAAAGTTTAGTCTGTCTGTCTGTCTGTTTGTATGTCTGTCTGTCTGTACATTTGTCTGTTTATCCCCGGTAACGATCTTCTTTGTGCAGTGCTGCCAACCTTCAGAGCCACTTTTTCTCTCTCTGGAATAAAAAAAAAATCCCTAGATTTCTCTAGATTTTTGTGGACAGTGCTTTTTTTGAGGACTAAGATGTTGGTGCTTTGTAAAACGATTGGAAAGTTCACTTTTTTTATATAATGATGCATTCCTGTTGAAATATTCACTGAAATTAACGCGCTGAAGGTGAAAAAATGTCGCAGTACAAATTGCAAGGCTTTACCCAATATTTTCTTCCATGAAATCACAAAGGTAAAGCGGTCATCACATTGTGGGGGGGAGAGGAGAAGGACATGAGGTATGGCAGTGTTTTACACCAATCACCAAGAAAGAAGCAATCATTGCTCGCAAGGAACAGTACACATATAGCAAAGCATTGCGTGTGTGCCGAACAAGGGATTACTTATCAAAATAATATTTAAGAACACTGCTATTCGTTCAATGCAAAACAGGAAAGTGTTCTTGCTCGCGTGGTGAACGCAAGCATGGAAGCAAGCAAAAGCAATTTTTAAAGGCTGAAGTTAAAAAGCAGGGTTACTTTTATAGTTCTGACGCATCAGTAGTTTATAATTAATTGTTCAAGAAGAAATTTGAGAAAAAATCACGTAAATAACGTATACCACGTTTTTAACTGTTATCGCATAATGAATTGTTTCAACCGGCTTTTCCACTCGTAACGCAATCATAATGTCTCCTTTTAAAGTTAAGGTCAGTGCGTCTTCCCCTGCGACTTAAGCTTTGTAACTGGCACTCACTGAATTTCTGTTCCCCCATAACTCTTGTTTGATTTGTGAAAAAAAAATTACTGTGCCACGCTGAACGCGAGAAATAAATAGCTGAAATGTGTATACAAGCGTGTAACACATAACTTCTACATTTAAATGATATTTCGTTTTCTGTTGCATTCATTTAACACTTTTGAACTCTCCTGCAGAAAATGCTAGTTTGGAGATGTTCATTTTAAACATGAAGTAATGCAGGCTTACATACCTTATAAACAATTTGCTGAAAAACGTACTCTCAAGCTTCGTCATATTAGCTGATACAGGAGTTTGTGATAAAATATTGTTTAACGATGAAGCTTATTATGCCAGTTGGCAGTTCATCTTTTGCCTTCTGTTGAATGGTTGCGAAAGGTATGTTTATGAGAAATGTTGACAGCCATATATTCGTTTCAAATATTTTCTTTTAGTGTTCCACAAGCCACTTTTTTTTCTACAATTTTGTTTCAGCTGCACAAACAACCGCATACATGCAGCCTACTGCTCTGGCCGCGCTTTTCGCAGAAACACAGCCACATGGCTCGACGGGGCAGCTGACAAGCAACGTGATAGGATTCGCAAAGAAGGAAAACTCACAGAAAAACAACAAAAAACCAAAGGAATAACGCCGCGGCTGAAAGGAGAGAAAATGAGCGGTTGGTGTAAAGGAAAACATATGCTTGGCAGGCTCGGGAGAGAGGTGTGACAGTTTGGGCTAGTTAGTATGACATGATGATAGTTAAAGCGCGAAAACAGAAGGATAACAAAGAGACAAGGAGGACACTTGTATCTTTTTTGTATCTTTGTCGTCGTTCTGTTCTCGCACAATATAATTATCGCCGAGAGAGAGCACTTTTTTTTTGCTTGAATCACGATTGACGTCGAACACGAACGGCACAGAATGAACAAAAATGAAGTGAAGGAGAACCCTCACACAGCATTGGGTCGGCGACCGGCCCTGTCGCTCCCTTGCACTCTTGAAACCACTACTGGAAATGGCACAGCGCCTTTGGGGAGGGAGCGTAAAGAGAAAAGGTGGACGAAAGAACAAAAAGAAGGTTGTGAGCGGGAGGTCCCTCCGTCGATCTGCTTGCTTAACGTGGAAGCAAAAAAAAATTCTCTAGATGTTGACTTTTCCCTTTACCCCTAACTACAACGAGAATTTCCTAGATCTAGACAAATTTCCCTAGAGCTGGCAGCAGTACCCTTGTGGCACCAAATGACCAAACGATACCTCAAACGGCCAACCCCATCATCAGCACCCACCAGTATTGCTCAAGTTTCAGCATTCATACTTTTTCGATTGTCAATTAAAATCAATTATTGCGCATATCTGAGGCACCATAACAATACCCTGATGTTTTGTATGTGTGCCACTATACTATAGAAGGCACACACAAGTAATTCTAAAGACCGTAGCGTTTATCACGCGGCGGTGACATTGCAACGGGATGCTCAAAAAGGCAAGTGTTTTCAACGCTTTGCTAAGACGACACAATGGTGGCACCTGCCCGTCGCTTTGCGTTCTACTCCTTCTCGCTTCCGAGACAGGCACACACCTTTCTCCGCAGGCACGCATGCCTTTCTTCGTTTTCGAAGATAACTGCCAGAGGGCGCTCTTGTCTAACGTGTCTCGATGCGCTCGTTAGCCTTCGCTGCACGGATCGAGACTTTCTAACGAGGCGCTTCCAGAATACAATTCACCGAATTTCTCGCAGAGAACATCATATAAACGTTTTGTTTACTCTCTGCACGCGCATCATATAAATGTTTTGTTCACTCTCTGCACGTGTTACTTACAGTTCAGTGATACTAACAAAAATCTTTCAACAGTCCTTAGATATATCAACCATTCCTACACAATGGAAAGTCGGGAGGGTGGTCCCAATCGGTAAGTCTGGTAATAAACACTCTCCGGAAAATTATCGCCCTATTTCGTTAACAAACACTTCCTCTAAATTATTAGAACATGTCATTTTCACCAACCTCATTAACTTCCTTGAATCGAATTTGTTTTTTACACCAGCACTACATGGTTTTCGCAAACATTTTTCATGCGAAACACAGCTAATATATTTCACTCATAAACTGCATCAGATTTTAGACCGTTCATCATGTGCTGATTGCATTTTTTAGACTTCAGTAAGGCTTTCGATAAAGTCTGTCACCAACTACTACTCTTCAAACTGAGCCTACTAAATATTGACAATAGTTTACTCAAGTGGATTGAGTGTTTCTTGTTTAACCGTGTTCAATGCGTTACGGCTAACAATCACAATTCGTCATCGGCTGCGGTCCACTCAGGTGTACTGCAAGGGTCTGTTCTTGGTCCACTTTTGTTTCTAATTTAGATTAATGACCTCACGTCTTCACTTTCTTCTAACATTAATCTTTTTGCAGATGACTGCGTCATTTTTTTGTGAAATAACCTGTAATAATGACAGTTTGAGCCTCCAATCTGACCTTAACACAGTAGCAGCTTGGTGCAGCACATGGCGAATGGACTTAAATATCGCTAAATGTAAGGTAATGCGCGTAACTAGATCTGCTAACAACCCACCAAAATACTACTTAAGCAACGTCCCGCTTGATCGAGTCTCCTCGTGTAAATACTTGGGCGTTATTATCACATCTAACTTATCTTGGGCACCCCACATTGCATACATTACTAATAATGCTAATCGCAGGTTAGTCTACATACGTCGTAACTTTTCAAAAACACCTTCTGCACTAAAACTTCTGTTGTACAAAACATTAATACGTTCCAAATTTGAATATGCATCATCAGTGTGAGATCCTTACCACGATAACCTGGTTACTTCACTTGAGCGTGTACAGAATAACTCCACCCGTTTCATACTTTCTAACTACAGTCGCATTGCCAGTATCAGTTCAATGAAATCCAGCCTAGGCCTTCCTTCCCTTGCATCCCATCTTAAAATATCTCGTTTGAGTATATTTCACAAATTATTCCATCATCCCACCCTACATAACCAATTAATCCTCAATCCTCAGTACATATCCCAATGCATCGACCATCGCCATAAGGTGGGAATCGCATTTTTAACTCCCAGTGTTTTTATCGATCATTTATACCTCGTACATCAGTAGATTGGAACCACCTTCTCGAAGACATCGTCACTATTACTAATAACAATATTTTCCGTCAAACATTACTCAGTATTGTATGAGCTAAACGTTACTCAAAATTGTATTATGTTCACCGTCGTTGCACAGCTACTAATGTATAATCAGGAGTTTTTTTTTTTACTTCTTTATTTTCGCTGCATTGTTTATTCTCAGGCTGTATTTTCTCTGCTGTACATTCTGCTGTATAATATGTATTTTCTATGCTGTATATTCTCATGTTGTATTTTCCTTTTCCTTGTAAACTTTATTTACACTTCCCTTTATAATGCCATATGGCCCTGAGGGTAAATAAAATGAATATGCAATGAAAATGAAAGAATATTGTCGTTCGACAACATTTGCAGTGAAACATAAATATACGTGGCCATTTTTTTTTATTAGAGTACTGCTCCGTGGAAAATCGCTTTATGCGTGCTGCTGCTGGTGATCATGGTGGCGGTCCGTCGCATTCGTCGCTACCACTTTCGTCTGTCGAAACAAGCTGCTCTGGCGCTACTTGCTAGGAGCCCAAACTTTACGCTCGCATGCGAGCAAAATTCGCTCCTCTAAATTGCTGAACTTGTCCAGCGATGACGTACCAAAGCTGTCCAACTACGGCCGCACGTGAAATACTATGCGTGGATTGTCGATCACTTGTAATGGCGTTCGATTCATTTTCGAAGACTTGGCTTCGCTCGACTTCACTAAAATTGAAAGGACTACCTGTGCACGACCAAAAGTACTTCCATATGATGCCCCTGGAAAGTGCTGTAGCCCTTGTAAAATAATTTAGCATGCTAGAAAGCAGTGGGGGCGAGACTAGAGGCTTGACAAACACAACATTACGTGTTTGTAGTTAGGTCTTCACTTTTCATCACTACTGGCGTTACACTGGCGTATAATCGCAATGGCGATCACATCTTATATTTACAGCATGTCTCTTTAGGACTGCATAATCCCCACAAATAAAAAAATATTATGAATGTGCTGCGGTGTTTTCCGCGTTACCATTCTGTTGTTGAAAGCTCTTACCGGTAAAGTTTCTATTCCAGACAAGTAAACGGTACCATAAGTATCGGTTGTGAGTCGCTCTACTATATTACTTTAACCAGTGATCCTGGCTATGGGACCATTTCACACATATAACTGTAAGCAGGGAACACGATGAGCTGAAGTTGAGAGTCAGACATTCGGTCGGGAAAACACATGAGGATAATTAAAATGGACACTTCGGGAGGGGGATGCAGACTGTGACGTATGCTTCCTAGGTGAAACAGGTAACTTTTAATAAATACTCAAGCAGCGCATGTATCGTGTGAAAAGAAGGTTCATTCGAACGTGCGGGCCGAAGACGCAACTAGTGGCCGAGAAGTGAATTGGGATAGAGAAAAGACAAGGGAAATAGAAAATAGCCACTGCTCAGCTCTACTTTTGAACATCTGATAATCCAGACAATGAAGCATGTGCTTAAATTTAGTGACGAAATCTTTCTACGCTTGAACGCATATTACTACGTCATATTTTAAAACATAGGCAAAGGGATGGTTCTGATTTCAATTTTCGTTGGGCACAAAGCTATCATACGGGAGGTGAAACGTCTGGCTTTTATGTGAACATGAGTTGTCGATGTTCATTTTAACCCCATGGGATTCAAACATCAACAACAAAAGATTTGCTGTTGACACCAGCATCAAGCACTTGCAAAGCAGGGTAGTGGTAAAAGTGAAATTGAGTAGAGGTAGAGGTAAATGTCTCGTTCCTTCACGTGCGTAGCGCACAATGGCACTGAGAAGAAAAGTGACATGCCACTGATAGCTTTCACTGCACTTTTCAGGATTGTGTAACCTTCAGGGGGCCGTGCCTTTACGGGGCAAAACAACGCTGTTAAAAAGTTAAATGCCAGAAAACCACCGATACGAAAAATGCATTCAACCATCCTCTTTCCTTCACCACAGCGAGCAGAGATCGCGTGTCCAACCCTGCACACCACATCGATTGTTATAACAGGCAGCGGTGGGTCTCGCTCAAAGTGTTGAATTGGAGTAGTACTTGAAACGATGTTTCTAACAAAAAACAATGACGACGACGCGTTAAGCACGAGCCTGTGTCTGTTGGAGACTGTAAACAACTTCTGAGGAAATACATAGTTTGTGGACTCCCGGCATCGACGTATGTCTCCATGTTTCTCTATATATGATTGAAACTTATTATTGCAATTTTTCAGCAACTGACTGGTGAAAAATGCCCTTTTTTATCCTGAAAAAGCTGAAGATAAGAAAAAGAGACATCTTTGAGAGGGTTTTGTAGTACTCAAAAACTATAATTGTTAGAAAATTAGAATGAAAGAACGGATACGAAATTACGGGAGACACTGCACAGCACACCATAGTGGTGCGTTGTTTGATATCATTACCTGATCCATGGGCTTAAAATGAAATGAGCTCTCACGAGATAATTTTTTTTCAAAGATTATCGGAGAGGGTTTTGTGCAGGAGTGGGTGAAATAGTGTCACTTGCTATGGACTGAATAAAAGAACTCTGTCAATGAACGCATATAAAGCTAGTACCTGTGCACCAGGATGCTTTATTTTCAATTCCACATAGAAGGTCTTCTAAATATATCAACTTTAGAAAAGAGACATGCACTTAACTACATTACACACATAAGACCACCAACGTTGTGGCCTTGTTAGAGAGCACTAAAGGGAACGTACGTATGTTTCCTTCCCCTAACTTACATTTTGTGAACGATTGAATGACACCTCGCACTTATTCATCTCTTGCATGTGAGAAAAATCACACAAAAGTTACAAACGGAGTTTCTCGTCGCGCTTTTATTCTGGCGTCTACTGAGAAGGCACAAATTTCTGCAAGAGGCACGGTAATTTTGTGCGCTAAATCGCATGAATACACAGCATGTAGTGGGACTCTTGCGATTTGACGTTTCTTTTGAGAAGATTGAAAACAGACACTAACAAGCCATGTACGAAAATTGAATATAATTGCCTGGCTCCAAACATTTCATCACACCCAATTATCATCCTGTTCCATTCATGCACCAAGTGTGACGCATACTGGACAACTAACCAAGAAGCCTGCATCTAGCCCTTCATTCAGAATAGCCTGCTAGCAACAAAAAGCTTCACTAGCGTCACTGTGGTGTGAACGTCATATGCACTGTCAGTTAGGGGAACATTATTACAGATAAGCGCACTGGCCGACGTAAAAATGTGTTTAGCAAAGACTAGTGCTTCGGTTTTTTCTACGTAACTGTGCTCAAGAAAGAACAAAAAATCAAAATAATTGTTCCTATCTGATGTGCACAGTCTTCCGAAACAGTCGAAAATTAATTTTTGTGTTCTTGGGGATGCAGAAAGCAAAGAAATAAGTCGAAACTGTTTTCAGACTTGCAGCATTTTTCAGGTTAGAGATGCCGTTCTTTCTTGTCGCACACACCGAGCATACGCAACAACCGCGGCAACTGCTCCTTCTTTTTGTGAACCCTTCCGAAGTCAGCAGGCTTGGTCAGAAAAGAGAGATATGTTGTCGGGGAAAGATACATTGTCTTTTGTGACAAGGTGGAGTGCTTGTTTATGTGTGTAAGCAAGTCAACTCCGCATTCTGCACGCCTATATAAAGCCACTGATATCAGATGGCTGTAGTTATGGACGTCACACGGTGGGGTCTGGCTTTGTTCATCATCTCTGGAGGTAAGAAAATATTAAACTAGCTTATGCAGAAATGTATGAAGCCCGGAGTGTGTTTGGCTTCTTTTTGGGTACAACAAGTAACAATATATTGGAATTTTCGCTCGAAGGAAGCCACAGGAAAGCTATATTGTTGCACAATAAGGGCAGAGCAGCATATGTCATGTAGGGTGGCGTGATAAGATCAGTGCATTTCTTGTCAAACTTTTCATAGCAAACGTCATCACCATGAATGTCAGGAGCTAGCTAGCCCGTAGGATGCGATACCTTTACAATAGCGGTCCCTGTCCTGCATAAAAAGACGCCACAGAACCCCCCAGGTCTTTTTGCCACATAACCTCTTAAGCTGTGTAGACCACGAAAAACATTCTCTGGGCCAGTGATCAATGCAAGCAAACTATACCACTCCAGAGACTTTAGTATAAAGCTCGAAAATGTTTTCAGCTTTTATCTGTGTCTCTTCTGTCTTCTTTTCTCTTCTTTGCTCTCACACTGCACCCAAAAAAACTACCCCAAGTGCTAATGTTATTACTTCAAATAGCCCAGGAAAAACCTTCTCCTAATTTAGGGCCCCAGAAAGTAAAAGCAATATGAAGTAGGCTAGCCTTCAAAGATTAGCACCAGCACTTTTTTCACTAGCAGTTAGAAAATTAAAATATTGCCAACGAATGGTTTTAACGATCCAAAAACGCTATGACAGTGCTTCGCTCTTGACACTCTGGAATGTAGTGTTAAAGCATTTTGGTGTTAATAATAAGGCTATATACTTTGTCTGGCTTGCTTTTAAATAGGTACCGTAGTTTATGAATTTAAATACGTGGAGCTTTGCTTAAGGCGTCAAGCTTATTAATGCCCCGACAAAACACAAATGGATAAGGATAGAAAATCTGGCGACCTGAGTTGCGTCCATGCTTAGCAGAGCAAAAGTGTTCGGAGAAATGTAGATGGGACGACAGAATCGCTTTTTTATTCGATGAACATTCATTTGAAGGATGGTAACTGAGTCGTCTGGACTTGTATTGTTGTACTATTCCACTGCAAACCACTCAAAACATAAATTAGCATGATGGGTGGAATGACTACATATTTCCAAAGGTCCCGTCCCTAATATCTATGAAAAGTTGTGGTGATATTCTCAGATTTAAATACATATTGAGCGAGTCCAGCGAAAGACGTTAAGAGCCCAGCTGTTTAAGTCGAGCATCCGTCTGTATTTTCTGAACAAAAGGTATCATTGGTATGGAGCAGCGCGCACTCTTCTCTTTCTATTCCTGTTCTGCCTCTCTCTCTCTCTCTCTCTCTCTCTCTCTCACACACACACACACACACACACACACACACACACACACACACACACACACACACATTTATTTGTCGAGTGCACGACTTTGATTAGTCTGATAAGTGAAAGAACTAATACCGAGAGAAGAAAAAGAAGGGGGGAGAGTTATATTTCCAGCAAAAAAGCACTTCACAGTGTGGGATTCAAACACGTGCTCCCATGATACGAAGGCAAGATTTATAACTACTAGGAAATCCTAATGCACTAAACCATAACATAGCCTTGGACAAACAATAAATCAGTTTTGCGAAACCAGGCAAGGTCGTGGAAGAGTAAAAAAAAAAGAAAAACTGGAAGCCGCCCGGTGTAGTGCGAAACCACGTGGGAACCCATACGAATATCTCAGAGTCAAATCTTTGAAGTCACCAAAAATATATTCCAGGTCCGGGGTGCAAATCCTGGACCAACGGATTTTCAGATCAGTATATCATTTACCTAACGAAGAAGTCGGCAACTGGCCCCGCAAGAATTACCCACTGACAACTCTAAGCGCGTAGACGCAGATCATTCGCAATGGATGGATGGATTGATGGACGTATTGACATAGCTGCACCCCTTAGATCGGGCGGCGGCTAACGCCACCCAGCCGTAATATTTAGTGAACCAAGAACTAGATTTATCTTTTTTTTTCGCTTTGAATAGTGAAGTACAGGACTGGTAGTTTGCAGTAAAGGGTTTAATTTTCACTCGTGCCTTGACTTTAGCCACCAATCAGTAACCTCCATCTAGTTATTTCTACCAGCTAAAAGTCTATTTTGCCCTCCCTGTCCCTAAACCCCAGTGCTTCGAAGAACTCGGCGCCATCAGGCCTCTGAGATTTGGCTTGCACTGCCTGCACTAGTTTTGAAAAGTTTCTCTGCGGTGCCAGTGGTGCTGTGGGCGCGCAGATCCGGTTGAGCAAGTGCAGGTGCAGCCGGGACACTACTTCGTGACGGCAACTGCTAAAACGAAAACGCAAGTGCTGGTAGAGTTCGTCGAATCGACAAGGCGGCGTGTATCGATGGTGTTGTTTACCAAAACAATACCGCGATGGCTGTATTCATTCCGTATGAAGAAAACTGCTTGACAGCGTCCATGATTCTGACAACGGCGATCTGTACAGTAACATAGGTGGTGTTGACGGGGTTTGTGTTGGTCCTTTGCTCGTTGTATGTGAAAATGTCTGTCATGCTCTCAGGTGAAGAAACGCTGTCGGACGGTTCCATCAGTATTATTTTAGGTGACTGTTGATACTGGCTAGAACGACAATTTAGCAGTTTAGAATTCAATCCTGTATTGTCAGCTTTCTATTCAAGTGCGTGCGAGGCCATAGAACAAGAAAAAAAAGAAAGACAAAAAAACGGTGGTTCTTTGACTAACAGAGCCACTTCACACTATATCAATATAAGACAATTCAGCAAGCTCTCTTGAATACATATTTTAAAACAGCCTTTTTGAAGGCTTCCCACCGCATCGGTTTCACGCCTTCGTAAAGACGAAGTGAGCTTGCGTCTCGAGCAGCATCTTTTTAACATTGACCCTTTTTTCCTGCGATTCCTAATTACGGCACTACAACGATGAATTTTTCTGCTCATGAACCGCACATGTAAAAAAAAAATCATTTTGATAGCTGTCGATAAGACAGAGCAAGATTACCTGTCGGTAGCATGAGCTTGACTGAACTGTTTGCACGCTCGAAACGAACAACACGCAGCGTCGTCTGCTCCAAGCTTGGGAAGAGGAAAGGGCGCACGCCATGGTGCACCTCTCTGCACCTCCTTTCGAGAAAATGCAGGCCAGTAGAGAACTCGTGCAGCACTACGCTTGTACCATGACAAAACGAGGAAGCCAGTGCAGAGTGCGTGCGCAGCACTTGTAAATCGAGGACTAAGGTGCTGCACCCATTGAACTGGTGCCGCCGGTGCAGCTAAATCGAAGAGACCTGGCATCCTGAACTATACGGGGATGCCCATTGACAGCCGCGCCATCAAGGGGGTGTTGTGAGAACCCCTTAGAGCTGGCTTAGTAGACGGCGATCTGACAACCGCTCCCTTGTTCTGCTCGGTTAATCTGATCGATAGCTCATTGACTGGACAAGAACACTATAGAACTTCATGATGAGCTTTGAGTGGGTGTAGGCACCACAATAAAACGGCAGCCTTCCTGCATATGTGAAGTGCGATGAAAGCACTGCGCAGTTCTGAGCTACAGTTGCGCTGAACGCTGAGTGGGGCCTAAAAATTCAAAGCATCAAAAAAAAAAAGAAACAGTCGTCGCATATAGCCCTGAAAGAGGCCACACTTTTCTTCCTGCACGAGAAGCACAACGGACGCCTTCAAACTTACACGGATGACTCTGTTTCTTCAGTAACCTCAGCAGGGGCGGTAACCTCAGCAGGGGCAAGATAATCCTGCAGTTGGCTATTTAAGACCCTATAGGATTGTAATTTGGGCCTAGAGGGAAAAACTTGGATGCTGATCTCAAGCTTCGTCTTCCCTCATGAACACCTCGAGCTAAGGTAACTCTGCTTTGCCGCCTGTGGCTTGGCGGGGCATTTATGAACGCATACTCTTTTCTTTTGAAATGGCCAGCACCTCTACACGCAACTACTGCAGCTACGTACAAAGAATCGCCCATCATTAGCACGAGTGCACCCAATTCAATGCGCCAGGACGTAATCTTACCGAAGCTCTCGATAAACTAGATGATCGGCCTTTGTCAAAACAAAGAATTTCGTGTCATTGGCCGAGTCCATCACCATGCCAGAAGGCTGTGAAAGCTTCATTGCGCTTTTTTGCGGACAATTGGCCTTAGAGACAGACTTTGGTGTCGTATTACCTTTCATTTTGCTTTTCCTTTTTCTCTATCTTTGGTGTTTTCACTCTCTCTCCTTGTAACGCCTCATTTCTGTCATCTTTATTCCCCTTTCTTTTTTCTCCAGCACATGATGGCCAGCCGGTCGAAGAACTTGCTAACCTCTCTGTTCTTCCACTCATTTTTCAATTCTCCTCATTCTCCTAGAACTTCATGTGTTTCTCAAACCAGTGGACAAACGGGGCCATATGTAACACCATAAATCTGGTTTGTTCTTGTGAGAGGCGAAGTCACCGTGAAAGTATCTGGTTAAGCACTGTGGGCATGTCAAGCGACCAATAATTGTACTCAACGTAGGAATTTGAGCTCCACGCAGTTTTGTTGTAGCCATGAAGGTTAGTGAAATGTTTGTGTCACTCACACTGTTTCGCTAGTGCGTAACGTTCATCGGTATTTTAGTAGTGCATCAAATCAATGACTTCGACGCGGAGAGTTGCGTGAAATTGCCATGTCCTCTTCTATAACTGCAGAGTATCAGGATTGTCGTAATAAGGTGACGCACTTATATCACAACTAATGTTATGTCAGAGAAGAGCTCCATGAATCATGCAACCATGTGAGCAACTATTTAATAAATTGGCGCTGCGCTCGATTCACAAATATTTTGGACTTCGATGAACTACAGGCCGCGTTGCGGCCTTTTGATTGTGCTTGACAGACGCATTCTATTAGAGAATAAACCTGATTGATTCATCAGATATGGGCACTCGCTCGTATTTATTTTTTTATTTATTCAATACCGTGGGCCTTTTCAGGCCTACACAGGAGAGGGCGTACAGAGCAAATAACACTTCATATCGTAAAGATGAAAAGGAAAGAAAAATAACGATATAACAGTATAAAGCAATAAACGAACAATGCACACGTGTTTCTTTAAAAAACCTACTTAGCATGATAACATCAACGGTAACATTCCGGCTGCGGCGGCTGCATTTCCTATGTAGGCGGAAATGTTGTAGGCCCGTGTACTCAGATTCGGGTGCACGTTAAAGAACCCCAGGTGGTTGAACTTTCCGGAGCCCTCCACTACGGCGTCTCTCATAATCAAATGGTGGTTTTGGGACGTTAAACCCCACATATCAATAAACATCAACGGCAACATTGATATACAGATGCAGGCGGTTAGGCGCATGTAGCAATGTGCGAGCACGTGCGCGATACACTGATTCAACCTTTATTACGGCGAGCATAGCACAGGATTTATTGCAATGCCTCTAAATGAATTTCCAACAGCGATGAAAATGATTCAGGTGATTGTGCACAGACATTTTCGTTCGGCAAGTCATTCCACATCTCTATAGCTGCGCCAAAAAAGAATACTTCAACGTGTTACAACGTGACAGGAATGAGCGCATGGATTTGTCATTGTTAGTTCTACTGGAGTGACGGTGCGGAGCTTTAAGGTAATCATCCTTATTTAAGTTTATTATGTTGTTCGAAAGAAGAAAAAGAAATTTCAGGCTGGCAAGTTGTTGACGGTTAGCAAGAGTTGCGACACGTGCTTGCAAACGCAGCGCGGAAACACTCTCTCGCCTGGCATACTTTGAAAAAATAAACCTAAGAGCCCTTTTTTTAATCTTTTCCAATGCATCAATCATGTTCTTTTGGTGCGGGTTCCAAACTATTGCTGCATATTCCAGGACGGGTCTAATGAGCGTCTTGTACGCTGTTAGTTTAACTTGAAGGGAAGTTCTGGTTAGTTTACGCCTTAAAAACCTAGTTGTTTAAATGAACGTGCAGAAATTTTATTAATGTGGACATCCCACTTTAACGATAATATTATTGTGACCTTCAGGTACTTTACGGTATTTACGTGCTTGATGTCTGCCCCAGATAAGTTGTACTGAAAGTGAAGTGGTGTCTTTCTATGGGAAATTGTAATGCGCATGGTTTTGTCTGTAATATTTTGCATACCATGTTTTTCACACTATTACTCAATATTTTCTAAAGATTTGTCAAGTTTCGCATGGTCTTCTGTTGTGCTAGTGGGAGAGTATACGATGCAGTCATCTGCAAAAAGCCTCATTGTAATACCTGGTTCCATAGCAGTGTAGATGTCATTGATGTATTTGAGAAAGAGTGTTGGTCTTTGTACGGACCTTTGGGGAACACCAGAGAAAACGTCGGCATGGTCGGACTCGCCATTATTAAATGAAACATACTGAGTGCGGTTGGAAAGATATACGGCAATCCAATGGACTATTTTCGTGTTAACCCCAAATGATTCAAGTTTTTGTATGAGCAATGAGTGCAGAACGCGGTCGAATGCCTTAGAAAAATCAATAAATATTGCATCTATTTGCAGTCTAGAATTAATAGCTCAAGCAAAGTCATGAGTAATCTCTAAAAGTTGTGTAGTGGTCGAAAACTTTCTTTAAAACCATGTTGGTTCGGATAAAGCAGATTATTTTCCTTTAAATAGTTCATAAGTTTTTTGTTTATTATACGCTCCATCAGCTTGCAGCATCTACTTGTCAGTAATATTGGCCTGTATAGGTTTATCGATTGTTTGTTTCCACTTTTATGCATAGGAATTACTTTTGCACACAACCAATCATCAGGAAACACAGCTGTTTCTAATGATAAAAAAAATATCTTTTGCAGAAAAGGGGTTGGCTGAGCGGCATAGGGCTTAAGAAAAGCATTAGAAATTTCATCCGGGCCTTATGATTTTTTGACATCGAGTTGAAGAAGCAGGTTAAGTATGCCAGACTCTGTTATTGTTAACTCTGGCAAGTGATTTTCACTGTTAGACGATGGTAAAAATGAAGGCTTCATACGCGGGAAAACTGATTGGAAGTAATTGTTGAAAGCATCTGCAACTGCAATAATCCGTGCATCTTACACAAGACTACCCGATATATCCATTTTAGTTACTGTGCTATTTTGCTTCGATGAGTACTTCCGAAATTTACGTGATTGATTTGTCATAAACTTAGTCAGAGTGCTTGAGAAAAAGTGGTCTCTTGCCATCTTTATTTCCGTTTTAAAGTGGCGTGAAAGCTCAATGAGCTAAGCGGATTTCTTTTTATGTTTGCGGAGTCGTTGTACTTTTCTCTTTAGGTGAATTATGTTTCTCGTAATCCACGGCCTTTTACGCTTAGTTTTCTTTAGCTTAGTAGGTATGAAGGTTGATTCACAATGCTTGATTCCAGATTTTAGTTTGTTCCATAGATTCATGACACCTTATGACGTATTGAAGAAATCGTCTTGTGATGCTTCAAGAAAATCTATAACACTTTCGTCATTTGCTCTGTAGAAATCTTCAACTGATGTGCACGTCGTTGCATGTGATACGCGGCCGCCCATGCCATGAAATGTCAACAGAATCAGCTTGTGATCAGAGATTCCCTCTTCAATAGTTATTTGTGGTGTTAATGAGCCAGACACAAATGCAAGATCAAGCACTGAACATGCCAACCCGTGGATGCGAGTCGGTTCGATCACCAGCGGTGTCAACAAGTGACTAAACATAATGTCAAAAAGTATATCTGAACCTTTAGCAGCAGTATTTCCGATGGCAAAAGTGTCCCAGTTTATTCCCGGTATGTTAAAATCACCTGTATTAGTTTCGTTCGCTCACCTACAAAGCCGTAGAGAAAGTTCTGCAGCTTTACAAGGTATTAATCAGGGGCACCCGCAAACCGGTATACACCCCCAATCAACACAGGGGCGTTATTAATAAGCATTGAACACCACACACTTCCGTGACCAGCAAAGCTACTTTCTTTATGAAAAAGCGTATTCTGTTTAATGGCGATGGCTACGCCCCCGCCACGGTCATCCCGATCTGTACGAAGCAGTGCGTATGCTGGTGGCACTATCTCTGAATCGTGAATATCAGGGTTTAGCCACGTTTCCGTAATGACCACTACATCAGGTCCGTACAAAAGCAACAGTTCTTCCAACTGCTGTGTTTTGTTTACGATACTTCTTGCATTAAATCAAAGCAGCGTAAGTGGCTCTTTTGTTTTCGGTCACGTTTGAGAAGTGCTTGATTTATGTTATTAGATACCAAATGGCTAATTTATATTGGCAGTCCTGCTGTAAACGTCATCCTTCACCTGTGAGTTGCTCTCATAGCCAGCGCTACGCCGGGGTCATTTTCTCCAATATTGGTAGGTGGTAGCACAGTGCAAGCAAAAATCTATTGGGCGAAAAGGTGGAGTAGGCCTTGCAGCTTTCAACACACAACTTTTTTTCATAGTTCTTGATGGTTATACGGAGAACACCTTGACGACTAATATTTTTTGTTGTGCATGAAATGTTGTGGAAGCACTGATACTGACAGTGTCGATAAAGATGGAGGTGATAAATTATTACAAGAACCATCTCCACAATGCTAGCAGACGAGTTGACTCTCCTCTGGGCACCATCTTGACTCTTATATAGTCTGGTACCAAAGGTTAAGGTTATTGCAAATTGCAAATCACTCTGTGGTATCCTGCATTTTAAATCACTCGGAGATGCTACCAGTTGTAGATGAATCAACATCCTTTGTTTTCGTTTGCTACCCTTATTCGTCTTGGCAGAATTGGTTAGTGGCCGCGAAAACACCTACTGCCAGAAGCTTAACGTCTGACATGAAGAGACATTCAACGGCGTTTCCACTTGGATAATAGACGAATGTGACGGAGAATAATCGAAAAGGCGAATGATCTCTCCCGCTGCCACATTCTAGCGTCCTGGTTTTCTCAATCGGCGGAGCTAATGTCCTGCAAAATTATTTTTGCGGTTTCAATCCCCCACAAAACTACAAACTTTTCGGCAGGCGATAAGCTTGGTTTCTCAGAAATCAGCGTAGAAGTCATTGCGGTTTCTTGCTATTAACCGGTGGTTTTAGATAAATTCTGGGGTCTTTTAGAGTAAAAAAAGGGCGGGTGAGTAATTTGAGGCCAAGGAGGAGGAAAAACAAAAAACAGGAAAGTAAAAGATACAGCCGCGCGCACACCTGTGTTGATTTTCCTGAAGTGCACTCGTTCCACGTGTAAACAAAGTCCCACGTGCACCGATGCAAATTGAACCATGCGGATGATTTAAGATTGTTGTCAGAAAGTCTAGCACGCAACACCAACAGTACACTTTATTCTGGCCCAATAAGCAACGACAAGGCTCCAATCCTCGATTCCACATGTACAAATTTCAACTCGCCGTTTTGCAGTTTTCATCCTCAAAATCCGTCAACTGTTCTCGCCGCCATCAGCGTTCTACAATTATTGCTAGTACCTTGGCTTTCCTGTTTCTGAACGCAACTTTGCCAATAAAGTAATCCGTATGGCGCTGCTTTGCTGCAGCCTCCTTCTTCGTCAAAACCACGCAAAAATATTCTTTAATAATAATAATAATAATAATAATAATAATAATAATAATAATAATAATATTGTAAGATGGCGTCGAGTACACTCAAGACTCTCCTTTATTGACTCGAGTATGTGCCCCACAACCTAAACTTGACTGGTGATGATGAGTATGTGAAGATGAAAAGATGGGACGCATAAATAATGCTCACACTTATTTTCCCCGCGCACTTGAGCGGCTGGCCCGGCCGAGACTTAGGCGGGAAAGGTACGGCGCACAAAGGGTTTAAGACGTGAAAGGTGGACTATCTCGGAGGCACGGTAACGACGGTCCGAGGAACCCTCGACGGGAGTGATAAGGTAATTGACAGGAGATGTTTGTTCACAAACAACGTAAGGTCCTAGAAAGTGAGACTGAAACTTTTGACACAATCCGGGTGTTCGAACGAGCGTCCAAAGTAGTACTTCATCTCCAGGACGGAAGGTGACGTCTCGACGAAAGCTGTCATAGCGTTGCTTGCGGTCTTGTTGACTGGCCTCCGTGTTGAGTTGAGCACGTTGCCGTGCCTCAGCAAGCCTGGAGACGAAATGTTCTGGCGTAGTCCTGGACGTTTTTGTCATTTCATTGAAGAAAGAGGCGTCAATGGTGAATGTCGGCGCACGACCATAGACGAGGAAGAAAGGTGAATACCCGGTGGTTCGGTGAACAGTGGTGTTGTGTGCAAATGTTACGAACGGCAAGATTTTGTCCGAATTATTGTGGTTTGCTCCGATGTACATGAATATCATGTCAATTAGAGTCCGGTGGAATCGCTCTGTGAGCCTATTTGTCTGCGGGTGGTAAGCGGATGTGGTCTTATGAACTGTGCCACAAGTTTTTAGGATTTTGTCGAGAATTGTTGACAGGAAGGCCTTGCCTCGGTCACTCAACAACGCGCGAGGTGCACCATGACGCAACACAATGGCTTCTAAAAATAAGGCGGAAACGTCTAAGGCAGAGCTAGTACGTAGAGGAGCGGTCTCCGCGTATCGTGTGAGGTGGTCGACGGCTGTGACGATCCAGCGGTGACCCGCTGGCGTTACGGGAAGTGGCCCGACGAGGTCTATTCCGACAACGACAAGAGGTGTGTCGGGACAGGGAATGGGTTGTAATAAGCCAGCAGGAGCTCAAGTTGATCATTTCCGGCGTTGACAAAGTGCGCAAGAAGCGACATAATTAGCCACAAAGGTAGAAAGACCAGGCAAGAAGAAACGGCTCCTAACGCGGTTGTAGGTCTTTTGAAATCCTAAGTGTCCAGCTGATGGGTCGTCGTGCAGTGCTTCGAGAACTTGTTTTCGCAGCGAACGGGGAAGTACTGGCACCCACCAATGCCCATCCGCATTGTAAGTATAGTGCTGCAGGACATTGCTCTCTAGCTTGAACAGCCGAAGCTGACGACGTAGTCTGGCATTAGGTGGAGAAGGCGAGCCATTCAAGTATCCGATGATGCGGTTACAGTAGGGGTCGTCACGTTGGTACGCGGCAAACTGGGCGCTGCTGTTTAAAGGCAGTGACCCAGCGACCGGCAGGGGTGATAACGTGAGTGAAGAGGAAGCCGCTTGATCACCTGAGGGGCATTGAGGATGCGTGGTTGGAGATGAAAGTGGCAGAGGGCAGCGAGAGAGAGCGTCAGCATCCTGATGCTGTTTGCCGGACCTGTACACAAGGTCAAAAGTGTACTCTTGCAAACGCAGTATCCAGCGACCGAGGCGCCCAGACAAATTCTTCAGTGAGGACAACCAACATAGGGCATGGTGGTCGGTAACCACAGTGAAGTGGCGTCCATACAGATAGGGTCGAAATTTCTGGATGGCCCAAACGACAGCGAGACATTCCTTCCTGTTATCGAGTAGTTCTGCTCCGCAGGTGTTAGTGCGCGGCTGGCGTACGCAACTACTCTCTCACGTGAAGTGTCATCGCGCTGGAGGAGGACAGCACCGATTCCGTGGCCGCTGGCATCTGTGTGCAGGAAAGTGGGTGCACTCTCATCGAAGTGACGGAGGACGGGGTCTGATGTCAAAGCACGCTTAAGGGCTTGGAAAGCACACTCGCACTTGTCAGTCCACGTGAAATCCGTTCCTGACGTCAGAAGCTTGTGTAACGGCCCCGCAATGGCAGCAAAGTGATGGATGAAGCAGCGGAAGTAAGACGCCAGGCCCACGAAACTTCGCAATTGTTTTTGATTGCGCGGACGTAGAAAACTAATTACGGCAGCAACCTTGTCGGGGTCGGGTCGAACGCCGTCTTTGCTGACAAGGTGACCCAATACTTTGATGCTTGTGCTAGCGAAGTGGCACTTTTTCGTATTGAGCTGTAGGCCAGCGTTCGAAATGCACGTTAGAACGTCGTCCAAACGCTTAAGGTGCTGAAGAAAAGTAGAAGAATAAATGACGATGTCGTCTAAATAACATAAACAGGTTTTCCATTTGAGACCACGTAAGACAGTATCTATCATGCGCTCGAATGTTGCTGGAGCGTTGCATAAGCCAAAACGCATGATGTTAAATTCGTAAAGCCCGTCAGGCGTCGCAAACGCTGTTTTCTCCTTGTCTGCTTCGCGCAAAGGTATTTGCTAATACCCGCATCAGAGTTCGAGGCTGGAGAAGTATTCTGCGCCTTGTAGAGAGTCCAGGGCATCATCTATGCGTGGCAACGGATATACGTCTTTTTTCGTGATCTTATTGAGCGCTCTGTAATCAACACAAAAGCAGACAGAGCCATCCTTTTTCCGGACCAACACCACAGGAGACGGCCAGGAGCTGGATGAAGGTGAATAATATCCCGTTTAAGCATGTCGGTGACGTTTTCCTCAATGATTTGCCGTTCCGCCGAAGAGAGACAGTATGGGCGGCGGCGTACAATGGAGCTGCCTTCGGTTTCGATGCTGTGCTCTGCAACGGAGGTGCGGCCCAGAACCTTGCAATGTACATCAAACGAAAGGCTGTGCTTTTGGAGAAGGTCTAAGAGGTCTCTCTTTTGCTCGGCAGTGAGGTGAGGACTTATGGTGTCAATTAGGTAACAGTGGTAGCCTTGATATCAGTAGTAGCAGACAAAGGTGGTGATTCTGCGTGAAGAGGAACCAGCGAAAAGGGCTCACTGTCAGCGAAGCAGCTCACAGCAGTGCCCTGGGGCAGCATCACTGGCGAAGAAGTTGGATTCAAGGCGGTGACCAATGCTTTACCGTCGTTAAACCGCACAAGGTCGGGTGTTATGGTAAGCCCCGCAGATTTGGAGCAAACAGATGGAGCTATGAACACGTCACCGTTAACTATAGTATCCGAAGTGATCGTCAGAAGTTGTTCATCTCCTGGCGAAGTGAAACAATCAGTGGCAGCAACAAAACGGAAGCTGTATGGATCGACATCGGATGAACTCTCAGTAGCTGACATTTGAATGGCTCGCTGACGACACGATATGAAAGCTGATGCCGAAGAAAGGAAGTCCCATCCTAAAATTACTGTGTGAGTGCACAAAAGAAGTACAAGAAACTCCATGTGGTGAAGGATGCCATATATGAAAACGCGGACTGTGCAAACACTTGAAGGCTGAATAGGGACTCCATCTGCGTAACGAAGGGGAGGACCATCGTAGGGCGTCTTAACTTTTTTCAAGCGGGCACAAAAGTCTGCACGAATTACCGAAAGTGATGCGCCTGTGTCCACCAGTGCCTCTGTCTGTATACCTTCAACATACGCCAATAAAACAATCGATGGGTGGTCCGGAGGAGTTTGACGCAGTTCGAAAGATGCAGCTTTCCCTCTAGAAGCTGCACTGTTCAGTTTTCCAGTTGGCGGTCGGGAATTGAAGTAGAAGGTCGGAGAGGAGAAGAGGAACGCCGCATCGGTGAAGGTGAGCGACGACGTGGGAACCGGGAACTGCCAACTGGGTCAAAGTTCTGCGGAGACGGTGACCGACGTGTGCTGTTCAGATACGGCTGACGATAGGGTGGTACAGTGGCGTAGAAGTCGTCCCGTTCAAGGTTATCGTAGCTTCGTCGTTCGTCTTGCTGACGGCGTCGGCAAAGCCTTGAAATATGACCACGGATGCCACAATAGAAGCAAGTCGGCCGTGAACTGCGCCGGGCGTTGTAAGGCTAGGAAGATGGTCGCGGTGCGAGTGAGTTGAGCGAACCATGCACTTCGGGCGCTGGTAGCTGCATTGGGCTTTGCTAGGGTGCAGGTGTCCTAGCATCAACCTGAGCATACGTTGGCATGGCCACAGGGTATGAGCTCGGGACAGGTGTGACAGTCATCGAGGCCAGGTTTTGGTGGGGCGTAGGTGTCGTTGCAGCAACGTGAGCGTAACTGGCCATGGGATGTGAACTCGGAACTGGTGTACCAGTCATCAAGGCCAGTTCCTCTCTCACGACGTCGCGTAAACTAGTAGCGGGTGGCGTCGTTCGGATATCGAGTTGGCGAGGTGAAGCCTGTGCATGAAGTTCCTCGCGGATGATAGAGCGGATCAATGCACGCAGCTGTGTTGTATCATGTCTTCAACTCAGATCAGACATATCAGGTTGTACCCGAGTGGTCTGAAGCTCCTCAAGGCGCTGACAGGTAGGGACAACATCGGCTACGGTTCGGGGATTTTCCACCACAAGCGCATTAAAAGCGACAGTCGCAATTCCTTTTAGCAGGTGGCGCACACGGTCGTTTTCCACCATATGGTTGTCGATGCGGCGGCAAAGGGCGAGAACATCTTCGATGTAAGAAGTGTAAGACTCGTCAGGGCGTTTAACACGTGCACCAAGCCTCTTTTTGGCGATATCCGAGCGAACTGACGGGTTGGCAAAAATCTGGCGGAGCTGACGTGTAAAGGCGGGCCATGTCGGAAAATCTGTGGCATGGTTGGAAAACCATGTATTTGCGACGCCGCTCAAGTAGAATGCAACGTGGGTGAGTTTCGCAGGCTCATCCCAGTTGTTGATAACAGTCACGCGGTCATACTCCTTGAGCCAGTCTTCAACGTCTTCACCCGGAAGCCCTGCGAACAGCGGAGGATCCTTTTGAGGGCACCTCCACCACTTGTAAGATGGCGTCGAGTACACTCAAGACTCTCCTTTATTGAGTATGTACCCCACAACCTAAACTTAACTGGTGATGATGAGTATGTCCAGATGAAAAGATGGGACGCATAAATAATGCTCACAATATTAATAATAATCTCACATTTAACGTCCGAAAACTTCAATATGATTATGAGAGACGCCGTAGTCAAGGAGTCCGGAAATTTCGACCACTTGAGGTTCTTTAGAGTGCACCTAAATCTAGGTTCGTGGTCTTCAGTCATTTTCGCCTCCATCGAGAAGGTACCCGAAGCTGCCACAGTTTGATCACGCGAAATAGCAGTTGGTCAGCAGCTGAGTGCCATAACCCTTAGACTACCGCGGCGAGGCCATATGAATAAATGAAAGAGAAAAATAGGCGGAAAACAAAAGATGAAAAAGAGGCAAAAAAGAGAGAGAGAAATGAACGAAAAATATTTACCGACATTGAGACAGCAAGTAAGGCATAAAGAGTGAAAAAAGAAAGAGAAAACAACAACAAAAAGAAGATATTAGGAGCGAGGAAGAGAGCAAAATAGGCAAAAAACAGGATTAATATGTAAGACGGAATAGAAATAGAAAAAGAGAAAGAAAACCAACGTTGATTTGAGAATCACCGGTTTAGTCTCTGCCCACGGCAAAATATTTTTTCGTCCACTTTTCTTGCTTCATAATTACACTACAATCACATCTATTACCTTAATCTATGCATTCTTTGGTATGATTGTCTGTTATTACAAATATTATTGTGTCGAACAAAAAAAGCGAGCTCCTAATTGTACACTTCTTTCCTTCTGGAGCACAAGAATGAACACAGATAGACATAGAAAGCACACACTAACAATTGATTAACGAGAAATGCATCGTATTCCACTGCCATGTAACCGCGTGTGCATTGGTGAAACCGGTCAAACGATCACTTTCATAAGGATGCTTATAAGGCAAGAAATAAAACTCAGAATCGCTGGCCCTTCACTGCAAGATATTCAATTGCGAAGTTCAATTTCAATGCTGCACTGTAATTGTGAAGAACAAACGTGAAACAACACGCCTAATCACTGAAGCTCAAAATGTCCGATGCTTTTAGGGCAAATTCATCAACATGTCGTGTATACCTTTATCAGACGAAGAAGTGGCATATCTCACTAGTACGACACGTATACCTCTTTGTCTGGCTTCGTAATACGCAATGAGTGTTAGACACTGCTTGGTAGAAATCAGGTTACATTCCTCGCCGATGAACTGTTGTTAGTGGACGTTTTGTCTGTCTACCTGTACGTGGTCTTTCATGTGTCTTTTTTTTCGTGCATCAGTGCTCATCAAGATGAATCACCAACAAGCTATAGCTGGAACTCTCCTAGAGCAAAATACAAAAATAAAAATTGGCACATCCCATTTAGAGTAGGTATAGTTGATATGTGAAGCACGAATGAGAAATGTTGATATGTCACTTTAAGATCAGCACAACTACGAGGTGGAGGTAGATGATGCCGTACATGACTTTCGTGCCATGATTATCACGTTTGGATGTGTTGTTTACCTTCGTCATCTGTTCACGCCACGTCATACCAAATTTAGTACATGTAGAGCTAGCGAAATGGCCGCGAGCACACTGTGAGCATAATATGTTGTCATGTGATTACATGACACGCGTGTCAGGATTATCATGTTTGCACTAGTCATATTTCGTCACCTATTGACTTCACGTAACATCAAATTTGGTGTATGTGGAGCTAGCAAAACGACCGTGAGCGCATCATGAATGGCCCAAAATACCCCAACGTACCATAAACGCACGCACCTGCTGGGCGCTACGTTAGCAAAACGTTAGCAAAACGCGAGCACTCTATAGTCTCATGCCAGGCGTGACCAGCGTCCGTCCGCGCGGCCAGATGGAAACCGGCGCGAAATGCGACATGCTGTTTTTGTCGCGAAGGCGTTACCCAGACAACACTGTGTCTTCCTCTTTACATGATGTAGGGACGCTGGACGCGCTGAAACGCGCATTCGTCAAAGGAATGCAGTGCGGCACGTGGCTGCCAGTATATGGCAGGACCGGCGCCTCGCGTGACCCGACGGAATGAACGCCAGCGAGCACGCGCACCGCGTCACGTCGAAATGTATTGGCGCCTTGACTGTGCCATGTAGTCTTTTCCTCATATGACACGCATCTCATGATTATCATGTTTCCTCCAGTCACATGCCTTCGTCATTCATTGGCGTCACGTAACACCAAATTTGGCATATGAGAACCTAGCGAAACGGCCGCGAGTGCACCATCAGTGTGGCATGTAGTCATGTTATTACATGACACGCATATCTTGCTTATTATGTTTTGATGTGTAATTTGCCTATGTCGTCCGTTCGCGTCATGTAATACCAAGTTTGGTATATGGCAAGCTAGCAAAACGGCGGCGATCATGCATCATCAGTGTGGTATGTATTGGCAGGTTGTTACAGGACACGCATGTCTTGATTATCATGTTTGCATGTGTCATTTGCCTATGTTGGGCGTTCGCGTCGCGTAAAACCGAGTTTGGTACTTGTAAAGTTAGGGAAATGGCCGAGAGCGCATCATGAGCATAGCAAGTAGTCATGTTGTTACATGACATCCATGTCATGTGAAGCGGTATGAGCCTTGGGACAGGAGAAGAAGCAGCACGAGAGCCGGGGCAGGAAAGAAGAGAAGGATGATGTTAGAAAAAAAGCAGATTTAGATGAGCGCCAGTTTAACACTCAGGCTATAATGCTGTTCGGTTCTTTTAAGTAGGAACACTACATTATTTTGGAAAAGCCAGCCATTGAAGCCGACATGTGTGACGTTCTTCATTGACGAGACCTCCGCGGAGAAGATCATCTTTTCGAAGTACCAAATTCAAGATGAAGCAGTGGTCAACCTACCTCGTGAGCTCTGCTCGGAAGAACTCGTGAACCTGGTTGTGGGAAAGGCAGCCGTGGACACTACCGAACTGCGACGGAAAGGTGCTGTTAAGGTGAACGTGCATGTGGCGACCTTCTACAACGTAGTTATTGAACCAGCGCGTCGACGAGACTCCGGATCAAGGTCTTTAACGGAAGAGGTGAGCCTCATTTTGAAAACTGTTCAGCTGACACATGAACAGATTGTGCAACAGAACCAAACTATGACATGCCTTATAAGCTCTCTAAATGCTCAGAAACCGGTGCCTAAATTCGTAGAGCCTCATGCCTTCGGCGGTATGTGTTCAAGTCCAGAAAGTTGGCTTGAGTACTACAAATATGCCGCCGAAAAAACAGGTGGCTCTCTGATGAGGATAAAATAACTAACATGCGTGTTTACTTGAGGTGTGTTGCTCTCAAGTGGTATAAAATATGTATTCAGGAAGACAGTGGTGACTCTTGAAGTCGGTGGAAGAAGAAACTTTTGACCGCATTCAGCAGCAATCCAGTACATAGATGGAGTACAGCACTTAATTACAAGTTCAAGCAAACTTCCCTTGTCGAGTACTTCTTCGAGAAACGCCGTCTTTTGAAGCTAGCTGAGCCTTTGCTTCCATCTACTGCCATAGTAGCCTTAATATTGCATGGTTTACACACTTAAGTCTTGAAGCAATTGCAAATACGGTCACAAAGCACTGGACATGACATCCTGAAGTGTCTTCAGAACATACCAACAACTTCAGACACAAGCATAACAGATTATTCAAGCAGCTGTTTCAATCGGAGTAAAGCGGACTGGCCAAGCCGCGATTAGCGAGAACTGAGCCACCTCGCAAGTAGCACGGATAACTTGACCTGGCACGCTCCAAGAGGTCGAGTGAATGATGTCGATACTGAAGGTGAGGAGCATTCGACAGAAAAAAACTAATAAATGAGGGGGTCAGTCCCACCCGATGATTCCAAATGAGACTGTTTCTTTAGTTGCTCTAGCCTACTTCACATTCTTCTCAAAGTGGGGAACAAGCCGATGATGGCTCTCGTAGACAGCGGAGCATCTGTGTCCATTAAAAATGCCAAGATGGTAGATGCACGTCGCGTGCATAGTGGGAGAGTCCCACGTGTACAAGGCTATGATGGAAATGTAACGTTACATGATAAGTGGGCCTTTGTAAACATCAAGTTCCAGGGTCAAAAATAGAGAGCAAAGTGTTCGTGGTAGAAGGTGTGACGTACGGCTTTTTGCTATCAAGGCCAGATATGAAGAAATCAAAGATCAACGTATACTGGGATGATGTGGTTCTAGTCGAGATCGTAGCAAGGAACGAGACATATGCAGATGCTGTATCAAGGTTGATGACACGAAGCAACCCGAAACAATCATAAGAAATTAATGAAGTGAAGCTGTGGGAAGGCTCCGAACAACTGGTTTTTACTGATGGTCGGTATCAAGTCCCACCAAGACTTGTTTCCAGAGTCCTTTATTTGTACGACAATAGCCCGGAATCTGGAGGACAAGACGGATTTTGGCGCACCTACAACAAATTGGTCAAGATATTTACATAGCCTCACACGAAGAAAGACGTCAGTCAGTACGTTCGGTCCTGCAATGTGTGTCAAGTACACAAAGTCAAGATTGAGCAGCCTACGGATGCTACGATACTTCCTTGCCGCTCGAACGTGCCTTTCAAAGTAGTTCACCTAGATTTCGTCGAGAGAAACGAGAAACGAGAAGGATCGAGTCAAGAAAACGCGACCTTTTCTTCTGGCCATAGATGAATGCTCGAGGATGGTCATGGCACGAGCAGAAAAAGAAGAGACGAATAGGGTCATAACCCTCCTCAAAAGAGACATGTTTAAGACTATGCGGTCAATCGTATGTGATAACAGCCCTGTGTTTAAGAGCGAAAAGCTAGCAAGATGGGCTCGATCAAGTTCTAAGCCCCGTCCCATCCCGCAGTGAACGGGCTATACGGGACTTGACGTACAGAGATAGGGACGTGAAACAGTACATCAAGATGTACGATAATTTTCCTGGTGGATGGAATTGTTCTTTGGAAACTGCCGTGAAACATCATAGTCGATAGTATACAAGTGACTTGGGTGCAGTCCACAGTATGCTTCTTCAGGAGAAACCCCTATTCTGCCGGCAGACCGTGAGTTGGGACTCTTGGAAAACATCGAGGCGAGGCAAGGAAAATCACAGGAGGAGAGATACCGAAAACAAAAGAAAAAGAATTTCGACAAGAGGCATCGAGCAGACATGCAAGACATTCAAGTCACCGACCTCGTACTAGTGAGGAAAGGAATAAGAGATAACAGTGCCAAATATATCCCAGGAGGGCTAATTAAAAGAAACCGAGAAGGGTGAAGTGGTATGAGCCTTGGGACAGGAGAAGCAGCAGCACGAGAGCCGGGCAGGAAAGAAGAGAAGGATGAAGTTAAAAAAAAGCAGATTAAGATGGACGCCAGCTCCGTAGTCAGGCTATAATGCTATTCTGTTCTTTTAAGTAGGAACACTACATCATGATTATTATGTTTGCACAAGTATCATACCTTCTTCGTCCATTCACGTCCTATATTATGAAATTCGGTACAAGTGAAGCTAGCCAAACGGCCATCAGCGCATCATGAGCGTGGCATGTACTCATGTTATTACATGACACGTATCTCATGATTATCATATTTGCACCATTCACATACCTTCGTCATCCATTCACGTAATGTAATTACAAATTTTGTATAGGTGACGCTAGCAAAATGGCCGTGAGCGCATCATGAGCGTCGCATGTAGTCATGTTGTTAGATGACGTGCATGTCTTTATTTTCATGTTATGACTAGTCAAATATGTTCTTCATACAGTAGTGTTATGCCACGCCATGTTTGGTATTGATATCCATATCTAAACGGCCAGGAGAGCTAAATGTCATAGGCGGCTAGATAGAGAAAAAGATACATCGATGCGCTCAAATTCGCTGAAGTTCGCTAAAAAATGCTTCACATTTAAAAAGAAAGTATGGTGAAGACCAAACAGAAAGAAAAAAAAATTATTCAGATTTGTCGTCTCGTTCAGGTACTTTCGGCCGGTTTGACTAGTTTTCGGTGGTGGCAAAAACAGTAATAAAATCACTAAAATCACCGCTCGACTATTCTGTGTGAAGCTAAACCATCGAAAGCCTAAACGTGTGGCCCTGGCGATAAGCAGTGGGTTCAACCACACGTGGCACTGAAGCCTGTCACAATTGATGGTACAAGGTCATGCTTCTTTATCAGGTTTGGCTTGGGTTTTACCACAGTGTTTATTGCACAAGCCGCACATTATCCTTCGCATGATCACGGTCATAGAGGAGTGTAATGAGTGGTAAATGCGTTTCGCAATGGGTTATTCACAGTGGTTGTTCTCGAAGCACCGGCGGCCATAGACGTCGCAGCCGAAGCCAAAGTGCCACTGATGAAACTCCCACCACAAGCAGGCTTTTAACCCCGCGAACGCGCTTCCCAAATCATAAAATTGACGACGCAACTCCCCTTGTTCGGCGTACGCACGGCGATGTGTCGCTTATAGGCAGAAAGAAATTAGGTGCCTTTTTTCCATTTTCAAGAACCATGCATTTATTGTTTGTTGTGGCGTTGTTGGAAGAGTTGTACATCACGAGCTGACTAGGCGGCGTGCTTTGCAGGATGCGCCAGCCACCGGGGCTTGCGTTCCCGTTCGCAAATTAGTGCGGCTTGGAAGGCTGCCGGATTATCCGTACGCAGATGCTGATGACACTCGGTCTCCTTGGCCTGATTTTTCACCAGGACTGCACAATCAACCCGGCGAATGCGAGCTTTGCCACATTTGCACTGTCGGCGCTCTTCTACAGTTGTCCGCAGCATATATATTTATGTAGAAGGTTTCAGGAGAAACACTCATGTGCGTGGCCACGGTGCGCGGCCGCGACGAGATGGATGACACGACTCACGACGTATCGAATAGCACACGGGCTCAGGCACGACGCTCAGAGGAATGTAACTAATAGGACAGTCAATGGAGACCACTCCTGACACCGCTGTCGGACTATTGTTCGTTTCTCCTAGCCATATACAACTTTCGCTGTTAAAAAAGCCTTTTGGTTAGCTATTTACAGTGCTACTTTCTAATTCCGTTCATTGGAACCAAATTGTCACTTGTTCAGGAGTCATCAGCCGCAGGTTGTGTAAAAACATGGTGACCAAGGCATGTTTTGTGCTCGTGAGCTTGCCGCTCGCAATTCACTAACACACACAGAGAGACAAAGATACGTGGCTATGGCTGCGAGAGAAAACTGTGGTTTGCGGCCTAATCTAGGAGGCCACGATAGTTGTTAGGGTGCTTGGCTGCCGACCCGAAGGTCGCGCCTTCAGTCCTGGCCGAGGGAGCCAAATTTCAATGGTGGTGCAACGGTGGAGGCCTGTGTGCTCTGCAATCTCAGTTGGGTTCAAAGGACCTGAATAGTCAAAATTTCAGAAGTCTTCATCACGTCATTCTCATATTGATATCGTGGTATTCGGATGTAAAGCCCAAGATGTCAAAATTATTAGAAGACTATCAACGCCGAAGGTGACATTTACCTTTAACATTAAGTGTACAAGATAATCAAAAGTTCGTTAGTAATGTCGATGAAGGCGGATAGTCTACATTCATCGCCAGAGAAATCAAATATCCGAGGAGCTGTGAGGAGTGCAACTCGCAATATTTCGGTGCTTTGACTTCATCATCATGCAGAAAACCTTTGATAAATTGTACAAATCAAACTTTAATTCCAGCAACTGTGGTGGCTAAGGTACTCGGTATCTGACGGGCAGGTCGCGGGATCGAATCCCGCCAGCAGTGGCTGCATTTCTGACGGAGGCGGGAATGATATAGTCCCGTGTACTCAGATTTGGGCGGACATTAAAAAAACCCAGTTGGTCAAAATTTCTAAAGCTCTCCGATATGGCGTCTTTCATAATCATATAGTGGTTTTGGGATGTTAAACCTGACATATTATGATTAGTACTCTCATGCAGTGCTCACTCTTCGTGTAATGAAAAACAGCGAAAGAAGAAAGATGCGAAAAGGAATACACATGTGAAGTCAAAATGTAACTTATGTGTTTTTCCTTCAGTCCTGGTGTGTGTGCGCTTTTCCGTCGCTGACCACTTGCGCGTTGACACTCAGCTAAAAACTTGGCCGCGATAGTCGAATGCAGCTAATACCCGTTTTGAGAAGATGAATGTTACTATTAAAAGCATCGCAATTTCAGTATAGTGAGACGTCAAACACATGGCCTTGTTTCTTCAAGGCTCTTAAGCTGATGCAAAATGATTAACGTCGCCAAGTTTCTTATTGATTGGATTTCTGATTTTGTCCAACATCTTAAAAAAGCGCATGTTGCATCTCCTTATTGAGCACCCTCTCTTTCAGTGCTGTTTCTAGAGGTCTGGACGTTCTCTTCAAGACCACTTTTCTGCCACCGATTGATGCCAAGGAGCGTAAGTGAAACATTGCTTCAGTCACACTCTAAATAAAACTCAATGCTCCTTGACATACTTTTCACGACATATTTTTCCTGCTAGAAGATTGTGATATTCTCAGATTGAAATAATTCTTGTTTTCATATTTTCCCGTCTAAATTTTGTCGTCAATAATTGGTCCACGTCTAGGACGAAGAGTTCGTATTTCATAGCAAAAGCTCTCATGAGATCACAGTGGCAACTCATGTTGGTAGCGCAATTGTTCACCGTCGTCGTCGTCGCTGCTGTCTGTGTCTGTTCTCGCTAACACAAAAAAAAAAATAGGATAGGGTGATTTTCAATCCAGATCCTCTGCAAGCCGTTCGAGTAATATACATCAGAGCTACGCCAGTGCTTTAAATTCTTTCGTGAAAACAAAACAGAATACAAGGCAACTCGTCGGCAACACGTAGGCTAAAAAACCACGTTAACCTAAGCATATCGTGTGGTACAAGAGGAAAGTAGCAGCCAGGCGTGCCACAATGCGAGGCGATAACTGGTTGATTGTTTAACGAATCGAACCAGTTGAAAAGAGCTCCAGCATCATTCTTCATCGTCACCAGTCGCAGCTTCATTAAAGCTCACATGATGCATCGCAGATGTGTAGTGTGCACCTATATTCTTCGCAGAATAGCGAATATCGGCAGAGTGGTTTTTTTATTACTTCACAAAAGTTATGATTGTTTATGACTTAGCAGTTACCTTGCAAGTGCACTTGTAGTAGTTCACCGAAGACAGTTTACAGTGAGTTCTAAAACGTTTACTCTTTCAGCTTTCGCTAAGTTTGTTTCTGACATTGGATTTGCTATTCCACATTTAGTTATTATTGCGTGAAGTTTTTGTGGTGCTTAAAGTGGTAGATTACAGTCGCTCATATTGTACGTATACTAGTCGTGTATAATACGTGGATTGGCAGCAGCCTTGAGACAGCTAATACATAAGTAATACAACTGACATTTTACCACAAATACAAAATAATACTGTTTTAGTAACCAAAAGCAAATGAAAAGCTTTGACAGTTACTATAGATATAAATGTTCTTTTTTTCGTGTGAAGGTAGGTTTTATTTAGCGAACTTGCCAACTTTTCATCCCTGCAACTCCTTTAATGTAGCAAGAAGACTTGCTAACTTGTTTTCTGTCTGTTTTAAAATTGTTTTTACTGATGCTCTTCTTCCGATTCCCGCATCATGTTTTGCTAGAGTTGGGACATAGCAGATTAGAAAAACCACAACGTTGTGATAGAACACTAGGTGGTATGTGCAAGACAACCGGCACATTTTATTGTAACGGTATTTGTTTTATTTCTGACTCAACGAACACATCAAGAGGTACTCGTAGTCTTTGATAACACGCTACCTTCTCACACGTTCGATGGCAGAACATCATAAATATTTTGCTATAGCGAGCAGTAAGAAGGAAGGCATGCACAAAAAAGAAACGCCGTGATGGTCATTGATTCAAAAAAGGCTTCTGTCATTCTAACTTGGTCAAAAGACACAGGAAAACTTCTCTACATGTCATATTTCTCATACCTGCTGTAAAGCAAGCACAACGTTGACTTGGAGCTTGTAATATTTTAAATCAATAACTTTCACTCATATGATCTTCGATTCGGATTTGCCTAGAAGTAATTGCCTTAGGCTACTCTACCCTATAGAAAACCTTTGTTATATAGATGTTTCATTGTAAATAACCCAATTATGTCGCAAGGACAAAAATATGAATGCAACAGCCGCAAACCAGAATTCCATGCTCTAAAAGCAAGCAGCTTGACTGTTAGAGCTCGATGCTAGAACACAAAGAAGGGCGCACGAAAAGAACACGCAGCTATACAAGAAAAAGTGTCAAGTAACAGTTGTGACAGCCGTTACTTCGTGCTCGCACTGGATGCGCAAACCTGCCATGCAGCCTTTCTAATGTTTGGGTACGGACGATAAATATCAATTATGCAAAACCTACTAGTTACAATAGTGCTTTTATATCCAAAAAACACCAAGCCGCAAAATGGAAGAAAGGAAAAAGCGCTACTCTCAACTGACAATATGTATTGCGTCACTCCACTTTTTTTACCAACTAGATAAGGGAAGGACAGGCGTAGTGTAAACCATGCACAGCAGTCACCGCAACTTGACTAACCAAGAGAACTCATAATAGCGCCCCCCCCCCCCCAAAAAAAAATTATTCTGTGACAAACACGGTTGAGGAAGGAAAACTAGTGTGCTGTGATCCTCATGATCATATGTAAAGTACTTTTGATAATTCTTGGGTAGTGATGTCAACACTCTTCTTCGAGATAGTTGTCAGCTGAAACAAAGCTTACCGCTTACACTTTTGGAAATACTGAGCCTAATGGGAGCTTGCATCAGTCGGCAGCGGTCGCTCATGTTGTAAAAGGAGCCCCGCAACACTTTTTTGAAGTTACCATGCAATTAATACACTGAAAAATCTTATCACCTCCCGAACTCAACGCCGCAAAAATTTTAAGAGTCCGTCCAGTTTCAGCGGAGTAACAAAGAATTGTCGCGCGCAGAAATCGCATTCTCTTTTTTTCGTCCCGACGAAACCGCTGGAAGCTAACCAGAAAGGGATGCCAGAGGCAAAGAAAATATATCACGTGCACAATGATGCGTCTTGACCTTCAGAACGTTTTTTAAATACGCGGCTTTTCAGTATGATCGCGCACGTACTATGTAGGTCGTCCTTGTAAAGACCGAGCGTGCCATGTTCAAATTAGCCAATGGCTGATAGAAGGCCTTCCACAAGTGATTTTTGAGTTTCTTGCGTGTTTTGTTGCGAGATAAGAAAGCAATTTTTGGCTACTTTGATAATTTATTGTGCGTTGCAGGCTGCGTACCGCGCTCTAATACTTAGTTCGCGTGTTTTTCGGAACCTTCAATACCGATCGACAGCGTTTTCTCACCGTGCTCAAAAAGTGTTGCATGGCCCCTTTACGTCGCTCATTGACGCAGGCGCACGATTGACCACATACACTTTGTCACATGTGAGTCGAATTTTGTAGTCCACACGTATACCACAGTTTGCAAACTTCAGGTGGTTTTTCACATTGCGGGGTCCTTATTCTATTTACAAACACTCTTCCATAACATCTGAAAGTTTCTTTGTGGAAGAACACACTACTGGTATTGGGTACATAATGGCCACATTCTTAAGATTGTTGGTCTTTTTTGGTGATAGGGCATAATTACAGGCTTCTTCTTCTGTATATGACTTTTGAATCACTGGCGCATGCATTTCAGCTTGAAAACAAAATAATGAGGGACCAATGTCACCACCACACTTCGGTAACACGCATCTTGCTACTTTTTTGCTGCGCGCTAAAGCTCGCTTCCCCCTGTGATGGTACGACTTGTTTACAGAAGAGTTTAAATCCATCATAATAATGGGGAATTTCACAGTCAAACGAGTTCCATGATTTTGACCTGTTTCACAATTTCACGAGTGCGCAGACTGGTAAGGCAAATGAGCTTTACGTGCACGCGCCTAGTACATCCAGCAGATGTGAGCTGTTTCTGAGGCAAGTTGTAAATAAAAAAGGCTGCAGTTTACCTACATCACTTATTTATCAGTTTCTGTGACAGAGCTTTCGTTGTTGGTTTTTGCTCTAAAAAACTCTATGAATTCCTCGACTAGCCTACCAACGTTTGTTAGACTGGCCATAACTTAAGCTCTTTTAACTAGCAGCTCACTAGTTTTGCAAACACAGCCAACGCAAGTGAACGAGGGGACTTGCCTTGGCGTGTTCTGTGACATCAGCGCGACCTTTGCGAAGGGCGCACAACACCCTGAAACTTCCCCGTAAAGAGATAAGTGCGCGAGTGGAGGCGACCACACCCGGTGGTGAAGAAAGTACAGGATGAAAGCGCGCATCCTAACTCTGGCGAAAGGTGCGTGGGGAGACGAAGCTTAAAACGCGTTGTTAGTGCCATATTTTAGTCTGTGCGTCGACGAAGCACCCCAAAGGGGTTCAACGTGTTCGCTTTGTGGAACAAGGTTTGTTTTGCACGTTCGAATCCACTAGTACCTGATTGAGAACTATGTCGTTTTCCCAACTTTTTTGGACTATATATATATATATATATATATATATATATATATATATATATGTGTGTGTGTGTGTGTGTGTGTGTGTGTTGAAAAATTTTGTGGGTCTGCGGAAAATATAATTAGGAAGAAAAGAGCACACTTACGAAAATTTGATAGTTGTTTACTCAACGTTTCAGCCGTGGCACGGCCTTCGTCAGGATTCTTCACGGAGGCCGTACCACGGCCGAAACGGAGAGTAAACAACTATCAAATTTTCGTAATTGTGCTTCTTTATTCATAATTATATATATATATATATATATATATATATATATATATATATATATATATATATAAATATATATATATATATATATATATATATATTGTCACGGTGTCGTGACGTGGCCGAAGAGAGGAGACTTCGTTTTGGGATTTAACTGTTTATTTGGGCGAACCTGTGCCCGGTAAACGGAAAGTCCATTTACAGCAGTAGTCATGCACAGATAGCAGTCTCGGACTGACAGCGGCGAACGGAGCGTCGGCCTTCGATCAACAACTGACAAGCGGTGAAGCGCGTCGGCATTTACACTCTTGCTGTCGAATGTTCTAGCGTTATCGCAGGTGGTGGCGTAGGTTCCAGAACAATCTGTACCGTTCGCACAGTGGACGTGATCTTATCGAAATGATCTACTACAGTCCGGAACCTTCTCGAAAACTGCAGGCGCGGTTTGCGCTGAGAATCGTGTGGTGTTTTGGGACGATAACATAAACTTGGGAAATGGAACGTGGCACTGCTCCCCTTTGAAAAAAGGCATCGTCCCGATGCATTAACTAAAGATGAAGGTACAATAATAATGCAAGAAAGTACAATGAACAAATTACGATACAACAATAATACAAAAAACACTGTTTCAGTTTGTTAACGTGCATAAAACGGCTTGAGGCGCGCGACATGTACGACTTCAGGTCGCGATCGACGTCGTTGAGAGTTCGTGATGGCGTCGGGGACAACCTCGTAATCAAGAGGGCCAAGACGTCGAACCACCCTGTACGGTCCGAAGTACCGTCGCAGAAGCTTTTCACTTAGTCCACGTCGGCGTATCGGCGTCCACACCCAAACACGTTCACCGGGCTGGTATTCCACGAAGCGTCGTCGAATGTTGTAACGGTGGTTGTCGGTCGTCTGTTGATTCTTGATACGGATACGCGCAAGTTGTTGGGCTTCTTCGGCGCGTTGAAGGTACTCGCTCACATCGAGGTTTTCTTCGTCGGTGACGTTGGGTAACATGGCATCGAGCGTCGTTGCCGGGCTCCTTCCGTAAACCAATTTGTATGGAGATATCTGCGTCGTCTCCTGCACCGCTGTGTTGTATGCGAAGGTCACATACGGCGGAAGAATGGCGTCCCACGTCTTGTGTTCGACATCGACGTACATTGAAAGCATGTCGGCGATCGTCTTGTTGCCGCTCGGTGAGGCCGTTGGTCTGTGGGTGGTACGCTGTCGTCCGGCGGTGGTTTGTTTGGCTGTATGCAAAGATCGCTTGAGTTAAGTCGGCAGTGAATGCCATTCCTCTGTCGGTCATAAGGACCTCCGGGGCGCCGTGACGTAGGACGATATTTTCGACGAAGAACTTAGCTACCTCGGATGCACTGCCTTTTGGCAGGGCTTTTGTCTCGGCGTAGCGGGTGAGGTAGTCGGTAGCTACCACGATCCACTTGTTTCCGAAAGCCGACGTAAGGAACGGCCCCAGTAGGTCCATACCAATCTGCTGGAAAGGTCGGCAAGGTGGATCAATTGGCTGCAGAAGTCCCGCTGGCCTTGTCGGCGGTGTCTTGCGCCGCTGACAGTCCCGGCATGTCCTCACATAACGAGTGACGTCGGCGGTAAGACGTGGCCAGTAGTACTTTTCTTGTATCCTCGCGAGCGTGCGAGAAACACCGAGGTGCCCTGCCGTCGGATCGTCGTGCAGGGCCTGCAGGAGTTCTGGTCGCAGAGCTGAAGGCACCACAAGAAGGTACTTAGCTCGAAGCGGTGAAAAGTTTTTGTTTTGTAGAAGATCGTTTCGTAGAAAGAACGACGCAAGTGTGCGCTTGAATACCTTCGGGACTTCGGCGGTCCTGCCTTCGAGGTATTCTATTAGGGCCTTAAGTTCCGGGTCGGCCCGCTGTCGTTCAGCGAAGTCGTCGGTAGTTATCCTTCCCAAGAAGTACTCGTCATCCGGGTCGTCGGGTAGCGGTTGGTCGACAGGCGCACGAGAGAGACAGTCGGCGTCGGAGTGTTTTTTGCCGGACTTGTAAATGACAGTAATGTCACACTCTTGAAGTCTCAGGCTCCATCGTGCGAGGCGACCTGAAAGGTCCTTCAAGGTGGCTAGCCAACACAAGGCGTGGTGGTCGCTCACAACTTTCAAGGGCCTGCCGTAGAGGTAGGGGCGAAATTTCGACGTAGCCCAGATGATGGCGAGGCACTCCTTTTCTGTTGTGGAATAATTTGCTTCTGCTTTGGATAGCGATCGGCTGGCGTAACTAATAACCCTTTCAAGTCCGTCAGCCCTCTGCACAAGAACGGCGCCAAGACCTACGCTGCTTGCGTCAGTATGTATTTCTGTCTCGGCGAATTCGTCGAAATGGGCAAGTAACGGAGGCGTCTGGAGGCGATGTTTAAGCTCCTGGAAAGCGTGTTTTTGTGACGTTTCCCACTTGAACTCCACGTCGGACTTGGTAAGGTTAGTGAGAGGATCAGCGATGCGGGCGAAGTTTTTCACGAACCGCCTGTAATAGGCGCACAGGCCCAGAAATCGGCGCACAGCCTTCTTGTCAGTGGGCGGCAGTAAGTCGGCGATGGCGGCTGTTTTCCGTGGATCGGGACGAACTCCAGACTTGCTGATAACGTGTCCCAGAAACAAGAGCTCCTCATACGTGAATCTGCACTTTTCTGGCTTCAGTGTGAGTCCGGCCGTCTCGATGGCTTGAAGAACAGCTTCAAGGCGCCGAAGATGCTCGTCGAAACTCGAGGAAAACACGACGACGTCGTCCAAGTACACAAGGCAAGTCTGCCACTTCAATCCTGCCAGTACTGTATCCATAACGCGTTGAAAAGTTGCAGGCGCTGAGCAAAGGCCGAAGCGCATCACCTTAAACTCGAAGAGGCCGTCCGATGTTATAAACGCCGTCTTCCCTCGGTCTCTTTCCTCGACTTCGATTTGCCAATAGCCAGTCTTGAGGTCCATTGACGAAAAGTACTTGGCGTTATGGAGCCGATCAAGTGCGTCGTCTACTCGTGGGAGAGGATACACGTCCTTTCTCGTGATTTTGTTCAGGCGGTGATAATCGACGCAGAAACGTAGGGTACCATCCTTTTTCTTGACTAACACCACGGTGGATGCCCATGGGCTCTTAGACAGCTGAATAATGTCATCCCGCAGCATTTCATCAACTTGTCTCTTCATGGCTTCACGTTCTCGCGTCGAAACCCTGTACGGACTCTGACGGAGTGGTCTGGCATTTTCTTCGGTTATGATGCGATGTTTCATGATTGGGGTCTGCCGAATTTTCGATGACGACGAAAAGCAATCTTCGTATTGCAGGAGCAGGGCCTTGAGCTGTTCTTGCTTAGCGTTCGGAAGTCTGGGATTGACGTCGAAAGCTATGGGAGGGGCTTGGTTCCACTGAGCAGGTTCCGCAGAATCGGCGAGGGCGAAAGCACAGGTGGCTTCGACAATTTCTTCGATGTATGCGACCATTGTTCTTTTGTTCACATGTTTGTACTCATTGCTGAAGTTCATGACCATAATCGTTGCTGTGCCTCCTCGCAGCTCTGCAATTCCTCTTGCGACGCAAATATTTCGGGTGACCAACAGATGCTGACTGCCTTCAACGACGCCTTCCAAGTCAGGTGACTTAAGAGCCCCGAGTGAAATAATGACGCTTGAGCGAGGCGGAATGGTGACTTGTTCTTCCAGCACATTCAAGGCATGGTGTCCTGACGGCGTGCGCGGTGGTAGTGCTTCTTCTGTGGATAACGTTATTGACATTGTTCTTAGGTTGATGACAGCACCATGGAGGCATAAGAAGTCCATGCCAAGGATGACATCTCTCGAGCAACGCTGTAGGACTACGAAGTCTGTAGGATAAATACGACCGTTAATGGTGACTCTCGCTGTGCAGATTCATGCAGGCGTTACGAGATGACCTCCGCCTGTGCGGATTTCAGGGCCTATCCAAGCTGTCCTCACTTTCTTCAACTTCGCGGCGAACGACCCACTGATGACAGAATAGTCGGCTCCAGTATCGACGAGAGCGGCCACACTGTGGCCGTCGATAAGAACGTCGGTGTCGCTAGTTCGCCGTCTCGCATTACAGTTAGGGCGTGGCGTCGGGTAACGGCTGCGTCGGCTTGTTCCGCTGCTTTCATGTTGCGTCGTCAGACCACCTCCGGTAAGTGAGCTTTCGCCGCCAGGGCTTTGCCTGGTTGGCATTGTGTTCGGAAAGCTCCATCGCGGCGTCGTCGTCGTCGGAGGATCTTCGGTAGTTCGTCGCACAGCAGCCGCACGTCCACCGGTTGCTGCCCTTAGTTTCCCGGATACGGGCTAGGAGACCGGCCCCGCGTTGGGCCGGAGTACTGCCGGGGGGGCGGTGACATGCGGCGGCTGGGCGACGGCGAACGGTAAGGACTTCGGGGTGTCCATTGAGTTCCTGTCAGGTAGTCGGCGATGTCACGTGGCCGTTCCCCTGGCTGCGGACGTGGTGCATCGACGGCGAAGCCACGCAGTCCCATCTGTCGGTACTGGCAACGGCGGTAAGTGTGCCCGGCCTCGCCGCAGTGGTAGCACAGTGGGAGGTGGTCAGGGGTGCGCCAAACGTCGGTTTTCCTCGGCGCACTGCGCTGGCCCGCTGGTGAACGGTAGGTCGTCGGTGCGGGTGGTGGCGGCGGTGGTGTCTGGCGACGGAAGTGCGACGTAGCAGCGTTTTGGCGTGGACGGGGAGGAGCGTTGTGGTGCACTGCAGCGGCTTAGCTCAAAGTTTCTGGCTCGGGCAGCGGTGTTTGGGGAATTCGAAGTGATTGCCGAACTTCTTCTCGCACAATGTCGGCGATCAAATCCACTTGAGGTGTGCCGAAAGCAACAGTTTGCGCAGCTCTTCCCGCACGATCGCTCGGATCGTTTCACGCAGGTTTTCGGAGTCAATGGTTTGAGCAGCAGCGCATTCTGGAGTCAGGCGACGATTACACTGTCTGGTGCGCATGTCAAGGGTTTTTTCGATGGTGGTCGCCTCGGATACAAATTCTTGGACGGTGTTCGGTGGATTCCTCATTAGTCCCGCAAAGAGCTCCTGTTTGACCCCTCGCATGAAGAAACGAACTTTCTTCTCCTCAGGCATGTCTGGGTCAGCGTGACGAAATAGGCGGGTCATCTCCTCTGTGAAAATTCCAACCTTCTCATTTGGTAGCTGAACCCGGGTCTCTAGTAGAGCAGCGGCCCTCTCTTTGCGAGTGACGCTCGCGAAGGTTTGCAGAAATGCGCCGCAGAAGACATTCCACGTTCGGAGCGTGGACTCACGATTCTCTAGCCAGGTCCTTGCGGTGTCTTCCAGGTAGAAATACACACGACGGAGCTTTTTTTCGTTGTCCCAGTGGTTGAGGGCGGCCACACAGTCGTATGTTTCTAGCCAGGTTTCCGGGTCTTCAAACGATGACCCATGAAACGTTGGTGGTTCCCTGGGTTGATGAATGACGATCGCGGACTGGGACGCTCCGGTTGTCATTGTCGCTGCAGTAGAGGTCATGGCCTTGGCCTTCCGCGCCTTGTCTTGTAGAAGCCCGTACTCCGCTGGGAGACCTTGCTGTCGGCGGCTTGTTCGCTGCTCTTGGTTGGCGTCGGTGTCTTCTCCGCGACGTGGGCTGGGTTCACGGCTTGACGGGGGCGTCCGGTACATGAATGAAGCAGCAACTCCACCAGATGTCACGGGGTCGTGACGTGGCCGAAGACAGGAGACTTCGTTTTGGGATTTAACTGTTTATTTGGGCGAACCTGTGCCCGGTAAACGGAAAGTCCACTTAGAGCAGTAGTCTTGCACAGATAGCAGTCTCGGACTGATAGCGGCGAATGGAGCGTCGGCCTTCGATCAACAACTGACAACCGGCGAAGCGCGTCGGCTCTTATACTCTTGCTGTCGAATGTTCTAGCGTTATCGCTGGTGGTGGCGTAGGTTCCAGAACAATCTGTACCGTTCGCACAATAGGCGTGATCTTATCGAAATGATCTACTACAGTCTGGAACCTTCTCGAAAACTGCAGGCACGGTTTGCGCTGAGAATCGTGTGGTGTGTTGGGACGATAAAAAAAACTCGGGAAATGGAACGTGGCAATATATTTGAAGGTTGTTGGTTCGATTCCTCCTAACGGCAAGTTTATTTTCACCCACTTTTCTTTCTTATTCACAATATAAATGTCTAATACCTTACCTATGCATTTCTTGGCATTATTGTCTGTTAGATCTCATATATATATATATATATATATATATTGAAACGGGTTGTTGAACAAGCAGGAGTTGACTCGGCGAAGGGGAGCTTTATTTAGCGCAAGGGCTAACTGAACGCAAGCCTGCGATCACAGCAAGTCTTCTTCCTTTTCTATCCTCGAGCTCCATGCCCACTGCCCTCGTTACAATCACCCCCGGCCGATGAGGGAGCCATCCTGGCGACCTAAGGACAGGTGTACACAGAAGGGTCATGGTATGGCTTAAGCCGAGAGATGTGTACGATTTCTTTTCCCCGACGGCGCTTGTCCGGAGATGCATCCAGCGGCTCGACAAGGTAGTTGACAGGGGATGTTTGGCGTACAACTCGATAAAGGCCATGGTACCTGGACGAAAGCTTTAGGGAGAGTCCTGGAGGAGTAGAAGGAATCCATAACCACACCAGTGAGTTCGGAGCAAAGCTCATATGCGTGGTTAACGCGTCATGGCGATGTTTTTGGCGCGTCTGGTCATGTGACGTGAACGCACGAGCAAGCTTCCGACATTCTTCAGCGTGTGCTGCTGCTCGAGAAACGGTAGTAATCTCTGAAGGGTCCGGTCGATAAGGAAGAATGGTATCCATTGTTGATGATGGCTCGCGTCCATAAAGAAGGAAGAAAGGCGAAAATCCAGTGGTGCTTTGCGTTGCAGTGTTGTAAGCATAAGTCACAAAAGGGAGTATGCTATCCCAATTTGACTGGTCGGATGAAGCGTACTTGGCCAGCATATCCCCAAGTGTACGATTAAAACGCTCTGTCGTCCCATTAGTTTGCGGGTGATAGGCTGTGGTAGTGCGGTGTATGATGCGACACTCGTTTAACAACGCTTTGATGGCATCGGAGAGAAAAACGCGGCCGCTGTCGCTTAGTAACTCCCGAGGTGCTCCATGCCTTAAAACCAGGTTTTGCAGTATAAAACACGCAACGTCTTTTGCGGTAGCAGAAGGTAACGCAGCTGATTCAGCGTACCGCGTTAGGTGGTCGATAGCGACAATGACCCAGCGGTTGCTACTTGAAGTATAGGGAAGCGGACCGTAAAGGTCGATTCCGACACGATCGAAAGCTCGTGCTGGACATGGCAACGGCTGCAAGGAACCTGTGGCATGTTGAGTGGGCATTTTGCGTCGCTGGCACGTAAGGCAAGACCTTACGTAACGGCGAACGAAACGGTACATACCGCGCCAGTAGTACCACAGCTGCAAGCGGGTGTATGTTTTCAACACACCAGCGTGGCCACATTGCGGATCATCGTGGAACGTGGCACAGATGTCAGAGCGCAGATGTCGGGGGATGACGAGCAACCACTTACGGCCGATCGAGCTGTAGTTTCGGCGGTAAAGCAGGTTATCCCGAATAGCGAAGTGTCCTGCTTGGCGGCGAAGCGTCCTGGAAACTGGAGCGGGCGTCCGGTTTGAGAGAAAGTCCAAAAGAGAAGAAATCCAAGCATCTTTGCGTTGCTCGGAAGGCATGTCCGAAATGCTGATGGCCAAGGCAGCGCTAGTGGAGATAGGCGAGCCGACAGGCTCTGAAGCCAATGGCGAACGTGACAGCGCATCGGCGTCGGAATGCTTCCGGCCAGAACGGTAGATAACACGGATATCGAACTCCTGTAACCGCAATGCCCAACGAGTGAGCCGACCATTAGGATCTTTTAGTGAAGATAACCAGCAAAGCGCATGGTGGTCTGTTACAATATCAAACGGACGTCCATATAAATAAGGCCGAAATTTTCCGATTGCCCAAATAATGGTCAGGCACTCCTTTTCAGTTACACTGTAATTCTTTTCGGCTTTACTGAGGGTGCGGCTGGCATAGGCAACGACGTACTCGTCAAAGCCCTCCTTGCGTTGGGCCAGTATGGCCCCTAGCCCGACACCACTAGCGTCCGTATGAAGCTCCGTTGGAGCAGACGGATCGAAATGTCGGAGTATGGGAGGCGTGGTGAGGAGCCGTCGGAGTTCCTGAAATTCATCATCACACGCCTGCGACCACGCTGACAAATCAGAACTTCCGGCAAGAAGATTGGTCAAGGGGGCGATAATGGAGGCGAAATTGCGGACGTAGCACCGGAAGTAAGAACATAGGCCGATGAAGCTTCGAAGCTCTTTGATGGTGGTTGGCTTTGGGAACGCCGCGACTGCATTAAGTTTCGTAGGGTCCGGGAGAATGCCGTCCTTAGAAACCACATGGCCGAGAATTACAAGCTTGCGAGCGCCGAAGTGGCATTTCTTCAAGTCAAGTTGAAGTCTCGCCGTGGAAAGGCACGTAAGAACTTGCTCGAGGCGGCTGAAGTGGGTCGCAAAGTCGCTTGAAAATACCACAATGTCATCCAAATAACAGAGGCACGTTTTCCATTTCAGACCTCGCAAGACGGTATCCATCATCCTTTCGAAAGTGGCAGGCGCATTGCAGAGGCCAAAGGGCATAACGGTGAATTCATATAGTCCATCCGGTGTTACAAAGGCTGTCTTCGGGCGGTCACCCTCTGCCATGGGCACCTGCCAGTAGCCGGAGCGTAAATCTAACGAAGAAAAGAACTCTGCTCCTTCTAGGCAGTCCAAGGCATCATCGATGCGCGGCAGAGGGTATATGTCTTTGCGCGTTATCTTGTTGAGTCGGCGGTAGTCAACGCAGAACCGGATGGATCCGTCTTTTTTCTTGACGAGAACAACCGGTGAAGCCCAGGGACTGTTGGAGGGCTCAATGATGCCACGTTTCAACATGTCGTCTACTTGTTCGTCGATGACACGGCGTTCAGCAGATGACACACGGTACGGACGCTGCCTTAGCGGGGCTTGTTGACCGGTGTCAATACGGTGAACGACAGCAGAGGTTCGGCTTAAGCCTGACTGGTCACGATCGAATGAAGAACGAAATCGGAGAAGAAGATTTATGATCTCTTCGCGCTGAGTTGGTGCGAGCTCAGAGTCGATGGCATCCGAGAATACGTCCAGCGCATCAATAGGCGTGTTGGTAGGAGTGACAGCACAAATTGGGAGCGAAACCGTTGAATCGGGTATAGTAGCCGGAAGAATGCACTCGCAAGGTTCGTAGCTTCCCAGGCATTCTCCACGTAGTAAGGATGACGGGCTGTCCGAGGGATTACACACCTAAATGGCAGCGTGACCATTGCGAAAAATGACGACGGCAAACGGAAGCATGATATTTCGACGGCACGCAGATGGGACCGATGGCATAAACAACACAGGCGATTTCGGAGGGGAGGCACACGACACCGAGACAACAACAGCTGAGAAATGCGCAATGTCAACGTCAGAAGCAGCAAACACTCTACACGAAGCACCATCGTCGGGGTCATAGCACGGCACAGACAACGCGAGTTCAGAATGAGCACAGTCGACCAAAGCAGAATTCGACGAAAGAAAGTCCCACCCAAAGATAACGTGATGTGAAGAACGGAATAAAACTACAAATGTGACGACGTACATCGCACCTTGAATGACGACTCGTGCAGTGCACAAAGATGAAGGCTGAATATGATGGGACGTAGCTGTCTGCAAAGATAGGTCGGTAAGTTGTGTGGTCACTTTCTTCAAGTTTCGGCACAGTTTCTCGCTAATTACAGATACGGCAGCTCCAGTGTCGACAAGTCCGTGCACCTTAATGCCATCAATATAGAGTTCGATTTCGTTCGGGGGACAGCAGTTAGGTCTTGAAATTTTCGCTGCCAACGCAGTTCTTGCCTCCGGAACTGCGCCCGTCAGTTTTCCCCTCGTGGTGGGCTGTTGCGACGTAACATCGGAGAAATAGATCGACGACGAGGAGAAGGTAAACGACTTGAGCCGGATGGTCGGCGACCGGGACGTACGTCTCGAGGTGGATCGGCAGGAACGGGATATCGCGGCTGAGTGGGCATGTAATGTGAGGCCCCTGCAATGTCGTGAGAAGGGAAGCTGCGACGTCGGCAGTGACGAGCTACGTGGCCTGGGATGCCACATGAAAAACATATCGGCCGATTATCCGGAGTGCGCCATTGGCTGACGATAGGGGCATTGTTCGCTGAATAAGGTACCGTAAATGGTCGTGCAGGCGGCGGCGTCATTTAAACGTTCTGACCTGTTTCATATACAGCCGGAGACGGGACGGTCAGCGAGCGGGAAGGTGGCGTCGACGAATAAACGTGGCGAGTAGCTTCGTAGATGGTAGGAGACGCTGGCGCACGTGGCCGAGCAACTGCGGCTGCATACGTTAGTGGTGCGGTAACAGTCGGTGGAGCCTGAGCTGGCGGCAATGCTTCGGCAACTTGCGATTGAATGACCTGGCGAAGCGAAGGCGACAAGGGTGGCATCGTCTCGGTAGTTCTTGTGACTATAGATAGCTGCCGGGCGACCTCCTCGCGTATGAATTGCTTTATGACTGGCATCAACGCAGAGTGGTCGGCGGTGTCATGGCGATAGTCGAGGGATGAGATGTCCGCGGTGTCTTGAGCAGCGCAACGTGTAGAAGCGCGCTGCCTACGCAGCTCATCATAGCTTTGGCAGAGCTGAATCACCTCGGCGACCGTCTGGGGACTCTTCGCAGCCAGCATTTGGAATGCACCGTCGTCGATTCCTTTCATGATGTTCTTGATCTTGCCTGCCTCGTCCAGAGTCGAATCGACGAGCTTGCAGAGAAATAGCACATCTTCGATGTAGCTCGTGAAAGTTTCATCTGCTGTCTGTACTCTGCCCCGCAAGCGCTGTTCAGCACGAAGGCGGCGGACAGCAGGACGGCCAAACACGTCCGCGAGGGTTTTCGCCAATTCTGACCAGGTACTGAAATCACTTTGGTGATTTCTGTACCATAGTTTTGCCACGTCGGTCAGGTAAAAACTCACATTTGTGAGCTTATCGGCTGCGTTCCACTTATTGACGGCACTCACCAGTTCATACTCGGCAATCCAGTTGTCCACATCTTGGTCCTCTGTGCCACCAAATATGGGGGGGTCGCGCTGCCGGAGAGCCCCAGCGCAGAAGACAGGCACAGGTGCGAGATCTGGAGTAGCAGCATGAGATGGCCCCGGATCAGTCATTGTAGGAGGTCGTTGGAGTGTGCGGCTGCGAAGTTCCAGGGTGAGGACCAGATGTACCCAGCACCTCCACCACTTGAAACGGGTTGTTGAACAAGCAGGAGTTGACTCGGCGAAGGGGAGCTTTATTTAGCGCAAGGGCTAACTGAACGCAAGCCTGCGATCACAGCAAGTCTTCTTCCTTTTCTATCCTCGAGCTCCATGCCCACTGCCCTCGTTACAATATATATATATATATATATATATATATATATATATATATATATATATATATATATATATATATGAACAAGCGTGTTCTTCGGAGGAGTTTCAGCAAGAATCTCGCCAGGGCAAGCAAGACAGCTGCAGCACAGAAAACAGGAGGCCGAGAGCGTGACACACGAGCTTCGTCGTCTTTTCTCTCACTGGCACAGAGCTAGCGCCGATGTGCACCGGTACGATTTCCTCCCCGCAAAAAGCGGAGCGATCCTGGCGACGGCGACTTAAGGAAAAGACGCTATAAGTAGGTCGAAGCAGTGTTTAAGTCACGTGACTTGAACTGTTTCGTGGCCTCGGCAGCGATGATCGGGCGATGGGTCGAGCGGCTCGACGACGCAGTCTACGGGAAATGTCTGCTCCAGTATGCGGTAAGGACCGTGGTACCTTTACAAAAGCTTGGTGGAGAGTCCGGTTGTTCTGGACGGGACCCAAAACCAAACCACCTTTCCCGGAGAGTAATGGGCATCAGACGCAGAGGTGTCATGACAGAAATTCCGGCGCGACTGATCTTGCGTGGTGTATGAGCGAGCCAGTTAACGGCATTCTTGAGCGTAAGCAGTAGCATGAGAGATGGGTTCACCCTCAGAAACGCCCGGTTAGTACCGTAGAATGGCGTCCATACAACATGAAGATTCTCGTCCATACAGGAGAAAGGGAGAGAAGCCAGTGGTAGTTTGAAACGCAGAGTTGTCAGCGTAGGTGACAAAAGGGAGTACGGGGTCCCAGTTTGTGTGGTCTTCCAACACCTACATCGCCAGCATGTCAAAAGGGCACGATTGAAGTGTTCCGTCATGCCGTTAGTCTGATGATGGTATGCAGAAGTGGTGCGGTGCTTAATGCGGCATTCTTTGAGCAATACTTCGATGGCATTTGAGAGAAAGACGCCGCCACGGTCACTAAGTAATTCACGTGGAGCTCCATGGCGCAGAATGAGATGACGAAGAAAGAACCATGCGACTTCTTTCGCGGTGGCAACTGGTAGCGCAGATGTTTCTGTGTACCGCATGAGGTAGTCGATGGCAACTATTACCCAGCGGTTGCCGTCAATAGTGGTCGGGAGTGGACCGAAGAGATCGACTCCGACGCGGTCGAATGGTCGCGCATGGCAAGGAAATGACTGTAGAGGACCAGTGGCTCTGTGAGTAGGAGCCTTGCCACGTTGGCACGCAGGGCACGACTGGGAACGTACGAGTACATTCCATGCCAGAAAAATCGCTTGGAAAGCCGGTCGTATGTTTTTAAAACGTCAGCGTGTGCGTTTTGAGGGTCTGCGTGGAAGTACGCGTAGATGTTGGAGCGCAAATAGCGGGGTATAACAAGAAGCCATTTTCTACCGTCCGGCTAGTAATTGCGACGGTTAACATGGCATCCCGTATCGCATAATGGGGAATTTGCCATCGTAGTGCACGAGGTAAACGCTGGCGTGGTGTCATCGAAGACGAGGAGAGAACGTTGATGAGCGAGGTTATCCAAGGGTCCTTGCGTTGTTCCGAAGGCGTGTCAGCGGTATCTATGCTGTCGATGCTTCGGCAAAAAAAAAAACAGGTGCAACGGCTGAAGGAAGGGGCGAACGAGAAAGAGCATCTGCGTCGGTATGGTTGCGGCCTGAGCGGTAAATGACGCGAATATCAAATTCGTGTAAATGTAGCGCCCAACGTCCAAGCCGGCCCGAAGGATCCTGCAATGAAGTGAGCCAATAGAGTGAATGGTGATGTGTAACTACATCAAATTGGCGTCCATATAAGTAAGGACGAAATTTTTGTAATGCCCAAACAATGGCCAAACACTCCTTTTCAAAAACCGAGCATTTGTGCTGTACCTTGGTTAGGGTGCGACTGGCATACGCAACTTTATACTCCGAGAAGCCATGCTTGCGTTGATCAAATACAGCGTCAAGTCGTATGCCACTGGTATCCGTGTGCACCTCGGTTGGAGCAGTAGGGTTGAAGTGGCGTAAAATAGGTGGTGAAGTAAGAAGATGGCGTAATGTTGCAAAAGCATCATCGCATGCTGGCGACCAATTAGAGAGGTAACCATCGCCAGTGATCAGCTGTGTCAGTGGTGCGAGTATCGAAGCAAAATAAGGGTACGGTAACCATCCACAAAAACGTCGATGAGGTTTGTCGGAGAAATGCGAGGACTTGATTATTTCGACGACGATGCAGTTCGGGCCTCCGGAACTGCGGCATATGGTTTTCCGCGTCTGAAGGGCAGGGTCGACGGCACATAGGTGAGAGAGAGCGACGTCGGGGAGATGGATATCGGTGACTGACTGAGGAAAGGCGGTCGGGTGAAGAAGATCCTTGTTGACGAGCCGTGTTTTTAAAGCACCGAGAGTCGTGCGACGATCTTTGCATGGTGTAGCTCTGAACGAGAGGGCGGCGGTGGCACAAGCGAGCTACATGTCCTGCGTAACCGCATGAATAGCGAATAGGGCGGTTGTCTGCGGTGCGCCATGGATTCGGAAACGCTGCAATCGGCCGGCTGAACGGAACTGGTGATGACCGAACAGGGATCAATGAGGTAGCATAAGTGGGCTTTCGAGGTGCTCTGTCTGCAAGGACTTGCGCATACGTCAAGGGTGTGGCCTCCAAAGGTGGTGAACGAGCGAAAAGCAAAGCGTCAGCTACCTCATCTTGTATGACGTTTCTTATGGCCGGGGCCAGATGATGTGGGGCCAGAGGATGTGTTTGTGGTGGCTCGGGCGTGCTCCATCAAATTAGAGAGGTGCCGAGTGACCTCCTCACGCACGAACTGCTTTATGCGAGCCAGCATGTCGTCTGGTCTCCGAGAGTTAAGGCCATGATGGAGTCACGTTGTTCCACAGAGCGACGTGTTTGGGTGCGTTGCTTGCACAATTAGTCAAAACTCAGACACAAGCTGACGAGATCAGCCATGATTTGTGGGTCCTTGGCTAACAACATTCAAAATGCGTCATTGCATATGCCCTTGAAGATGTGTTTGATTTTGTCGGCTTCGAGCATCGCTGGGTTTACCCGCTTGCACAAGTCAACAACGTCTTCAATGTAGCTGGTAAAGGTCTCTCGTGGCTGTTGAGCGTGCTCACGAAGTCTTTGTTCTGCGCCGAGTTTTCGCACAGCAGGGTGGTCGAAGACTTGCGAAAAGGAGGCCTTGAATGAATCCCAGCTGGCAATGCTGGCTTCGTGATTGCGCAACCAGAAACTAGTGAACCGGACAAGTAAAAGCTTACATAGGTCAGCTGAGTCCTGTCGTCCCACTTGTTCGCTGCGCTCAGCTTGTGGTAAGTAGCCAGCCTCTCCTCAACGTCTTGGCCGACAGTGAGTGCCACCGAAGATCGACTGGTGACGCAGTGGCCACACGCTGGGCCGTGTAGAGGCGGAAAATCGCGAGGTACCTTTGGTAGAGCGTTCTTCTGGCATTGCCGGCACTGCAGGTAAGGTGCGACGTCGTAGTTTCAGCTTTGTAGACTACCAAGCACCTCAACCAAATTATAAGAGGGTTTATTGGCTATAACCAACTGCCTGGTTCAAGGGGCGTCAGTCACTGTCTTGAGCTCAGCTCTTCGTCGTAGTCGTCTTTCAGGTGCTCCGACTAGAGACTGTCTCTCTCCCTTTTTCGCACTACAATATATATATATATATATATATATATATATATATATATATATATATATATATGCAGGGCTATTGATGATGAAAACCGCCTAAAGAATCTACCCATAATAAATTTCCTACTAGAAACACGTTTAAGCAAGGGACATGACTGTAAGGATTAGCGCAAGTGTAGAAAATGGAAGAACGAAAAAAGCCCAGCCTGTGCGGAAGGAGCAGATAGGAGAGCGGCCTTTCAGAGCCTTTTCTAAATACTCATTAGGTAACTGCTGTCGGCGCACTTGCTCGGTACCATCTAAGGCATTATTAATCATAATTTATGGGTAGTGGGCAAGTGTTCGCTGTGATATCCTTCGTCCATTTTTTATAACCATTGTATCAGCTAAAGGCTTGCACTGACGGAAAAGCATATTTCATTACGTAATATTTCATGTCGTTCTGGCCTGCAACGGTACGCCAACTATATAAAAAGATTGTCTAATAAAAAAGTGACTCTATCGCCTTGCAAAAAATTCGTCATTGAGAACCCGGTGAAATAACTACGAAGCAGCAAACGTTGCCTACGTAGCGGCCCTCAAACAAGCGAAAGCTAACTTCCAGCAACATATTTTACCATCCATGTTAACCGAAAACCCAGCAAAGTTTTGGCGCGTCATTAATCTTAATGATAACAGCATGTTGCATCTAAATGTTAATAATTACATGCTTATTGCCGATTGTGATTGCGCCGAAATATCAAACAATGCCTTCTGCAACAACTTCACAGGGTATACTGACGTGACACCTACTTATCAACCCGGTTACAACTACTAAACTATAGATCCTAGTATCATTTCACCCTTTGGTATCTCTAATCTTAATGATTCACTAAAGACATCATCAATCCCTGGCTCAGACCAAGTTACTCCTAAATTTTTAAAAAGCACCAGTGCCATTTCGTCATTGTTTCTTGCACAGATATTTTGCAATACATCGATACAGGTGCTGTCCCGCAGGACTTGCAGGTCGGGAAGGTGGTTCCAATACACATTCAGGTAGTAAAGGTTCACCCTTAAACTACCGCTCCGTATCATTAAGCAGTATTCCTTGCAAAATGTTAGCGCACAATATTTAGACTAACGTCGCCTCATTTTTGAAAACACTTTCTTTTTTTTTGAGATGCGCAGCATGGTTTCCTCGAAACTCAATCTTGCGAAACACAACTGGCAACCTTCATGTTACTTTAGATCATAGCTCACTAACTGCTTCTATTTTTCTCGACTTATCTAAGGCTTTCGACAAAGTAAATCAAAAGTCACCACTCTTAAAGCTCAAACAACTAAACCTTGATAATAACGTCCTCAGAAAGATAGACCATTTCCTACTTAAGTGCACACAGTTTGTACCTGCCAACGGGTGTTGTTCTTCTTCTCGTGCTGTTCACTCAGGAGTACCTCAAGGTTCCGTCTTAGGATTCCTTTTATTTCTAGTTTACAATAATGATTTGCCTTTATGTGTTTCTTCTAACATAAAACTGTTTGCAGATGACTGCGTTGTGTTTCGCCAAACTAACAGCCTAAATGCCATCACTGCCCTTCAAAATGACATTGACTATATTTTTAACTGGTGCACGACTTGGCGAATAAAACTAAATATTTCCAAATGGAAGGTATTGCGCATTTCCAGAATATCATCTTCTCCTGATACTAACTCACTTAAAAGCATCCCACTCGAATCAGTCACTTCTTACCGCTATCTAGGCGTACACATCACTACTTGTTTAAGCTGGTCACTCCATATCCACCTTATTATTAATAATGCAAACCGCATGGTTGGATACATTAATCTCTTCCGCGCCTGTCTCACACAAACTACTAATGTACAAGACGCTGATTCGTAGCAAGATAGAATGCGCCGCTGCAGCATGGGATCCGTGTTCAATAATTTAATCAATGCTCTTGAACTAATCCAAAACATTTGTGTTCGCTTCATTCTTCAGAACTACAGTGGTCGATCTAGCATTTCCGCCATGAAAAATTTATTCGAACTGCTGTCTCTTTCCTCTAGTCGTATGCTCTGTCTACTTCACAAAATTTATTATAAGATTCCAACTCTTCGCGAGGCACTTATTTTCAACCTTCTTACGTATCATCTAGAATTCATCATCCTAATAAACTTGGCGTTATGTCAAGTCTAACCAAACGATGCAGCGATCAATTTGTTCCCAGAACATCAATAAGCTGGAACTGACTTAACGAATCTGTGTTCGTTATTACCGATCATACCTTGTTTCGTTCTGTGCTAACTATCACTGTATAAACGCCCACACTTGCTTGTTTTGTCTGTACACAATGCTGATTTTTGCTCTTATTTGTTTGTTTTTATTTATTTTTGATGTTAGCTAACATTTTATGAGTAAAAATTGTATTTCACCTCCTTCTATAATGCCTTTGGCCCTGAGGGTATTACGAAATAAAAAAAATAAATCAAAGGGATTTTGTGCCCATTGTTCATGCAGTGGCTGACGACGATGAGAAATTATGCCTGAAGTGGGTATGCGCCGCAGTTATTAGGCTATCAAGAACAAGCTTTTGTAATGGGTTGGAGTATTCGACGAACCACCAGCCTGCCTAAGGCAACTTTGCGAACAAGTCCTAAGTACCGGCGTGACTCAGTGATGAAGTACTGGGCTGGCACGCAGCGTATCCAGGCTCAAGCTCCACTGTGTTCTTAGCACTTATGATTTACTCTCTTTTTTTCTTTCGGCACTGCTTACAGACACCGGTGGTGGTGGCGGTAGCGGTGATGGTGACGGTGGTGGCGGCGGAAAACTACGGCACCACTCGTTACCCATGTTCTGATCGCATAAGAGATTTTGCTGTAAAAGGCTGTAATGCGCTATCGTTTTCCTCTGATTGTCTCCGAAAACGCTCGTGTGGTAGAAATCGCATATAATAAAAATTATATGGGAAAGTTCAGTGTAGACTCTGCAGTTTAGAGAGTGGAGATATTTTGTCATGACAAAATGCTAGTGGTGTCTGATAGAGAGTGATATCACAAGTGATTCAGTAAAATTGAGTTTAAAAAGGATTTTTTTTTCTTTTGCAGCCATATCATGAAACAGAGTGCTCTTACCCGTGCGTTTTATCCCATGGTGATCCCAGTACCACTTATGGAACTCTTTTTCTAGCGGAGAAAGACTGGACACCTTGCAGTGTGGGTGATGCTTTTCTGTTTCAAAAACAATTTTTCACGTTTTCTATGGTGTATAGCCTATTTGTGGTCGCACGTCGTTAACGAAAGCTTCAGGCACGCATGCTTATTGAAAATGTTAGATGAAGGCTTCATAAAATGAAACTGGCAGACCTGAATTTATTCATTCCTTGGGTCATAATTATTTTACGCTTTTCGAGGAAGCAGGACACTCTAGGCTTTTTCTTGTTTATAATTAATAAATCTTAGTGCTGGCATGTTTTATATGCGAGTTCGGTATTACGCACCGGCTTGGTGCTTTCACTGAAGGGAGCCAGGTAACGCTTGTTTATTGCTCCGTTTTGTTATATTCGATTTTGATCCGAAAAGAATGGTAACAACGCTCGACGAAGACTACTCCACAGTGTTTCGAAAGATTTGTGATTGTTTAGGTCATTATTTTAGGATTACGTGCGGAACACCAATAGCCAAGTCACCAATACCGCGAGCAGTAGCAATAACGGTGCGAGATTTTACGACTGATTTACGGAACACATCGTGTTAGATCGATGGTCAATGAACTGTCAACGAATGTTTTCACAGTTGTCAGATACAAGTGGTTATCGCTTCTATTTTGAGTCTATAATTTCCGGGCACAGCTTCCGACACATAAAAAAAGTTGACAATTTCCCACTCTTGCGAACGTCAGAACCACGCGACATTAGGAATCAAGCAAGAAATGCTCCTTTTATTTTCTTTGTTCGTCATTGAATAAAATAGGCTTCTTGGCCTTTGGGTGTTTGTTTATTTATTATAGTTTAATTTTGTAGCTTCATTGACCCGACTAGAAGCTAGGACAGGCCTTCTGCTTGGACAAATGAATTTAGCTATTTCAGTTTTTAACTGTCATCCGGGACTACCAGTCTCGAGTCTGAGGTTCGGTTAGAAGACGGACACCTTAATACCCACTGAAAATTGGTGTTACAGTCAAAAGTTTTTGACATTGTCCTGAACCGAAGATACTACTCGGAACACAAGTGCTATGACCACGACAGTTCTCTATGGGCCCCTAACAGTAATAACAAATATGTATGGTGTCTCAGAACAGGAGCCTTAAGAATTTTACTTCAAAGCGACTCTAGGTCTCATTCAAGAGGCTTGAGGCGCCCCTAGAAAAAAAAGTATTACTGCTATGCAGACGACAAAACAGATTACTGTGAATACCCTTTTAGGGGCGAAGCTCCTCAATGCGTGGGTCATGCGCCTCTTGTATGTAGTGGCCACCTCTCGTTTTATTCCTTGGTATGTCCGCTAGATGGCGGTACTTGTATATGATGAATACATAATGAAAACATGCGAGATGACGGTACTTGGAGTGTTCACTCGATGGATGGGCGGGCGGACGCATGGACAGAAAGACATACAGATAGACGGACTGTGGACAGACCGACGGACAGACTACCAGGCGGATAGACGGACGCACTTACAAAGAGACAGGCGCACACATTGATGGACGGATGGACAGGTGGACGGACATAGAGACGCCGTGTTGATCAAGAAACTTTATCCTCAAGTGTTTTCCTAACTCGCCACGATGACATAGGGGTTATGGTTGCTGACCTCCAGATCAAGAGATCCAATCCCGGTTATGGCAGCCGCATTACAGGTGAAAGCAGGCATATTCGATACCCGAGTAGTTTGATAAAAACTCCAGGCATGGTTAAACGCTCTGGAGCTTTTCACTGCGTTGAGCATAATCAGATTGCTCTTGTGTTATGTTGAACCCAAACATTTCTTATTATTGAGTGTTTACCAACATCCTTTTAACCTAATAGCATGGCTTTTCATTGCATATCACCTTTAATCAAAATTTCACCGCTGTTGACTTAAGTCGCATCGTTTCAGTACTGGTGATATACCACAGCAAGTAACAAGTTGGACCTTTTGCGTGCCTGCTGAATACGTGACGGGACGCCGGCACACCAGCGGCGACACGAGTCACATCGCAAAAAATTGAACGACTCTACATGTCCAGTAGCGGAAGGTAGCAGATGAAACCCAGCAAGCACCGTCTTTGCCCTTCTATGCGCATGCGTGCCACGTTTACAAATCCCACCACCAACTGCCCCTAAAAGTGGGCCGTATATACACAGTAAACGCACACAGACAATTATATATATATATATATATATATATATATATATATATATATATATATATATATATATATATATATATATATATATATATATATATATATATATATATATATATTTTGTTGCCACATGTGCAATTTAGGTATGTGCACCTGTGTAGCGGGGAACATGGTGGTGGCAGAAGAAGAGGACGTTCGGTTGGTGGCAAGAGCTCGCTGCTCTTGCCACCAACTTGCTCTTGCTTCTTTGCCAATCCCCCTTAGTGGGTGAGAGCCACAAAAGGAAGGAACAAGCAAGCAAGCAAGCTCGCTGCTGTGCGTTCACTGCTGTATACCGTAGAGTCGACCGTGACGTCGGCTCTGAATAAACCTCTCTCGTAGACGTAACACAGTGGTGGATGCAGAATAGTTTTGTCAACTCTACCACATTCTCGCTGCAGCTCTTCACGCACGATTGCCCGAATAGTAGCGGCAAGGTCGGCGGACGGGCTCACGTCGACGCTGGCGACCGTTGTTACATTTGCCAGCCTACCAAATTTTGGAGCGATGCGACGAGTCTTCAATTTTTCAAACGTGCGGCAGTGATGTTGGACGTCGGAGGCTGAGGTGAGGTCATCCCTGCCTATCAGAAAATTGTAGACGTCTTCCGCTATGCCTTTCAAGAGGTGTCCGACCCTGTATTCTTCAGACATTTGCGGGTTTATAATCTTGGAAAGCTTAAGAACGTCCTCTATATAAGCAGTGCGGGTTTCTCCAGGAGTCTGGGCTCTTCCAGCAAGAGTCCGCTCCGCGGTTTTCTTTTTTGAGTCGGAATCACCAAAACACTTCTTCAGTTCTTGAACAAAAAGAGACCATGTTGTCAAGGACTCTTCCTGGTTTTTATACCAGATCAAGGCAGTGTCCGTGAGAAACAGCGCGACGTTTTCCAGGTGATCGATAGAGTTCCAGTGGTTGTACCGGCTCACCCTTTTGTAGTGCGCTAGCCACGCGTCCATATCTTCTCCTGCCATTCCCGCGAACGGGCGGGGTTCCATGTAGTGATGCCTAGGTGTAGCCAGCGTAGACCTGTGTGATCTCGAGGCGGTTGATTCCTGACCTTCGCACTGGGCCATGACAACTGTTGTCGGCGGCAGACCGGCAAGACGACGGCTCCGGCGAACTACGAACAGCTGTGGCTCCATAGTACGTCGACGTGCCGTACCCAGCACCTCCACCACTTTGTTACGTCCACGAGAAGGGTCTATTCAGAGCCGATGTAACGGTCGACTCGACGGTATACAGCAGTGAACGCACAACAGCGAGTTGTTGTTGTTGTTGTTGTTTTCCTGTGCAAATGGCTCGTACCCAAAGAAGGGGATTGGCCGATTATAAGGTGAATTTGCCCTAAACTTTCAGCATTGCGTCATTCCTACAATTTTTTTTCTAACTTAATTTTGATTTGAAATACCGATATCAAATTTGCAGAAAAAAAATAAGAAAAATAGTGAGACAACAATTTAGCAAGAAAATCGTTTAGTCGCAGTGATGTATTCTTGAACGGCGAATAAAACATCCCTGTGGCTGAAACCCAGTGTAGAGGCTCCAAATGAAAGAAGATCAGGTTGTGGTAGTTGCAAGCCCAGTCTTTTAAGAGGTGGTGCTAGTATGCTTTGCCTGAATAAATCGAAACGGCGAGAATGTAATAAAAAATGACTGATCGTTTCCTCTTGATTACAGTAAATGCACATAGGGGAATTCAATATGCCTGATCTATGCAAGTAAAAATTAAGGGAGGTAACGCGGCAACGAAATTTCGTGATGACAACTTCCATCATCCTTAATTTAGTCAGTTCACTGCGCCAGTCAGTTCACAGCGAGTTCCTCTTGCCACCAACCGAACGTCCTCTTCTTCTGCCACCACCATGTTCCCCACTACACAGGTGCACATACCTAAATTACACATGTGGTAACATTATATATATATATATATATATATATATATATATATATATATATATATATATATATATATATATATATATATATATATATATATATATATATATATATATATATATATATATATATATATATATATATATATATATATATATATATATATATATATATAACGCGCGTCACCCGCCAAATTAACAGTATCCATCATGCAATGTTTCCTAAAGCTGCAGCTATTTTTGCGCAGTACATTTCTCGTACGACTACGTTAGACCTAAACTAGTTTGAGACCTCATACTGTCGAACACGTGCAATATACAGTGCGCATTTGTACAGAGACATGCTATATTTACCTTGGCCAACTGTAAACATTTGACGCAGGGTTGCGAAAAAAATTTTTTTTTGAGGGGAGAAGGGGGCTGTGCAGCAGAGGGACTAACTTTGGCAATTGGTGGTCACTGTTAACGCGTGTCAACATATTAGTATACCCAGGAAAGTTAAAGTATGAAAACATTTCGTTGTGTAGGTGGTTCCGATTCCCTTTCTCTCCTCTCTATACTTACAGCCTCCTGGTTCTGCGTGCGCTTGACATGTTTTTTTTTCATTTCCCAGCTTTCTGAGCACAGCTAACTTGCCATTGAGAAAGTATTCAAGTTTGTTGCCGGAAAATCATAGGGCTCCTGCGTGCACTCTATGCTGCAGCTTTATGCAGCCATTTTTTTCGCACTTCTGCAGTACAGCCATCCTGCCCAGTCCAACACGTGCAAGACTAACATCCGTGCACTACAAAGCGTACAAGCCCAAGCAATTCGGACATGTCTTGGCCTTCAAATATGCTCATCGACAGTGGCAACTAGTGTTATCGCGCAAAAACAGCCAGTTACAACGTATATCGTTGTCGAGATTTTGAGAGCGCACATTTGGTAGTAATGACAGCTGCTGTCACATCATTAGGCGTGTTTGACAATGCGGATGCCTCATGCTTCGTTCTGCAGTATTGTAACGAAAAAACAGGGCACATTACCACCTGGCTTCAAACTTGCGATGCGTCCAGCATGTGCAATATGGTGTCTGCGTCAACCTTACGTGCGTTTATCGGTTCCTGGAGTCGTTAAAAAGGCACGCATGTCACCGCTAGCCCCATAACAATTGACTTTCCATCTGTTGGACGAAACGTACTTTGACCGCATACATGTTTATACCGATGGCTTCACTAATTCCAACAGCTCTACAGGAGCAGCGGTTGTTCCATCTGATAATGTGTTGCTTCAATACAAGTTCTCTCACACCACGACGTCGACAGCAGCAGAACTTTCAGCGCTTCAAGGTGCAGCCAAGTACATTCTTCGGCAGCAACCTAATCAATGTGCCATCTTTTGCTACTGCAGGTCAGCCTTACAGACACTACGGTTCATTATACAGCGCAAGTTACAAGAACAATCAGACATGGTACGATTACCACAAAGCGCTCGAGAATGGTCAGGATATTTATTATATTTCTATGGTTTGCGAGTCATTGCTGAATTGTCGGCAATGACTTCGCGGATGAAGCTCCTCGATTGCCTCATGAGAAAGACTTGCGTATGCCCATACCACTCTTGAGAACAGACGCTGCAAGGCGACTACAATCACTTTCTCGCCGCATAACTCTCCACAAAGGAATGCGCCGGGTTTCTCCTGTGCACGCCTGTATTCGATTGACCCAAACTTCCGACTTTGTTTGCCATCCTGGTCCCAACGACGCTCTTAAACTTAGCTGTGTCGCACGAGGTTGGGTGTGGCATTAACCAATGCATAATCTTGCCTTGGAATGGCGAGAAGTCTGGCTTGCAACATTAGCTCCTGCGAGGAGACGCTTGAGCACATTCTATGCCACTGCCCAGCATACTAGTCCTAACGACGTGTTATGGAAGCCAAGCTCCGTCAGCTGGATTCACAACCACTTACAGAGAAAAAGATCCTTGGACGTTGGCTGACGGTTTCGAATACGCGCAAAGCCACGAAAATCCTCTTGTGCTTTTCAAAGACCACGGGACTTCAGGAGTAGTTGTGAAAAAACAGCATGTGACCGTGTTGTGTAGTCTAGACCTGACTATTCATTCTTCTCTTTCTTACTCATCTTATTTTCTTTCTTTTTCTTTTCTATTCCTCTCTCCCCCACCCGAGTTTAGAGTAGCACTGAGCCAAGCTTGGTGAGCCTCCCCGCCTTTCGTCTCCATTTCTCTCTCTCTCTCTCTAACTTCCAATAAATTGGCGCAGTTATTGTAAAGTAAACACAGCGCAACAACATACACAGAGACAGAAGAAGAGACGACACCGCGCTGATTGAAGTCAGCGCGTTGTCGTCTCTTCCTCTGTCCTTGTGTATATTTTTGCGCTGTTTTTACTTCCCAAGTATGAACCACAAACTATCCCAACTTTCGCTATTATGTAAGTTATTATGAATAATGCAGACGCCCAACCAACGAAAAAAGAGTCAAGACGGAAGAAATCAGGATACGACATGTCTTTTCTAAATAAGCTACGGTCTTTCACAAGGGCTTTATGTAGCTCAAGTTTAGTAGATTGGTGTGACATACTTCAAGTGTTGTGACATCATGTGTTGGATATGAACTATCATCAGGTACGAAGAAATCTGCATAAAAAATCAGACTTAGGCCCGGCCACCTAAATCTGCGGCTTTCTTATAAAATGTTTATTACTCCTCCTCCTCCATGGAGAGAATGATGACAATGATGACGAGTAGGGCGAAGCGCCTGTGCGTCAGCCAGTCTGTTCTGTCTGTCTGTCTGCCTGCCTGCCTGTCTGTCTGTCTGTCTGTCTGTCTGTCTGTCTGTCTGTCTGTCTGTCTGTCTGTCTGTCTGTCTGTCTGTCTGTCTGTCTGTGCGTTCGTCTATCTCTCTATCTGTCCGTCTGTCTGTTCATCCGTCCATTTAGTGAAAACTTGAAGTACCGCCATTTCGCATCCTTTCCCACACCAAGTACCGCCATCTAGCGGACATTTCAAAGACTAAACAAGAGGTGGCTACTACTACAAACACGGGACGTACGGCCCATGACGTGAGAAGCTTCGCCCCTGAAATGTGCGCCGGGCGAGCCGAACCGCATATCTGTTCCGGCGCGCGGCTCTCTCAGTACTGCTCGACTGCAGCGGCGCCTTGGAGGGCAACGTGGAAGCCATCAGACAGCGAGGCGTGGTTATGCCACTCAACAATCTATACACTGTACTTCAGGTAGCAGAGCTGTGCCAAGGTTCGCCATCTTGAGTTCAAATGTCTTGCAAGAAAGCCACTCACCACCCACATAGGAACAGCGCTTCCACTTAAGTGTACTACTGTTGCTTTATCTATTGTTTCATATTCTTTCTACCGTTTATAAAGGTACGGACAAAACACGGTTGCTCTGGTCACACCTTGAAGCTTTCATATTTTGCTTACGTTCTTGTTATATAATAATTAAACAAAGTGTGTCGGCTAGTTGAACCAGTGACATTTATATTTATAGCTGGTAGATTCGCCTTCTTTATCCCTGTTATAGGGGCGTAGCTCCTTAGCCGTGTGTTGTGCGTCCTCGATGAATGTAGTAGTAGTAGTAGTAGTAGTAGTAGTAGAAGTAGTAGTTGTAGTAGTAGTAGTATTTGTAGCAGTGGTAGCCACCTCTCATTTAGTCCTTGTAATGTCCGCTGGATAGCGGTACTTCTATATGACGAAAATATGATGAAAAGATGCGAGATGGCGGTACTTGAAGTGTTCACTAGATGGACAGACAGACAGACTGACGCACCGATGGACAGACAGGCAAGCAGACGAACGAATGGATGGACGCGCGGGCAGACGGATACATGTACGGGTTAACGCACAGACGCACGTATAGATGGATGCACGAATGAAAGGACAGATGAACGCGTGAACGGACGGATGGACTGATGGACGCGCGGATGCACACATGGACTGACAAACAGATGGGCGGACGAAGGGACGCACTTATGGACGAATGGACGCGCTGATGCATGGACGAACGGACGCACGAACGGCCGCACGAATGAACGGATGGACACTCAGACGGATGGACATACGGATGGACGCATGGACAAATGAAAGAAATGATGAGTGGACAGATGGAAGCACGGATTAACTGGCAGACGTTTCACCCTACTGATTATCACTCATGCCGTGGGATGCTTTGTTTTTTTTTTCGTGCGTTGGGCACAATCGTTAGCTTTTTAAGGAGCCAGCTATAGTTTTAAAGGCGGTTTCGAGGTTGCAAAACTTGTGCCGAAAAAACTTCCGTTCACCTCATTTACCAGCTCCTAACGTCCAAACTGAAAGCATGTTTTCAAGTCTTCTTTTCAAAAAAAGGAAAGTCTCGCATTAGATTTTCACATAAAGGAACGCACGTAAAAGGAGCACTGACATCAAATTTCAAGATCTAGATGTGCCCATCTTTCGATCGCTTGGTATGCATAGGTTTTCTTGGCCAAACTTGAGCGGCATTCATGACGTGGAAGATATTTTATTGTGATGTCAAACAGCGTAGAAAAGTTAAGGAGACAAAACGGAAAATAGACTGCCCTGTGACATCGACACTAGTGCTACGTGTTTGGTGTAATACATTCCAAAAATACCATCATGAGTAATGATGCTCTAGTAGCGATGATTTGTACGATTAGAGTGTTCTTATTGTGGCGCCGGCTGGCGCCGAAGTGCAGAAACGCACTCGCTCGTCCACAGCCGGGCTAGCGCGCGCAGGGGCGGTCTAGCCCGGCGGTAGCTCGTCGTGTATGATCTTCATCGAAACGGTTTGAATTATTTCGTGAAGTTGTCAAGATAAAAAAACACCTTTAAAAGAATGGTAAAAGGAAAGGGCATGATCAAACGTGTGCTTGTCGGTCAGCATGTCGGGGAATTGTTGTAAGTTGCAGGTGAGTTGCAATCGTCTAGTCTGAAGCACGAAAAAAGCGCAATCACTTCACGTCTTTTCATATCACGCATGTGTTACACATCAACACGATCACAAGCTACCTAAGTGGAACAGCGTATAGTCAGATATTATCGCTCACAAGTAACATGCATGTATCGTTAAATTTTAGTTCATGTGTAGACCTTTCGTCCACGTAAAAATGTTAATACCATGGTAACCGGGAGAGGCTGGGCAGGTGGGGCCATCTGGAGGCGCAAAAAAGAAGCTGAGAAGCAGGAAACTTCTTAAATTTCTCCGCTGATGCTCATTCGCGATAGATATATTGCGTTGACCCCTCTGCGTATACCTGAATGCTTTGCATGCCAAAACACACCAATATAGCTGAGACACACCAGTGAACATGGCTGAAGCGTGCATTCTCGGGCACGTCTGCAGTGCTGCTTGGAACGGCGTTCATTTCGGAATCACTGTTATGCAAAAGGTCGATCGAAGCAAAAATAATTCGCAACGTCGAGAATCACGGGGATTCCAAGCTCCAGACTATTGTATTGAACCAGAGTCGACACGTTGTACGGCCACGACAGTAATGCAGGTGACAAGGCATGACTGAATGTGTCCGCCCAGCAAAGAAAATGTTTGCGGAGCAGCTGTAGCTTGACGTCACTCTTTTCTGTGGAGAAGTGGTCAGCTGTGGCGTGACCTGGAGATGACCGCGAAGTAGCGCCACTGCTGGTGCTCCCAGCGTTAAATAAGGCGGGGTTGCCGGCAGTTTTTCAATAGTGCTAGACTCCAGTAATATAAATCAATAAAAGTGACAGTTATTCATCCCTCGGTTGCGTTCTAGGTCGTGAATAGTTGCTTCGCATGAGTAAACTTCTTTGAACGAGTAAATTTGATGTCAGTGCTCCTTTAGGTTCAAGGCTCTTATAAGGCTCTTATAAACTTTATGTAGCTCAAAAACATCTATTCGAATATAATTTGACAAAATAATAGAAGAAAAGTCTAGAAAACGAGTGCACTACTTTCTAAAGCTCTTTTTGTCCACCAATGCTATTTGCGCACATCGGTGGACAAAACTGGATGTCATCAAGGGCGTGTGTTTTTTAACAGTGAAAGGGTCTTAACTGAAGCGAGCAGGTTAGCGATCGAGAGTGGCCGTGCGACGCTCGTATTAACCGCGGCTCTCGCATAAAGATTGCATATAATCGCGGCTCACGACCGCTAATGAGAATCGTTGTTAAACAGCTTTTCGTGCCCAAGATTCCTTTTGCTAAAGATTTGAAAGCTGTAATAAATTCACACGCTAGCTGCAACCCGTTGCTGATCCGAATAGTTCTAGTTTGAACTTCTCCTTTTATGTTTTGTGCTATACCCGCCAGACCAATTCGCACGTATGCATACGACACATGCCGAAAACTCTGCATGTATAACGTATTGACTACATCTGTAGGTAATATAAATACACCAAGTTTGGCCGTGCCGTGGGTAGATGAAAATCACTGAATATCCACAGAGTGAATGATGATGAGTGGTTCATCCGTCCACGCTTCCGTTCATGCGTCTGTGATTGAGTCCGAATGAACATCCGTCTGTGCGTCGGTCCATGCGGACGCACTGACGGACGCTTGGACGGACGGGCGCAAGGATGAACGAATAGAAACAAGAGCCAATGGATGCACCGACGGACTAACTCACAGATGGAAACAACGACGAATGGACGCATGAATCAATGAAAGCACAGACGGAGAGACCTACAGATGAACAGGAGAAGCACGGACGCGTGAACAGATGCAAGGACGGAAGCATGCATGGACAGACAGGTTGACGAACATACGAATGGATGAATAGAAGCACGAACGGACGCATGAACGGATAGACATAGGAATGGTCACCACATTTATCATCATTCACTCCGTGGATATCAGGACAAAAACAACAAGAGAGAAGGCAAGGAGGTTAACCAGGCACATGCTCGGTTTTATACCCTACGCGCGGGGAATGAAAAAGGGGGTTAAAGATGAGAGAGAGAGGAAAGAGAAGAGAAAGGAAAAAAGGATGGTCAGTCAATGGGCTGACGCGTATGCAGCGGTGGCACTACACAAATGTAAAAGGTGTTCACACAGGCCTGTAGTTCTCAAAAAGCACAAGACGGCTTTCTTCGACTGCTTTGTGAGCCGACGAAAGGCGAGGACGGTGTTCCAGTAGAACCTTATAAAGAGTGGCCGATCGTCTAATTGTCGCAAGTGTCCGAAAGATTCTTTCTTTCAGTGGCAAATCGAGGGCAATGGCATATCAGATGGTCGATGTCTTCTTCGGTGCCGCAGACGTCGCATTCCGTATTTTCGGTCCATCCAATGAGGGTTTTGTATGCTTTCGTGAAGGCAACCCCCAACAAAAGGCGACAAAGAAGCAAAGCTTCACCTCGACGAAGTCCGGATGGAGGTTGAAGTTCCAGTCGAGGGTTTATTTAGTAGTCTCGTATGTCTTAAGCTTGGGGTGTTTCACTCAAGCAGACACAGACTACGTGCAAGGTGACGAAGTTGCTTTGCAGCGTCTGCCCTTGACAAAGAAGTCGAAAGGGTGTGCTCTTCTTGGTACGATGTGCGAGCCGCGATGTCTGCGGAATCATTGCCAATGATTCCACAATGGCCAGGTAGCCACTGAAAGTTGACCTCATGGCCTGTTCTTGTGACGTGGTGAAGAAGTTTGACAACCTCGTAAGTTAGGAGTCCATGGCAACCTCGTTGAAGGACTGACTGCATGCTCTCTAGGGCCGGTTTTGAGTCAGAAAACACAGCCCATTTACTCGGTCTCTGGGATTTCATATACGCTAGGGCGTCACGTAAAGACGCAAGTTGTGCCGCCGTAGACGTAGTGGCGTTTGGCAGCTTGATTCGCAGAGGGATTCCTCTAGCTGGAATCACCACCACACCGCCAGAACCAGACGGTGTGGTCGAGCCATCGGTGTATATGTGCACGTGCTTATTGTACATTTCATGCAGGAGGTGCAAGCTCAATCGATTTAGGGCTGACGAAGGCGAATTTGATTTTTCCGTATTCCTGGAATGGAAAGACGTACTTGCGGAAGTATCAGGCACCGCGGAGGATACACTAGTTTATCAGCAGGCACAAAACGTGACGTAAACAACGCACTATGTGCACAGATAATTGCACGAAAGTTCATGCGGGGTTTCTCAGTAGCGAGGGTTGCCAAGTGGTGGGAAGGATTCCTAGTATGTTGCCTGAGGTACGTACGCATCGTTTCAATGGTGTTGTGCGTCATGATCAAATAGTCCTGTGCAATGGCAATTGTTTCAGCTGTCGATGCGCAGCGGGGTAAACTAAGGCATATCCTAAGCGCCTGGGCTTGATTATTTCGGATTGTGCGCAGGTTTGTTTTGCACGTGTTAAATATAACAGGTACGCTGCAACGCAACAATTCAATAAATAATACGTTTTACAGCGGTACATAGACTTGACAGACATTCCCCAACTTTTCCCGACAAGAAACTTGAACAAGTGACAACTGGTGGTCCGCCACTTTTTCGCGTAGTTTACGTGTGAAACCAAGACAGGTTTCGGTCGATTATGACTCCGAAGAACCTGTGGCTCCGGCTGCATGACACGAACTGCCTGGGATATGCCATCAGCAGACATTGGCTTTCTGGTGAAAGCCACGGCTGCACACTTTCCACTTGTGATTTCGAGCCCTTGTTTGCGTAGGTGGTGCGATGTCACTGATGCTGCCTTCTGAAGTTGAGCGCGAAGTTGAAGTTGAGTGACACCTGATGTCCACACACAGATGTCATCAGCATCAATGGAAAGTTGTACACTGCTTGGTTGCTTGCCAACTAGTCCAATAAGTGTTACGTTGAACAGCGTCGGGCTTAGCCCTCCGCCTTGTGGGACTTTTTGGCTACAGTAAAACTTGGGTGTCGAGCCATTCTCTGTCTGCACGTGAAATGATCTATTCTTTAGGTAGATCTGAACCCACATATAAACCTTGGAACCGAGTCGCGCTTATGTCGATCAATTTCACGCTTATGTTGGGGCAAATCGACGCACTTCTGTATCAGGCTGTGTTCTTGGAAGGGATGGGCACTCCTCACGAGGTGGGAGTGTTGACCCTGCTGTTGTTTTCGGTGTATTCGTCTTGGCGAAATTTGATGATGGGGGCCAGTCGCTTTTGCTTGAGATGACGTGTCTTTATTGGCAGATGTCACATTTCGTGATGATCTTCTGTGGTCCGTCGACTTCGCCTGACAGTAGCAGAAGCTTCTCTGTGCGTTGAATTGTCGTGCCCCATGCGTTTCAGCACTGCGCGTTCATTTTACACTCGCGGGCAATCTTTAGATGACGCTTTATGAGCACCGTGGCAGTTGGAGCATTTGAACGCAGTTGCACGGCAGGTGTCTTCTGAATGAGGTTCGGCACATCGCGGGCACACAACATTGCTGGTACATACCTCTTTTACATGTCCGATCTTGACACATCTGTAGCATTGTACGGGATTCGGTATGTATGGACGGATTTGGTGGCAAACGTGGCCAACTTTGACGTGTGGTGGAAGACTGTCTCCCTCAAAAACAATCTTCAGGCAACGTGACTGACTGAGCCTTGCGATGTGCTTGATGAGGATGTCGTCTGTAGTTTGCTTTATCAAGACAGGAAAATCGTCAGCCGGAATGGAATTGTCTACGTCATAAATGACGCCAACACTGATTTAAATGTGACTTTGTCGATTTCCAAGAGGTCTTGTAGGCTTTGCAGCGCACTACGCTGTAGAACATCAACTGCCCGAACATTCTTCTGTGAGTTGATACTCACGTCTTTAATTTCTTTTGGGGCGAGTACTTCGAGGTATGCAGAGAGTACTTGCCTGTTAAGCCCCTGTAGGTTGGCTGAAGGGTCCACAGCCATGCAGAGTATAGTGTGCAGCCAACGCTGCGTGGTAGCCTGCACGGTGGATAAACTCGCCGTCGACGATGTTCAGAGCAGTCTTCTTTTTGCATTGCGGCTCATTACCACTGTGTAGTCGTCATACGATGACTCGAAGCCGTCAGAGTAGAGCTCTGTTGCCTCACTGTCGGTGCCGTTTTAGGTGGTCCCACGTTTTCTAGCCGCTGCCGGACGTATCGGTCGTCCAGCTCGAAAATCCTCAGAGGCTTTTTTATCTATTCTCGCAAGGAAGGAGCGGGAGCTCCCAGAATTTGCGGAAAAACAAATAGAAAATTCGAGACAAGAATATAAGCGTTCTCTGAAAATTACACTTTGTCGTCATCCATTTTTCGTGGATATGCTATGCTATAAACTGTAAGTGGCTGCATACGACATATAGAGGACGGTATGGCCACCCGCCATAAGAGTTTTGCCCCTAAACGAAACCAAGCGTTTATTCCTTACTCACGAAACAATAAGTCTTTCTATAGCAACACCCGCTGCACCCGCATCTACTTCAAAGGCCATACGTAGTATAGTTTAACATAGAATGCACTTGCTATCACATTTCTCGTAATCAAGAGGCAACATGGCTAGAGTACGGAAGAAGCGCAGCGAGAATAACAACAACAGCCGATGTCAATCACGCTTGATGTGCCAGAAGTCTGCGAAGCATTGGTGTCGTCTGAGTATTCTCGGCTTCTCCGCAGTGCGAATGAATCACCTATGACCACGTGATGGCCCTCGGCGAATAGGGGCGCTGAATTCCTGCAGGCGGAGCAAGCTGGCGGCGTAACTCTGCTACCCAAAAAAAGCACATTGACACGCGTAAAAGCCAATGGCGAGGACAAAGAGTTCACACAAGAACATTTTCCCAGGACAATGAAGAATATGTGGCTGCCTTTTTACAGAGTCTGATAAAGTGTAAAGATAGTCGGCGAATCTCCTATATTGGTACGAGCCATGTGCAGAGGAAAGCAACAACAATCGTTTTTGTCTCTGGTCCTTCGTTTAATTGTAGATCCCGCGTCGTCACACTGGTGGAGGTGCTGGGTAACCTTCAAGCGTGGCACTTCTTCGCGCAGCCGACCATCGAGCCTGGATTGCCACTATGCATCGAAACACCAGTGAACTCTCTTAGTTGACGTCTACTGAGCCTGGCGGCCGAGCTTAATCCCTTAGCGGAAGGTTTCAGCAATTGTCCTTCAACAACCATGGCTAGTGCAGCCCCATCGAACCACCTGACACTACAAAATTTTACGATTCCCGACTGCTCCCATGGTGAAGTATACGAAGGTGCCCAAGGGTGGCTGGACCAGTTCTAACGGTGTGCCGAATACAACCTGTAAGCCAACCTCGAAGACAAGCTTGTGAATGTCTACAACTATCTTGAGGACAATACCCAGACGGGGTACATAAACCGAGAATGAAGCTTCGCTACGTGAGACGATTCCAGCTCGACACACTTACTAGTGTCGACAGAAAGGAGAACGCGCAACGCCTCCTAGAAGCTCGCATCTATAAAGCGAACGAGAGCGTTGCTATGTTCTCTGAGGACATGGTCCGTCTTTTTCACAAGGCAGATCTCGAGATGTCAGAAGACAGGAAGCTATAGTATCTTATGCAAGGAGTGGAGAAGGAAATGTTTGCTGAGCTGGTGAGAAATCCACTGAATACAGTTGCCGATTTCACCAAAGAGGCCACTACAATTCAATAGACCCTACACCAACGGCACCACCAGCATGTCAACATGATCAACTCCTCTGTCGCGATGACTTCCATTACGGCTGCGGCAAGCCTCTGCACACCCGACAAGCCTCCGCGTGAAGTGATCAGAGAGATGACTTCTGTGATGGCTGCAGCAAGTCTCTGCAGAAGCGACAAGTCTCTACGTGAAATGATCAGAGATTCTATGAAACGAGCTTTGTTAGAAGGGTTTGATTCCACAAGTGGAACCGCAGCCGGTGTTGTCGTTTGTTGCTGACGTGGCCAGGGAAGAGGCGCGTCAAGCTTTTTGTTTCCGGCTATGGCACCGTGACTGCACCTTACTTATGCTGATGCTGTCCGATGTCGCGTCATCACTCCTCTCAAGCGGCTTGCCCCTTCTAACTTTCATAGGCAGTCAATCCTATCACTACCCACTTCATCGCCGCCACCCACACCGGCCTCGCTGACGCATATAATTTTATGTGGTCGACACCCGAACAGCGCACCATGGTTTAACAGAGAACCCCCGCTTAGCTACCAGCGCCAGAAAACTGATTTGTGGCGTACCACTGACCGTTGACTAATGTGCTATCATTGTGGCGAAGCAGGGCACGTATACCGAGTTTACCACTATCGCAATGCTCAACACTGGTAATTTCCTCCTCAGCCGGACTACGCTATGCACGAGAGTCGGAGTAGACTTATCAACAAGGCTACGTATGACGCTCGGCGTATATACAATGACGCTTCTCCGAATGGTCTGCCGCAAGAAAATACCACGCCTCGATCACGGTCTCCATCTCCGGTGCGGTACAGTTCACCAAATTGTTGCAGTTTGGCCGACTTCACTAGGGGCCGCTGCCCTAGCACACAACGGGCGGGTGACTAGGCGCAGCGACCTTCGAGGGTTGCCAATCATCAAAATTACCAACAGTCTCCGTTACACACGAACGACCAAGCGAAGACGCATAAGGCGACGATTACAACGACGATGGTGAGTAACACGACAATCGCGACGAACTTGAAGCCTACCGGTACAAGCAACTGAAGTCATGGGCGCTGACCTCACCATTTAAATTGACGGTCAAATGGCTTATGTTGATACCTGCTCATACTTTTCGATAATAAGCGAGCAACTCGCCGACATGTTAATGAAGGTAAAGACGCCTTGGTACGGATTCAATACAAGAAATAACGGAGGCCAGTTCATGACACCAATTGAAAAGTGCACGGCCCGACTCGTAATCGCTGGTTTACTATTCATTGCCCCCTTCGTCATTTTTCGTGAATGTCGTAAAGAGGCCACGCCATTTCAAGGGCGGGAAGACATCGATGTCGTAGAAGATTTTTGTGCGCAGATCGCCAACCTAGCCACTCGTCCAGATTCTCTAGTGAGAGGTGACATCCCCTGTTCCCGTGACTACCACATGGACCTCCCTTTTACAATGGATAAGCTCGACATGGCCCTAGCTCTCTGCAGGCGTTCAACTTCTCAGGGCCCAGATGGTATGCCATACCGAGCCTCGTGCAACCTTGAGGAAGGTGCAAGGAGAGAAATGTGGAGCATTTAACAACATCTCGTGGCAGGATGGCAATCTTCCTGACGACTGGAATGTACGCCGTATGTTACCCATCTTGAAGCACGGCAAATCTGCACTCAAACTCCCCTCATACCGCCCCATAGCACTGGACAGCTGCGTAGGGAAGATACTGGAACGGATGACACTGACCACCTGGAGTGGTATCATGAATACTACAAGATTGATCTGAATCCCATGGCTGGTTTCTGATGCGACCGCTCTACCATTAACAATGTCTTGATCTAGTTTCGTACATTCAGCACGAAAGATCCCGTAAGCGACTATCTACACCTTTGTTTCTAGACGTAAAAGGCAGGTATGATAATGTACTACATGAAGCCACTTTGGGTGCTCTTGTGGGAGTTGGCCTTGGTGGTCGAGTCCTTTGGTAAATTTTGAGTTACCTGGCTGCGAAATCATTCCTTGTGTTAACAGAAGAGGGCCCAACTGAGCGACGTTATACTTCCAGGGTTGTTTCTCAAGGCAGAGTTCATAGCGTGACGCTATTCAATCCTGCAATAATTCGCCTTGCTAAATACTTGCCAAGTACCATTAAAATCTCAGCATACGCAGACGACATCTCTGTCTGGACTTCGGCAGTCACATGGCCTCAGATACGTCCTGGCTTCAAAATGCAGCGACTGCGATCCAACTACTTGTTAAAACAAGATCTCAGCATATCACTAGAAAAATGCGCGCTGTTTGGCCGCCGCTCACAAAGCAACGACCCCTTATGTCATCTTAATCTTTGGGTGACGCATTTTTTGTCCCAGAACCCACCGGTTCCTGGGCACCATTATTGATAGCGGCCTCTGTTGGAGTCCGCTGTGGCCTATATAAAGAAGTGCCTGACCGCCGTTTCCCAATAGTTCAAGTTCCTGGCAGGAAAGATGTGGGGGATGTCAGTAGACGCAATGATGGAACTCTACAGAGCCCTGTTTCTCAGTTTGCTGAGATATAGCTTGCCTGTGCTTAACAATAATTGAAAGACCAATGTTCGTGTTCTACAGGCAGTACAAGCCCAAGCACTGAGAGTGTGCCTTGATCTGCCCAGATGTACGGCAACAGAGGCAACAATTGCAATTGCTGGTGACTATCCGATACAAACGACATCACTGTAGAAGTCCTGAGAACGCACAGCAGACACTTCGCACGTGCTCCCTGTCATCACCTTGCATTGTTGCCATCAAAGAGGCGCCAAGCATCGTTCGCTAAAATGATTGTGAAGTACAACGAGAAACTTCCCTCGGGCATCCCTCCTGCATCTCAACCAGCGGTAACCTCTTGGTGTCTTATTCGACCCCCATGGCATCTTAGTTTCTTTGTACACGCTTTAACTTTTTATTATGGGTTCACCGAAACCGGTACTTTAATGTTTTTGTCATTTCATTCAAGTATTGTTAAACGAGGCACTGTGACGTCATAATATGAACGGCATAGGGAAAAACTTGCTCACATAACATGAGCAGTAGTTTCCAGCTGCAAATCGATTGCCTAAAGGCGCGTTCACACTGAGCATTCCGGCCATCGAAAGTTCACTGATTCGGCGGTCGCCTAGATCCATTCTCCTAGAACCATCGAGAGGGCCCTCTCTGCGCTGATTGCTCAACGACCGATTTTTGCGGCGTCTGCCACCAAATCAGTCACCGAGGACCAATAGGAGTGGTAGTCAAGTAATTTCGAAAATGGTGGCCACGTCCTACTCACTTGTCATGTCGCAGTGCACGTAACTGAATGTTGTAACCTATGGGAGTTAAACCATCTGCGCCTACTTGGCATTTCTATTTCGTTAAAGAGGTGACCGAGCTTGTCGTGGACGTGACCGAGCTTCTAGCGGTCTCGCAGTGCAAAATGAACGTACCAGCACCGCTGGCGTTGGTGGTTTTCTCGGCTCTTCATTTACTACAATGCAGCCACCTGCCAGCAAAGTAAGCAGTACTGCTTCTTCTTGCTTCCTGTGTACAAAAATCATCAAGGCCACCGGATAGCGTAGTAGCGTTTGCGAGCCGTGACAACAACCGGCTGACAGCGCTTAAATTCCGCGTTCGCCCAATTTTTGGATGGTATGTTCGGTGGCGCGGCGGGCGCGTCCAGTGCGAATGACGCCGTGTTTCGCCGGCAGGAGAACTTAGCTCACTGTGTAGGAAGGCAAAGCAACGCATGGTGGCACTGCGACTCTGGATAGCAGCGTTATGTTTCGTAGAAAAGTAAAATTTGGAGATGTATATCGCGTGTTTTCTCTTTTCGCCAATGCGCTGCCGCTCGCTCGTGCTGAGAGTGCGCGCTGTGTTAGAGTGAGCTCACAATGTACCGCCTGCGGTGCTGCTTCATAAAGATATCTGAGCTGGAGAAGCATTTCCGAAAATCGAAGCTAACAAAAGGAGTATAGCTCGTTATAGTCAAGTTTATGATGTGGAGCAGACGACAGAAGACGAGGACGCCCAAGTCGCCGCGAAATGCATTTCTAATGTCATCCGTGATAACACCGTGTACGATGTATGCCTTGAGGTAATCTCATTCTGCCGACATGAAGCCGCGTACTCTATTAATGTGCTGTGCTGACGTTTATGGAAATGTTGTAATTGTTGTTTTGATGTAATGTCTAGCAGTAGCAGCCGTGTACTGTATAGTGCAAACGTTTGCGGCATGCTAAAAGGATAATTAAAAGCAAACGTTATATGGTCACCTCGTTAAAATGTCCAAAAAGTTTTAGAGTCATGTCCTCCATGCCGTGGGAGCATAACCCGCTGACGTCGCCGCGAAACATGTTGCTGAAGTTTAACCACAACAAGTGAAGTCGAAGTGCTCGCCTCGTTTTCTTTTTTTTCTTGCTCTATCATTCGTGAACGCGGCTGTTCTCGCCGGCTGTGACTCGATGGGGAGCTGGCACAGCTTTACACGTGGAAAGCGTCCCTTGGTGTTGTCTGCACTGTTGTGGCAGCCCACAATGTAACAATACTTTGGACCTCACTGACGCTTCTGTGGGGCCGCTTTTTTGATCATGGAAAGGCAACTTCGCACAGAAAGCGTCTTGTTTTAGCGCGCCAAGCCGACGACACAGCTACAGCGCCAAGTTCCCCACACCGACTGCAAAACGCGATGCGCGCGTGTCGCACGCGCTCCCGTTTCGGCGAAACACTTTCTCGCCTACGGCCTCTTCTGCGTCTCTCCTCACGTTTGCCGAGCTCGCCGCCGGAGCCCTCAACTTCGGCGTCTCTCAAGATCATATATTAATTTTGGGACGTCAATTGCCAGATATTCTTAATATATTAGTCTGCAGTGACCACAGAAAATTTCGATCAGCATCAAGTCGCTTGCTTTGTAAGTTGTTGGGTAGCATATAAAGGCAATTTTTTCCTTTGTTGTGGCCACGTGTACATCTGCTAGACAGGTCGATATGTTAACACGCGTGTCCGCAAGTATAGAGCTTGATTTAATAAAGCCATCTCATCATGCCTCGCTAGGCCAGTCATGGTAATGTGATTCAGTATTGAAACCACAGTAGCTTTGTACAATCAACCTAATCAGACAAAGCGTGAAATGGTGGAAACATATCATGTCACAAATAACGCCACACTTTGTGAAAGTGGACCTTCGCGGTTGTTACAAGTAATTCGACTGTATTAATAGACTGCAAAGACGCGTCTTTGTTGTTTGACTTTTCGTGCCTCTTTACGAGACGCACGCTGCACCCTCAGTGTTGTGTATATTGTTTTCCGCACTTGCAAGAAACTTTCAGCTGTGAGTGAGAGATGGTGTGTGTGTATACGCTTCCTTGTTCAGCTTTTTTTTTGCTCTACGTACTATTCCAACTTGTTGCTATGCCAATGAAGGTGAGTAGATGCTTACCGTTTCTTACATATATGTTGCGAGCGACGCACACATTGTCCAGTGAACGTTATTTTATTAAGTTCCCGTCATACTTTCTATAGTACTCTTCGAAATATCAGAACATCACATTCCACTTGTCGAGAGTGTCAATACACACTGGTTGCAAATACATCCGCGAATTTAAGATCGTTCATGTGCTTCATAGGCAACCAAGTTGTATCTTTTTCATTTCTTTTTTTTTGCCGTGAAGCACCGCCATAAACGATAAAAAAAAGAAGGGGAAGGGAGTTGACGCATCTGAATCACTCAACGGATCCTACAGCGGAACCAATGGAAATAGTCGAGAAGCCCTCACAGATAAAGACTGCAAATCGTGATTGACCTTCGCAGTAATATGTTGTACCTTGCCAAATTCACGGTGTCATGGAATGGCGCAAGCGGAAAGGTATAAAGTGTTAGGCCCGCGCCCTCGTCACGGTGGCAGCTTTGCCGTACCAACTCTTCCCGTGAGCGCTTGCGCATGCGTTGGTGGCGCTGGTGTGCTTAAAAATGGTCTATCCATGAGCCATGTCGTCAGCAGCCGAGGTATCCGACCTGACCAGTTGAACTGACTGCCGTGGCGAATATTCCAACCCCGTCGAATGAAAAGTCAGTTCGGTGTTTTTGGGACTATTTGCCTAATAACAACAAGTTATTACCAATTTTTCACGCATTGCATAGCCATTGACTGAGCTCACTAGAGAAGGTCATCGGTTCTCATGTGGGGCAAATACAAAGAACGGGCATTTCACAAGTTTCATAGGCGCATGCAAACGCCTCCTGCCCTTGCTCACTTCGATGAAGACGCGCTGACCATAATGCACACAGAGCTAGTGTTGTGGGTCTCGGAGCATTACAGTGGCAGCATTACAGCGAAAAGGTGATCGCTTATGCCAGAAAAACGCTGTCTTAAAAATAAGCGAAGTACATGACGATCGAGAAAGGATGTCTTGCAAAGACTGAGCAGTCAAAAAATTTTGTCTGTATTTGTACGGTCGCTCGTTCACAGTTTTGAGCGATCACCCTTTATTCTGCTGGGTACTGAACTTGAAAGATCCATCCGGCCGTTTCGCAGGCTGAAGTCTCCGGCTCTAAGAAGAGCACCACTTCACCGTTGCCTACAAATCGCGTAGACAACACGCTGATGCCGGCTGTCTTTTTTCGGTCTCCCGTTGAAGCGACGGAGCACGACGACGACGACATGGTCATTTTCGGCGTTGTGGACACTGCCGCCTTTTCACGCCAGCAGCGGGAGGACGAGGAACTGCTGCCACTGATTTGTTACTTCGAATGACAAACCAATAGCGTGCCAAAATTATTTGCAACAGGGCTAGCGTTATACTGTTTGCGAAATGACGTACTTTAAAGAAAGAACTTCTCACCTGCGGTAGCAGCTACTTACTCGTCAATCCATCATCACTTCGACGTGATATCCTCTACGCCTGCCAAAACGAGGCGACCACTGGTTACATTGGCTACACCAAGATGTTGACAAGGATTAGGCGGAATTACTACTGGCAAAAACTTGGCACGGTCGTGCTAAACTAAGTGCAGACGTGTTTGGACTGAGAGCGGCGCAAACAACCACCCTTCAAGTCAGCCGGCCTGTTGCAGCCTGCTCAGATGCAGACAACCCCATTTGCACAAATCGGTATGGACTTTTTAGGTCCCTTTGCACCATATACCGCCGGAAACAGATGGATAATCGTCGTTAGATTACTTCACCCGATACGCAGAAACAGGCGCTCTTCGACAGGAAACAGCAGCTGAAGTAGCGCGATTTTTTGTCAAAGCCATCGTCCTAATGCACGCTGCTGACGCAGTAATTATCACCGACAGAGGTACTGCGTTCATGGCTGAGCTCTTGGACATTCATTTTGCTACTAAGGGTTACTGTTCGCAGGAAGAAAACGGCATATTCTCTCCAGACCAATGGGCTGACTGAACGTGTCAACAGGACCCTGGCTGATATTATCAGCATGTAGAAAGATGTATAAGTGTATAACACATTAACTGGGACGACATCCTACCCTACGCCATATTTGCGTACAACACGGCTCGTCAGAAGACCAATCAAATGACGCCATTCAGTTTCGTTTATGGCCGCGATGTCACAACTTTAAACAGAATGCTCTCCCATGAAAACAAGGCCTATTTGAAGGAAAATACAGTTTTGTAGCGTTAGCTACACTGGCCTCGCTGAGCCAATTTCGCGTGGCACTGGTCTGCGCATGCGTAATGATACTCCACCACTGCCGCGCGTGGCTCGCCACCAGTGTGCGCGCAATTCGATGCGCCGCGCCGACGATCAGTGGCGTAGCGCACCGGAGCTGGCACCTCCTTCGCACTCGGCCGCGGCCGCACGCGACTGGTCGCCGCCAGTGTGCGCTTTCCAGAGGAGTGCCGTCATAGCCTTGGTAGATGTATGGACGCCAACGTGCGCGCCCTCACTGTGCGGTCGACATCTGACCCTGCGCGGAAGCCGCTTGATAGCGCCTCTGACTGGCGTTTGCCACTGTGGTATAGCCATGGAGAAGGAGAGTGCAAATGCTGCTCAAGGTGCAGTCTAGAGGAGAAGCTTAGCTCATTGGATCCCGAAGTAGTTGCCCGGCAAAATAAATATACATGTGCCACAGAATACGTACGTATACCGTGTGTGTGTCATTGGAACAGCTGTAAGCATGATATCTGGAAAGCTAAGAATAATCAGCTGAACCTTTGATAACGCTACGTATATCCTGGCATAGCTGATTTATCCTGGCATATATATCCTGGTATAGCCACTGCCATTTTTTACGCAGCGAGCAGAAGAGCTCAGCAACTTGCCCGGTTGCGGATAATGGATCAACGGGATAGTGACGCCCGGCACTACAATCTTCGGCACCACAGACACGTCACATATAACGTGGGCAATAAAATCTGGGTCTGAACACTCACTCGTTGCCATGGCCTTTCTGGAAAACTGTTTGGGGATGCGTCGGACCTTACAAAGTTCTGCAAGGCATCAGTGAAGTCAATTACGAGGTTCTTGCCGACAGCACTCAAAGTTCAAAGGGTAAAAGACATTCGCCAGAAATTGATCATGTGCTTCGGAGAAAGTGATACCTTCAATGACCACAGTTTTATTTCTGCTTAAGAGCCTGCATCATCGGGACGATATTTTTTGAAGGACGTGTAATGTCGCACGTAGGCGCCAGTGGCGAAGATACAGAGGCAGCGCGAGATCATTTGGTTAGGATGAGGATGAAAAAGACGTGGCTGCCTTTTTGCAGAATATGATAAAGTCTCTTCGTCAATCGTCCTCCGTTTAATCGTCGATCTCGTGTTCTAAGAATGTACAGTAACTCTGACGACCTTTGTGACGGTGCGCCATTTGTTAAGCATTACTAGAATCGCCGTCTTGAGCGTCGCCTCAAGTATACTCCGGCAACAGTGGCGTACACGCCGGCTGCAGGACATGACCACCTTGAAAAGCGCAAGCATTAGAAGCTTAGCAAGGATGCTCTTGAAAGTAAATATCTGCTTGTGTTCATAGTTGTGCATAATAAATGCGAAGATTCTTATGACCATCTTACTTCGAGCTCAATATGATGTCCGTGCGACTTGACCACCCACTGCATATACGCGTCCATCCCCCTCTCTCGCCTCGCAGCGCTGACACAGGCAGCTTCTGCTAGTGAGCTTCTTCATTGAAATTACCGACTGCTTACACTGCACGACAATTCACTGCCCAGCATGCATATGGAGCATGACCTTACAGGTAATGCCGGTGGCAGATGTCTCTTGTGGCTCGTTGAGCAATAAAAATTCGCAACTTGCGCGTTAACTAAGAGCGCCCTTTAGGCCTATGTTCCCAATCGGAGTGTTCTGTCTCTCATTACCCATAAGCAGCGATTGGCATGCTACAGTAGGAAGCAGTGGTCCATAACTGCGTGCTTTGCGCCTCCCCCGTTTTTTCTCGTGCACAACTCTGTGATGACCGCCAGTTTCAACGCCGCCTCCAGCGTGAGGGTAAGTGTCTGCTGCTTCGCATCTACACATGGTTCTCTTCAGCGAGAGATGCTTATGAAATCTCAATAAAAAGCAAACGCACCCTATAGCTAGTAATGTAAACTTTAACTTATTATTTAAGAGAACGCGCACAGCTAAACTTATCCCTCCTGATAGTACACTCGCTACACCATCTGCATTCCGTCCCGCGGTTTTCGGCGGGCGCATTTTATGGTTTTTCTAAACTAAGCGAAGAGGGACACTTTTTTTACTTCGATTCTTGTAGTATGCAGCTGCCGCGATCAACTTCAAAAATGCCGCACGGCTCGATCTAGGCCGGAACTTATAAAAAAACAGTCTAGAGTTTCTCAATTGACACAGAAAACAAGTAGAATATAACGTCGCAGCGAGCACTGACTGTACAACAGCTGTTACTCTTGGCGTTTAGGTCCTTGCACGCCAAGCTGCTTAACATTATTAGGCTGAGCCAGTTCGAGAACCTCTCAAAAATATTGAACGTCACTATATTACGGCTAGTGTTACTCTTCAGGTACTGCCAAAATAAGGGTGGTTTAGCATTTTTGGGGAGAACTAATGTCAATCGCTTGCAGCTATGCAACGTTTCTGAGCTCACCAAGTGTTATCTAATAATGAGACCGGATAATAGGCATATGCCTTTTTCGTTTCTTGCGTTCCTATCATGCCATTTTGACATAGGAGCACAAATAAGAGGGTAATAAGAGCTTTAATAGTGGTTTTATAGTGCCTATAAATGCCTATTTTGTACGTTGGTGCGTAATTTTCTATAACTGCCTATAAATTCCTGTTTTCAAAATCAGTGCGCATACAAACGCTATTTAACCTCATGTTTTGGTTTCATGTACCGCCGGTGTTCAGTATTCATGTTTCGTGGCAAAGTTGAGCTTTCAAAAGACTGTGGGGTGCAGCTTTTGCACCATCTCATAAGTTATTTTCAGCACTGTCAAGCCTATAATGCCTTTTAGCCAATAGAAAAATCAATTAGCCTACACATGTATTCATTCGCGTCGCGTCATCTGCTCGGCATCTCTCCGCCGTTTCCTCGCTTGCGTAGGGAGATGTAGGTGCTTCTGTGCAGCAGTGGGACGATGAAGAACGAATGCGAAACCGTGAAGTGTCATCAGAAAAAAGTAAAGTGTAGATGATAGAATGATATTCTTCATGAGGTTTTGTTTTATTTGTCATTTACTCTGAAATGAAGCTACACTAAGTCGCCTAAGAATTTTAGCTTAGACTGTGGAAGTTGTTGGGTGCCATACGAAAGGCTCATTACAGTTTAGTTCATTACAAGCTGCGAAAGCATGATGTGAGTCGGTGATCTTGAAAGCTTGGCCACCTACTCGATGTATACTTCGCAAGCCCTATTCCTTCCCTGCCCTAGTCGGTATAGGAGCGACTCCGAGTTGGAAGATCACATGACGGGGATGCATCAGCACGTCACACGCGCGTAAAGTACATTCGCATGACATGACCATCCCAGGCCGTGCACGCAAGTGGCGTTCTGTATAACCTTTCCGTCCTTCCTAATTTATTCCTCTCGCTCATGTTGTTCCGATGTTCTCTGTATTGTACTGCCGGTTTCTATGAAGTGAATCCCCCTATGCACGCACGTTTGGAGGGGCTGGCGTAGATCACGTATCCTTACCACCATACACCACATCGCACCGTTGCAACCCTTCTAAGGAACGATGCACCAAAAACACGCCAAGCGTTGTTGAACCTGGAACCGGCACGATGTGAGAACGGTGAGAACACTGATGCAAATGAAATGGAGGCAGCTTATTCTCACATGTCACTCGATGGGAAGTTAAAAAAAACAACAACGTGCATATATCCCGTCTGTGTGTTTTAATATTTCTGTCAACCTTCATACTTCTAATCAGGCAACAGATCCACAAATTACGGACGTCTTCTTGAATAGTTCTCGTGTCTGACGTACTGCTTTGGCGCACACAGGACCATTTCGTCACCTCCACCATGTTGGAGCGCACGCCCGCGAGGTGAATGTCAAAAGGTTTTCAGCTTGGCATTTCACCTCTTTATAGCTCGCGTAGCACTGCAAATCTTGACAGATGCGATTGCGAGTGCCCAGTGCATTACTCTTCGCTTCTCAAACTTTTGAAGCCTGCTTAAGGGCACTTTTAGGTGTTCACAGCCAGAAGAAAAATTGAGCCTGTGCAGTTAGACCAAGTTGATACGAGGCAAGAAGATGTGGCTGGCCTATTGCACTCCGGTCATTTCTACCTGTGTAGTCATTCTCAACCATACTGAAATGAGAGGGACCCAGAAACATGTTTATTCGACGGTGGACACAACTCACCATGCTGGACTAGAATGATAGCGACCATATTCTGCAAACCCCGTGAGAAAAATACATTTCTGTGGTACACCATTGCGCCTTTGTGCCATCATAAACTGGCGCATTGCTGTGTGCTTTCTTGTCGTAGACACTGATCCCACACGTATTTATCCGAAAGTTTTAATTTCGTGAAAGCTTATTGTGCTTATACTTACAATTTAGGGAGCCTAAACAGTATTTTGCCCTCCTACTTATGGCGCCTGAAACCCGTTTTTTTTTTGCCGATATATCCGGTCTCTTGATAACTTTTGCAGTAGCTATCAAAGTGGCGTACTTTCTTTAACAAGCCTATTTTTTATTTTGGTATATACTAAAGTACTGTTCGATTTAGGTTGATGTTACCATCATTATATATGAATTGAGATCGAAAATTGAAGGTAGCAGGTGCTCCGACGGGTATGCGTCTAAGAAAAAAGACTGTGCCTTAGGTGTGCCTTAAGTGCGACCTGAGTGTCCGTATTTGTGATGCATTTTCAATAAGTGTTAGCAACAGCTATATCGAAATACAGACTGACGAAATTAAAAAAAAGAAACTAGTGTCATAGGCCTCCTTTTAAAGTTTATTCTGAATTACTAACAAGGAAGAATAACGTGATTAATGGTAAGAAGGAGGAGATATCAGCCTGGAAAGCGGGTTTGCATTCTGCTACTACTTACGGGGGTAAAGTTCACGCACAAATTCTCTCCGGTTCATTTACCAATAAAAACAGTCGTTCTTATAGATGCTTCGCAAAATGAAGTATGTGAAATTGGGATCTTCGCTTCCAATCTGGATAGGTCATTTTCTCTATGCATTCCAAATTTTGTACCAATATTTGTACCAGAAGTTTTCGCGACAATTTTAGGTCTCCGCAAATTAATAGCATCAACTAGTGCTGAGTACTTTCGTATCCTTAAATCCCTTACTTATATATATATATATATATATATATATATATATATACTTTTATTGAAAGTGGTTTACGTATGAGGGCATAAAAAATTTTTCTCGATGAAATGGTGGTTGCGCTAGCTGAGTCACCGATAAATGGTCTGGTTATTAACAAATTTCCAGCATCGAAATTTACTGTATGTGCTAGATTTAGGAGAAAAATGATGTTGGAAGCATTTTACTTGCCGTCGATAGTGAACACATTAAAATTTACACACCTAAGTCTTCATTGGAATAGTGGAATATGTCACACGCGTGCAGTCGAAGTCGTAATCACTAAGCTGCGGTGTCAAACTTTTTACCTTAATTTTAATTTACAAAGAGTGGGTCTGGCTGCTTCCATATATTATTGGTTTTCTGGAGTTCCTGAGCAACAGATCAATATTGTCACGGGGTCGTGGCGTGGCCGAAGACAGGAGACTTCGTGTTGGGATTTAACTGTTTATTTGGGCGTACCTGTGCCCGGTAAACGGAAAGTCCAAATACAGTAGTAGTCTTGCACAGATAGCAGTCTCGGACTGATAGCGGCGAACGGAGCGTCGGCCTTTGATCAACAACTCACAAGCGGCGAAGCGCGTCGGCATTTATACTCTTGCTGTCGAATGTTCTAGCATTATCGCTGGCGGTGGCGTAGGTTCCAGAACAATCTGTACCGTTCGAAAAGTGGGAGTGACCTTATCGAAATGATCTACTACAGTCCTGAGCCTTCTCGAAAACTGCAGGCGCGGTTTGCGCTGAGAATCGTGTGGTGTTTTGGGACGATAACAAAAACTTGGGAAATGGAACGTGGCATTGCCCCTCTCTGAAAAAAGGCATCGTCCCGATGCTTTAACTAAAGATGAAGGTACAATAATCATGCAAGGAAGTACAATGAATAGATTACGATACAACAATAATACAAGAAACACTGTTTCAGTTTGTTAACGTGCATGAAACGGCTTGAGGCGCGTGACATGTACGACTTCAGGTCGCGATAGTCGTCGTTGAGAGTTCGTGATGCCGTCGGGGACAACCTCGTAATCAAGTGGGCCGAGACGTCGAACCACCCTGTACGGTCCGAAGTACCGTCGCAGAAGCTTTTCCCTTAGTCCACGTCGGCGTATCGGCGTCTACACCCAAACACATTCACCAGCTGGTATTCCACGAAGCATCGTCGAAGGTTGTAACGGTGGCTTTCGGTCGTCTGTTGATAATTTATACGGAGACGCGCAAGTAGTCGGGCTTCTTCAGCGCGTTGAAGGTACTCGCTCACATTGAGGTTTTCTTCGTCGGTGACGTTGGGTAACATGGCATCGAGCGTCGTTGCCGGGCTCCTTTCGTAGACCAATTTGTATGGAGATATCTGCGTCGTCTCCTGCACCGCCATGTTGTATGCGAAGGTCACATACGGAAGAATGGCGTCCCACGTCTTGTGTTCGACATCGACATACATTGACAGCATGTCGGCGATCGTCTTGTTAAGCCGCTCGGTGAGGCCGTTGGTCTGTGGGTGGTACGCTGTCGTCCGGCGGTGGTTTGTTTGGCTGTATGCCAAGATCGCTTGAGTTAAGTCGGCAGTGAATGCCGTTCCTCTGTCGGTGATAAGGACCTCCGGGGCGCCGTGACGTAGGACGATATAACTTAGCTACCTCAGATGCACTGCCTTTTGGCAGGGCTTTTGTCTCGGCGTAGTGGGTGAGGTAGTCGGTAGCTACCACGATCCACTTGTTTCCGAAAGCCGACGTCGGGAACGGCCCCAGTAGGTCTATACCAATCTGCTGGAAAGGTCGGAAAGGTGGATCAATTGGCTGCAGAAGTCCTGCTGGCCTTGTCGGCGGTGTCTTGCGTCACTGAGAGTCCCGGCATGTCCTCACATAACGAGTGACGTCGGCGGTAAGACGTGGCCAGTAGTATCTTTCTTGTATCCTCGCGAGCATGCGAGAAACGCCGAGGTGCCCTGCCGTCGGATCGTCGTGCAGGGCCTGCAGGAGTTCTGGTCGCAGAGCTGAAGGCACCACAAGGAGGTACTTAGCTCAAAGCGGTGAAAAGGTTTTCTTTTGTAGAAGACCGTTTCGTGGAAAGAACGACGCAAGTGCGCGCTTGAATACCTTCGGGACTTCGTTGGTCCTGCCTTCGAGGTATTCTATAAGGGCCTTAAGTTCCGGGTCGGCCCGCTATCGTTCAGCGAAGTCGTCGGTAGTTATCGTTCCCAAGAAGTACTCGTCATCCGGGTCGTCGGGTAGCAGTTGGTCGACAGGCACACGAGAGAGACAGTCGGCGTCGGGGTGTTTTTTGCCGGACTTGTAAATGACAGTAATGTCATACTCTTGAAGTCTCAGGCTCCATCGTACGAGGCGACCCTAAGGGTCCTTCAAGGTGGCTAGCCAACACAAGGCGTGGTGGTCGCTCACAACTTTCAAGGGCCTGCCGTAGAGGTAGGGGCGAAATTTCGACGTAGCCCAGATGATGGCGAGGCACTCCTTTTCTGTTGTGGAATAATTTGCTTCTGCTTTGTATAGCGATCGGCTGGCGTAACTAATAACCCTTTCAAATCCGTCAGCCTTCTGCACGAGAACGGCGCCAAGACCTACGCTGCTTGCGTCAGTATGTATTTCTGTCTCGGCGAATTCGTCGAAATGGGCAAGTAAAAGAGGCGTCTGGAGGCGATGTTTAAGCTCCTGGAAAGCGTGTTCCTGTGGCATTTCCCACTTGAACTCCACGTCGGCCTTGGTAAGGTTAGTGAGAGGATCGGCGATGCGGGCGAAGTTTTTCACGAACCGCCTATAATAGGCGCACAGGCCCAGAAATTGGCGCACGGTGTTCTTGTCAGTGGGCGGCGGGAAGTCGGCGATGGCGGCTGTTTTCCGTGGATCGGGACGAACTCCAGACTTGCTGATAACGGTTCTCAGAAACAAGAGCTCCTCATACGCAAATCTGCACTTTTCTGGCTTAAGTGTGAGTCCGGACGTCTTGATGTCTTGAAGTACAGCTTCAAGGCGCCGAAGATGCTTGTCGAAACTCGAGGAAAACACTACGACGTCGTCCAAGTACACAAGGCATGTCTGCCACTTCAACCCTGCCAGTACTGTATCCATATCGCGTTGAAAAGTTGCAGACGCTGAGGAAAGGCCGAAGGGCATCACCTTAAACTCGAAGAGGCCGTCCGGTATTATAAACGCCGTCTTCCCTCGGTCTCTTTCGTCGACTTCAATTTGCCAATAGCCAGTCTTGAGGTCCATTGACGAAAAGTACTTGGCGTTATGGAGCCGATCAAATGCGTCATCTATTCGTGGGAGAGGATACACGTCCTTTCTTGTGATTTTGTTCAGGCGGCGATAATCGACGCAGAAACGTAGGGTCTCATCCTTTTTCTTCACTAACACCACGGGGGATGCCCATGGACTCTCAGACGGTTGGATAATGTCATCCCGCAGCATTTCATCAACTTGTCTCTTCATGGCCTCACGTTCTCGCGTCGAAACCCTGTACGGACTCTGACGGAGTGGTCTGGCATTTTCTTCGGTTATGATGCGATGTTTCATGATTGGGGTCTGCCGAATTTTCGATGACGACGAAAAGCAATCTTCGTATTGCAGGAGCAGGGCCATGAGCTGTTCTTGCTTATCGTTCGGAAGTCTGGGATTGACTTTGAAAGCTATGGGAGGGGCTTGGATTCTCTGAGCAGGTTCCGCAGAATCGGCGAGGGCGAAAACACTGGTGGCTTCGACAATTTCTTCGATGTATGCGACCGTTGTTCCTTTGTTCACATGTTTGTACTCATTGCTGAAATTCGTGAGCATAACCGTTGCTTTGCCTCCCCGCAGCTCTGTAATTCCTCTTGCGACGCAAATATTTCGGGTGACCAGCAGATGCTGACTGCCTTCAACGACGCCTTTCAAGTCGTGATTTAGGAGCGCCGACTGAAATAATGACGCTTGAGCGAGGCGGAATGGTGACTTGTTCTTCCAGCACATTCAAGGCATGGTGTCCTGACGGCGTGCGCGGTGGTAGTGCTTCTTCTGTGGATAACGTTATCGACTTTGTTTTTAGGTTGATGACAGCACCATGGAGGCATAAGAAGTCCATGCCAAGGATGACATCTCTCGAGCAACGCTGTAGGACTACGATGTCTGTAGGATAAATACGGCTGTTAATGGTGACTCTCGCTGTGCAGATTCCTGCAGGCGTTACGGGATGACCTCCGGCTGTGCGGATTTCAGGGCCTTTCCAAGCTGTCCTAACTTTCTTTAACTTTGCGGCGAACGACCCACTGATGACAGAATAGTCGGCTCCAGTATCGACGAGAGCACTCACACTGTGGCCGTCGATAAGGACGTCGATGTCGCTAGTTCGCCGTCTCGTATTACAGTTAGGGCGTGGCGTCGTGTCACGGCTGCGTCGGCTTGTTCCGCTGCTTCCATGTTGCGTCGTCAGGCCACCTCCGGTAAGTGAGCTTTCGCCCCCAGGGCTTTGCCTGGTTGGCATTGTGTTCCGAAAGCTCCGTCGCGGCGTCGTCGTCGTCGGAGGATCTTCGGTAGTTCGTCGCACAGCAACCGCACCTCCACCGGTTGCTGCCCTTAGTTTCCCGGATACGGGCTAGGAGACCGGCCGCGCGTTAGGCCGGAGTACTGCCGGGGGTGCGGTGACATGCGGCGGCTGGGCGACGGCGAACGGGAAGGACTTCGGGGTGTCCATTGAGTTCCTGTCAGGTAGTCGGCGATGTCACGTGGCCGTTCCCCTGGCTGCGGACGTGGTGCATCGACGGCGAAGCCACGCAGTCCCATCTGTCGGTACTGGCAACGGCGGTAAGTGTGCCCGGCTTCGTCGCAGTGGTAGCACAGTGGGCGGTGGTCAGGGGTGCGCCAAACGTCGGTTTTCCGCGGCGCACTGCGCTGGCCCGCTGGTGAACGGTAGGTCGTCGGTGGGGGTGGTGGTGGCGGTGGTGTCTGGCGACGAAAGTGCGACGGGGCGGCGTTTTAGCGTGGACGGGCAGGAGCGTTGTGGCGCACTGCAGCGGCGTAGCTCATAGTTTCTGGCTCGGGCAGTGGTGTTTGGGGAATTCGAAGTGATTGCCAAACTTCTTATCGCACAATGTCGGCGATCGAATCCACTTGAGGGTGCGCCGAAGGCAACAGTTTGCGCAGCTCTTCCCGCACGATCGCTCGGATCATTTCACGCATGTTTTCGGAGTCACTGGTTTGAGCAGCAGCGCATTCTGGAGTCAGGCGACGATTATACTGTCTGGTGCGCATGTCAAGGGTTTTTTCGATGGTGGTCGCCTCGGATACAAATTCTTGGACGGTGTTCGGTGGATTCCTCATTAGTCCCGCGAAGAGCTCCTGTTTGACCTCTCACATGAGGAAACGAACTTTCTTTTCCTCAGGCATGTCTGGGTCAGCGTGACGAAATAGGCAGGTCATCTCCTCTGTGAAAATTCCAACCTTCTCATTTGGTAGCTGAACCCGGGTCTCTAGTAGAGCAGCGGCCCTCTCTTTGCGAGCGACGCTCGCGAACGTTTGCAGAAATGTGCCACAGAAGACATCCCACGTTCGGAGCGTGGACTGACGATTCTCTAGCCAGGTCGTTGCGGTGTCTTCCAGGTAGAAATACACACGACAGAGCTTTTCTTCGTTGTCCCAGTGGTTGTGGGCGGCCACACGGTCGTATGCTTCTAGCTAAGTTTCCGGGTCTTCAAACGATGACCCATGAAACGTTGGTGGTTCCCTGGGTTGATGAATGACGATCGCGGGCTGGGACGCTCCGGTTGTCATTGTCGCTGCAGTAAACGTCATGGCCTTGGCCTTCCGCGCCTTGTCTTGTAGAAGCCCGTACTCCGGTGGGAGACCTTGCTGTCGGCGGCTTGTTCGCTGCTCTTGGTTGGCGTCGGTGTCTTCCCCGCAACGTGGGCTGGGTTCACGGCTTGACGGGGGCGTCCGGTACATGAACGAAGCAGCACCTCCACCAGATGTCACGGGGTCGTCGCGTGGCCGAAGACAGGATACTTCGGGTTGGGATTTAACTGTTTATTTGGGTGTACCTGTGCCCGGTAAACGGAAAGTCCAATTACAGCAGTAGTCTTGCACAGATAGCAGTCTCGTACTGATAGCGGCGAACGGAGCGTCGGCCTTCGATCAACAACTCACAAGCGGCGAAGCGCGTCGGCATTTATACTCTTGCTGTCGAATGTTCTAGCGTTATCGCTGCCAGTGGCGTAGGTTCCAGAAGAATCTGTACCGTTCGCAAAGTGGGAGTGACCTTATCGAAATGATCTACCACAGTCCTGTACTTTCTCGAAAACTGCAGGCGCGGTTTGCGCTGAGAATCGTGTGGTGTTTTGGGACGATAACAAAAACTTGGGAAATGGAACGTGGCAATATGTAATATATTGTAAAATATATCCTGCCTTGCACAAAATTAGAATAGATACCGTCTTCCGTTTAGTAAAATGGCAGGTAAGCACTCCAAGTGTACTTTCTTTCGGGGATTTGTTCCTAAGATTCAGTAGCGGAAAGTTGGTGATGCCTCGGAGGACTTTAATAAAGCTTCAAAGAGATTCAGACTGTAGAAGGCTTTATTACTTACAAGTTACTTGTTTCAAGATTGCTTTCTTCATTGAAATATTTATTGTTATTCAGGTATTTATTTATTTATTTATTTATACAAACAATATTTCGTAGCCTTAAAATAGCACTTTGCAAGACAAAGACGACTTACTGTTATTGCCTAATAAACATGCCATCGGCCTGATTGCAACTCCATTTATTTACAATTTTAACCTTTTCCTTACGACATCTACTTTACCTATTCAAATGCAAGTTTCAAAGGTGATCCCAGTTTTGTTTGAAAAAGTGATAAGCTTACTATTGTTAACTTGAGGTCAATATCACTGCTCCTTCTTTACTCTAAGAGATTATAAAAAGCTATTTTGACGCGTTTGTCTACTTTCATTGAGTGACATAACGTTATGACTCCATTACAACACAGATTCAGCAAAAATAGGTCAACTAAAACTGCTGGTGGCACAGAAAGCAACATATACCACGAAACTTTAAAAAAAAAGGCACCTAGTATTTGCTCTCTTTATTGACTTTGAAAAGCCTTCGACTGCTTGAATTATAAAATACTGCTTGCTAAGCTAGAAAGCTATGAGATTTGAGGAAGGCCTCCTGAACTCATAAACTTTCATTTGTCGCATCGATTTTAGTACGTTAGCTTTAACGGGCTCTCGTAAGAAATGCTGGGTCTTAACTCAAGTGTGCCGTAGAGAAGTATATTGGGGCCGTTCTTGTTTTATCTATACAATAATGGCATGGTCAACATTCATGATAACTCATTCTACGTTATATATGCCGATGACACCAACGTTTTCTTGAGCGGTGAAACCCTGACGAGTTGATAAAAAGGGCAAATAAATTCTAATTTCCTTAGAAGGCTCGTTGAAATATATATGCACCAGAAATGAACGCGGTCAAGAAAAAAGCGTCCATTTTCTGTTCTAGGGGTAGAGCTGTACCGTCTTGGAGTCTTTGACTTATGGTTCCGAAAACATAGAAATTGTACCAGCATATAAAACTCTTTGTGTTTGGTTCACAGATAAGCTTCTATGGAAGGCGCATAATAATCACGTGTGTTCATTTATCCCACGTTTTGTTGGTCTTTTGTACCGCAATAGTTACTTTCATCCAACTGATGGCAAGTTGTTGCTCTTCAAATCGTCCTTTATGTGACAAGTAAACTATTGTCAACTTGCATGGGGCACTGGCACGCATACACTCTCAAACAGCACAATATTCTGCAGAAAAGGGCTTTACGCATCGTGTACAGCTTAGCCAAAGGTCGTCCTTTCGCACAAATTTTCCAAGCTGCTGGTATACCAACGGTTTCAAAATCTTGGAACTGGCGCCTTGTTCTTCGCTATCAGTATGAAATAAAGAGCAATATTTCAGTGCGGGCCGATTTAGCAGACTTCGCTGAAATCTCTTTTTGTATCACTTACGGTTCATGAAAAAGTTTGAAACAAGAACACCACGCACATACTACGGGGCCTAGACGCTACAAATAACTCTGTCTTCTGTGTAAACATTGTAACACAAAGTTTTTTTGTATTCCATCTTCCAGGCCTGCGCTGCGTGCTTTCTTCGTGAGATAACTGAAATGTCAGTTTTGTGCTTTGTTTTTTTTAAGTTGTACTTCTTTTTTCTGAATGGGATGTAGGTGTAGTGTTCTTTCGTTGACTATGCATCAAAATAACGTATGTCTTTTTTGTGATTTTGTTTTCGTATGCCAGTTTTGGTACACTATCACTGCTTCCTCGGCTGTAACTGGCTGGGAAGCCTAGCCAAGTTTGCAGGAGCTTTTTCTTCTCATGGGCTCTACTTTCTGAAGTGGAAAATAAAATGATTGATTGATTGATTGATTGATGGATTGATTGATTGAATGTTGCGGCAAAAATCTGCTTCATGCTTTACATTCATTATTTCTAATTGTCGATTTCTCATATTTTCCCATTGATTCCTCTCATTACGTGAGAGACGTGAGCCAACAAATTGAAAGTATTTCGTTAGAACTGCCCGGTTCTTAGCTAGCCCCCCAATCGGGTGTGTGCAACAGATTCCAGGCTGTTCCTTTCTGCCCTGCTTCCTGAGCTGCCTCTGCGAGCCTTGCTTATTGTTACCGTATGGTCCTCCTTCTTCACGACCTCATGACATATAAACATCATCACAAAAAGAAACATGGCGAGATTATAAGCTAACTGTTATTGTAGTTTTATCAAATGAATTTCAGCACGCATGAATTCTGGCACTGACGCGCCAGGAATTCCTAGTGTAAAAATGCCCACAAATTTAATTAAGATGTTGTGCACCTAGTTCGAATGTATTTCGCTGGTCACAGCAAGACGCTGCATGATGGTCTGCGGTTGCATCAGAAACTGTTGCAAATTTCTTCCCGCTATACTGTAAAGGGCAGTAGTACGAAGATCGGCCTTGCTAGCAAATAGTGTGAACTCCCAAAGCTTGATGAATCAGTTTTACGATGATAACTGTTCTTGGATAATTGAACAATTGTTGCTCAATTACTTTGTTGCTAGGTTCAGGAATTTCACATTCAGAAAAATGCTTAAAGTATTTTAGTAGGCGTCTAGTAGGCTGTACATTATTATTGTATTCGGCTGCTTATGGTGAACTTTTTTTTTTCTATGGGCTACGACAGGTTGGCCATTGCAGAAGTGGCGCATGCGTGCCTGCACATCTTGAGACGAAACGACAGAAGCGATCCATCCTCCTTACAATGGGCGGCCTTGAAGTTCTAAAAAAGCTTCTGCAACGTATGAAAAACCGCAATGAGAAAAAAATACAAAATGAATAAACGCTTTATTATAAAAAAAATATGTGGCAATGTATGCATGACTCACTAAATACTTTTCAGCTAAAAGACAACGTTTGGAAAACAGCAAAGTGGCGTTAACATTTACGGCCGTTGGTAAGGCGTACTCCTAATCTAAAGTACCTTGTCGCTTGAAAAATTCACGCGACGAAAATGTCTTGTAAAGTAGAAGATTCACTCGCACTTTTCCCGTAAAATAAGCATTGATGGCAACGAAAGTGATCTTGAGAGCTGACAACAGTAGCATAGCAACCACACCATAATAACTGATTGCCGAAAATTTAGCGAGTGCAATATAGTGAGTAAGAACAAGGTTGGACCCTTCGTCATAAGAATAGGTGTAACACGAAAGAAAATCGTGTCTTAAAAATAGTTGACTTGTTTCTGTGCAATGATATAAGAATACTTACACAATGTGGCTGTTTTAACGCGGTGCACCCGCGCTGACGCTCGATCGTACATCTCCATATCAATGAATAACAGCCATCTGTGCTGTTATAATGTACATCTGTGCGTCCGTCCCTGCTTTCGTCTATGCATCTGCTCCTGCGTCCGTCCATGTGTTCATTCGCCCGTGTAGCCATACGTGCGTTCGTCCATGCATCTGTATGTGTGTCAGCTCGTCCACCTATTCAACACTCCAAGAACCACCATCGTGCATCTTTTCATCATATCATCATCATCATCATCATCGTCATCATCATCATCAGCCTGACTACGTCCACTGCAGGAAAAAGGCCTCTGCCTAGTTCCGCCAGTTAACCCGGTCCTGTGCTTGCTGCTGCCAATTTATACCCGCAAACTTCTTAATCGCATCTGCCCACCTAACCTTTTGTCTCCCCCTAACCCGCTTGCCTTCTCTGGGAATCCAGTTAGTTACCCTTAATGACCAGCGGTTATCCTGTCTACGCGCTACATGCCCGGCCCATGTCCATTTCCTCTTATTTATTTCAACTATGATATCCTTAACCCCCGTTTGTCCCCTAATCCACTCTGCTCCCTTCTTGTCTCTTAAGGTTTCACCTACCATTTTTCTTTCCATTGCTCGCTGCGTCATCCTCAATTTAAGCTGAACCCTCTTTGTAAGTCTCCAGGTTACTGCTCCGTAGCTAAGTACCGGCAAGATACAGCTGTTATATACCTTCCTCTTGAGGGATAGTGGCAATATACCTGTCATAAGTTGAGAGTGCTTGCCGAATGTGCTCCACCCCATTCTTATTCTTCTAGTTACTTCAATCTCGTGGTTAGGCTCTGCGGTCATTACCTGCCCTAAGTAGACATAGTCTTTTACAACTTCAAGTGCACTATTACCTATCTTGAAGCGCTGCTCCTTTCCGAGGTAGTTGTACATTACTTTCGTTTTCTGCAGATTAATTTTAAGACCCTCCTTTCTGCTCTCCTTGTCTAGCTCTGTAATCATGAGTTGCAATTCGTCCCCTGAGTTACTCAGCAATGCAATGTCATCGGCGAAGCGCAAGTTACTAAGGTATTCTCCATTAACTCTTATCCCTAACTGTTCCCATTCTAGGCTTCTGAAAACCTCCTACAAGCACGCGGTAAATAGCATTGGGGAGATTGTGTCCCCCTGCCGTGCACCCTTCTTGATTGGTATTCTGTTGCTTTCTATATGAAGCACTATGGTAGCAGTTGATCCCCTGTATATTTCTTCCAGAATGTTTATATATACTTCATCTACGCCCTGATTCCGCAGTGTCTGCATGACGCCTGATATTTCTACTGAATCAAATGCCTTCTCGTAATCTATGAAGGCTATGTATAGTGGTTGGTTATACTCTGAGCATTTCTCTATTACCTGATTGATAGTATGAATGTGGTCAATTGTTGAGTAGCCTGTTCGAAATCCTGCTCGTTCCTTTGGTTGATTGAATTCTAATGTTTTCTTTACTCTGTTAGCAATTACCTTTGTAAATAGCTTGTATACTACAGAGAGCAAGCTGATCGACCTGTAATTCTTCAAGTCCTTGTCATCTCCTTTCTTATGTATTAAGATGATGTTAGCGTTCTTCCAAGACTCTGGTGCCCTTCCCGTCAGGAGAAACCTCGTAAACAGGGTGGCTAGTTTTTCTAACACAATCTGTCCTCCATCTTTCAGCAGATCTGATGTTACCTGATCCTCACCAGCAGTTTTGCCTCTTTGCATGCTCTCCAAAGCTTTTCTGACTTCTTCTATTATTACTGGTGGGGTGTCATCTGGGTTACTGCTAGTTCTTATAGTATTAAGGTCGTGGTTGTCTCGGCTATTGTACAGATCTCTGTAAAAATCCTCCGCTATTTTATCATCATATATTCCTCACATAAAAACACCACCATCCAGCGGACATTCCAAGGACTGAATAAGAGGAGGCACACGCACACTTTCCTACATATTGCGCTTCGTGTCTACTCCCACCTTTAACCCCCTCAAGTTCATGGTATATACTAGATCACTGTATTCATGGCACTGCGGCCTAACGCTCACTAAACCTTTCAAAACCTAGGAGGTTACGCCCAGCGAGTATAACGTAGCACCCCTTTCTTGTCTTCTGTGCGTTGTTGAGAGAGAGAGAGAGGAAACTTTATTAGAACTTGGCCGGCAGCTTGGTCTTGGTGGCCTCAGATGGCGGCGCTGAGTCCCTGAACTCGGGCGGCATCTTCGGCCTGCCGGACAGCCCAGAGCTGGTCGTTGAGCTCCGAGCTTCTGAGCGCCGCCTCCCAGCGGCGGCGTCGCCGACGGAGAAGGTCCCCCGCGGCTCCCGCAGACGGGACGGCGGCGGGAACGAGTGAGCTCGAGGCTTCCTGTTGCCTGGTATTGGCAGCCGCCATAGGCGCATCGCGAACGGCGGCCGTTTCTCGACCATTGTTATCGGCGCATTCCCAGAGCATGTGGCGCAGCGTTGCTCTGTGCCCGCATGCTTTACATAGATCGGTAATGTGTAAGTGCGGGTAGCAGTGGCGTAAGACGACCGGGCTGGGGTAAGAGTGGGTTTGTAGTAAGCGATAGCTTACGGCATCGTGTCTGTTTAATTTGTCATGCGGTGGCGGGAACTTTCGCCTTTCCAGTCTGTAGTGTTGCGTAATATCTCGGAACGTGATGAGACGATCACCCCACGACCATTGTGGTCTGTGTTGTCGCTGCGTGTCTGTCAAAGTGTCTCGATCCGGCAGATCAGAAGCCCCGTTCTCGGGAGCGGAGGCGGCGGCCACGGAATGTGCCGCGGCTCGGCGAGTGAGACCTCGAGCCGCGGCGTGGGCCGCCTCGTTGCCCGGAAGCGGGACATCGGTGTGTGCCGGGGTCCAAAGGTGGAAGACTGTTAAATTTTGTTGTGGCGATCGCGACGCTGAGTCACCATCACCGCACATCTTAAGGATGCGGGCCGCTTCCCGCGAGACGCGGCCGCGCGCGAAGCCGCGGATTGCTGCCTGCGAGTCGCTGATTACGATCGTAGCGTTCGGCACCGTGGCGATTGCTAGGGCTATCGCGGCTTCTTCGGCCGCCTCCGTATGTCCCGTGGTCACCGTGGCGCTCGCGAGGCATTTGCCCGCACGGTCAACGACCACAGCGGCGTGTGCGTGTCTCCCGTCCCCATATCTCGCGGCATCTACGTACACAACTTCGTCGCTAGTGCCGTACTTCTTTTGAAGGTCACTAGCTCGCTGGTTACGGCGCCCGACGTGGTGCGTCGGGTGCATATTCTTAGGAAGCGGCGGAACAATTAGGCGGTCGCGAACCGAGGCAGGAACATCCGCTTTTTCTCCCTGCTGAGTGTGGTACCGGATGCCAAGTGACTCGAGGATGTGTCGACCCGTCTTAGACCCCGACAAGCGTTCGTTTTGCGAAACGACATGGGCCTCAATTAACTCGTCGAGTGAGTTGTGCAGTCCAAGTTCTAGTAACTTTTCAGTGCTCGCATTCAGTGGAACTCCAATTTCTCTCTTGAAAGCCTTTCGTATTATACATTCGATCTTGTTATTTTCTGAGCCTAGCAATTTGAGGTAGGGGGCAACGTATGTTATACGGCTTATTGCGTACGCCTGCACTAGACGGATCGCGCAGTGTTCGCGCATACCAGTACGTCTGTTCGTGATACGACGTAGGAGTCGGATCGTGTCGTCTACCGAAGGACGTAGTCTTCGCACCGTCTCACCATTATGGCCGTTTGCCTTCAGGTGTAACCTCAGAATTCTAATTTTGTCTACGTGTGGAATGGGAGTGCCATCTGCCAATAGAACGCTTATTTTGTAGCACTCCCTTTCCTCGTCGCGCGGGGTTTTGCGACCTCTACTTGTAGGTTTGTAGATTAGAAGTTCCGACTTGGTTGCCGAGCATTCGAGGCCCGTTCCTCGCAAGTACTCCTGAACTTCGTCTACACCTGCCTGGAGCGTACGCTCGACGTGACCATCACAACCTCCGCCGGGAACCCAGAGGGTGATGTCATCCGCGTAGATACTGTGATACAATCCTTGTATGCCTAATAATTTCTCGGGTAGCCCCAATAGAACTAAATTAAAGAGTAATGGCGAAATTACGGAGCCTTGTGGCGTGCCCCTCGAGCCCATCTCAAATTCTTGCAGTTCCACATCTCCAACGACGACGCGTACGCGCCTGCCGGCAAGGAAGTCACGTATGTAATTATATGTTTTTTGTCCTAGTCCTAATGTTTGAACTCTGTTTAAAATTGCTTCGTGTTTAAAGCTGTCGAAGTCCCTTTTAATATCTAGGCCAAGGATCGCCTTGGTTGAGCTGGTAATGTCATCAACAATGTGGTGCTTCAGCGGAAGCAACGCGTCTTGTGCGGAGAGATTGCGGCGGAATCCTAGCATGGTGTGCGGAAATACATCGCGGACTTCGAGAAAGTCAGTCACGCGTTTGAGAACTGCGTGCTCCAGAACTTTTCCTACACAAGACGTGAGCGAAATTGGCCTTAGATTATCAAGCGCAACCTGCTTGCCCGGTTTAGGAATCATGATAACTCGAGCTCTTTTCCACGCTTCAGGAAGGGAACCGCGTTGCCAGCACTCGATGATATAAGTCACAAATCGGGAGATTGACTCGTCATCTAAGTTGCGGAGAGCCTTGTTCGAAACCCGGTCCAGGCCGGGCGCCGATCGGGTGTTTAGTTCAAAAAGGACTGCCCGAATTTCCGCTTCGCTAAATTCAGCGTCTAGTTGCTCATTAGCAACGCCGTCATAATCTGGGTGTTGGACGCTCTCTGCCGACCTAAAGTAACGGTCACGTATTGCACCGAGCAGGTCATCGCCTTTATGATCGTTCACAAGTCTCCGAGTTTTATGGCCTTGTGCGGCACGAGTATCTTCCGGATCCAATAGGTGCCGGAAAAGGCGCCAAGCACTCGCCCTGCGCATCTGTCGCTCGAGGCCGTTGCACAGGTCTTCCCATTGTGACCTACAGACTTGGAACGCATGTTCCTCAATTTCTCTGTCTAACCGTGCTATGCGTTTCCTCAACGCCCGGTTATGTCTTTGGCGTTTCCACCTCTTGAGTAGGGCTTGCTTTGCTTCCCACATGTGTAAGAGCCTGCTGTCGATTACTTCGAGCTTCGCTTCGGGCGGGATGTGGCACGTTACCGCGTCTACGTCCCGATTGAGCGTCGCGGTCCACTTGTCTATATCCGTGATCGGCTCGTCGCCCCGCCCGCCTTCTGCTCTCTTTTTGCGGAACGCGTCCCACTGCACTAATTTGAGTTTACGGCCTGTGCTTTCAGAGTATGTTCTACGAACGCTCGGGCCCGTGTCTACCGTAATCTCTATCAGAGAGTGGTCACTCCCTAAGTCCTCCTGCGTGTTTTGCCAAGACGCCGCTGTGACATTCGACACGAACGCGAGGTCCGGTAGCGTGTCTGCGCTCACGCTGTTACCCCGGCGCGTCGGATCGGCGGGGTTCGCGATCAGTTCAAGCCGTTGGTCTTGCGAGTCTTCCCAAAGGTGTTTGCCCTTGAGCGTTTCACGCGTGTATCCCCAGGCCCCATGGGGCGCATTAAAATCACCCGCAACTAGCAGAGGTGCGCCGTTGGCGGCCGTGCTTGCTCTCCGGAGCATCTCCCCAAATCGGTGCTGTAGCGTGGGTTTACTGTAGACGTTAAGTACAAACAGGCCTCGGCCGCACTTAGGAATTAATTCTACAAAAACATGCGGTATTCTTACGCACTCAAGTTCGCGCTGCGCCACCGTGATGTTACGTCTAACTATCACGGCGGCGACCGGCGCCGGACGCGGCGGGGGCGACGGCAGTGACCGCGGTCGCGCCGACGACGAGAGCGGATCGCCCTGCCCTCGGCGACCCGCGGCCGCCCCCGGCGCCCCACCACGCGCCGAGCGCTGTGTAGCACGTTTTTCTTTCCGCCTGTTGTCCGCCGCGGCCGCATTTATGGCTTTGTAACCAGCTAGTTTTGCCGGATAATTTGTTTCCTGCAAAAGGATAATGTCCGCTTTCGTCTCACGGCTTCGAATAAATTGCTCGAGATTTCCCCGCTTCCTCCTATATCCCCGGCAGTTCCACTTCCAGATCGTGTACTGTTGTTTGTGTGTGTTAGTGTGAGTGTGCGCGTGTCTAGCCATGGTGATGCTTGTGTTTAATTTAGCCCATCGCCGTCGAGGCGACTGGGGTGCGGCTGAATCTGCAGCTCGGCGTCTGGCAGCGCGTTCTGCTGCTGCTGACTCTGTTGCTGTCTAGCGTAGGGCTTACTCACCGTTCTAATCGGTCTGCCCGCAGATGGCGGGAGTCGCGCTTCAATGTTTTCTATGCGCGCCGTGTGCGCGGTGAGCATTTGTGTCATTTGTTCAGAGAGCTTAGCTATCGCACTATTGAACATGTCATTCATCTGTGCCACCTGTTTAGCAAAACGTTCATCGAGGCTGGTCTCGATAGTATCGATTTGTTTCTGTAGCTTATCATAACGGCCAAATCGCTGTGTGGATTCATGCCTGGCAGGATCTAGTGCTATCCTTCTCGCGATACACGGGCGGTCTTCACGTCCGCCTGCCCCCTCTCCCGAACTGCTCTCGTCATCCGTGTCCATCCCCGCCGCCTCGGGTCTCGACGGAGTCGAAGACCGAGGCGTCGGTGGTGGCGGCGCCGTCGACTGTTGCTGCGGTTGTTGCATTCGTGGAGCCTCTCCTTTCAATTTGGAATTTTCCGCTCTAAGGGCGGCGTTCTCGCGTTTTAGCTCTGAAATTATCGATTGTAATGGTCCTAGGCGTTGTTCTAGCGCTCGCTCCACCGCTAGCTTGAGCTCGCTCCCACCGCCGCCACCGACGGCGGGACCGCCAGGACGTCCCGCCGAAACAACGCCGCCGGCGCGAAAGGCGGCTACATCCGCCCATCTCACCTGCTGCCATGTGCCCATGGGTCCTTGTTGTTGCGGCTGCCGCCACGTCTGATGCTGCTGACTTTGTTGGGTGCCTTGGTTGACAGCTGCGGCGCCCGGAACGGCGCAACCGCGCGTCTTCGACATGCTTCTCGGCCTTGGTGTCCGGCTGTGAGAGCGGGACCGGGATTTACCGCCGCCGCCTCTCGCGTCTCGGTTTGTCGAGCGTCCTCTTCGGGTGGCGTTGGATGAATGACTGTCAAACGCCGGATAATGATTGTAGTAACCTCCGTTGCCTTCGGTGCTAATGCCGCTGTTGTAGATGCTGTCGGACGCTGCGGCCGCTTGCTCTTCTTCACGCCGCTTTCGCTCTAGGCGGCGACGCTTGACTATGTAAGGAGTCTTGTATCTCGCCTTGCAGACGCGGTCACCCGTGAGATGATCCTTGCCACACAGTTGACACCGCGGCTCGCAGCGATGGTCAGACGGTGGGTTACTGCTTCCACAGCCACGGCAAATCTTGTCGGCAGGGTTGGGACACACGTCGGAGCGATGGCCCAGCCTCCCGCACGCGTAGCACACGTCGATGTGCTTTCTGTAGAGGGAGCATCTCACAAGCATAGGTCCATAGTATACGTGTCTGGGAACATGGAAACCGTCGAACAATACGATGATGTTGTCCGTGGTGCCTATTCGCTTGGCATGCAGCACGCCGGGGTTGCGCTGCGTCACTAGGTTGCTAACGATGTCCTCCGGGCTCTCGTCTTTGGAAATGTTCCTAATCAGGCCCTTGGAAGTGTTCTCCGGGGCGGCCTGATAGGCGTTCGCCTCGAACTCTCGGTTCCCGATGCAAAGCTTGCTGATGGCTCCGTAGCGTTTGGCTCTGTCCGCGGACGGAGTGCTGAGCACCACGACGTTCTGTTTAACGTTGAGGCAGATGCTATCCTCTCTAGCCGCTTCTCTACCGATACCTGCCGCGTTACGAAGGCAGCAGTAAATGCGATCTATCTTGTATTCAGCCCCGTTGAATCCGCCGCGGGGGCGCACAATGATCCTGTAGTCATCTGGCGGTAGCTCTGGCATTCGGCTCGCCTTAGCGAGGTGCTGCAAGTAACGAGCACACTTCTTTTTATTCTGCGCCGCTGTGGCAGTATCCGGGGCAATCCCTGTAGTCTCCGCGGCAGCCGCCTGTTGCTGCGTCTCCGTCTTCTGGTCTTGCGCTGACTCGGACGCGCCGTCGGCCTGTTTCGTTCTCTTTACGCTGCACCATCCTGCTCCCTCGCCGAAATCTTCCGGCCGAATGTCCTCTCCTTCTACCTCTACGACATCCATTTAGCCCTGGCAAAGGCCTTGTACGCTGCCGTCGGGGATCGGGAGCTCCGAGGAGGTCCGGCGACACGTTAGGCTTGCAGGCCCCACCGCCGCAGCGGCCGGCCTATGGCGTCGTGCGCAGAGACGCTGGACTTGGCGTTCTTGCTTTCGTGGTGGAATAAACGGCGCCAATAAGTGGCTAAAAAGTGGTCCCACCTGGCGAAACTTGGTGTCAGGGAAGTCCTTGAAACTGCCGCCGATCGATGGTGAGAAGCGTTTTCCACGATAAATTCGACAATCCACCAAAAACATAGGAAAGTTGCGGAGCCGACGCGCAACACGTCCGCACTCCGTGGCCCCCTAGCGGTGTCCCTGCGTTGTTGAACAATAAAAAACTCGCTGCGTGCGCGTTAACTAAAGTGGAATTCTCCTGTCTGTCATTCTCCCTTAGCAGCCATTCGCATGTAGATTGAGCACTATCTTTTATTGTTCAACAACGCACAAAAGAATTCTCTCACCAGCAACACCTTCGAGGTCAAATTGTAATACTGGTTACACACTACTACTACGGCCACGAGAGACGATCGGGTGCCGCTATAAAGAGCTTCGGCGTTCCAGTTTTCAACGCGGTCAGCGTTCCGGCGGCGTTGCTGCCGGGTGTCCACTTGCGACTTTGCCAGCCAGCTTTTTTGAGGCCTGATCCCATCGCCATCGGCCCCTGCAGGGACTAGGGAGGATGGCGTCAAGGCATGCGACGCTCCCCCTCAAAGAGCTCTGCTTCAACTTCGCCGTCCTGGAGTGGACGGCGTCCGTCATCGAGATCATCGATGGCCACGAAGACGTCACGGGGAGCGGAGGGGTGCTGTTCCTGCAACACCTCGGAGCTTTGAAGTTCCTCGTTGCGGCTCGGTCAGTTGCACAATCAACAAAGTTGATGGTAAACCAAGGATACAAGTTACAAGGTCACCAAGTACAAGTTGAAGCAGTCGGGGCGCCAAGCGTACAGGTCAGTGTGTTCCGCCTCCCGCCGTACGTGCCAGATGACGCAGTTATTTCAGCTCTTCAGCCATACAGAAAAGTGAAGGGTATCACATTTGTTACCTTGGAAAGGCATCAATCAACGTACACTGGTACCCGCATCGTCAGAATCGAGATGGCCAAGCCCGCCCCAA